>NC_053501.1:78376943-78976943 GCF_905171775.1 Rana temporaria
AAGATTGTACTTTTAACAAGTCCCAAACAGCCTCACCTGCTTCCTCTTTAATCCACCCCTGAAATGTATGTGTGTGTGTGTATATATATATATATATATATATATATATATATATATATACACATACACATACACACACATTTTTTTTTTTTGACCAATGAAAACACCCTTTTTTTTTTTTGCGCTGATCCGAAAATGATCCGATCCGTGACTCCTGATCCGAGGATCGATCCGATCCGTGAGTTTTTTGATCCGTTGCACTCCTGCAAGAACACCATCCCTACTGTGAAGCATGGGGGTGGTAGCATCATGCTTTGGGGGTGTTTTTCTGCACATGGGACAGGGCGACTGCAGTGTATTAAGGAGAGGATGACCGGGGCCATGTATTGCGAGATTTTGGGCAACAACCTCCTTCCCTCAGTTAGAGCTTTGAAGATGGGTCGAGGCTGGGTCTTCCAACATGACAATGACCCGAAGCACACAGCCAGGATAACCAAGGAGTGGCTCTGTAAGAAGCATATCAAGGTTCTGGCGTGGCCTAGCCAGTCTCCAGACCTAAACCCAATAGAGAATCTTTGGGAGGGAGCTCAAACTCCATGTTTCTCAGCGACAGCCCAGAAACCGGACTGATCTAGAAAAGATCTGTGTGGAGGAGTGGGCCAAAATCCCTCCTCCAGTGTGTGCAAACCTGGTGAAAAACTACAAGAAACGTTTGACCTCTGTAATTGCTTGCTGATTTTCTCAGGTGTTCAAATACTTATTTGCAGCTGTATCATACAAATAAATAGTTAAGAAAATCATACATTCTGATTTCTGGATTTTTTTTTTTTGATTATATCTCTCACAGTGGACATGCACCTACGATAACAATTTCAGACCCCTCCATGATTTCCAAGTGGGAGAACTTGCAAAATAGCAGGGTGTTCAAATACTTATTTTCATCACTGTATGTATGTATGTATATATATATATATATATATATATATATATATATATATATATATATATATATATATATATATATATATATATATATATATATATATATATATACATACATACATACATACACAGTGCCTTGCAAAAGTATTCGGCGCCCTTGAACTTTGCGACCTTTTGCCACATTTCAGGCTTCAAACATAAAGATATAAAACTGTAAAACATTTTTGAAGAAAAGAAACAACAAGTGGGACACAATCATGAAGTTGAACGAAATTTATTGGATATTTCAAACTTTAACAAATAAAAAAATGAAAAATTGGGCTTGCAAAATTATTCAGCCCCCTTAATTTAATACTTTGTAGCGCCACCTTTTGCTGCGATTACAGCTGTAAGTCGCTTGGGGTATGTCTCTATCAGTTTTGCACATCGAGAGACTGAAATTTTTGCCCATTCCTCCTTGCAAAACCGCTCGAGCTCAGTGAGGTTGGATGGAGAGCGTTTGTGAACAGCAGTTTTCAGTTCTTTCCACAGATTCTCGATTGGATTCAGGTCTGGACTTTGACTTGGCCATTCTAACACCTTGATATGTTTATTTGTGAACCATTCCATTGTAGATTTTGCTTTATGTTTTGGATCATTGTCTTGTTGGAAGACAAATCTCCGTTCCAGTCTCAGGTCTTTTGCAGACTCCATCAGGTTTTCTTCCAAAATGGTCCTGTATTTGTCCCTGCTGAAGAAAAGCAGGCCCAAACCATGATGCTGCCACCACCATGTTTTACAGTGGGGATGGCGTGTTCAGGGTGATGAGCTGTGTTGCTTTTACGCCAAACATAACGTTTTGCATTGTTGCCAAAAAGTTCGATTTTGGTTTCATCTGACCAGAGCACCTTCTTCCACATGTTTGGTGTGTCTCCCAGGTGGCTCGTGGCAAACTTTAAACAACACTTTTTATGGATATCTTTAAGAAATTGCTTTCTTCTTGCCACTCTTCCATAAAGGCCAGATTTGTGCAGTATACGACTGATTGTTGTCCTATGGACAGAGTCTCCCACCTCAGCTGTAGATCTCTGCAGTTCATCCAGAGTGATCATGGGCCTCTTGGCTGCATCTCTGATCAATCTTCTCCTTGTATGACCTGAAAGTTTAAAGGGACGGCCAGGTATTCGTAGATTTGCAGTGGTCTGATACTCCTTTAATTTCAATATTATCGCCTGCACAGTGCTTCTTGGGATGTTTAAAGCTTGGGAAATCTTTTTGTATCCAAATCCGGCTTTAAACTTCTTCACAACAGTATCTCGGACCTGCCTGGTGTGTTCCTTGTTCTTCATGATGCTCTCTGCGCTTTAAACGGACCTCTGAGACTATCACAGTGCAGGTGCATTTATACGGAGACTTGATTACACACAGGTGGATTCTATTTATCATCATTAGTCATTTAGGTCAACATTGGATCATTCAGAGATCCTTACTGAACTTCTGGAGAGAGTTTGCTGCACTGAAAGTAAAGGGGCTGAATAATTTTGCACGCCCAATTTTTCAGTTTATTTGTTCAAAAAGTTTGAAATATCCAATAAATTTCGTTCCACTTCATGATTGTGTCCCACTTGTTGATTCTTTAAAAAAAAATTACAGTTTTATATCTTTATGTTTGAAGCCTGAAATATGGCAAAAGGTCACAAAGTTCAAGGGGGCCGAATACTTTCGCAAGCCACTGTGTGTATATATATATATATATATATATATATATATATATATATATATATATTAGACTGAAAACAATCTGTTGACATAATTTCATAAATACATTCTATAATCAATTAGCTGTGCTATAATGTTTAGATACTCTGGTTTGTGTTCGGAGTCACTAAATGCAGGAGATCAAATAATCCAGCAAGTGCATTTCTTTTGCAACTAAAATCGTTGATCAAATCACAATTGCCCAAGTTTCTAAACCATAACTGTGAATGAATACATAAAAAAAAAAAAAACTAAGTACATTTTTATCCTTTACCTATAATCTAATGAGATAAATAATTTACCTTCTGCAGCTGCACAGCAAAGAAGCGCATCTCTGACCTCTTCAAGATCATCAATGTTGCAAGTATAGTGATTCATAATCTGTAATGCATTTGTCCAATTTTTCTTTAAAAGTGCTTCTTTAAATGCTTCAATTACAGCAACAGAAGAAGAGGAAAAGTGAAGCCCTAAAAAAACTAAGGCAGAATATGGCTTGCCACACAAAGAACTGCTTGGTGAACTTGCATCTGGAAAAATCTCCCAAAAAGGTGCAGACATTAAATTGATATACCTCTGAAAAACTGGAAACTCTGCAAGCATCAAGTCACATTCCACAGAAATAGTGTCAATGTCTAAAGGACTTTCTTTCCTACTGCTTCTTAAATCCATCCATGACAGTCCTGACTTGGGTGGTTTAGAACTTTTAACAACACTTAAACATGCTAGAACTGCTGTTGCATTAGATTTGTTTTTTAAAAAGTTTAAGGCAGATAATGTGAGTGAGTACTGGCAGTAGTCAGAAGTGGAAGAATTTGGACTATTCTGTACAATGTCCTCAGAGTCCTTAGTCCATGTAGAAAATGTGATGTAAATGTCAGGATAACACATTTCCAGACTTTGTTGCATCAGTTGCTGAACACTGCTTGCAAGGGATTGTGCTTCATTGGGTTTTCTGGGATGGCTAAAAGACAAAGCTTCACAGCAGTAATCCACAATCACTTGTTTAACATTTAATTCCAGTTTTTCTTTCTTCAGCAACATTGACAACCTGTTTAAATCAAGAAAGAAGGGTTCACTATCATACACAGACAAGAACAAAGCCTGTTTTTTTTTTGTCTTACTAATAAGAATGTTTTGCTTTTTAGTAATTAAGTAAATGTACAGTTGTGCTCATAAGTTTACATACCCTGGCCTAATGTATGATTTATTGGCCATTTTTCAGAGAATATGAATGACAACACACAAAAACATGTATTTCACTCATGGTTAGTGTTTGACTGAAGCCATTTATTATCAATCAACTGTGTTTACTCTTTTTAAATCATAACGGCAACAGAAACTACTCAAATGACCCTGATCAAAAGTTTGCATACCCTGGTGATTTTGGTCCGATAACATGCACACAAGTTGAGACAAAGGGGTTTGAATGGCTATTAAAGGTAACCATCCTCACCTGTGATCAGTTTTCTTGTAATTAGTGTGTATAAAAGGTCAATGAGTTTCTGGACTCCTGGCAGACCTTTGCATCCAGTGCTGCACTGACTGACATTAAGGCTCGATTCACACCTATGCATGTTGCTTTTGAGCGTTTTTGCAGTGCTTTTTTGCGGTGCTTGATGCGTTTTTACCGCGATTTGCGCTTTTTTTTATATAATTATTTTTTTTACATTTCCTTTAACAACCAGCTATTAACAGGTTAAGAAAAAAAACGCAAATCGCGGCAAAAACGCGGTACTTGCGTTTTGGATGTGAGTCAATTGAATTCTATTACATGCAAAACGCTGCTTTTTGCGGGAAAAACGTCCCCGACCCTTTCCAAAAACGCAGAGGCACAAAAAAGCATTGATGTGAACATGTTCCATAGGAAACAATGTTAAAAAAAATTCCCTGCATTTCTGCAAAATGCATCAAAAAAAGCATTAGTGTGAATGGAGCCTTATGGATTCTGAGTCATGGGGAAAGCAAAAGAATTATCAAAAGATCTGCAGGAAAAGGTAGTTGAACTGTATAAAACAGGAAAGGGATATAAAGAGATATCCAAGAAATTGAGAATGCCAATCAGCAGTGTTCAAACTCTAATCGAGAAGTGAAAAATTAGGGATTCTGTTGAAACCAAACCACGGTCAGGCAGACCAACTAAACTTTCAGCCACAACTGCCAGGAAAATTGTTTGGGATGCAAAGAAAAACCCACAAATAACTTCAGGTGAAATACAGAACTCTCTGAAAACATGTGTTGTGGCTGTTTTAAGATGCACATCAAGGAGGCACTTGAAGAAAGATGGGCTGCATGGTCGAGTCACCAGAGGAAAGGCATTACTATGCTAATGCCACAAAGTATCCCGCTTACAATACGCCAAACAGCACAGAGACAAGTCTCAAACCTTCTGGCACAAAGTCATTTGGAGTGATGAGACCAAAATTTAGCTTTTTGGCCACAACCATAAACGCTACATTTGGAGAGGAGTCAACAAGGCCTATGATGAAAGGTACACCATGCCTACTGTGAAACACAGAGGTGGATCGCTGTTTTGGGGGATGTGTGAGCTACAAAGGCACAGGAAATTTGGTCAAAACTGATGGCAAGATGAATGCAGTATGTTATCAAAAAATACTGGAGGAACATTTGAATTCATCAGCCAGGAAGCTGCACATGGGACATACTTGGACATTCCAATGTGACAATGATCCAAAACACAAGGCCAAGTTGACCTGTCATTGGCTACAGTACAATAAAGTGATGTTCTGGAGTGGCCATCCGAGTCTCCTGACCTCAATGTCATTGAGCCACGATGGGCATGGGAAGTCTTCTAAAGAAGTAGATCAATTTAGGCAATACTTGCATCTGGTATGCTGTAATTCGGCCAATCCTTGTCAGGTAGTTTGCCAATTTGTGCTCGTTCTTCCTCTAGTTTTGCCAGGAACGGAGGGCAGTGGCTCGAGTACAGATTAGAGGATGGGGAGGTTAATTGAATGCCAAGAAAATAAATAGAGGGGGAATCCCAATTGCATGGGAATATATTTTTGATCAGATCAATTCTATCCTTCGGTATACCCACAGGGAGGGCATAACATTTAGCTCTGTTTACTTTGTAGGAGACCTGTCCAAATTTTGTTAAAACTGATTGTACCGGGGGCGTGGCTGAGCAGAGGTCTGAGCAGATGTACCTGGGAAGAGCTCCTGCTGTTTTTGAGAATACCCCGGGCTATTCTTCCCCAAGGACCTGCCCTGCTTCCGCCAAGGACCCCAGGGTTCCCCAGACTGTTAGGGCGCCTCTGGAGATCACTGTTGCGGCGATCCTCATGCCTCAGCAGCCTGAACGACGGCCTGAGGCTTTGGCCTTAGCATGGGGAGCAGCGAATATCTTGCTCCACCCTGGCCACCGGAGAGATACAGACTGCCGCCCACGGCCCACAATCCTCCCTGTGTGGTCCCAGTAAGTCAGCCTGCAGGATATAGGAGGCAATGACGGCCATCTTGCTCCACCCTGGCCAGCCTGCAGGACACACTACATGACGGCGGTCATCTTGCTACACTCTAGCGGCCTCCCTTACTCCTCTGGGCCCGATCCAAGTCCCATCTACCCACAGGGGTGCCCCGGCCTGGTGAATCGTGGCCCTCGAAAGAGATCTTAACAGGCATCCACCCCCATCTGTTGCGTGTGTTGCAGCCGCAGCCATAGAACCGGAGGTCACATGTGGTGGCCAGCTTGCTTCACCCGGCTGCAGTATCTACATAAGTGCCTGTTCTCCCTATCCCCTATGAGCCTGGATCTCTCCCTACACAGATACAAGATCTGCCCAGCAGGTTCAGCTGACACTTGTGGTCCTCACCAGGGGAAAAAACTAAGACATTTACTGCTAAGCCTCGTGGTCGCCCATAGCTGACAGGCTATTTTCCAGCCATAGCACACCTTTGAAAAGCATGTCTACACACAGCTTGCGGTCTGCTGAGTCCACAGAGCTGCATCAGTCAAAATCCAGCGGTACCTAGCTACTCCGCACATCTCAGTCGGATCCACTCGAAAGCCTCCCCCTGCTCAGCCGACGACAGTCAGCAGTGAGGAATCAGATGATCCCTCAGTCCTGCATTTGGACTCACCAGCTGTGGTATCCAGGTCAGTGACCTCTGCCTCACCACTCTGTGACACTGGCCCTGCGGATGAGACCCCTCAGGCCTCAGGGGGATCACCCAGATCTGAGAACCCAGCCCTTCTGTCGACCTTCTGAGCGGAGTTTGAGTCCTGGGCGGTCAAAATGCAGACCTCACTGCACAAAGACCTCCAGGTCCTTTAACAGCGGGTCTCCACTATTGAGACCTTTTTTTGTTTTTTTTTTCTCGCTTTACAAATCCCTTATATGTTCCAACTGTTTTCGGCCGGTTATTGTGGACGACGGAATGACCTGCTCCGTACTCGAATACCCCACAATAATTAGCGCAACATATTGTTAAAGGGGTTGTAAAGGAATTTAAACCTTACTGAAGATTACAAAAAGGTCCTTAAGATTGTTCTTAGGATTCCTTTTTCCTATTACCTTTATCCCCGCCGCAGGTTTTTCTGCTGAAATTTAGACAGCACCAATCTACACCCATCACGGCGGGTTTTGTGTGCCAACCTTCAGGGATATGGGTCCCTATTTAAAGGAGACCTCTCCCCTGGGCCTTGAAAAATACTCTTACCAGGACTTTAAGCATAGTGCTGGACCCTAGAGCTCAGTCTTTCAAAGAGAGACATTACAGGTGACGCCTCGAGCATGAGGCCCGGATCCCATCCAGTTTCAGCGTAAATTTGGCGCCTTAGATGGATCCGAAAGCATAGCTTTTTTACCCCCAGAGGGCCTCTTTGGCGGAGCTTTCATTTAGCACATCCTAAACACATCCAAAACCTTGGACAATGGCAGAAAAACTGAGATACTTCCCTGATGGGAGGGGTTATATGGAGGGGAACTGTCTTCAATTGGTTGTGCCAGTGTCCAATCACTGCTGGTGACCCTTAACCCATTATGCAATGAACGGATGTGTCCCGTGGTGTACGATAAAGAAAAGCATTTGATCGGGTCAACTGGCAATTCCTCCAGATGTCTGGTGCAGATAGGTCTGGGCCCCAATATGCTATCCCAAATGATGTCCCTTTATTTTTCTCCTTTCCGCTAGAATGCGGGTGAATGGCTCATTATCCCCCACATTTTCGATCCACAATGGGACACGGCAAGGCTGTGCGCTATGTCCTTGTCATGGAACACCTGGCAATTGCTTTATGCAATAATACTAACATGTCAGGTGTATCAGTAGGACCCACTCATTCCAAACTGGCTCTCTTTGCAGATAACCTATTATTATCTGTGACCCATTCCCATCTACCCTTACCACATATAATGTAGGAATTCACAAGGTTTGGGAAGCTGAGCAAAATTAAAGTGAATCATATCAAGTCTGAAATCCTGAAAATGTTGCTGTCCCAGAAGGTCCTTCGCCAAGTCTCCACTAAATTTCCCTTTAAAACAGGTTCCACTTCCATCCAATATCTTGGAATCTAAATACCCACAGAACGGTCCTAATTGTTCTCCATAAACTTCGCCCCCCTCTTGCTTAGAACCAAGAAGGATCTCTTAAACTACACAAATAAATGCCCATCATGGCTAGGCAGGGTGAACACTCTAAAAATGGACATTCCCCCTAGGTTTCTTTATTTGTTCAAGACCATTCCTATTTCCATACCCTCCTTGTTCTTTAAAAAGCTCTGCCAACTCTTTTCCTCCTTTATCTGGAGGGGGGCTCGGCCTCGGATACGCTATGAAACTATCGCTCCCCAAGATTTGGGGTGGAGCTTGGACTCCAGATGCCTCTAAATACTATAGAGCAGCAGTACTTGTGCATAAACTTGACTGGTTCCACCATTCCTCCACCAAATTCTGGGTATAAATAGAAAGTCATCTCAATCCAATTGATCTTGGTGCTTTGTCGTGGACGCCTGCTGAATTCCTGAAGGGAGGGTTACCCCTTGGTGATCTCACCCAAACTGTACAGCTATGGACCCAAATGAATTCCTCCAAGACCTTATCCACACTAAAGGGGGCCCATGACGCCTCCGTTTGGGACTCCGGCTTTTCCACCGGCAATACAGGGGGAGAGTTTTGGACCTTGGAGTAAGGAGGACCAAAGACTACTGACGCAAGTCCTTTGTTCAGACTCGTCTCTGATTAGAGACGTTCCCTCCAACCCATCTCCTCATACCTCAACACATTGGCTGCAGAAGCAACAAGTGATATCCTACATTCGTACCTTACCATCCTTGCCTGATATACTTTCTGATTTAACAGACTTGCAGAACATGCTGCTTCAGGCCGACCCCCCTACACATGTGATCTCTAAACTCTACTCCCCCCATACACACAGGCCTGGAAGGCAGATTTGGGCCACTCAATCTCACTTGTTGACTGGCAAAAGTTTTTATATTCTGACTCTCAAAATATCCTTCGCCTCCAAAACTCAAGAACAAGGGTTCAAGTTGTTGACCAGTTGGTACAGATGCCCCTCGACTTTACACTGGATAAACCCGGCGCTTCCCGATACCTGCTGGCGTTGCTTGTCAGCCAAGGGAACTTTACTCCACATTTAGTGGGAATGCCCCCCTGTGCGGAGGTTCTGGCAAAAGACCTGTACTGCAGACTCATGGCGACCTCGCTTACACCCTCTCCTGAGGTAGTTCTGCCATCTATGCTTCCTGGACCACTCAAATCGGTCAAAAAAGATGTTCTTCATCACTTTCTGGCAGCAGCTAGAACAGTTCTGCCCAGACACTTGAGGTTGGTGACATGCCTTCCCTGGGGAATAAGCTATTGAAGTAGACCGAATCAATAGCTTGGAACAAATGTTGTCAAAGGAATGGGGTAAAGAAGAGCAATTCTCCAAGACCTGGATCTCATGGTCTGTTTCGATATTCCTCTAAATTTATTCCATGGGCAGCAGAGGACTCTACCAACACATCTGTCTGACCTAAGTGGAATGTCTCCCTCTCAATATCTACTTACCTTACTGCCTTGACCCCTCTATTTTCACCATCATTTCCTCTCTTTTCTTTATAAGTTGTAATGATACACGAATACCCAAACCATAATCTCTAGTCTTGAAAGATGGGAACTCTATGACCCACCTGAGTTCCCCCCTTCAAGAAATTGTATTTAGGACATTAACAAAAGCCCTAGCATATTTGTAATGTGTGGGCACTGCTCGTTGAATAGATAGTGGTGCTCACGGACCCTTAAAGGGGTTGTATGTTTTTTTTTTTTAACAACAAACATGCTATACTTACCTCTACTGTGCAGCTCGTTTTGCATCAGCTAACCCCCCTGGGAAGCCCCTGGGGGCGGTAAGTAGCGGAACATGAAGGTTTACAACCCATTTAATATGTTGTTATGCTAGATGATATGGCTACACAGGCTTGTATACTAAATTAACTTTGTTGAAGCAAACAACTTCTCTATACAATGTGACAATATGGTTCCAATATTGAAATGTCTATTTCTATCTATGTGTTAACGAACATTATACTTGTGTAATGTATACCTATCTTTTCTCAATAAAATAAGATTGAACCAAAACTGATTGTACCTCAGGTAAGATTCTAAATTAGATAAAGTCAATATAATGTCATCAGCGCAAAGCCCCATTTTGTGATCTCTGTGGCCCAATGTGATATCCTGGATTTTTTTATTGGATCTAATGCATTCAGCCAATGGCTTGATGGCAAGTGAGAATATAATTGGGGATAGAGGGTATCCCTGACGGGTTCCGTTTGTTAGTTGGAATAGGTCAGAAAGCATGCCGGAGGTGTAAACCTGGGCTGTGGGGTTAGAGTATAGAGACATTATGGCTGAGTGTACGAAGCCAGATATCCCAAATTTAGACAGGGTTTTAAACAGGGTTTTAGACAGGTACCCCCAATGTACTCTGTCAAAAGCCCTTTCTGTATCCAAGGCCTTGAAAAAAATAGGTTTGTGGGCAAGTTCCACAAAACACAGCAAGTTTATCATCCTTCTAGTCCTGTCTGGGGCCTGCATACCCTTTACAAAGCCCACCTGATCCAGACCTATAAGATATGGGGTGACCGTTATCAACCTTTTGGCCAAACTTTGGCATATATCTTAAGATCTTAATTCAGCTGAGAACTAAAATTGGATGCAAAGACCAGTGTTAATATTCAGTCCTGCTCCAGTGCAAGGTAAGCAATATCACTCTGAGATTGAGTGTTGTGTGGGCATTTGGTAGAGCAAATGTTTTCCTGAGCTTTTGCCGTGACTCCCTTTTGTATGGTTTCCCTCATTGCTAAGGATGAGGGTGTTCCTCTGTTGGGCACTTTACAGAGTAGGGTGGATAAATGGGGAAAGTGTGTCTGAGAAGAAAAACACAGCAAACCAGGTAGTGACAGTCAGGTCGAGAAGTCCTCATGGCAAAAGGATGCAGGGAAAGCACTTGAGTACCATTTAAAGGGTACTAGATGAAAGTGGCAGTAAAGTGTGCAACCTGTGGTGTTATGCAACACCAGTCATACACCTGAGACCAGGCTCCGAGTGGTTGAATTCTAGCACCAAATTTAAAATGTATTAATTTTATAGTGTAAACTTTTTGAACAGTGCTGGTTTCTTGATAGTTATAATGTATTGACTATTGAGAAGTATGACACTACAGTAACAGTTCAATAAACAGGGTAAATTTGTCTCACTTGTCCATTTATAAGCGTCCAGGCTTTGCCCATCATGGTGGGTATCCCAGAGGGGTCTACGTTCCATAAAAATGGACAAGGTCCTGGACCTGCATAGCACCCTGTGGCCAACTACACTCCATCGCACAGAATGCCAAGGAAAGTGCCCATGCAAAATCCAGGTAACATTGCAGGCTGTCCCCATTGTGTAGTGTCTGTCTGGTTCAGCTTTTAATGCATTTTTATTGGTTTTACTGAGCTTGCTACCAATCTGGATGTGCTGCTTCTATGTTTTTAGTTAGAAGACAGTGGAATGTTGATGGAAGGAATTCAAAGTCAAATAATAATAGTTAAACAAAGAGTAATTTCTCTTTAAGGGTGAAGAGGTCCATTGCCTCTAAACACTAGCAAAAAGTAGAGGACTTTCAGAGTGGGGTAGGGTTATAAGGAGATGTCCAAAGCTTTGCCAGTGTCCAATCTCCTAAAGATACCAGCCTATAACCCAGGATCTATGAATACCCAAGCCTGGGTCTTGTACTGTTCAAAGTAAAACAATGTGATTCATATGCTGAAAACTAAGCAATAAATGATGCCGAAATAGCAAAAGGTGTAATGTTTTAAAGACATGTGAATTTATAAAAGAAAACAACTTGCAACACTAGGAAGAAATTGTGATTTACCTTTCAGGAGGGACTTGACGCTCAAACACCAAATAGGAGATCAACTGGGAAGGTTTTTGTTGCAGAAGAATGAAAGGATTGCCCATCTTCAGATCCAATGATGACTCTAAAAAAAAAAAAAAAAAAAAATCAACTAGATATATGACTAGGTGTGTGTGTTTTCAGGTGTTAAGTCTAGTACAGTTATTTCCATTACCCCCACACCATAGCATTTTCCACATTTTGTTATGTAGCAACCTGCACATAAACTTGATTTGATTGGTTTGTTTGTTTTTCCACATAAACTTTTTATTGAAGACAAAAAGATGAGTGCTTACATAGCAAACATTATACAGCATTGTTCATTAACTTCTTTGTGTCCACGCTATAGCTGAATGACGGCTATAGTGTGGACCTACTTTGCCGGGAGGCAATCATCTGATGTTTTACCCTTTGCATGCTCCCCGTTCGCCCTATGCAGGTCAATGAGACTTGGCTGATCACAGGTCGGAGTAAGGGGACGATCCCGGCCACTTACCACGTGATCAGCTGTCAGCCAATGACAGCTGATCACTTAAAGTAAACAAGATTGGTAATGTTTTTTTTTTCCTCACGCTGACAGCGCAAGGAGAAAATAAAAAGCTGATCGCCGGCTTCTGTGAAAGGGACATCGATCCCGAAGAGGAAGAGGCACAGTCACATCATCTGTGCCCATTAGTGGCACCTGCCAGTGCCCACCAGTGCCACCTATCAATGCCCACCATGCCACCTATCAATGCCCACCAGTGGTGCCAGTGTCACCTACCAGTGCCCATCACTGCCACTCATCAGTGTCCACCAGTGCGCCTATCAGTGCAGCCTCATCAGCATACATCAATGAAGGAGAAAAATTACCTGTTTTATAACAAAATAGAAAACGGTTTTGTTTTGTTCAAAAAGTTTGGTCTTTAACAAAAAATAGAAAACCCAGCAGTGATAAAATACCACCAAAAGAAAGCTTTAGTTGTGGGTAAAAAAAATGGGTACAGTGTTGCATGACCGCACTGAAAGCTGAAAATTGGTCTGGGCAGGAAGGGGGTTTAAGTGCCCAGTAAGCAAGTGGTTAAAGGTCCACTGGTGGCTGCAAGCCATGGAGTATATCAAAGACAATGTATATGGACAGCCGCACTCCAATAAGTCTAAAAAAGACGTGCCCTTTATTGGCTTAGGAGAAATGCACTACAAAAAAACAGCATACAGTGGAAAAATAAACAGCTGATGCGTTTCACATTGAACTTCAATGCTTAGTCTTTGCATGCTCCGTGCATTGCCAGCACCCGTTGGTTCTTGAGTGGACATTGATTGCCGTAGGTGTGTTCACCTGGAGCGGCAGTCTCTCCTATCTATATCAAAGACAATGGTACAGTAAATCCGATAATTTATATAAACATATTTTTTGTTAAGCAAGGAAATGCAAAGCTCATTTTTTATTTGTATTGCTATGCGAATTTCTGTAAATCCCACTATGCATGGTTCATAGGGTTCAAAAGACTCCTTATGCAAGGGCATAGTAAACAAGGGAGCAAAAAAATTAAAGTAAAGGGAAAGAGGGGGGTGACAAACAAAAACAAAAAAAAGGGGGGGGGTTGAAGAGAAGGGCAGAAAGGAGGGGGGTAAGAAGAGTATGGCCGTGGAAAGGGCTGTACTGTACATGCTCCCCTTTTCATGTCTGTTGATTTTTATTTGCTGTTTTTCATGGAAGATCTCTATAGATCTATTGTGGACCAGAGCAATTTGTATGTTGGTCAATTCATTGCCACCAATCCCCAGTTGTCCTCCAATTATGGTTTCCGAATTTAACACCCTTCTGGGCCTATCCCTCCTAATGGGCATAACTAAAAAGGTTGAAATGCGGTCATATTGGTCCACTGACCCAATTCACCATATGCACATGCACTTCAAGGACAATGAACTCTGTCGTCCTCTGGGAGACCCTGGATACGATCGGCTCTAAAAAATTCCGCCCCTCATAAACCACTTCAATGAACATTTTGCAGCCTTGTTTACTCCTGATCAAGTTGTCTGCATTGATGAGTCCCTGATTAAATTTTCTGGCCACTTGTCTTTCAAACTGTATCTTCCCAGCAAGCGTGCCAGATATAGGGTCAAGATGTATAAGCTCTGTGACAGGGCAACAGGCTATACATGGAGTTTTATGGTTTACGGGTGAAAAGGTAGTCACATAGAGCCAGAGAACTATCCAGACTACATCGGGAGCGCTGGAAAAATTGTATGGGACTTATTCGGAAAGGGGTACCACTTGTATGGGATGAAAGAAAATCCTGGATCGCCGCACTCCTCAAAAAACGATGTCTTTATTCAAAACATGAAAAAAAAAAAAAAAATTCATATGGAAAAAAACAGCCAAAATTCATGCAGTCAAACAAGAAGTGGACTAGGAAAAAAGAGCAGACATGTTTCGCATCATGTGATGCTTACTCGTAGCTACATAATTGTGACACCAGTTATTGTCCCTCCTGTTCTGACAATCCTGGTCTTTGCATTGGTGAATGTTTTGAATGCTACCATACACTAGTGGAGTATTAGCGTATGGTACAGCATAGGACACACTTTCAGAGGGTCTCCCAAGATGCCATCACATTTTGAGAAAACCGAACCGTTACAAATAAAAGTGTAAAAAACAAAAACAAAAAAAATATATAAAATAAAAAAACAAAAATAGTCTTTCGATCTATTGTTCTGCTCTTTTTTACTGTATTCTCTGCTTAAATGCAATGTTTTATTGTTATTATATTTTATCATGTTTGCTTTTCAGGTATGCAATTATTTTTATACTTTACCATTTACTGTGTTTTATTGTTCTGCATTTTTTTTGTTTTCAGGTATGCATTCAGCTGCAGCACAGATTTATTAATCTTTTTTTTTTTTTATTATTTCTTTTTCCTGACACAGCATGACAGCATATACGTATGGGAAGGCTCCGCCTCCCTGCCCAATCAGGACCGGTTATACTATAAAAGTAGGTCTCCTCCCTTACCACAGTATTCTCTGTTTTTTCCTCACTTCTACAGGAGGTTATGCTACTGCTAGAAAGCAGGAATTTTTCTTTCCCTCACCTTGCCGGACACTTCCGGCCAAGCCGCACAGGTTCAAGCCTCTCCTGTGACGAAGCTCCCCACTGTACAGGCAGACCTGAACGCCTATATGGGGGAGACCTCACCCCAGCAGGATTCAGGAAGATGGGGGTGAAGGCATCTGGTCTCTAGGGGTTGCTCATTTATCATGACACCATGGATGGACATTCATTGGACTTTGTTTGGACATGAAGCATGCAGGTGGTAAGGCACCATATGGTGCAAAATTCTATTCAGTTACTGCTGCAAGTATGTGGTTAAACTGGCATTACTGAAGGGCTGTGGTTTGTGTCGGCAATACTGTACTGCTAATGATGATAGCAGGTGTGCTGTGCTGGGCTGAAGTCCTCCTTTTAACTGAACAAGCCTGGCTCTACAGTCCGGACTTATTTTCTGCAGGCTGTTAGTTTGCATTTCTGAAAAGCATGTATCACACATGTGAATGTAACTGGATATCCATAGTGCCACTCTGTTTACTAATATTAAACAGACTGAAGGAAGTGTTTGCAGTATTGCTAAAGCTTGAACTGATAACAGGTGATACTGAGAGCCCTTTCATTGTAATGCAGGGCCTGGCCCTGCAGGGTGGGTTCACTGTGTATTGAAGATTGGTCTCCTTGGTGGTACATGTGTCTAGGTAGGTTTAACCTGCTAGTGCTAATTGTCAGATGACTATTAATTTGCGCTGCTTGCCTGTGATTACATTAACATCCAAGTGTCAAACCATAAACTACCTTGTTGCTGAAATGATCAGGCAAAATGGCTCTAGTCTCTTCCTCAACACTATACAAAGGTTGGTATCTTGGCAACCTGAGTTAGGAACATCCATCATCATCATCATCATGTTTGAAGTTCCACAAACATTGAAAAGAGGTTCAAGGTTGAAGAGACACATAAAATTAGCCCTCCTTCTAGAAGAAAAACGAGACTCATCAGGCCTAACGGCATCGGAAAAGGACAATCTCGCTGTCCCATGAAGACAATCTCAGTTGTGCGGATAAAGTTAGTCAAAGCCTAGATGGATAGGACAAATCCATCAGATGAGGGCAGAGACAGCTCTTCCAAACTGGTTGCGCATCCATTGACGGAACTCCAAAATAGTTCCTCCAGAGTTAATATGTAAACTACGACCTGTTCTACATTCAACACGTTGGGGGTCCATTCTGGTGGACCCAGCAGTCGTAACTACAATAAATCTCAGTCGTTAGAAGGGATAGATCTAATCCTCTTAAACACTTGAGCAGTACCCACCCTTGTTGTCTGGTGATCTGGTACATCCCATACGTATATGCTGTCATGCTGTGTCAGGAAAAGGGAAAATGTTATACTTACCCAACGGTAATTTTCCTTTCCTGATGCCTCCCCCCCCCCCCCCCCCAAAAAAGAAAGTGAAACAAATATAAGGGCCTTGAGCATTCAAGAAAGGCGTCCGCAGTGATACTAAAGTATAAGAATACTTTGGTAAGGAAGGAGACCTACTTTTATAGTATAACCGGTCCTAATTGGGCAGGGAGGCGGAGCCTTCCCATACGTATATGCTGTCATGCTTGCATCAGGAAAGGAAAATTACCATTAGGCAAGTATAACATTTTCCCTTTTATTGATTTTTAACAAAATATATAGTAAAACAACAGCAGCAGCCAACCCAGCCAACCGCTGGGTCGTTGATAGTCCAACATGGCCCAAAAACTCAACCAGTACAGATACTAACATTTCCAGTCTGTCTAACATTAGCACTGTCTACCTGGAAAACTGCAAACAAGTAACAAGTAAAACCCTGTGTAAAATCCTGTGTAGGAACATAAATGAATCAATCTATCCTGGCTGCCACCAGATTGTTGAACGGATGTGCCAACATGTCATCCCATCCTCCCCTTGAATGTCGGTAACCTCTGCCACCCACCTGTCCCTGCATTTGATAACCGCCTTTGGCCTGGTTAGTGAACAGTTTCTTATAGGAAACCGACAGTGTCTTGGGAAGGTCTTCAGTAGAGAGCAAATTCTCCAAGTCTGAGGGAATAGATTCTCGGTCAGTGTCTTAAACTGAGATTTAAAAGCAATGTCGCAGTTGAATGTATCGAAAAAACTGATGATTTATTTATCTTGACCGCAACAGTGTTTTCTCCCACTATACATAAAGCTGTGACTCCAGCGCTGTAGGAGTGCATTTCACCACCACAGTTAAAAAAAAAAAATTGCATATATGCCAAAGCATGGGGGCAGGGGTGGAGGAGCGATTTGCTCCTAACTTTTGGGGTAGATTCAGCTGCAGCACTGATTTATCTTGACAGCAACTGCATTTGCTCCCACGATATGTAAATCAGCGACTCCAGCGCTATAGAAGGGGATTTCGCCAACCACAATCAATTAAAAAACAAAATAATGCATGTATGCCCATCATTAGAAGTGGGTGGATGAAGGGAAGTATTTTAATGGTGGGCATAGAAGGGACAACGGAGAGTCAGAAGGTATCTTGACTCGGTGGACCAACTGTAGGAGTTACCAAGAGCCGAGTTGCCTGTATACTCTTATGCCAACTACCCCCACAGGGGTAACAGGAGCTGGTGAGTGGGGACCCATAAGGGGGAGCACAAGAGTCACCCGATTATCTATGCAACAACAAGCACTTGTCACCTTGGAACTTTCTGCACTTGCCACAGCAATACTGCACTTGTGATTGGACTGTTTATTTTGAAGTTTACATATGAACTTGTTTTCTGATTACAGATGTTCTTTGATTTTTTGTGTTATATATATTTTGGTTACATTTTTTACACATATGCAAGCTATTTGAATTTACCTGCAATTTTATGCTAGGGAATCCTTGTTTGCACTAGGATTTGCAATTTCACCACAAGTATATCAATACTTTATGAAGTAATGTGTTACTTCACATACTGATGTCACTTTACACACTAACACCTTGTAGGTTTATTTCATGTCATTGGATGCTTTTATGACTAGCAATCACGTGAGTTTTTCAAACTAGCATATTATATTAAAATAGTTTTTGGTGCATACAATATACTCACTTTCACACAAACAGTGATCTGAAAAATTACCCTTTGGTCTGTTAGTGCCACAAACCCCACTTTATTTTATTTTTTCCATTATAGCCCCCCTTTGGGGGGCCTATTAGGGAAGGCTACAACCTAGCCTGTATCCCAAGTGTGGAGTCCCTACTATTTTACTACATTGTCAGGACTTTTGGGGTTAAAAAGATATATATATATATATATATATATTTTTTTTTTTATTATTATTATTTTTTTTTTTATGTGAACATGACAGAAGCTATTTTGCTTATTTTTTTTCCTTATGAGGTTAACCTTAAGTTCATTGTCTTTGAAACTAAGAACCCTCACAGAGATTTTGTAAGAGACTCTAGGCTCCTTGCAATATCAGCCTGAGTTGTAAATTATGAATCATGTAAGTAATCAGTTGAGGCATTAGCAAGGAGGCCCAATGTTATGGTAAGATAAGGGACACTCCTAAGTTTCAAATAACAGTATGGACATTGTCTCTTTGACTAAGGAATGAAAGTAGATGTGACATATTAACCCATCATGTTCTTGAAAAACTTGTATTAATACACTGCTCGCAGTCATATTAACAATAATCCCCAATATATTTACATATATTGAATTATATGCATAATAACGTGAATAATTTTACATATATTGGTTTGTTTATATTAATTTTAATTTCATATTTTCATAAATGTATTGTTTGGATATTCATAAAACCCAATAATGCATTATATTATGATAAGAGTCGTAAATATGGAATCTTACGAAAGTTTAAGAGTTCCATTATTGAGAACATTCATGAATAGCTGTTATGCTTCTAGTCAGTTTTTCATGGTATTTAGAACACAAGTAATTGTGTGGGTATATTTTCTCAAACACATATTTCAATAGTAGACAGGAAGTCCGACATTAATGTCAAAATATAAAACATGTTCTTATATTTGATGCCTTTTCCGCTAAGCCAATGTCAAAGGGTTATTCAATTATTTAATAATATCAATTATAATACCATACTGCCCATGGTGTGTGAAAATATTAAGAGTCCAAGATGGCTGAACAGACAAGGTTGTCATGGTTGCATTTAAGCAACCCGTCCTTTGCCATCATCAATTACGTAGTAGTGACACACACACGCACACACAACGCACACTTTTTGGGAGGGAATAAAAAAAGGAATACGCATGGCCTGGAAAATTTTGAGGGGAACTGAAGGAGATCTTGAGACAGAGAGACAAGAGGAGAAAAAAAAACAAAGTGCAGAGATGTAGTAATGAGGGCCAAAGATATCCTTTGGACACCCAACTGATACTCAAAACAAAAGTTTCTTAGACCACCGGTAATTTTCAATTCTAACTATTAATACTTGATTTAGCAAACACATTACTAAAAACAAACATTTTGTAACATATTTGGAATTGTTTTGTTTCTAACTGCAGTAAGAAATAATTATTTTTCCAAATATAGAGAAATACGCATGGTTGCATATCTCAACAAAATGTACTTTAATAGTCTTATCAATGGCTATGTATAAACATATAATAAAATAAATTAGACCCCTTTAAACATTGGGCGCTTTGCAGGCACTAGAACGCTAAAAATAGCACTGCAAAGCGCTCTAAAAGAGCCGCTGCTGTCTCTCCAATGTGAAAGCCCCGAGGGCTTTCACACCGGAGCGGTGCGCTAGCAGGACGGTAAAAAAAAGTCCTGCTAGCAGCATCTTTGTAGCGGTGAAGGAGCAGTGTACACCGCTCCTGCCCATTGAAATAAACGGACACCGCAGCTATACTGCCGGCAAAACACTGCTGCAGCAGCACTTTACGGGTGGATTTAACCCTTTTTTCGGCGCTAGCGGGGGTTAAAAGAGCCCCGCAAGCGACCGAATACCCATGTAAATAAGTCAGTAAATAGCAGCACTTTACACAGACGCCCCCCAGTGTGAAAGGGGCCTTAGAGAATCAATTTTACCGTAAATAAAGTATTGATTAAATTATCAAGCTCTGTGCACAGTATAACATTTTGTCCGTGCATTTTTAAAGTGTAAGCTTAGAGGTCTATTTGTTTTGAGAAGAATCACAAGTGTCAAAGTCAACACCTAGCTTGTTTACATAAATCCGTAGCGATACGGAAAGCCATTTACAAAGATTTACCAAGTCATTAATGAAGTATTGAAATACATATTTTAGCATATTGTTGTACTCACTTGTCTCCAAACTAGCACGGATAAACAAACTTGAATTGGTTGTATTGTGGAAAAATGTGAAAATCTCCCAAAAACACAGATTTTACATAATTCCATAAATATAATATGGTTTTAATATGGCAGTATAAATGTTCTGACAATGTTGAATCTCCTGTTATTCAAATAGTAGCATTAAAAAATATTTGATGTCATGTTGGAAACCACTTAGAAGTTTATACAGTAAGAGAAACAAATATGAGTTAATCTCTCCACAACAAAGCAATTTAACAAATCTTAAATTCCATTAGAAATATGTTGCACACCATGCATATATTAGCTAGAAGAGACACTTACCGTATTTATCGGCGTATAACACGCACAGGCGTATAAAACGCACACTAACTTTAAGAGGGAAGTTTCAGGAAAAAAACTTTCCATAGCCCCCTGCGTATAACACGCAGGCACAGTTTACCCTCCATTTTCAGGGTAAAAAAGTGAGTGTTATACGCCAATAAATACAGTATATTAAATGATTTTAGTTTTTGCGTTGAAAATTGTTTTAGATTGCATTGAATAAAATATTGGAGACACAAGGGTCAACTGTGATGAGCAACAATTAAATTTGACACGAACACTAGCATAAGCGTGATCTTTCCAAAAATGTTTGCTTGCTGCAGACCAGAATAGTTTCTATCGTTTTTAAAGGTATGTGTTACTTACCCAAGTCTGAATTTATACTTTGAACAATAACTTTTGCCAGAGTGTCAATGTATGTAAAAAAATTATGAACATGATCAAATGTATAGTTTTCCATGTTTAGTGAGTGTGCTCTCTTATCAAAGTTTTCCAAGAGAAGAATTATCTGCTTGCAGACAGGATTGATTTGAACTTCTTGTGGCTTCATACCCAGCTGGTCTAGCAATGACTGCACAATATTTCCTTTTAGTTCTGAAAAAAACAAAAAACAATACAAAAACAAAAAAACTGTTGTTATTAATTCTACGCCACAAATATGTACAAGTCTATATATTGATAATATGTTAAAATGCAGGCAATGCCACTTACACAGTCATCATAAGCGAGTATGTAGTTAAATGAAAAAAATAAAATAAAAAAAAACGGCAGAGTAGCATCAATAGAAACAGTCATGGTTATTGTAAATAGTTCGAATATATATACCAATTGAAAAACATATATCTATATTAATCAGGACCTAAGAGTGTTATTTGCCTTATGTTACACATGCATTGAATGTTTATTTGAAATCCTAGACTTTGATAGGGTACACATGGATTGTTTGTTTACCTTTAATAATCTTGAATCCACCTCAATTTGTAGCTAGATGATGTTCTATGTAGTTAGTCTCACCCTTCTTCTTAAAGCGGAGGTCCGAGGAAATAAATAAATAAATTAAAAGCCAACATCTACACATACTGCAGCTGCTGGCTTTTAATAAATGGACACTTACCTGTCCTGCTGTCCTTTGATGTTGGCACTGCAGTTGACGTTTCCATCAGCTGTCGGATGCTGCCGCCGCCATTGCGAGTAAAGGAACCTGGCAGTGTAGCCTTTCGGCTTCACGCCGGGAACCTTACTGCGCATGCGCGAGGCCCCGTTCCTCTCTCCTATTAGCCCGGCGGCCAGGGGAGGAAGAGGAGGGAGCCCCACGATGACGTCACTGCCGTGTCACGGCCGCGGCTGGACTACCGGAAGTGGGAAAGGATACATGTCAAACACAGGTATCCTGTCCCCCCGAAAGGTGCCAATTGTGGCACCGGAGGAGGGAGAAATCCTATGAGCGGAAGTTCCACTTTAGGGTGGAGCTCCGCTTAATGCTTTAGGCTACTTTCACACTGGGGTCGCAGAGAGTTTGCGTTAAAGTGCTGCTAACCCCCGCTAGTTGCCGAAGAAGGGGTTAAACATGCCCTTGTTGCGGCACTTCCGAAACGCTTTTTAGGTGATTTGGAAGTGCTGCCTATTCATTTCAATGGGCAGGGGCATTTTGGGAGCGCTGCCGCCAAAAAGATGCTACTTGCAGGTCTTTTTCTAAAGTCCCTCAAGGTGCACCGCACCAGTGTGAAAAGTCATTTGGAATTGTGTCTGTGTCTGCCAAGCTACCAACACTAAGTTAAGCTATCTCCCAACAACTGGATCAGATCTAGAGATCACACTTTTAGTGCTTAACCACTTAAGGACCTTGCCTATTTTTCAGATTTGGCGTTTACAAGGTTAAAACCGTTTTTTTTGCTAGAAAATTACTTAAAACCCCCAAACATTATATATATATATATATTTTTCTAACACCCTAGAGAATAAAATGGCGGTCTTTGCAATACTTTTTGTCACACCGTATTTGCGCAGCAGGCTTACAAGCGCACTTTTTTTTGGAAGAAATTCACTTTTTTTAATAAAAAAATAAGACAACAGTAAAGCTAGACCAATTATTTTTATATTGTGAAAGATAATGTTACGCCGAGTAAAATGATACCCAACATGTCACGCTTTAAAATTGCGCCGCTCGTGGAATGGAGTCAAACTTTTACCCTTAAAAATCTCAATAGGCGATGTTTAAAAAATTCTATAGGTTGCATCTTTTGAGCTACAGAGGTTTGGACTAGAATTATTGCACTTGCTCTAATGATCGCGGTGATACCTCACATGTGTGGTTTGAACATCGTTTTCATCATATGCAGGCGCTACTCGCGTATGCGCTCGCTTCTGCGCGCGAGCTCGTCGGGATGGGGCGCTTTAAAAAAAAAAAAATTGTTTTCTTATTTATTTTTATTTTATTAATTTTTACACATACACAAAAAAAAAAAATGGATCACTTTTATTCCTATTACAAGGAATGAAAAAGGCATGACAGGTCCTCTTAAATATGAGATCTGGGGCACAAAAGACCATATATCTCATATTTAGACTAAAATGCAAAAAAAATAGTCATTTGAAAAGATGACAAGAAAATATTGCTTTAAGAAGCATGGGTGGAAGTGACATTTTGACGTCGCTTCCGCCCTGCTATGGGGACGGGTGGGGGCCATCTTGCCCTCACTCGTATCCCAGCCGAGCAGGAGAGAGGACCTGATCGCCTCCACCGATAATGGTGATCTCGCAGTGAATCCGCCACGGAGACCACAGTTATCGTTTACAGGACCCCTCACTGAAGAGATGGACATCTCGGTTGTGGCAGCAGCTGCTGCCGTTACAGAGATATCCATCTTTAAAAAAATGACGTATATATACAGTGAGGAGTCCTTAAAGCGGAGGTTCACACAAAAAGTGAGCTCTTTGGATCAATCCCCCCCTCCGGTAAAACATTTGGCACCTTTTAGGGGGAGAGGGGTGTACATACCTGTCTGAGACAGGTATTTGCACCACTTCCGGGTCTGATCCTCGTGCATGCGCAGTAGGGAATCGGGCATTGAAGCCGTTCGGCTTCACTTACTGATTCCCTCACCGAGGATGGTGGCAAAAGCAGCCGAGGACCGAGCGATTGCTCAGCCTCGGCTGCTGACATCGCGGGTGCGCTGGACAGGTAAGTGTCTTTTTTTTTTTTTAAAGTCAGCAGCTGCCGTATTTGTAGCTGCGGACTTAAAAAAAAGAAAAAAAAAATCAGCCGAACCTCCGCTTTAAGTGGTTAAATTGTGGAAGCAGAGCAGTCAAAAATATTTCCTAGCTCCAGTACAAAAATCATCTATAGCTTCCAAAATACACTTGGAAATGAAACATCACCCTGGATATACAGCAGCTTAGGGCGAAGCAGCCATTTTCATAGAAGTCCGTACATGCCTGAAAACTAATCGGAGTGATCACCAGGCTGGAACGCACGCCGCCGAACAGCTACTTCCAGTTCTGCTGTGCCTACAGTGCTCCATTTCGCTCCCCTCCAGGACAGCAACCAACTACATCCCCACCAGAGATGCCGCCATCTTATGGAGCATCGGCTGACGATCTACAGTGACTTCACCCCCCCCCCCCTTCCTTATGAGTACATTTGCACTACATTTTAGTGAGTAGCTATTGGCTGTTTTATAAATAAATTAATCATTACCAGACATACTGCACTTAGTAGGCCCCATTTTTTTCTTTTTTTGCTATTCCAGGGTCTTGATTCACTCTCTAAAGTGCTGCCACGGTTTACATGTCACTTTGAACCTTTTATATATACGGACTTTATATATTGGGACTTTTTTTTATCATTATTATTGTTACCATCACCCCATCGTCGTCCCCCCCCCCTTTACAACATTTTATTCAAGTTTGGTATTGTGGTTCAGATTTCCTTTTTTGCTCCATCATTGTGTTTGTTTGTTTTTTCCCTGGCAAACACAGGCTGCAATGCCGACCCCACAATGGTAAACGGAGCACGTGACCAATTCTGCCCAGCAGTCTGTAGGATCCTTAAAGGAGGGAGACTCCTGCACCAGTATCATGGCTGCTTCATTCAACCTCGAAATATGGTAATTCACCACAGAAGGTGAGGTCCATTTCTTTAAAAAAGTGCTTCAGAACCACACAAAGAGCTCTCAAACGTTGTAAACCTATCAAAGTATGCAGGGTTAGGAAAAACCTTACTGGACCTAGCCAGCATGTGCACACCAAAGGGGACAGGTACATCATCGGCTGCCCAGCATAGTCCCTAATTGCTAGCATCTCTTGCATGGAAGTAATCAGTGTGGTCATCAGTGCTTTCTCCTGTGCAATTTCAGAGGCAGGGAGCTGGCCCTTGCTGTCGGATGAAATCAGAGGAGGCATCTTTAGGGTCTGCAGAAAACACAGAGCCTGTAGCAGCAAAGCCTGACTTGGGCTCAGAAATGTCCAAAGATGCAGGTTATGGTGGTGGCCGCTTCCTGCTGGCCTTGCCCCTAAATACTTCCTCCACCCAGGAGATGAACAACCCCAGGACCGCAAACAGCATGTCTAGGGGGACAGAGGACCCAGAGTAGCCTGCTGCCTCCAAAAGGGAATCAGAAGTGCACTTGTGACTGCATATGCCCACCCACTTTGTCAAGTTACCACCAAAATGGAGGACACTAAGGGAAAAAAGGGAACAAAATGCCCCCCCCCCCCCCCAAGACTGACTACAGCAGAGAGAGGGGTACTCCAGGGAGGGCTGACCACCACCCAATTGCCAGGGGAGCACTTTGGGTACTGACATGGATTCTGCCTCTGGATGTGGTCAGTGATCCAGCTGTGGATGCTGCTGTGCCGACTGTGCCTCAGAAAGCATGGCCTCCTTCCCAGGGCCTGCTTCTATATCCAGCCTGAGAGGGAGATCACTGGCAAGATGGGCACTTACACGCAGCTACAAGAAAATGACCACTATGCACATTTTCCTTGCGAGCTTCCATACAAGTTAATGGGGATCACTGGCAAGATGTCCACGGCCGTGTAACTACAAGAAAATGGCTGCCATGCACATCTCCAGCCAGCTCAAATACAAGTTAATGGGGATCACTGGCAAGATGGCCACTGCCATGTGGCTACAAGAAAATGGCTGCCATGCAATTCTCCTGCCAGCTCCCATACAAGTCAATGGGAAGGTTGACTGCAAAATGGACACCCTTCCTGTCCACCCCAATATGATCGCCGGATTACCAGCTAAAGGGCCGCTAACCAAGGTTGCAGCCTTCTGGACCCTCGCTATGCAGAACCTACAATGACAACTGAGAAGCCCCCCTCCCAACCAAGGATGCCAGGAAAAAAGTCTGCCAAAGCACCAGGGAATGTGAGGTACACGAGGAGGGAGCCTGGGGAATAGGAGGAAATGCAAGATGCCAAGGGGTAGGATAGGATCCCACAGGACAGAGTGTGTGGGTAAGGCTCCTATGACAGATAATTCTCTCCACCAAAGTGGGAGGCTGTCAGCTAGGGTAACTCTGTGAAACAGACAATTGGGGGCAATTGGGTTAACAACCACTTTAACAGATGTCTAGCAACATTACCATCCCCAGGGTTGGGAATATACCTGACCTGACCCTTATCGACTTGGCCTTTGCTTCTGCAGCAGCCCTCTGCTGGGTCGGAGAGGCTCATCATCTCTCTAGGGGAGTCTTTGATCATGGCTTACTCTGTCCCTAGCCAATTCTCTGGATCTAAGTCAGTGGCATATCTTCGGGTATTGGGCTCTACACACCAAGATCCAAGAATCACTTATGGAAGCCATTTGTAACTATTGGGTCCTAAACCAGAACTTGGCAAATTATGGGGTAATGTGGCATGCTTTTAATCCTGGGGTAGGGGGGGGAATACATATCCTGTATTTCCTCAGTGCAGAAAGAGGCAGTCCGGTCACTGGGTGTCTTGGAGGAAGAGGTTTAAAGGTGAGAGAGGGTGTATCTCTGCAACTGAGGTTAGTCATACTGCCTGGCAACAGGTGCTCTGAGAGCTTGCTCTATACCGAATTGAGAGAACTAAAAAAAATTATGCTGCACTCCGCTCAAAGGGTGTTTGAATATGGAGACAAAAGCGGTCGGCTGCTGGCCTGGTTGGCTAAAGGGGGGGGGGGGGGTGGCCTCTACCCCTATTGCGAGCATCAGAGACCAGTGAGATCAGATGGCAATGTCCCTTGAGGGGATTAAAGCAAGGTTTTCTCAATTTTTCCACCCATTTTAAAGTCAGCAGCTACAAAAAGTGTAGCTGCTGACATTTAATAAATTAGACACCCACCTGTCCCACGGTCCAGCAAAGCTGGCGCTTAAAGCCTAGCTCCTCTCCCCCTACTCTCTGCGATGCCGGCATTATAACTGTGGACGCCCGGTTGTGGCCAGGCACCTGCACTGATGCCTGTCTCAGCCTCTCAGCGATTTGCTTAGAGTCTGAGACGGCCGTTTCCCACCCCTCCACAGCTGGGGGGGGGGGGGGGGGGCAGAGCGAAGAGCTGCCGATTGACAGGCAACAGCTCTCTGCTCAGAGGGAAAGGTGCATCGTACCTAGGCAAGTATGAGAACCGCCACCGCATGGAAAGCCTCTTACCAGATTGATAAGTAAACACAGCCTTAAAGAGATATGGTCTCCGTCAATGGATAAACACAGGGTCCAGGAGCCACAGGATCAATCATCCAACGAGGGATCGCTACCTCCTTTGCAAAGATGGTCCGTGGATCATAGGTGACAAAAACGGACTATAGCGTAATACCGTTTGGTAACGTTTATTAAGTAAAAAAGGTTGTACTTACAAACACAAATTCATTAACCACTTAAGGACCGGACCAATATGTTGCTAAATGACCCAAGGGGTTTTTACAATTCGGCACTGCGTCGCTTTAACAGACAATTGCGCGATCGTGCGACGTGGCTCCCAAACAAAATTGGCGTCCTTTTTTCCCCACAAATAGAGCTTTCTTTTGGTGGTATTTGATCACCTCTGCGGTTTTTATTTTTTGCGCTATAAACAAAAATAGAGCGACAATTTTGAAAAAAATTCAATATTTTTTACTATTTGCTATAATAAATATCCCCCAAAAACATATCTAAAACATTTTTTTTCTTAGTTTAGGCCGATACGTATTCGTCTACCTATTTTTGGTTAAAAAAAAAAAATCGCAATAAGCGTTTATCGATTGGTTTGTGCAAAATTTATATTGTTTACAAAATAGGGGATAGTTTTATTGCATTTTTATTCTTTTTTTTTTTTTTTACTACTAATGGCGGCGATCAGCGATTTTTTTCGTGGCTGCGACATTATGGCGGACACTTCGGACAATTTTGACACATTTTTGGGACCATTGTCATTTTCACAGCAAAAAATGCATTTAAATTGCATTGTTTATTGTGAAAATGACAGTTGCAGTTTGGGAGTTAACCACAGGTGGCGCTGTAGGAGTTAGTGTTCACTTAGTGTGTGTTTACAACTGTAGGGGGGTGTGGCTGTAGGACTGACGTCATCGATCGAGTCTCCCTATAAAAGGGATCACTCGATCGATACGCGGCCACAGTGAAGCACGGCATACGGCTCTCCCCGTTCTTCAGCTCCGGGGAGCGATCGCGACGGAGCGGCTATAAACGAATAGCTGCGCCGTCGTCCCGGATCGCTCCCCGAGGGAATTCGACCGCCTCAAGTACCGTCTAGGCAGGCACGTACAGGTACGTTGATGTGCCTGTCCGTGCCATTCTGCCAACGTAAATGTACATGCGGTGGTTGGGAAGTGGTTAAAAGCGTAAAAGATGCCGGCCGGCACTAGAGGAGCCCTTCCTTCTTCATATCGAACGTGGTGACGTCACTGCACGCCGTCCCAGATGCGTTTTGTCATAAGTTGACATTTTCAATGGGGATGGGCAATACACTGACTCCCCGCAATAAATAGCCAGACCTCGTTTTGACGTGCAAGGAAATGGCAGGAGCAAAAATGCCATCTTAACTATGGGAAAGATAGCAATAATGCCCTTTCACCCCTCCCCCCCACTTTTTTTTTTATTCATTCTTCCTTATTATGGCACTTGTATGGAGAATTTTTTATATAGGTCTGGGAGGGGAAAGCCTTCCCAAAGTAATATTTTTTTATTTTTTTTCCTTTTCCTCTATATATTATAGAGTAAACTCGATAGGTATTATTTAGAGGGTAATAGGATGTCCCTCTATCTTTTTTTTTTTTTTTTTTAAGAGAAATCTCTTCTTATATATGTTTATATATAGGTCTGGGTGGGAAAGCCTCCCCAAAGTAATACACATTTATTTGGTGAAATAATATATATATATATATATATATATATATATATTTTCCTTCTCTCCCTTTACACATTATAGAGTACACTTGATAGGTACTTTTAAGAGGGTAATATGATGCTCCTCTATCTTCCTTTATTTTGTCTTAAATCTGGCACCGAGAATGAGAAATTTATTTTGATATCTGAGTACACATATGTTCGGGTGGGAAAGCCTCTCCAAAGCAATACACATCTATGTAGGAAAATTTTCCTTTTTTTTTTTTTTTTTCTTCTTCTCTTCTCCCTCTCTGAGGGGGATATGGCTCTCTTCCCCGGCATCTCCTCATCCAGCTACATTTTTTCCCTAGTGCCCTATTTTCTAGCCCCTATTTTTCTATGGTTTATTATTTCTCGATAGTTTGTTTAATCTAGAAAAGAGAAGTCGGAAGGTATAGGACCGGGGATGATGTATATGAGACAAGGGGATATGTAACTATAAGAATTGCAATTATAAAAATGAGTCAGATTTTATGAAGGGGTTATATTGAGACTGTGTATGTGTGTCTGTATAATGTCTGTCTTTTAAATAATGTATATTTATTTATCTTTTTGTATGTAATGTTGGGAAAAAAAATAATAAAGAAATCAAAGTAAAAAAAAAAAAGATAAGTTATAATAAATACACAAACACCTCCAATACCAAACAGTGACTCACAAATAACAAACAATTAAATACAATAGATGGGGAATACTGGAATCAAACGTAGACAGGCCGGGGTCATACACAGGAGATCAGCAGATGAGGGCAAGGAACAAGACAGGACAGGAAGAAGGGAGACAGAATCAAGATCAGGATCAGGTACAGGATCACAGGTACAGGTCAGGGCGCAAGGAAGATACCAAGGCAAGTGTGTGAATGCTTGCCGGGTATTAATGCGCACACTTGCAATTAGTCTCAGGTGACGCCTGATCACAGGAGGAGATGTCTGCTCCCCACAGCCAGGAGACACCCGCTGGTGGACATCAGTACTGCGACAAAAAGATCCAACAGTGCCACCAGCAGGTTAAAACTTGACAACTCCAGACTGTCAGGAGACACCCGCTAGTGGACACCAGTATTGCGATCCACAGAACCGACAGCGCCACCAACAGGTGAAACCTTTCCTGACAGTAGCCCCACTCAAAGGAGCGACCTCCGGACACTCCAACTAGTTGTAACTGTAAACCGTCCATGGCATCAAGCTGGGCAGCGGGCAGAGGCAAATCAAGCTGGGCATGTAATAAGTCCATGGTATCAAGCCGGACAACAGGCGGAGGTACATCCAGCTGGGCCTTGGTCACCCGGCTGGGCGGCAGGCTCCGGTCCACCCGACTGGGCGGCAGGCTCCGGGTCACCCGACTGGGCGGCAGGCTCCGGGTCACCCGAATGGGCGGCAGACACTTAAACAGCAGGCTGGGTAACAGGCCCCGGCCCAGTGGGCTGGGCAACAGGCCCCGGCCCAGTGGGCTGGGCAACAGGCCCCGGCCCAGTGGGCTGGGCAACAGGCCCCGGCCCAGTGGGCTGGGCAACAGGCACCGGCCCAGTGGGCTGAGCTCCGGAAATTCAGGCTGGGACACAGGAGCATCAGGCTGGGACACAGGAGCATCAGGCTGGAACTGGGACACCAGAATCTCAGACTGGGACACGGGCACCAGGACTTCAGGCTGGAACGTGGGTACTGGAACATCAGACAGCAGACAGAAGGTTGGGTTAGGTGGGTCATCAGGTTCAAGATCATCAGACTAGCCTGATTGGCGCTCATGGAGGCAGACTGGAGCTGATCGGCAGGCATTGAAGCAGGCTGTAGCTGATTGGCTGGCATAGAAACAAGCTGGAACGGATCAGCTGGTGCGGAAGCAGGCTGGATCAGATTGTCTGGTGTGGAGGCAGATTGGTATAATGATAGGATCATATGGGTTGGAAAAAATAGGATTTTTTTTACTCACCGTAAAATTATTTTCTCTGAAGTTCATGGACGGACACAGCAGCATAATCTTGACATTAGGGTATTAGCCTTCTATCAGGAGAGGACTAGGCAGAAAACATGTTAAAGTGTTTAAACAGCATCAAAACTGTACAGCACCGCCCAGGAGGCGGTCCCTCTGGGTATAACCCCTCTCCCTGCATCTAGCAGCTCAGTTCGTCAAAAAGCAGTACAAACATAAAAAAGGAGGGGTGGGTGCTGTGTCCGTCCATGAACTTCAGAGAAAAGGATTTTACGGCGAGTACAAAAATCCTATTTTCTCTTTCATTCATGGACGGACACAGCAGAATAATCTTGACATTGGGGACATCCCCAAGCAGTGTAAACAAAAGGAGGGGTGGGAACAGCAACCAAACAAACTTCACCCTCAAAACAACCAGAGCTCCTCAACGGAGTAGTTGCAACCTTAAACAGCCGCCTGGAAATTCTTGCAGCCGAAGCAAGCATCCGAAGATGCACTCACTGATTATGAACCTTGCAAAACTTAGGGAAGGTGGCCGTCTTACACACCTGGGAAACAGACGCTTGATGTCTGAAAGCAAAAGAGGCACCTATTGCCCTGGTGGAATGTGCCATGACAGGAAAGGAAGGCGCCCGTCCCTTTAGGGCATACGCCTGAATCACGATCTGTCTGATCCACCTGGATATGGTGGCGGACGAGACCTCCAGGCCCTTCTTAGGACCAACCACCGAAACAAACAGTGAATCTGACCTCCGAACAGAGCAGTAGCAGACAGGTACACCCGCAGAGCTCGGACAAAGTCCAAGGAATCCAACGCAGCCTCTTTTCGATGCGACGGCCGAGGACACAAAGACAGAAGTACACTGTCCTCAAATAGATGAAAAGCCGAAACGACCTAAGGAAGAAAAGAAGTCTGCGGGCGCAGCAACGCCTTATCCTTGTGGAGGATCAGATAGGGAGCCTTGCAAGACAAGGCCGCCAGCTCAGAAACCCTACTGACTGACGTAATAGCCACCAAAAAGGCAACCTTCTGAGAGAGCGTCAATAAAGGGATCTCTCTAATGTTTTTAAAAGGCGGTTTCTGAAGTACCGAGAGGACCAAATTCAAGTCCCACAGAGGTAGCGGTGGGCGGACCGGAGGGGCCACATGTCAAACCCCCTGAACAAAGCCGCCAAGGGCCGTTGAAAGAAGACAGCCAAGGCTGAAATCTGCCCCTTAATGGTACTTAAGGGAACTTTTTGGCCCACTCCACGCTGTAGAAACAGCAGGATTTAAACCGAAATGCACGCGGACGCCACTTCATCTCCTCACACAGAGATGTAAGCCTTCCATGTTCGATGATAAATCTTCAGAAAGGATGACTTCCGTGCCCTCACCATGGTAGAAATTACAGAATTTTCTGTAGGATACGAGACCATATGTCGGCTATTTCCCCAAAAAATGTATGGTCTCTTTCACAATCATAACCTCAAACTGATAGGCTTTTTTGCCTTGGAGCACATTTCACTCAATGAAAGAGGAGGGGATCCTGACCAACGCCTGCTCCAAATTGAGGCGAAGTGGATATAATAGGCCAGATCCACGTACATCGGCGCATATATAGGCCGGCGTAGCGCATCTCATTTCCGCTATGCCGGCTCAACTTAGAGAGGCAAGTACCGTATCCTCAGAGTATTTCCGCCCAACGTTGCGCCAGCGCGATGTAAATTCCTAGGCGTAAGCCGGCGTAATTCAAAGTAGGAAGGAAGTGGGCGTGTTCCATTGAAATGAGCCGTGACCCCATGCAAATGAAGGGGCGAAGATGAGGGCTCATGCCAGGGGCACTGGAGGGGGACCAGCAACTACCTTGACTCCTGAGGAGCAGGTGGTTGCCCAGTGCTTCCACAGGCATCAAGTGGAGGGAGTTGAGGGCTTTGACTCCGTTGAGGATGACTTGAAGACAGGTAAGTGTGTTTTATCTCCTATCTGGTGTGTAGCATGTGTGGGGGTGAAAGGGAACATGTGACAAGTGTGTGGATCCTCCAACATGTGAATGTTTTGTGTCATCTAGAGATGTGCAGGAGGGTGCTGGGCCATCTGCTGCCGGTGGCCAGTCCACACCATCCCCCGGACATCAGTTCGAGTCAGACCCCCAGGCAAGCCAGGAGTCATCAGTGGAAGGGAGTGGCCACACCTCTCCTCAGGAGGTGGTTGAGGAGGAGGTGACCAGTGGGAATGAGGTGAGGCTCAATTTGGAGGAGTCTCCCCCTTTGGCTGGGACCAGTCAGCCCTCCATCAGGGGTAGCCCCTCCCGGTCCTCCCCCAACAGGGCTTCCCCCTCAAGGGTCTCCCCTTCTCCACAGCCCCAAGCCTCTTCTGGCCACAGGAAGGTGTCCAGGAAGACTAGGGGGTGTCTGAGGTTCTCACGGAACATCTCAAGAGGGACCAGGCCTGCCATCTGGGTGAGGTTGCCATGCATGTGGAGCGCATGTTAGACAGCATGTCTTCCTTTGCCACTATGACAGAAGGTGTCCAGGACGTTGGCGCAAATACAGCTGCTGTGGCCACCTGCCTGGGGGATCTGCAGGCCACCACAGCAGGCCTTGTGGATGAGGTCCACGCCCTGACAGAGGCTGTCAGGGACAACACTGCAGCCATCCAGGCGGAGGGGAGGCAGTCCAGGCTGCTGCAGGCCGACACAAATGCGGTCCTCACCCGCATTGCCCTGGTGTTGGAGGGCAGGCCGCCAGCCGTGGAGAGACCAGGGGATGCTCCTCCTCCTGATTTCCACCCACCCATGAGTCTCCCATGAGGAGCCCAGGCCGGGGCAGGCGTGGTGCACGTCAGCGCCGTTGATGATTTTTTTCCTGTTTTTCTTTGTATACTCAGGTTATGAGTTTTATATGTTTTTTTATATATATATATATACACACTCAGGTTATGAGTTTATGTTTTTTTTAATATACTCAGGTTATGAGTTTTTCTGTTTTATAGCCCAAGCACACGATCAGTAGTGCAGGCTACAGTGTGACTGGTGTTTGAATGTGGGGGTGACATTCCTGCCAGAAAAGGGGTGTCACCCTTGGTCGTCTGGTAGAAGTGATCCCCAGGACCAGGAAGAAGTGATCCCCAGGACTGTGTGAATGTGGTATGAATGGACAGCAACATAATTGGAGCCTTGACGGGGCGTTGCTGCTCCCAAGTCCTGCATTGTGGACTTGGGATAATCCAATGTGATGAGGATGTGGGGTGTGTGTGCTAGGGACCACAGTGGTGTGCATGCGTGCATTTTCCTTGTGCCATGATGAATGTGTGTTTAACGTGCAAAGATGCCTACTGTGAGGCATCTCCTGACTGCTCTTCCCTCAGTAGACGGGGTAGCCTCGGTTAGGAGGGGAATGTCTGGTTCGGGGGTCAGGTCATTACGTATGTCAATCTCCAGGCCCTTTCTCACGGCGAAGTTGTGCAGCATGCAACATGCACCGATGATCTGGCACACAAAGTTTGGGGAATACAACAGGGTACCCCCAGACTTATCCAGGCATCGGAAACGAGACTTCAGGAGGCCAAAGGTGCGTTCCACCACTGCACGGGTACGTGTGTGTGCATCATTGTATCTTCTCTCTCCTGTGGTTTCAGAATTCCGGAATGGAGTCCTGAGATGGGGCCCAAGTGCATATGCAGAGTCACCTGGAAGGGAAGAGACAGGAGGATGTTAGTCGTGCATGGGCCCCTCGTGATGTCTGCATCATGGGGTCGGACAGACATGCCTAACACCCATGTCACTCACCAACCAGCCGTTCCCGTACACGTTCTGTTCAAATTCTGTTGGGACGGTGCTTTGACGGTATATGTAGCTGTCGTGGCTGGACCCTGGGTGTTTGGCACGGACGTGCCATATGAGGCATTGGGCATCGGCTATCACCTGTACGTTTATGGAATGCCAATGCTAACGATTGAGGTATATGTGCTCTGTGTCACTGGGGGGGGGGCGTAGTGCCACATGTGTGCAATCAATGGCCCCCACGGTGCGTGGGAATCTTGCAATACTGTAGAAATCACGCATTGCCTTCTGCCGCAGATGCTCCTGGGTGGGTCTGACAATGTGGTGGGCCATGCGTCGGAGGATTGCGGGGACAACCTGGTGCACACATCTGCTAATGGAGGATTGTGCCATCCCAGCCACAACTCCACTTGTACGCTGGAACGAGCCACTGGCAAGGAAATGGAGTGTTGCCAGTACCTTGACCAGTGGCTCCACTGCATGTGAGCGGTGTGTCTGGCTGGTGAGGTCATCTTTCAGGGTTGTGGTGAATTCCAGGATGGCATCAGGGCTGAATCTGAAGATGCGATACACCTCCGAATCCCCCATGCCAAAGACGTTTAGGCGCGGTCGGTATATCCGCTCCTGTGCCTGCCTCCTACGCGCCTGTGAAGCCAGTAGTATAGCTATGACCATGGATGCCCCTGGCATGTTGGCATACAGATTGTTGTCCTGCAGGTGTGGATGCTCAGCTCGTCCCTAACGGGGCTGCTGAAGCTGCTCTCCATCTGACCTGTGCATGTCTGCTGCTGACTTACCCCTGCTTTATGAGGGGTAACTTTAGGCCGGACGTACAACTTACGCGCGGCGCGCGTAGCCCGCGTCGGGCGCACGTACGTTCAGGGATCGCCGTATCTCCCTCATTTGCATATTTGAATAGCAAATCAATGGTGCGTTTCAGGCGTATCTAGTTTTGTGGATACGGCGCATAGTTACACCGGCGTATATATACACTTACGCCGCGCATCTCGAGATACGCCGGCGTAAGTGCTTTGGGGATCTGGCCCAATGTCTCCAGGCAACCAAGCCTCCGGGTTTAAAATGAAAACATAAGCTACAAACCCTTCCTGTAAGATCCTTTATCAATATTGTTGGTTGGGGTGAAACGCTGTCCTGAACCCGGTCCTTTTGACTGGGCTATGGGTCCCCTCCTTGGTCATTCTTTCTCCTCTCTTCGTCTGTGCCACCGTGAGTGAGCACATCATTCTTGTTCTTGAGCCTCACGACTTACCTCCGATAAACCAGGGCCTTTCTGAGAGATAGGGACTTCACACATCGGGCCACCTGCGTGACCCGAGAATCCCAACCCTCTTTCTGGGACCTTGGTCAAATTTGCTCAATATAGTAAAGACACTTTTGGAATACATGAGACAAATTACACATTTAAAAAAAAATACAGCATGAGATTGTCACTTTCTCTGCTGTATTGCTTTTGTATAACAATGTTAAAGTTCTAAGTTATGTATTCATTCGTGTTTCTTTTCAGTTAGCATTGCAAACATGCCATGTTATGTAATACTCTCTATTTTTAATTTCATTCATAATTTTTTCATTTTCTATTTTGTATTGTAAATTTAGACAATGAGGTGTTTTTTTTACAGTTGATGTACATATAAATCATCAACAGGCATCGTTGCATGCATAGCCCCGTCGGTCTGAATAGGTTATACCACCAGTTCCACTGCGGGCGCACAGGGGCAATCATCAGAACATACCACGATTCTGAATCCAAGCAAAGTCATGGATGCTATGATTGTCCATTTTCATGGAGGGGTAGGGATGTTCTCACCATAACAAAAAAGAGAGTATCTCCCCCTAGGTGAGATTTTAAAGGCCAAACAAAATGTAAAGGTAAAAAACGATCTTTAATGGGAAATTCGTACAAAAACTGGCACTTGATGTTGAAGCACACAGTAGGCACCTATGGTGCATGTGAAAGCAACAAGTGTACAAATACAAAAACAATAACACTAAAACAGTAAATGTGCCACAAACAATGGCAAGTAGACAAAATAGCACTCTCCTAGTGGGTGATGTGTGTGTGTCCGACGCGTTTCTGGTTGTCGACGGTCATCAGGGGCCACGGAGGAAGAGTAGTGCAAATGGTGATTCTGTTTACAGTAAAAAAATGATAAAAGACACGTCATTAAAAACTGTACGCAAAATATGGGCAATAGGTTGAGACTTGTTGAACTGATGTAACATATGGTAGACGGATAGCATACCAAACCATGTAATAACCTGGAAATGGACCCCCTTTCCATAGTTATAGGGTTGAGTGGGGATGGAGTAGCGTCCGAGCGTCCCTCATGACCTAGTCATAAAAACAAATAGGAGTAAAGTAGTATCTATGTTGTGTATAAATGTATTATCTAGTATACTCAATCACCGAATGGCCACTTCACAAATTGTTGGCATCCATATGTGGATGGAACCAAACAAACTGCCTTGCAATGGCTGCTGACCTAAGGAGGGGGCAAAAGGAAGAGGAGCCAAAGTATCCAAGGTCCTAGGAAGGTGGGCCAGGTGGATTAGAAGGACCCATGCAAATTAGGGATATGTAGTGGTGTTCAAAACAGGAATCACTATCCTGTACCTGAAGTAAACAAAGCAGTGTCATTCTAATCCACCTGGCCCACCTACCTAGGACCTTGGATACTTTGGCTCCTCTTCCTTTTGCCCCCTCCTTAGGTCAGCAGCCATTGCAAGGCAGTTTGTTTGGGTTCCATCCACATATGGATGCCAACAATTTGTGAAGTGGCCATTCGGTGATTGAGTATTCTAGATAATACATTTATACACAACATAGATACTACTTTACTCCTATTTGTTTTTATGACTAGGTCATGAGGGATGCTCTGACGCTACTCCATCCCCACTCAACCCTATAACTAAGGAAAGGGGGTCCATTTCCAGTTTATTACATGGTTTGGTATGCTATCCGTCTACCATATGTTACATCAGTTCAACAAGTCTCAACCTATTGCCCATATTTTGTGTACAGTTTTTTATGATGTGTCTTATTTTTTACTGTAAACAGAATCACCATTTGCACTACTCTTCCTCCGTGGCCCCTGATGACAATCGACAACCAGAAACGCGTCAGGCACACACACACCACCCACTAGGAGAGTGCTATTTTGTCTACTTGCCATTGTTTGTGGCACATTTACTGTTTTAGTGTTATTGTTTTTGTATTTGTACACTTGTTGCTTTCACATGCACCGTAGGTGCCTACTGTGTGCTTCAACATCACGTGCCAGTTTTTGTACGAATTTCCCATTAAAGATTGTTTTTTACCTTTACATTTTGTTTGGCCTTTAAAATCCCACCTAGGGGGAGATAGTCTTTTTTGTTATATGTTACCAAGGGATGTGGCCACTACAAATGTTACTGAATCAGTGAGTACCTCTTCCTCTAGATCAGTGGTTCTCAACCTGGGGGTCGGGACCCCCTCGGGGTCAAATGACGATTTGCCAGGGGTCCCCGAATCCTGGGCTGTTCCTGAAGCCTGCACCGCTCTCCCAGCCTTCTCAGAGCTGCCCAGCAGGGCTGTCCCTGGAGTCTGTGGCCGTCCAGCTGGGTTGTTCCTGGAGCATGTGGCCGCCCATTCAGCCTCATCGCAGCCCCCCATTCAGTATGGTATGGCTGGGGGGCAGAGACTAGAGGTCAGCTGACTGGTAAGGAATGTGAAGTGGGAGGGGCTGGAGGTGACCCTATCTCCTTATTTCGGCATAGGTGTGACTTCTACGAGACACCACAAAGTCAGAGACACAGTGAGCAACACTACCTGTGATTATAGTTATAGCCATTAAAAGTCCCCACTACAGTTCTCAGATCAGCAGATGACCTTGATCAAGAGCACCAAAGTTGGTTGATGAGAACCCTCCGCTGCACTGCCACTTATCCCATTCCCCCCACCAAAGAGTAAGAGGAGGAATAAAAAATAAAGAAAGTATGAAAAGAGGGGGAGGAACACAGAAAAAGGGAGAGAAAGAATACAAGAAAGAACAAAAAAGATGGCTAGAGAGCGAGGGATGGGGGAAAAAAAACCCCAAAAATGAGGATAGAGAGAGATAAAAGGGAAAAAAAGAAGAACAAAGAGAAAGAGTGGTACATCCTAAAATGTACCATAAGGGGTTTTAATACTGTACGAGTGGAAGGGACTCAGGGAGCGATAAATGTCTGTGGGTTATGGGCGCAAAATACTTTTCTTGCCCTGGGTGCCGACAGCCTACGCTACAAAAATAATTTTACTGTTAGGGGTCCCCACAATTTGGGAAATTTTATAAAGGGGTCACGGCACTAGAAGGTTGAGAACCACTGCTCTAGATGTTCTCACCATGCGCGCTTTGAGCAGGCCAGAGCTGTAATGTTTCAACGCCCCTTTTTAATGACACGGTATCCATGTCACATTCTATCTTTTCCATGCCAATGCGCATGTGCGAGGATTTACCGTCCCTCTGATGGGGTATTCCGCATCCATTGACGCATATACACCGCTGATGCTCACACGCCACACGCGGCGCGGCCTATCCACCGCCACACAGGGATATATAAAAGACCCTACGGCCATAGTTGCCGTTAGGTGGATATTCCTCGGAGCAGAGATAGACGCACGGCAGGTTATACATGTTGATCGTTAATCCACAGATCATAAGGCTCTGGTGACTTTATAAGCTTACCCTCTACATCATTAAGAGCATAGGCGTAAGTCTACAGGTATTTATAGACAGCAATATGTTTTGAGTTTTTTTGTCATATTGACAGTTTTAAGCATAGTATACACTATCTGATGTGTTCCCCTCCTCTCTTCAGGTTCATTTTTAATAATCACCTGTCCCTATGGTTCATTTACCTGCCTGCCTGTGCATTTTAAGCTCCCAGGTTAACCGTTTACTGCATCATTGACATGTAAGCTTTTGTATATTAATCTTTTTGACCTAGGTCTAACTCAATATCGTGATTTTGGCCAAATCTTGGCCCGTAGAATATAGCATTACTATTATGATTTTCTTTGTTTTTTCATGTAGGTCGAAAGCTTAACAATTGTTTATTAGATATCCCTGTCATTGGATTCTTGTGGTATGTTCACAATCGGGCTGTATGGGTCTATGACAATGCAGATGCCCCATCTTTAAGTCTGTAGGTTGCTCTCTGTCACATGACAGTAGGCATATCTCAGCCGTGTATGAGGATCTCCGGCAGTGTGGAGGTATTTGTCCATATCCATAGAGGAGCAATAACTCATTTAATTTACAAATGTATGCTGTAAAACATATATGCTAATGCCCATTTCTGTATGTATTAATACTATGTATCTATTGTAGATTATATAAGTCCCTGAGGAAGTCTCCAGTAGGAGAAACATGTTGGGACCACAATCTTGTGACTATATAAGGAATAGAATGTACCATGTTTTTTATTTTTTCCGGTTTTAAAAATTATCATATGCTATTTATGAATTAAAATGTATACTTTTTATGTTTAAACTTGCCTTTTGTCAAATTTCAATTCCTCAATAACCACCTTTAAAAACCCCAAGCCTTTTCCCCGGTTTGGGGGGTTCTACACATATACTTCTCTTACATAGGGGTGTAGGTGGTATTGAACAAACAATAACATTTCAGCAATTGCTCTATACTTTACTTATCTATAAAGCCATGAGAGATGAAAAGGTCGTGCACACATGTGAACTTGTTACAGATGGAGTGGGAATTCTAAAGGGTGCACAAGATTGGGGGCTGGGTTTAGGAAGCAGGGGGATAGAAATTAAAGTGAGTGGATTGCAGCTGTTGCCAGAGGATGGGTTTCAGATTTGTGGTTTGCAGTTCGAAAATGGAGGACCAGGATTTGGAGAATTGTCCCGGAGACTAGGAGAAGGAAGGTGAGGTAGGTAGGATGGGATGTCTAACTGCCCTGGTGTTTAGGACAGCATGTGGGTTCAGCAGTTGCAGGAGGTGATGGGTGCAGTAGTAGTGAGAGGGTAGGAGTGAGGGTGATATGTGTATGCTGTGGGGTAGAGTGGAGGGTGGATCAAGGATAATTTCAGTATAGAAGACACGGATGTGAGAAGGAAGAGTAAGAAGGAGCATGTTAGTAGATAGAGAGTGGCAATCTGACTTCAAATTATTTCAATGTCAAATGCTGCTGTCTTTCCAGAGTGGAGCAAAGTTTTTGTTGCATCTTCATCAAGCTTTAGTTATCCTGCTTTTGTTAAAGTGTGGTGGGGAAACTGTGCACCACTCGTGACAGAGACACTCAAGAAAGAGACATGGTGTCTGTGCCTTTTAATTGTGGCAATAATTTAATAAAATGTATGACTTTTTATATAAAAGAGATGTATCTGTGTATTTGGTTAGTTATAAGAATACTGGCAAGTAGAGCTGCACGATTCTGGCCAAAATGAGAATCGTGATTTTTTTTGCTTAGAATGAAGATCACGATTCTCACGGCGTAAAATCTTTTACATTTATACAAAAAAAAAAAAATGGGCTTACTTTACTGGCTAGTTTTTTTTCCAAAAAAATTGCATTTAAAAAGACTGCTGCGCAAATACAGTGCAACATAAAATATTGCAACAACCGCCATTTTATTCTCTAGGGTCTTTACTAAAAAATTATATAATGTTTGGGGGTTCTAAGTAATTTTCTAGCAAAAAAAAAATTATGATTTTAACTTGAAAAGAGCTGTCAGAAAAGGTTTGGTGTTTAAGTGGTTAAACGTTTCTAATTTACATACAGAAAAATAGGATTTTTATAACAGCTTACCTGTAAAATCCTTTTCTTGGAGTACATCACGGGACACAGAGCTGCATAGCCATTACTATGTGGGTTATATGGAGTACCTTCAGGTGATGGACACTGGTGTAATCAATTAAACAGGAAGTTCCCTCCCTATATAACCCCTCCCCTACTGGGAGTACCTCAGTTTTTGTAGCAAAGCAATAAGTGTCCCAATATCCCCAGACAAGAGGGGTGGGAGCTCTGTGTCCCGTGATGTACTCCAAGAAAAGGATTTTACAGGTAAGCTGTTATAAAAATCCTATTTTCTTTATCGTACATCACGGGACACAGAGCTGCATAGCCATTACTATGTGGGATGTCCCAAAGCAATGCTTACTGAGGGGAGGGAGACACCAACAACGCAGACCGCCATCAGACGCGAGGACCTATAATGCTGCCTGCAGCATACTGCGCCAAAAAGCTGCATCCTCTTGCCGTCTTATGTTCACCTGATAGGAGTTAGTGAACGTAAGCACAGATGACCAAGTTGCGGCCTTGAAAATCTGTGTCATAAAGGCTTGGAAATGCATTGCGCATAAAGCGCTTACCATCCTGGTAGGGAGCACCCCCACAAAAAAACAGGGGGAATCCTACTCTAACCACAAGCCTGAATAATAACCTGATGAATCAACCTTAAAAACAGTTGATTTTAGACGCTGCCTGCCCTTTCCTGGGGCCTCCTGGTAGCGCAACAACATCAGTTTTCCGTATCCGAGCAGCCGCTTCAGATAGGCCTAGACCCTTCTTACTCTAACGAGAGAGAGAGTGTAACCATTTTAATAGCTGACCTGAACACTGCCTGCCCATCTAGGGTCTTCTGGCAGCCCAATAAAAACGTCAGCTTTCTATATCTGAAACCTTCAGATAGGTATTTAACTGCTCTCATCTCAATTGAGAGAAAAGCAATAACCTTTCCTTCCGTGAAACAAGGTTTTGAAAAAAGGGAAGGTAAGAATATCCAAATTCAAATGAATACTAGATCCTTCTAGTAAATAAGGTTGGGTGAGGATGAAAATCACTCTACTTGTAAGAATAATTGAGTATGGCTCTATACCAAGAAAGTTGCCAATACTGAAACTCTTGGAGGCTACCACAACCAAGAACACCAATTCCTTGTTAAAGGATGAAGAGAAATATGGTGCATCGGCCCAAGGAGCTGACCCTGTAAGCCGACAAAACTAGAGCCAATCCTCCGAGCACAAGGGCGACCCAACTGGTGGACTTATACAAGGGGTGACGTGCATAACAGCCCGGACCAAAGAGTGTGAAGTAATCGACCTTTGGAAGCAAGGCCGAGATCGGATCCTTGATATAACTTAAGGCTAGCTCCGTCTCCTTTCCAAATGTAGGAAGGCAGGAATTTTACCTTTGACAAACTTCCACGGATGCCACCATCTGGTTTCACACCAGGAACATGGGCCTTCCAGACCGTAGTATATCTGGTCCTGGAGGCCAGCTCTCTTGTATGAATCAAGGGAATTGCCGCTGATTCTGAAAGCCCCGATCCTCGAGAATGTGGTCTATAATAGCCAGACCATTAATTCACCTGTTGCAAGGCAGAATGTAATACCCCCTGCAAAGTAGGCCTGGACAAGATGTAAGGGACTGTGGGTCCTCTACTACCACCCTTACTGTTCCTGCACCGAGAGGTCGTCAGGGTTATGCCGGAGTAATCAGGCCAGCTTCCGTTCTCCTCTAAATGTTGCATAGAAGCCACAAAAGTCGCGGCACTGGGGGGAGAGACACAACCAGTGACAACTGGTCCCCCCCCCTCGGATTACAAACACATCTGCCCCGCATGCGGGTGGATCCTTTATCCTTGACCCCAAGCTGTTCAATCTCTTGTTGAGCCTGGACGCCAATACATCTTATGTACAGGGTACTATTTCTGTGACATTTGGTCAGGAAAACAGTCGGGGTGTAGAGGTCATTCTCCCGGAGACACTTGTTGACGGCTCCAGCGAATCGCCTGCCAATTCTGCATTTCATGAAATGACGAATGTCAATAGGCAAGGCACAAGCTCCTCCTTGGTAAATTAAGTAAATCACTAGTATGGCATAGTCTGATTGTACTCTGACAGAACCAACCTGCCACCTGAACGTTCAGGCCCCTAAGCCAGATGCTCCATCGGTAGCTCTAGCTGACAGATAAGGCTCCCTTGGAGCTTGACTACTTCCCCTGGGCCATGGTCTCTTCCTGACCTGGCAAACCCTTTTAGTTAAGAATCACCAAGAGGAATTCCAGCATATCTCTGGGACCTGGTTCTTTGGATAATGCTAGGTCAAGATCCACTCTTTCTAGGCCGACAAAATACTGTTTATAACAGCCCTGAATAAAAGTTAGTATAGGGAACTGTCTTGAATGAAGCCAGCATCTTCCCTAGTGCCTTAATCAAAAGGCCAAAAGTAAGGAACTGTTCCTTGCCGTGACCACATAGACCAGTTTTCTTATAGCGATGGTCTTGTCTGAGGCCAAAAAAACTCTCCTTTTTGGACTGCCAAACATACCCAGCTTCTTGTCAAATGAAAGAATGTATCTTTAGAGTTCCAGATACTTGACCATGCTGGACACCCTTAGGTCCAGCCATGCTACTGACTGACCCATCAGCAGGAGTTTGCTTCGGTATGCCATTACTGCTATACCCTGGGCCTACAGACCTGCTAGAGGCGGGCCCTAGCACCCTGACAACCCAGGCACGGAGGCTAACCCAAAAGGGCAAGACCACCAACTGGAGATAGTGCTGTTCCCCTGCGAAACGCAGACAACCTCTGCAGACCCAAGTAAATAAACACATATGCAACTGGCTCCCCATGTGTGTATGTGGCAAGTGTTAAAGCCATATGCCTCAATGGAAGTGTGTGTACATGGCAGCGTGTGTTCCTGGAAGCATGAATTCATATAAATATGTTTTAAGAAAAACATGCATATAGCCTGTGTGCTCTGGAACAAGCATCTTGCAAGCAAGCATGCGATATAAACGTGTTATGCAACAATGTGCAACATGAACCCATGCAGACACGTATTTCTATGCAAACACAAGGAATCCTGTATTGCTTAATTAGGCCGCCATGTGCAACTTTAAAGTAATCATGCATCCTTATGCGATTTAGCATCTTCCATGCGATCAACATCTTATGCATTTTAAGCACTACTGTGCGGACAAGAACCCTTGTGTGACCAAGGACTCTTGTGTGACCAAGCACCCCTGTGCGATCCAGCATCCTTATGCACTCAAGCATCTTAATGCGACTTTAGGCATTTCTGTGAAACAAGCCTCTCTATGTGATCAAGTATCCTTGGGTAATCCAGGACGCTATTGATCCGACAACCATGTGTGATCCAGCTTCTTTTTGCATTCAAGCATCTTTAAGCGATCTTTAGGCATTCTTGTAGAAACAAGCCTCTCTGTGCGACCAAAATATCCTCGAGTAATCAAGGACTTGGGTGATCGGGTAATCATGTGTGATTCAGCATTTTTATGCCTTCAAGCCTCTTTATGCGATTCTAGGCATTTCTGTGGAAACAAGCCTCTTTGTGTGACCAAATATCCTTGGGGAATCAAGGACGCAGATGATCAGGTAATCATGTGTGATGCAGCATCTTTTTTGCATCCAAGCAACTTTATGCGATTTTAGGCATTTCTGTGGAAACAAACCACTTCTGTGTGACCAAACATCCTTGGGTAATCAAGGATTTGGGTGATCAGGTAACTAGCATCTTTATGCACTCAAGCATTTCTATGCAACTCTAACAAACATGCAACACCATACAGACAGAAACATGTATCCTTATGCGATCCACAATAAAACATGCTTTGTTACTTGTTTTTATCCCACATGCATTCCAAACTCATGTATCTTATGCAACATGCGGACTGGTAAAAAGGAAGTTATCCTCTGTAGATGTGCGTTTCCTCAATTAAGAGACGTTAGCAATGTGTACCAGCAACTGTGCATCCCTCAGATGTGCATTTGGTTTGCCTGAAGCCGACACCAGGCTGAGGACCATATGGAGGTCTTACTAGCCACCTATAGGAAAACCTCTCTTTACACTCTAAGGAGAAGATAGAGGCTTTGGCCGAGTAGGCAGAGGGAAATTATATGCAGCATGAATCTCTGAAAAGACTGCAGGTGCAATCAGAACCTGTAGGGCTATTGATAGCTTCTCCTCGTTAGGCTGCAGCTCCTGTCTCCTGTCCTCTGACAGTGAACCTTCATCCCCAGCTCTTCTAATCCCTTTGTTTAAGGATTAAAGCAGGAAAAGGGACACACCCTGCTTTTTTTTTTTTTTTTTGCTTCTGTGAGGATGCTGCGAACATAGCAGTTAACCTCTTGTAGAACAACAAATGTGATGCAAAAAAACAAAACACATGCAGAGTGGCTGCAATGTTGGGGGAGGCTGCATTGATTGCCTGACAGGTCTGATGGCTCAATCTGTGAGCTGTCTCTACAGGGGAGAATAAGGGGCCACCAGGTTCAGGTGGCGATTCCTTTTTATATTCCTACCCCTGACCTTATTCAATGGGGAGACCAAAGTCCTAAGCTAAAAGCAGAGGAGCTTAACCCAGGTGCATCAACAGCTGAACATAGTCTGGCAGCAACAATGCCTGCTAATCTGCACAGCTAGATGCGGAGTAGGCGTCTTCGATGAATCTGTATCCAACTCACACAAGGTGCTTGCGTTTGTGTCCCCCTAGCTTTACAGAGCTCTGACGTCTGGGCCTTTTTGAAGAGCCCTCTCTGCGACTGCACTGAGCCGGTGAGCACGTGCGACATGGTAGAGCCTGAAGCTGAGGAAGTGGGACGCACAATAGACCAGCTAACACTTAAGCTTCCGTCTTTGGAAAGCATGGTAAGCGAAAACATCAGGCATGTCTTTTACTGCCCATAGTAGTGGAAAAACAGATAAGACTTGCAGCTACTCATGGAAGACAATGCTTTGCATAGGATTAAGGGCATTTTTTTTTTTTTTTTATGTACCAGCCCCTTCAAGGGGGGATATATGGGTACTACAGCCATCCTGTCTGAACAGACATAGTGGCCCAGGCTACATGCCGGCTAGGGGAGGTATATGGGTGCCCTGAGCCATCCCGTCTCAAAAGACATTGTGGTTTACATTGCCCATGCATAAAAACATAATATAGGCGAGACCCATAGTCCCCTACAGAAGACCTACTGTCGAACCAAGTCCCGTAGGTCCCTCTCTTACCTTTCCACGCTGCAGGGTATTGCCAAGCAAGAGGCCCAATCTTCCCCCTTCACCGTGGGTATAGTCCTAGACCTTCAGGGACCGGGGTCCATGGCAGGAACACCACACCCCTGGACCTATATAGCACCCTGGCAGCAGAAAAAACATTTGGTCCTTAGAAGGCACAAAGTTCTGGAACCCAGGATCCAGCCCTCCGCAGAGAGGCATTATAGGCTAAACCTCGTTCTTCGTACCGAGGCCCGGGTACCGTCCACTTTGGCTATGAAGCAACTTGGACGGATCCGGATTTATGGAGGCTTTTTACATCCAGCATGGATCCCTCCAGTGGAGCTCCTAAGAGCACATGTTAACTCGTGACCAACACCTTAGACACTGATGAAAAAACTGAGGTACTCCCAGTAGGGGAGGGGTTATATAGGGAGGGAACTTCCTGTTTAATTGATTACACCAGTGTCCATCACCTGAAGGTACTCCATATAACCCACATAGTAATGGCTATGCAGCTCTGTGTCCCGTGATGTACGATAAAGAAAAGTCAATGTTTAGACTTAACTTTCCACTAATAAAGAATGTTTTCAAAACTTGGCAGGCTGCCCAGACTGACTTTTGGCTGAGAGCAGACAGGAAATTCTTTGCATACCAAAGTGCAGAGAGAAAATTATTTTCATGTCAAAGATTGTGAAACCCTGTGTCAAGAATTGCAATGGGAAAAAGAAGATCGCGATAACGATTCTTGACGATTAATCGTGCAGCTCTACTGGCAGGCCACCCTTAGAACACCCAGCTTGGTTCGCATTATTATATTACACTTATGAGGAGAATATAGTTTCCCTCTTGATTTAAATATATGGCTACTCTTAGAAGCACTACCCTTTCTCCTTTCTTTTATAACTTTTTTAATGACAACTGTCTAAGAAAGGATATCCCCTCAGTTTTAAGACACTTCCTCTTTATGTTGTGACTCTGAAACGGAAAATGAAGTGTAATCTTCCAACGTGGACAGACATCAAAAATTAACCCATCAGGGAAACTTGGAATTATATTCACTTTACATACATTTTGAAGTGGCCAGGGAGTACGGAGCATAAGCGCTCTATAGAGCTTCTTGGGGACTGTGGCAAACATGAGTGAGCCTGGTGGAGAAAACGCTGACAGGACATTGTGCGGTGACAAGAGCGAAATGTATGCTGTATTATGCTACAATTGTTATATTGTACATTTTTTTGTCTCCAAAAATTATTCACAGAATCAAAGAACAAAACGAATCAAGCTTTAACTAATCAATTCATATAATCAATAGATACTTCGACATACCCTGGGATTTGATCACAGCTTTCAGTTGCACAAGAATTTGTTCCAGTTCATAATCCAGGATGATATGACAAACCAGGTACTCATCTTGGAGCACTGAATAACATGTATGTAAAATCTCTGTGACGCTGCACTTGAACAGGCTGCTTAGCTTCTCCTCTGCAATTGGGTAAGAATAAAACAACATTTATACATATATATACACATACACAGAATTGGTGCAAAATTATGAATGCTTGCAATTCAGCTCACACAAGGTATGAAATACATGTATGTATTTTATATTACCAGGGCATTGTTTTGGTTTCTCCCCAGCACAATACAATGGGAATATGTAACAATAATGCCAGGACAAGTCCACTGGTGTCCAAGGCAAATATGCAAATATAAACCTTCCTGCAAAAAACAGGCAGTCTTATTGCAGAAGAGACCTGCAATGTCTCTTCTGCAATAAAGTACTTACCTGCCTATTTGCAATCTTCTGCAGAATGTGCACCTCAGTTTACATTTTGGCACACTGCAAGTGTGCTGGAATGACTGCACTCCAGGAACGGCTAATCAAATGAGCCAAAGACTGGCACCTTGAAGAATCTGGGAAGCAGATGCCAGTGCAGGGCTTTTTGGGCATCAGACCATTGGAACAAAAAGGTATGTGTGCCTTTAGATTACACTTTAAAACCAGTAAAAATTGCATCACGTGACAAAAGACCGCATACAATAAACTATCTAAAAACATACCCTATGGGGAAGAGGCAATAATGGGTCAGTAATAGTGGCAGAAGAAGGGTAGAGACTTGAAAGTGGAATTAGAAAAAGTGCAGAAGGAATAGGTGACAGGGAAAGTCAACAGAGAAGGAAGGTAAAAGGAGAAAAGAAAAAAAAAACAAGAAAATGGTGGGGTGGGGGAGGAGATTGAGAAGAAGGAATAGAAATATATCTGTGTGTATGACTGTGTCCCAAGCGTGTCACGATCCTACGGGGTAAAATGACCGCACCAGCCAAGCAGACACTGGCTGGAAAAAGCGCCCAGAGGCGATTCAGTTCGCATGAGTAGCGCTATACAAGTCATTCATTCATTCAAGTAGGGTCAATTAAATGTATGTAGGATACTCAGAGGACAGAACAAGCCTATCAACACTCATGTCAGGACTGGGGAAGGCTATATACAGTAGAATAAACTGAGGCCAGGAATCACAAGTCGCAAGGTAGACATTTTACACATTTCAGAGCACTATAGGAGACAGCTGAATGGGGCAATGGAGGCATCTATGGCTGAATTCAGTGAGGTTAAGATTTCCAAGGCGTAGAATGCAGCCAGAAGAGATTTGAGTTTGATGTGGAAATGTGAGGCCTACAATGATTTTTAAAAGAACAAAAACAAAAGCAGCACCATCTGAGTGTAGCAGTTTGAAATGATTTAATAGGTAAAAAACATATTGGAAACACTCACAAACGAGCGAGAAGGATCAGCATAGTAATATGTATCATCTGTGCTGTCCCGGAGACTGCTTGCTGCCTAATGTAGAGAGTCTGGGGTGTCCGTGTGTCCTCCCTTAGTCCGGTAACAGAGGTGGAACCCAGTGCTCACGGAGGAGCCGTGCCGCTGTGTATTGTTGATCTCAGTCCCCGTCCTTCATGAGCACTGGGTTCCATCTCTGTTACCGGACTAAGGGAGGACACACGGACACCCCAGCCTCTCTACATTAGGCAGTAAGCAGATGATACCTATTACAATGCTGATCCTTATCACTCGTTTGTGAGTGTTTCCAATATGTTTTTTATCTATTAAATCATTTCAAACTGCTACACTCAGAAGGCCTTGCTTTTGCTCTTGTTTTTATGTTTTCAGAGTACCTTCTATCTGTAAGCTGGCAGCCTTCTTTGTCACTAGCACTTTCTAGCAACGTAATATGGACAATTTGTCATGGACCAACGATGTTGCCCTATTTATTGAACCAATTCCTCCTCCATATATATTTTTGTTCTATTAAGCCTCACCCAGAGTGCGCCGAATTAACCGTTTGTATGTTACTACAATGATTTTTACCTTCAATGACAATCATCATTAATAAGTTGGCATACAATATGGTTTAAAAATAGGGGGCCAGATTCACAGAAGAGATACGACGGCGTATCTCCTGATACACCGTCGTATCTCTTGTCGTATCTATGCGGCTGATTCATAGAATCTGACGGGTGTAGTTGACTTACACCGTCGGATCTTAGGCTGCAATACTTCGGCCGCCGCTGGGTGGAGTTTGCGTCGTTTTCCAGCGTCGGGTATGCAAATTAGCTTTTACGGCGATCCACGAAGCTACTCGCGTGCGTTACGTCGTCGCAAGTCGTTTTTTTCCCGTCGCAAAGTTAGTCATGTTTTTTCATGCCCTAACTTTACACCAGCCATGTTAAAGTATGGCCGTCGTTCCCGCGTCAAATTTTAATTAATTTTTTTTCCGGCGTAAGTACGTTACGCACGTCGCCATTCACAAACACGTCGGGGCGCCGTAATTTCGCGCAAAGCACGTCGGGAAATTTACTAACGGAGCATGCGCAGAACGTTCGGCGCGGGAGCGCGCCTAATTTTAATGGTACACGCCCCATTTGAATTAGGCGGGCTTGCGCCGGACGTCTTTACGTTACACCGCCGCAAGTTTACAGGTAAGTGCTTTGTGAATCAGGCACTTACGCTGAAAACTTGCGGCGGTGTAACATAAGCGGGTTACGTTACGCCGCCGCATTTGTACCTGAATCTGGCCCAGGATTTTTAGTACAGCTTACCTGTAAAATCCTTTTCTTGGAGTACATCACGGGACAGAGAGCAGCAGTAATTACTAGGGATGGGCTATCTGTTCGTGTGGAACATGAGTTCGACTCGAACATTGCCCATTCGCCGAAAAGTGAACAATTTGGGGAGTTCGTGGCAAATTCGAAAAACCACGGAACAGCCTTTAAAAGTCTATGGGAAAAATCAAAAGTGCTAATTTTAAAAGGTTAATATGCAAGTTATTGTCATAAAAAGTGTTTGGGGACCCGGGTCCTGCCCCAGGGCACATGTATCAATGCAAAAAAAAGTTTTAAAAATGGAAGTTTTTTCGGGAGCAGTGATTTTAATAATGCTTAAAGTGAAACAGTAAAAGTGAAATATTCCTTTAAATTTCGTACCTAGGGCGTGTCTATGGTAAAGTAGCGCATGTTTCCCGTGCTTAGAAAAGTCCCTGCACAAAATAAAATTTCTAAAAAGGAAAAAAAAAAAGTAATTTAAAACTACTCACGGCTATAATGAATTGTCGGGTCCCAGCAATACAGATAAAGTCAATGAAAAAAAAATCAGGTACATTGTACCCCTACCATTTCACAAAAAAAAAAAAAAAGTGACAAAATGTTAGAAATCACAGAAGACAGTTTGGAACAAGTCCTTTATTAAAAAGAAAAAAAAAAAGGTTCCACCGATGTAATCCACTCTCGAGCGATACACAGAAAAAAAAACAGACACTACCAACGATAACCGCCTTAAAGGATGTGCCTGGCCGAATGACGCTCGGTTGGTGCGACAGCTCTTTTATAGCTGAGGGTGAGGCCACCCGTCACATGCACGGTGACCCCGCCCCATCTTTGACGGGGCTATCACACAGAGAGAGCGTCATTCGGCCGGGCGCCTCCTATGGGGATCGCTCGAAAGAGGATTACATCGTTGGAACTTTTTTTTTCTTTTTAATAAAGGACTTGTCCCAAACGGTCTCCTGTGGTTTTTAACATTGAGACTTTTTTGGTAGGGGTACAATGTACCCTGTTACCAATTCACATAGGGGGGCCGGCATCTGGGAGTCCCCTGTGTTAAAGGGGGCTTCCAGATTTCGATAAGCCCCCCGCCCGCAGACCCCCACACACACCAAGCAAAAGTTGTGGAGATGAGGCCCTTGTCCCCATCAACATGGGGCATGTGGCCTGGTACAGTTCAGGAGGGTTGAGTGCTCTCTCCCCCCCCCCATTTTCCTGCGGCCTGCCAGGTTGCATGCTCAGATAAGGGTCTGGTATGGATTTTTGGGGGGAACCCCACGGCATTTTCTTTTAATTTTGGTGCAGGGTTCCCCTTAAAATTCATATCAGACCTAAAGGGTCTGGCACAATCAAGAGACAGGAAGTCCCCCTCCATTCTGGCAACACAAAGCATCAGTTTTCCGCATCCAAGCTGTCACCTTCAGATTGATCCTGACAGCTCTCACCACATCGAGAGAATGCAACAATTTTTCTTCCACAGAACGAGGTTCTGTAAAAAAATAAAAAAAGGCAGGGAGACACCTTGCTTCAAGTGAAAACTGGACACTACCTTAGGCAGAAAGGTTGGGCGAGGGAGCAACACCACCTTGTCTTTATGAAAAATTAAGTATGGCTCTTTACAGGAAAAAGCTGCCAATTCTGACACTCTTCTTGCCGAGGTTACTGCAACCAAAAAAATTAGATTCAAATGCCATGGGCACAAGGACGGCCTAACTGGTGGAGTTATACGAGTTACCCCTTGTATAAAGGCCCAGATCAAAGAATGCGACGCAAGTGGTCTTTGAAAAAATAATGACAAGGCCAAGATCTGACCCTTGATTGTACTCAAGGCTGGCTTCATTTTCACCCGCAATTGTAGGAAGGTAGGAACTCTACCTAAGACAAACTTTTGAGGATGCCATCTTTTGGCTTCACACCAGGAAATAAGTGCTCCAGATAAAGTATTATGTTTTTAATTTTGGTTGCTGCGGGGTGAGTGAGGGGGGGTGGGGGGACATAAGCTGCATTCCTAGATATGAAGGAACAGGATGGTACCCATGAGACATGGGTTTATTGAAAATATGATTAGAGTGGCTATCTGGTTTGCTAACAGTTTGACATAAAGGTTAATATCCATATTTTGAAGGGAGATAGGACGGAAGTTAACAACATTATCTGGATATTTTCCTGGTTTGGGGATGGTGACTGAGTGCTTCAAGATTTTCATTAGGAGAGTTTCCTGTGGCCGCAACGTGATTAAACATATTGTTCAGGTGGGGCAGGAGGTATTTGGAATATGTTATACTATACATTACTGAACCCATCTGGCCCAGGAGATTTACGTAAATGGAGTGGATAAAGTTGCGAGCTGACCAGGGGTCACAGCTGGCAAATTTTTAAAGTCCAGAAATTGCTGAATTTCACTGGGTGAGGGGATTGTTTGCTCAGATGAAGAGTTGATGTTATATAGTTGAGAGTGGAATTCACTAAAAAGGTTGGTGATGTTACGGGCATTTGTTACTTTTTCACCTTTATGATTGCGAAGAAAGGAAATGTTTGCGAGCTGACATTTACGTTGTTTAGCCAATAGGGGCCCTAATTTATTTCCCTAAAAGCATGAGGTCAGTTAGTGAGTATTTTACTATAGTAGTCCTTCTAAACTGTAAGGTGAGTTCTCGTGCATGCCGTATTACATGCTGTTCATACTGAATCAGTCATTTTTTGTATTCTGCAAAAAACAAACTGGTTGATCCTGCTGTTCTCTGTCTCCCCCTTCTGCCCATATCCTCACTGCAGCTGGGTATTTTACAGAGCAGTGTTGGCAGCTGATGCACATGCTCAGATTTCAGTGTATTTTCTACCCTTAGCGTTTCTTTCCCATTACATCTGAGCAGCTCATGTAACTATAGAGTCACATATGGGGGTGTAGTGGTAAATGACAGCCCATCCCCTATCTACCTCCTCCCCCATGCTCAATAACCAGCTAATCACAATGGGGGTGGGATATTACATCTTGTTTGACGATGGTTTCATCTCACTGTTATTCTAAGACACAGTCTGGAGGGGTGTGAATCCGCTCATACCAGCAATAATAAAGATTTGATTTAAACTATATATTTGTAAGACAATTAAAAACAATGGATTTTAAAGAGTATGTAAAACCAACATTTTATATTCCTGATAAGTGACTGCCGTTTCATGTACTTGTATGAAAAAACATCCTGTGTTCTTTGTATTGCTGCCTTTGTGTGAAATCCCTGGTGTTCCTGCCAGTCCTTCAGCTTTCCTATCAAAAACTGACCACACTAAGCAGGAGAACAAACCATGCTCAGTACTCTCTTTCTACGCTGGGATGATCAGACCTGGCACATGGGAATGTGACCACTTAAAAAAAAAAAGGAAAAAAATGTATTTTTATATAAACACAAATGTTTTGCCTTTTATTTATATTTTAAACTGAATGGGTTGTTTTACAAGGTGAGGGTTTGTATATGCTTTAATTATCAATGTTGTTTATTTTGCAATTAATTTTTTTATTTTATTTTTTAACGTGTTACCAGTAGCAGATGACTAGAAGCTCCTCCTGCAACAGTTTTCCTACAGACAGGCTAAAAAAGAGCGGAGTCATGTATATCCATTAGGAAAAAAGGTACGTTTTTTTTCATATAATTACACTGCCATCATCCACATTGAATGAATGAATGACTTGTATAGCACAACTCATGCGAACTGAATCGCCTCTGGGCGCTTTTTTCCAGCCAGAGTCTGCTTGGCTGGTGCGGTCATTTTACCCCGTAGGATCATGACACGCTGGGGACACACAGTCATACACACAGATATACATATATATACTGGGCCAATTTGGACAAGATCCAATTTACCTACCAGCATGTCTTTGGAGTGTGGGAGGAAACCAGAGTACCCGGAGGAAACCCATGCATGCACAGGGAGAACAGTGCTACTCACTGCACCACTGTGCTGCCCGATTGAGAGAGAATGTATATAGTAAATTAAACTGTTTGTTTAGTATCACTTTAAGTCTCCAGATCATAGATGCACTGGATAGGGGAGTGCAGAGAAGTTCAATGGGTGTCTGTTGCTTCAATGGACCCTTTAACCTTATGATGCCATCTGGGTTCCTTTTTGGGCCTAGAGATTTTTGCTGATGCTCTGGTGGGAGAACAATCATGGCTGTGATTTGTCTGTGTTTTAACATTGATAGTCACCTGCTTGTAGCAGGTAGACTCATTATATATATATATATATATATATATATATATATATATATATATATATATATATATATATATATATATATATATATATATATATATATATATATATATGTGTTTAACCACTTACAGACCCCACCTGCCGCCGCAGGTTTACATCGCTTCTTTGAAGAGGAATACCGTTTTTATGGCAGCAACTAGCTGCCATAACCCCAATATCCTCTTCTTCAGCGGGTGGTCCGCGTTTAGATAAAAGTGGCCTCTGCGGCAGATTCGCTGCAAGATAACTTAACTACAGCAGGAGAGCAAATCGGATCTTTCTCCTGGCTTGGTATGGAGATGAGTGAGAAGATGGCCCCCACCCGTCTCCATATCATGGCAGGGCGGAAGCAATGTCAAAACATCACATAGCTCTTAAAAGGGATATTTTTATTTGTTTTTAAAAAAAATCTCAGAAAGAGGCTCGATCCTTAAGTGGTTAAGCCATTAAGCTTTAATGTTTATGCAATTAACCTGTCTTACCTCTTGTTCTTCTCCTTTCCCTCTTCCTCCCCAATTTCCCTTACTCCCACATCCTCCCCCCCATTCTTTCTTTCCCTTCCAAACTCTCCCCTTTCTACTCCCACTCTCACTTTCTCCCCACCCACTGTGTTTCTAATATTATATCCCAAAGTTCTGTGGGATGGTAAGGTTTAATATCTGATAGCTTGTTATCTCTGCATGATAAACTGTTGTTCAAAACTGTTATTTACACTATTTTGTTTACCCCAGTTGCTGTGGGGAGCAGTCACTGTGCTCCCCCTACTGTGTGTTCCCACATCCTGGTCAGCTGGTCTGTCCCAAGCATCTGAGCATTTTTTTGGTTGGGCAATAATGCCCTGTTGGTACATACTGTCTGCTTACAGATTTTCTTAGTAATATCCTTTGCTCTATACTACACTTACTTTCATTTTCCATTCTTTCTTTTTCTCTTATTATTTCTCGGAGGTCATATACTTACCGGTTGTCCAGGCTCAGCATTCGTTTACCTTACTCTGATCTTCCCATGGCCCCCTTAAAAGTTTTATTGTTCAATATCAAAGGTCTCAACTCTCCCCACAAAAGGGTCAAGCCCTTCCAGTCCTTAACTTCTGTAAAAATAGGAATCATGGCCCGCCAGAAAACCCATTTTGCCGCATGATTGCGCCCCCCCATTTCAGTTCCTGTTACCCACAGGTATTTCTGGACCCTGCACGCATAAAACACTATGGTGTTTAACAGCTGTTCATCAATCTTGTCTTTTTTAACCGCCTGGCCAAGATCAATGACCCAGAAGGTCGCCACCTTATCTCAGTTGGACTGCTTCAGGATGCCAAGGCCACACTAGGCTCTTACTACGCACCCAATCATAACCTCAATCCTTTCTTTTTCCACTTGCTCCAGGTTGGCCAGGCACTTTGCAAGGAGACCCTGATTTTCTGCTGGGACTCCAACCAAGTCATACAACCTCACCTAGATAAAGCCCCCTATGCTCCTGAAATTCACACTCCCTCCCTGTCCTTTTGTAAATTGCTACAAAATGTTTCCCTGCTTGACACTTGGAGGGAATGTAACCAATTAAAGTGTAATTATATCTTTTACTCTTATCCCCATAAGTACTTTTCGAAGAAAGATCACATTCTTCTCCCAGTTGTGCATTCCCCTATTTTGTGCGGATCTCGTAAACAGCCCTTTCCATGGTCTGACCACTGTGCAGTAATTACCACTATATCATCCTTAATACCTCAATCCACTGATAGGACATTGTGCATGGACGAAGCACAATTGACTAGCGCGTCATCCTGCTTTGATATACAACTTTCTTTAAAAGACTACCTATTGTACAATGCTATACCTGATGTACCCCTCTCTGTTCTCCCATGGGAGGCACACAAACCCGTTGTTATATTTTGTAACACCCATGTAGCGTGCAGCCGATCGGCGCTGCGGTGTGTCATTCTGAAACGCTGCACCCAGGCCGGCTAGGTATCCTGATCACGTAAAATTACATCCGATCAGGATAACTAAACCATTTTTCCAACGTCATTTTGCTATATGGCGGGTGGCAAGTGGTTAAAGATCCTCTCTATAAAGAGTCGCAATGATATTGCATCAAGAGTGGAACACAAAATCATTGAATGTTCTATATGGCTTACCATGCCAAAAGGGGACAAGGGAGGGAAAAAGTTTCCCCTCTCCCAATACCCTCCTTATAATAGGTTAAGCCCCAATCACAAATCATACAATTAAAAAGGGGTGAGAAGTTGTGGTTGGGGTAGGTAGGAGACCGGGGTAAGCAGGGGGGGGGGGGGGCGATTACTAACAATAATTACGTGCAATACATACCTATATTGATTGAATTTAAAATGGCACAGAATAAGATGGGGAGAGAAGGTGAGGAATAGGACATTTAGATAGGAGGGAGGAAGGAAAGGAGAGGAATGAATGGTGGAGGAACAGGAGGTAGTTGGATTAAATGAGAAGGTTAATCAGTAGTGAGGACTAAACCAAATAAGGTGTATAGGGTTCATTTGAAAACGTTTTCTCATAGGTCTGTTTAACACCCAGCCCCCCCCCCCCCCGACCACCTTTGTATAATTTCTGCATATACAAGTACGAAGTTTGGGTTGTATATTTCTTCTTGTATAGTGAATGAAACAAATAAAATTGCAAAGCATTTAAAAAAAAAAAAGCCACTTCACCTAATTCAGTCTGTGCCTGAAGTATGCTTGGGTAGTTCATGAGTTTATTAATTTGTTGAAGAACAGCCTGGAAACCCTTAATACCTTCGGTATGTTCCATAACTATATCTGCTCTCCGTCCTGCAAAACAAACATAAAACATGTATTTACCCATATATGAACAGATACAACATTTTGAACAACACAGGCAGTAACATTTAACCATTTTAACAATGAAAAACATTTAGATCACCGACAGGCAAAACTGACTAGCATTATCTTGTTACAATGACATCTGCAAGTTGGTGGGATATATTCCACCAACTTGCAGATGTCATTGTAACAAGATAATGCTAGTATCGATTTGTGCAAGTAGTGCAGATCCTGACCTCCCTGGGGCCCTAAGCAAAATTAAATTTTTATTTTATCCCCGTACATACTGTATTTTCACCGCCGCTTCCGGGTATGTCTTCTGCGGGACTGGGCATTCCTAATTGATTGACAGGCTTCCAACCGTCGCATACTGCATGCCACGAGTTGCTGAAAGAATCCGAACGTCGGTGAGCAGGCGCCGTATAGAGCCGTCTCGCAGTCCGGCTTCTTTCGGCAACTTGTGACGCGCAGTATGCGACGGTCGGAAGCCTGTCTATCAGTTAGGAACGCCCAGTCCCGCAGAAGACATACCCAGAAGCGGCAGTGAAAATACGGTATGTATGGGGGGAAAAAAAAAAAACAGCCGATTGTCATTATGACAACTCGGCTGAATGTAATGTTAAATTTTTTTTTGGGGGTGAACCCCCGCTTTAACCACTTGATTACCGAGCCTGTTTTTCAGATTCGGTGTTTACGAGACTAAAACATTTTTTTTTTGCTAGAAAATTACTTAAAACCCCCAAACATTATATATTTTTTTCTAACACCCTAGAGAATAAAATGGCAGTCATTGCAATACTTTTTGTCACACCGTATTTGCGCAACCGTCTTACAAGCGCACTTTTTTTTGGAAAAAAAAACACTTTTTTTAATTAAAAAATAGGACAACAATAAATTTTGCCCAAATTTTTTATATATTGTGAAAGATAATGTTACGCCGAGTAAAATTATACCCAACATGTCACGCTTAAAAATTGCGCCCGCTCGTGGCATGGCGTCAAACTTTTACCCTTAAAAATCTCAATAGGCGACGTTTAAAAAATTCTACAGGTTTCATTTTTTGAGTGACAGAGTAGGTCTAGGGCTAGAATTATTGCTCTCGCTCTAACGATCGCGGCGATACCTCACTTGTGTGGTTTGAACACCGTTTTCATATGCGGACGCTACTCGCGTATGCGTTCGCTTCTGTGCGCGAGCTCGTCGGGACGGGGCGTTTTAAAAAAAATGTTTTTTGTTTTCTTATTTCTTTTTATTTAGTTTATAATTTTTTTACACTGAAATAATAAAAAAAAAAAAATTATCACTTTTATTCCTATTACAAGGAATGTAAACATCCCTTGTAATAGAAAAAAGCATGACAGGTCCTCTTAAATATGAGATCTGGGGTCAAAAAGACCTCAGATCTCATAGGACTAAAATGCAAGAAAAAAAAAAAAAATTGAAAATGTCATTTTTTTTCAAATGACAAAAAAAAAAAAAAAATGTTGCTTTAAGACGCTGGGCGGGACTGACGTTTTGACGTCACTTCCGCCCAGCAGAGCTATGGGGACGGGTGAAGGAAATTTTTCCCTCACTCGCAACCCCAGTCAGGTGCCGAACGGACCCGATCGCCTCCGCTGCTACAGACGGCTCCGGTAAGTGGCGGAGGGCGCGGGAGAATCCGAATCCGCAGCGGAGACTGCCGTTATCGTTTACAGGACCGTTGGCACTAAAGATGGACACCTCGGTTGTGGCAGCAGCTGCTGCCGTTACCGAAATATCCATCTTTAAAAACAGGACGTCATTTGACTATGGGCCAGTAACCAAGTGGTTAAAGCTACCCGCATAATGCAATTTTTTAGTACTACAATATCAGATACTTTAGAAAGCTAGTATTCATATTTTTCTGCCCCTAGAATTGATAATTCATTTGAGAATTCCTGCATCCTGAATTTCTGCATCCAGACTGTTCAAAGATCCCCACTTTTACTTTATCTTACTTCAATACTTTCTATAGTTTCATGCTTTAGGAATAAGTGTTATTTGCATATATGCTCTAAAATTAGCTAAAACCTGTTTGCATATATATTCCCTTTATACGCCAGTGACGGGCAGAGGCAGTCCATTATCCCCAATCTATGGGGGTGTGGCTTGGTTGGCAGAGGCTTTGAGTGTACAGGATACTCCCTAATAACACCAAATATTAGGTGAGTCATATATATTAATGCCTTTGACACTCAAACTGTTTTTAGGCATGTATTGTATTATTCATTATGATTTTTTATTAAAAATAGTTTTTTCCTTGAAATCTAGAAGCTCCTGGAGAAGCGATTTCCCAATTTGCGAAACATGTTGAGCTATTTTTAATAGAACCTCGTGGACACTTACCCAGGAGATACTCTTTTCATTTCAGCGTGGGCATCTTCGTAACGTATATCCCCGCAACAAGCGAAACCTATCAATTGAGTATTCTCTTTGGTTCCACACGTGGTCCTTTTCCATTATGTCTTCTATTTTATGTATTTTCTTGGATGCATCTAATGTCATGTTTGTAATAATAATAGTGTAATATTAAAATATTTTGTTACTTTTTAAAAAAAAAAGTGCCTAGAAAGTCAATTTTTTTCTCTCCAAATCCTTAGCAAACTATTTCAGGATGTGGCACATTAGTTAACTAGTGTGTTGATTACCACCCATGGGCACCTGTAATCAATTATCTACCTGGTTAGTATATTGTAATGTTATTACGACTTCACGCGCTACTTCCTTACATTTCTGTTCAATGTCGCCCCTGCGCGGGCAAACCACGGCTTGTTGGGACTTTTGAAACCCCAATAAAAATATTGAAACAAAAACACACAAGTTGGAGGCGTTGACTTGCCCTCAAAATTTTACACAAATGTGTATGTAATACTTATCTCTTGAATCATTTTCCTACAATTGTAAAAGTACTTTGTGTGTCTACAGCATTCTTGTTTAGTAAAAACACGTTTTCCCTCTAAGTGTCCTCTAAGAAAAAACACAAAACACCTTCAAAAACTATATTTTATGAACTTTTGTCTCTCTTTGTGCACTATGGCAGACAAATTTGTCACAAATATTGTTAAGTAGCTGAATTATTTGGTAAAATGGAGAACGGCCTTCCAGCATTACAAATCCTTAAAGTGATACTAAAGGTTTGAATATTTAAAAAAAAAAAATAACGAACATATCAAACTTACCTCCACGTTGCAGTTCGCGTTGCACAAAATGGCCCTGAGTCTTCTGGGGTCCCTCGACGGCTCTCTCGGCTCCTCCTGCATCAGATAACGCATCATTGGATTTGATTGACAGCAGTGGGAGACAATGGCTGCGCTGCTATTAATCTATCCAATTAAGAGCTAAGAAGCTCGGGCCGAGATCCAGTGCGTTCTCGATGCGGGACTTTTGAGGGCTTAGGTATGTAAAACGGGGGGGGGGGGGGCTGGGGGGCCGGTAATTATCAGATGTTTTTTCACCTTAATGCATAGAAAGCTTTACAACCCCTTTAATTGCGGATGTGTTCTTCCTTCAGGAGACGCAATTTCCACCGAACTACAACCAAAAATTTTTGCACCAATATTACCCCCATTTTTACTTGGCAAATGGTCCGGGCAAGACTGGGGGTGTGGCAATCTGCTTTTCCAAACGGGTATCTTTTTGGCTGAAAAATAATATTTGCGACCCAGAGGGATGTTATTTGATGCTAGTAGGGCACCTGGAGGGCTCCCCTTTTTCATGAATCTCTTACTACGCGCCTAACTCGGGCCAACTTTCCTTTTTTTTAGAACTTTGCTTCATGCTGTGTCCCCTGACTTAAAGGGGATGGTCCTCTCTGTGGGGGATTCCAATGTAGCCCTAGACTATTTTTGACAAGACCAGAAGACCATTGTCTTCCTCTAGACATTACCACAAAATTGGGTCAAAACTGGCTAAAATGTTGCATTACCACAATTTGATTGATGCATGGCGGAAACTCAACCCCTCCAGGAAAGACTACACGTTCTTGTCCACGGCACCTACTCTAGAATTGCCCATTTTTACGAACCCTGATGCAGTGCCCCTCTTCCGGGCTAGAGAAATAGTAGACATGACCCGGTCAGACCACTCTTTGCTCTGGACATCGCGTGACACTTTAACAGTGAAATAGGGCCTTGCCCCATGGAGAATGAATGGATCACTTCTGAATAATCCATCAGTCTGTTTTGATATAGAACAACATCTTAACCACTTGCCGTCGCTGCACCGCCGAAATACGTCCACAAGGTGGCTCTCCTAGGCGAGACCACGTAAATGGACGTCCTGCCTATTAGCCGCCACTAGGGGCGCACGGGCGCCGCCGGAGGCGCGCGCGCGCCCCCCCCCGCTCGCCCCCGACTCCCGTGCGTGTGCCCGGCGGGCGCGATCGCCGCCGGGCACACGCGATCGCTCGGTACAGAGCGGGGAACGGGAGCTGTGTGTGTAAACACACAGCTCTCGTTCCTGTCAGCAGGGGAAATGCTGATTTTCTGTTCATACAATGTATGAACAGAAAATCAGTGTTTCCCCTAGTGAGGCCACCCCCCCCCCACAGTAAGAACACACCCAGGCATACTTAACCCCTTCCCCGCCCCCCCGGGTTAACCCCCTTCACTGCCAGTGGCATTTTTATAGTAATCTAATGCATTTTTATAGCACTGATCGCTATAAAAATGCCAATGGTCCCAAAATGTGTCAAAAATGTCCGAAGTGTCCGCCATAATGTCGCAATACCGAAAAAAAAATCGCTGATCGCCGCCATTACTAGTAAAAAAAATATTAATAAAAATGCCATAAAAATACCCCCTATTTTGTAAACGCTATAACTTTTGCGCAAACCAATCAATAAACGCTTATTGCGATTTTTTTTTACGAAAAATATGTAGAAGAATACGTATCGGCCTAAACTGAGGAAAAAAAATGTTTTTCTATATATTTTTGGGGGATATTTATTACAGCAAAAAGTAAAAAATATTCATTTTTTTCAAAATTGTCGTTCTATTTTTGTTTATAGCGCAAAAAATAAAAAACGCAGAGGTGATCAAATACCACCAAAAGAAAGCTCTATTTGTGGGAAAAAAAGGACGCCAATTTTGTTTGGGAGCCACGTCGCACGACCGCGCAATTGTCTGTTAAAGCGACGCAGTCCCGAATCGCAAAAAGTACTCTGGTCTTTGGGCAGCAATATGGTCCGGGGGGTAAGTGGTTAAGGAATATTTTGCCTCAAATAACCCTAAGGACACTTCTCCAGGGGGGTTATCGGATTCAAATAGCCTCCCATCTAAAGAACTCAGATGCGATGAAGAAAAGAGTTGTCAAAACCCAAACTTGGACCTTTGAGACAAAATAGACTGTCAGGCTGGAACTGAACCTTAGCCTGATGACTAAGGAGGAAAAAAAACAGGAATAAAAAGGGGGGGTGACTTGAGGTAGCCACTAGTGTCCCAAGTTGAAAAGAATGCTCAACAATATACAAGTATAAAAAAAAAAAAACTTTTTATTAGAAAATAATACAATTTATAAGAAACTGTAAACATCATATAATATGTGCCAACACAACATTCTCTCTCCCATATATGCTAAGGAATAGTGTAAGTGGCTCATAAAGAGTAGCCCAAGCAAAATGGCCCACAGTACAAACATGAGTCGACTGAATCTGTATGGTGGTTATCCATAGATGAGGGCCACATGCAAGATCATTGTGTTATCCCCAAATGGATCAATATGCGTTTCGCCAACTGCAGTATGCTTTGGAGCCTTATATAAAAAGGCACCAGACAACTTTTGAACTCTCTGAAATTGTACCTACGCAGGTGCTCCCATATCTTGGGGTTAAACTGACGTCTGACATTGCCACAATTGGGCAAATTACACTTCTCTCTATATGACTCTACAGAATGTGATCTGAAGACCTGGCAAGCTCACAATCTTTCCTGGATAGCTAGACTAGTGGCCGTTAAGATGTGGGTTCTCCCTAGAATACTATACTATTTTTGTTCCCTTCCGATTCCAGTTCTGCCTGTTTTCTTCTGGCAGTTACAGTCTCTGACCTATAAATTTATCTGGACCAAGGGTGACCCATTCTACTTTGTATAGGTCCAAATGGCAAGGCGGGCTAGGAGTTCCCCATTTCTGGTGATACTATAGGGCAGCATAGTTGGTCCAGTTATACAAAATTTTCGCTGAAAAATAGAGGCCTGATTAGGTCCACTTGCAGGCTAGCCTGACCCTCCGCTGGATCTCTAATGTGGTTCCCTGCAAATGAGCATCAGGCGGTGTTGAGCCCTTCCTTATCCCACTTCTTGTGTTTGTGGGACACAGCATGTAAGTGGCACTTTTTAAAATCCCCCCACTCGCCATTGGCCCCCCTTTTCAATAATCCTCATTTCCTCCCAGGCCAACAGATTAACCAGTTCACATGGTGGGTCAACAAGGGTCTATACAGAATAGCACACTTTATAGACCATAAGGGGATAAGATAAGACAACTTGGCTATTTTAAGGAAAAATCACAAATGCCCCCTGTGGAGACGTATTGTCTATGCCAAATTATCCACTTCATGCAATCCCCAAGGCCCCTTTTCACACGGGGCTGTCCGTGTACGGACTTTGCTTGCTCACCAGGGATCGCTCCGTTGATCACCACTGAGCCGGCAGATGACAGGTGAGTCTCTGCTCACTGTGCAGGGAAGGACCTGTCAGAGCTCCCCTCTCCTCTATGAGGAATCTGATGAAAACAGACCGTCTATCCGATTTCATCCGATCTGATCGATGGATGGAAAACAAGCTTCTCTCCCCAGCTTTTCAGCACATGTGAGGACGGGCAGCGAGATGATACGATCTCTCTGCTGCTTACAGTGAGGGCGGAACTGCAGTGATGCAGGAAGAGTAGTGAGAAATGTCATCTATCTGCTCGCTTGCCCACTGTACTGCTTTTCCGTTCACCCACTGGCCCGCTTACTGGCATGACTTGCCGCCCGCTCTACTCACTGGCCTGCTGCACTTACTTACCGGTCGCTTACTGACTTGACTGCCCGCCCGCTCACCCGCCAGCCACCCGGCCTGTTCGGTATTTTCTCGGGGGCAGCAATTGACCCTGAGAAAAGAGAGATGATATAATCTCTCTGCTGCCCACAGCTGCACAGTGAGGGCGGAACTGCGGTGAGGCAGGGCGAGCCGTTAGAAATGTAATTTCTCTACACGCTCACAGTACTGCCTTTCCGTTCACCCACCAGCCCGCTAACGGACCTGACTGCCCATCCGCCAGCCACCCGGCCTGCCCATTATTTTCTCGGGGGCAGCAATTGTCCCGCCCCCCCCCCCCAGGATCTACCCCTGCTCTACTCTACCCTATTCTAATTCTTTTTTCTAACTTTCTTGTTTAATGTTTCCTGTTATTGGTTCGGTTATACCATAATAATAATAATTTTTGGCAGGATGCGGCTGGGAGACCGTATGATTTGAGGTATCGGGAACGGTCCTAGTTGAGGTTGCTTTTCTATCCCACATATTCTGGAGCTATGGGTGCTCACCAGCTTACTCTACTGTTAATTGATACTTAATATTACCTGTTGATGGTTTTTGGTGCCTAGTTGCTGAGACAGCAGCTATAGTTGTTAACTTAGTACAACTGATAATAAATAAAATAAGAATACAAAAAACTGAGTCAGCAGCTTTAGATTAGATACAAAATTGCAGTACTATGTACCCTTATTCGCACCTGAAAAGGTAAATTAGCTTAACTGATAATCACTTTAATTCTCCATGCTTTTTCCTTCATTTTACAACCTGGTGATATGGTTAATACTCCTCCACACTCCAGATGGACAAGATATTGTACAGAAATTACTGATACATGATTTGTATATAAATGTTATATTTTACCAAAAATGTATATTATATTGTGTGCACTAAAATCTATTTTAATTTTGAGAAAATTTTGATTTTTATAAACACTTGAATAACAGAACATATTTGAACTGCCACCATTTTATTCTACTGGGCCTCTGCTTTCATAAAATACATAAATGTTTAAGTATTTTTTTTGTAATATACACAATATAATAATAATGTCTGTTATTTTGCACATACCCTGTGCTTCAATGCTGGTAAGCAGATTCCTCTCTGATGTTTCTAGTAGCTGCTTGCATGTTTTCCAAAGATGGGCTTGGGTACAAGCCAAATCAAATGCTGCCATAGCTGCTGGAATCAACTCTTCAACTACAGTTTTCCACAGATCAACTTTTTCTAAGCATGTGCTTCTGATCCAGAGGTCCTCCTGTAATGTTGGTACTGAACTTTCAGCAAGAGCAACTAGCTTGTCTGTTACATCAGATATAGAATAGAACACCATTCCTAAATTAAAAAAAAATATGTATAAATACTGTGCAAATGCATACTAGCTGGCATTGCAGTAGTTGGAACAAGAAAGGGTTAGAGCATAATTTTATCTAACAAAAATTCCTGTGCTGAAATCTCAGGTCGCACACTGATGGATAACTACTGTGGTACAATTGACCAAAAAAAACCCAGAGAGGTATATGTCTGTAAACTTAGAAGGAATTATTTTAAAAACAAGCATATGTAGTATATGTTGAATATAGTTAAATAGGTAGATTCAGAAAGAGTTAGGCCGGCTTATCAGTAGATAAGCCGACCTAACTCAGAATCTACGCCGACCTATGTTTAAGCGTATGCTCAAACAGAGATACGCTTAAACATATCTAAGATACGACGGCTTGCGCCGTCCTATCTTAGATTTCAATATTTCGGATGGCCGCTAGGTGGCGCTTCCATTGCGGTCGGCGTAGAATATGTAAATTAGTTGATACGCCGATTCACGAACGTACGCCCGGCCGCCGCAGTAGTTTTACGCTGTTTCCGTAAGGCATTAGCAGGCCTAAAGTTATTCCATCTATTAAGTGGAATAACAATGTTAAAGTATGGCCGCCGTTCCCGCCGCGAGATTCAAAATTTTTACGTTGTTTGCGCAAGTCGTCCACGAATTGGCATTTACGTCATTTACGTCCACGTCTAAATCAATAGGCCCATGCGGCGTACTTAGCCGCAATGCACCCTGGGAAATGTAAGCGCCCGGCGCATTAAAAAGAAAAACGTAAAAAACGTGAGGTCAAGCCTCATTACCATAAAACACGCCCCCCTCCAAGACATTTGAATTCGGCGCCCTTACGCCAGCCCGCTTTAGGCTACGCCACCGTATATTAGCAGGCAAGTACATTGAGAATCATGTACTTGCCTAGCTAACTTACGGCGGGTAGCCTAAACAGGCTAAGCTATGCCGCCGCAAGTTTGCACCGATGTACCTGAATCTACCTATAAATGTCTAAAGTTTCGTTTTTAAAGCAAGTTGGTCTCAATATAAATAAAACATGCATACCTGCAAAAAAGAAGACTTAGGCTGGGTTCACACTGCAGACTGATGCGGCTTGCAGCAGAGGTCCTGAAACGGACCAGAAGACCCATAGGACTCCTGTGCAAGCCGCTCCGGAGATATGTGAACCGGCTCCATAGAGAGCCAGTCACAATCTTGCACAAACCATAATGCACATATTTTCTACCCTGTCCAGTACTCTGAAAAGCAGTATGTAATTGTAGGCTTGCTACTGTGTTGTCCTGACAGTGTGCAGCATTTACAGCTGGCTGTTGCATAGCAATGTAAGAAGCGGACAGGTCTGCCCAAGATAAGATTAATAATCTTGCAGAAACCAAAGCCTGCCTTTCTGCTGTCATTTTGCAATTAATTTCTGGAGAAAGTGGAGAAAGGCAGGCTTTGATTCTGCCATATTGTATTCTCCAGTCTTGGACAGAGCTTCTTATGCCGATATCCAGCCACACATGCTGCACACTCCTTCAGAACAGCACAGTAGCTATCTAAAGAATAGGGGGACTGTCTTGTTCATGTTCATCTCATTCCACCCAAAAGGATAGAGATGAAACGTAACAGGCAGGGTTATCTGTAAAAAGTGGGAGGTGTTGGGCGAAAAGAAACCTTTGTAAACCTCACCTGTACCCGATGCTCATATTTGAATATTACGGGCAATGCAAATGTCAGCCGCAAGTGGACAGTGATGTAACCAACAGTTCATAGAAGTGACTGGTTGTCTTCACAGAAAATGTGCCTTTTCAATTAAAAAGTCAACATATTTTGTGGAGTACAGAAACAACTAAAGCAAAAAAGATTTGTCCTGCAACAGGTATCCCATAATAAAATAGACTATTACTTTTTTTTTTTTTTTGCCTGGAGTTCAGGTACCTTAAATCAGTACTCTAATTTCCAACAATGGATTTTGAGATGAACTGGCTTTTCACCTGTACCAGAGAATAAAGCAATTTGTGTGAAAAGCTCTCACATATAAAACCGTTATAAATAATTACTGACCTGCAGCTGCTGCATTTCCTATTGCTTGTAAAGTAGAACGACTATTTATTGTTTTTCTGATGGCCGTCTCTGAACTTTGATTTTCTATTTTTTTTTCCACCTTTGACAGCTCACCTATGACCTCCTGATAACACTCCATAAATGTCAGCTCACCATAGCTTGGATATGATTGAAGATTAAACATTTGTGCCACCTTAAAAAAATGCAAAAGCTAATTGTAAACAATTTTCACACTTCTGCGATACAAAAAGATATAAAATTCACACCAAGGCGCTCCATTTTGCGGATTAAGTTGCCGCGATTCTGCCCACGATTCAGAAACACTGCAAAACGTGGGACGCCCTTGTGAGCCCCGTTACTTTGACTTGCTCCCAAATTGCGGCACGATTTTGCCATGATTGTTGCAGAAAGAATTACGGTAAAATTGTGCAAAAGACATTCTTGTACCTTTTAGGCGAAAGGCGTCCCGCGATTCTATTTGCGTAATTTTATGACAATCAGTTGACAACTGTGGAAAATTTGCACTGCGATTTGGGTGCCATTCAAATTAACGGGGATCTCAAGGGCATCCTGTGATTTGCAGTGTTTCTGAATCGCGGCGATTCCACCTGCAAGACAGAACACTATGGTGTCATTGGACATCCATTGGGTATGGGCTCTCGTCACTGTGATATAAGGTTAGGATTCGGTGATGATTCTATATTGTATGTATGTGGATGTATGTGTGTAAGCATTTGTATATGTATGTATGTACAGTATGTATAGATATGTGTATGTGTGTATATATGAATATATATACATATGAATATGAGTAGTTAATTTTGTAAGAAGGGGGGCGGGATAGAGGGTTAATTGATTCAGATACAGATTCAGGTAATAGATGTGGGCCTGCATATTTATAATACATGGCGTGTTTCTAAATTTAAGGTGCTTTTCTGCCTGTGGAGCAAGAAACATTCACCAGCCACAGTGCCCAGATGGTGATATAAAGAAATAATTGTCTGCTTTCGTGACCTTGATAAAATAAAGGAAGACAGATCAGGCAAAATACCAAGCAGGTGGAGCAAAGGCTCAAAAACACCATATATGTGCTTGGGAGGGTTTAATTTTAATACCAACATTTTTTTTATATTTAATTTTATTTGGAATGTTTAAATAGTTTTTTGTACAATTGTACATGTTGAACTTTACAGGTTCCATATTTCATAATTTTTTAAACCATGGCTGTTCATGCGTTTTAGCAAGAAAAAATACCAAACAAAATTTTTTTTTACGTTTTAGATAAAAAAAAAAAAAAAGCACATTTAAAATGTGCAACAATTAAAAAGCTTTTATACTCGACAATGTGTGGCTTCTTATATCAATGTTGCCTAAAAACAACAAAAAATCTTTTTGGCGTTTACACTGACAATGATAGGTATTTACTAAAGGAAAACACACATGGCACTACAAGTGCACTAGGAGAACCTAGGAGAAAGATAAAAGAAACACAAGCAAAACAATAAAAACAAGATGTTTTCAGTAGAAAATATATTTTTATTAAAAGATCACATCAATCTTCATCAGGCATAGCAATGCACCCCCTACCCATAAAATATTCAAGATATTGTTGCCGCACATCATGGCCGCTTTGGGGGGGGGGGGGGGGGGGGGCAAGCCAGTAGGGTCCATCGGTTTATTTTCATCAGACGAACCAATCGTGTGTACAGGGCATAAGGGTATAATATAGTAAAAAATCTTACCTGATGAGCTTCACTATAATTTGTTCTTAAAATACATGAAATGAGCAGGGATTCAGGTGGAGAAAGCATCGTGGGAATCAGATTGTTTCTTTGCTGTAACACACAGCGGCAGTCCACATCACTCCCAACAGATATATTACTTGTACTGCTCTCTAAAACTTAAGAAGAAGCACTTTATTTAATATATGACCTTCACCTAGTGCTGACCTTTAAACGCTGTAATAAGTGACATACGGCACAAAAGTGACTCAGAGGTCAGTAGCAAGTAAGCAGAGTTACAGGGTCAGTAAGTGAAGCAGAGTTCAGAGGTCAGTAGTAATTAACGGTCAGCTTGTCGTTCAGACAAATATAGTATGGTTTTCTTCGATTTTTTTTATGTGGGTTAGCTGCATTTGGAATAGACTATTACCGTATTTATCGCGTATACCGCGCACTTTTTTGCCCTGAAAATCAGGGCAAAATCGTGGGTGCGCGGTATACGCCGATACCCGCGACGAGTTTTGAATACTGCGCCGACATATACCGAGCGCAGTACACTCGGGTATAGTCGGGCAGTCTCGGCTCCTTCCGCGCTCACGTCCTGGACGTACAGGACGTCAGCGCGGGTAGCCGAGCATTGCCGACAATACACGAGTGTACTGCGCTCTGTATATGTCGGCGCAGTATTCAAACTCGGCGCGGGAAACTAGCGGGGAGGACGCGAGGACGCCGCAGCAGGACGCCGGACCTGCCGAAGGAGGACACCGGACCCGCCGAAGAGGACACCGGGCCCGCCGCAGAAGGACACCCGAAGCCGCAGAAGGACGCCGGACCCGCCGAAGAGGACACCCGAAGCCGCAGACGAACGCCGGACCCGACGAGGCCGCCGATGGATGCCGCGCAAGACACCAAAACTGTAAGTACAAAAAAAAACTTTTTTTCCACAGGATTCGGGTCAACTTTGGGGTGTGCGCGGTATACGCGGGAGCGCGTTATACCGCGATAAATACGGTATGTCCCACAGTTTTGATGCACTTTCTGAAAGCACACCAAAACCATGCTTTCAGTTTTTGGTTTCAGAAAGTGCACCAAAACCGTGAGACATATTAAAAGTGTATGACAAACCGCAGCTAACCCACATGAAAACCACAGGTACGCTGCACTGCACCCATGGTGAGGGAAAACCGCACCGCATCACTAGGGGGAAGGAGGACAAAAAGCATGGGTACAGGAAGGATTTTGTTTTATTTAAGCCCCTCACACTGTAAACACAATATGGCCACACCCACCATGTGCCGCGGATTTCATCACCCTAATGCCAAAGCCTAATGCCAAAGACTGCACACCTGTGATTGAGATGTTTGCTTTCCAAAATGTGGTAATTTTTTGGGTGTTTCTCCTGTCCTGCCATTTCAAAGAAAATATGATAGTTAGGGAATTACAATCGTAACTTATGCTTGTTGAAAGCCCAATAGTGCTCCTTGGATTTTGGGTTCCCCTTTGGGTCATTTTTTACCAAGGAATTTTTGAAGAAAGATGATTTGCAAAATTTTATAACAAAAACGTAAAAAAAAAAAAATTTGTTCAAAGGGGTGATTATATACCACCCAAAAAAATCCTCATATAAAAAAAAAAAAAAAAAAAAATGATAGAAAAGTCATTTTGGTACAGTGTTGCATGGCTGAGTAATTGTCAAAGTGTGACAGGGCAGAAAGGGGTGTTAAAAGTCTGTTTAAGTGGTTAAAAAATTTAATTACCAAGGACCCATATGTACTAGGAAAAAAAAAGTATAAAATTATTTTAGTATGCAAAGCAGTTAAAATGTTTTTTGCTGAGTAAGCCACTGCATGGCAAATCTTATAAAAAATATTTTATATTTTAATGAAAAAATGACTGAAATGCTATAAGGGACAGGTGTAAAAATACACTTTAATAAATCACACAGTACAGTCATTGTAAAATCAATGTAAAATCCCACAGAAAGACTAAAATTGTGCGACAAAGTTACCCCCAAGACTGCCCCACACCTAAACAGAATTATACAAACAGTTAAAAGGAAAAATACAGCCAAAGCTCATTTGACTGTACTTCTCCCGTGGATCATAGGGAGACTCCACTCCACTCCACTCCACTCCAGTGACCTGTTTTCAGCAGACAGCGGGCTGAAGACCGCTGTCGGCTGATGTCACAGAGCCGGTTCAGGCTCAGGAAAGATCATGACCACCTAATCAGGATTTGCCCACATGCCTGAACCAGCACCCCACTCAGCCTCTCAGCAAGCTGGGTGACAGTCAGCAGCTCTCTGCTCACGGAGGTCTGAGAACCGAGTGATTAGTGGCATTTGATCACTTGGTTCTCAGAGTTCGAGCCGGTGGGTGACCGATGCTGCATCCAGCTAGGCAAGTATGAATAAACAAAAAAAAAAGACATTCCCATACTTCTCTTTTAAGGCAAAGACAAGGGTAAACATGTGAAGCTCAAATCATGTCAGAATGTATATACAAACTCTGCATTCTACAAATACTCTGTCAGAATGCAACATGGATAAGCATGGTTTTCCACATCTTATGTGCAATTTATCAATGTTGGAGTATTTGAACATTTCAAAGTTTTACATTCATGCTGACATGCTTAAAGAGGAGGTCCACCCTAAAAAATAAATAAATTACATAAAAAGGCTCCAAAAAAAAAAAAAAAAAAAAGTTTACTTACCAGAAATGGCAGTTGCTAGGCAGATCTTCCTAATCAGCCACTTCCTATTCCGTATTAGTCTTCCTCCTTCCCCTCCTCGCATTGTCTTCTGGTGAATGGGGCGCGCTGTCTTCTGGGACATGTGTGTATACCCAGAAGACAGTCACCCATTCACAAAGCACCGTGTGACTCACGCATGTGCAGTAAGAAACGGGCAGTGAAGGATGGCGGCGCCGGGACACGATCCGAAGGACGGATCGGCCTCAGGGGGCCCGACATCGCGGGTGCACAGGAGAGGCAAGTGTCCTTATTAAAAGTCGGCAGCTACAGTGTTTGTAGCTGCTGACTTTAAAAAAAAAAAAAAATTAAAAATTGCGGCTGGAACACTGCTTTAACCACTTAACCCCCGGACCATATTGCTGGCCAAAGACCAGAGCACTTTTTGCGATTCGGCACTGCGTCGCTTTAACTGACAACTGCGCGGTCGTGCGACGTGGCTCCCAAACAAGATTGGCGTCCTTTTTTTCCCACAAATAGAGCTTTCTTTTGGTGGTATTTGATCACCTCTGCGGTTTTTATTTTTTGCGCTATAAACAAAAATAGAGCGTCAATTTTGAAAAAAAATTATATTTTTTTACTTTTTGCTATAATAAATATCCCCCAAAAATATATTAAAAAACATTTTTTTTCCTCAGTTTAGGCCGATACGTATTCTTCTACATATTTTTCGTAAAAAAATAATCGCAATAAGCGTTTATTGACTGGTTTGCGCAAAAGTTATAGCGTTTACAAAATAGGGGGTGTTTTTATGGCATTTTTATTAATATATTTTTTTTACTAGTAATGGCGGCGATCAGCGATTTTTTTTTCGGTACTGCGACATTATGGCAGACACTTCGAACACTTTTGACACATTTTTGGGACCATTGGCATTTTTATAGCGATCAGTGCTATAAAAATGCATTGGATTACTATAAAAATGCCACTGGCAGTGAAGGGGTTAACACTAGGGGGCGGGGAAGGGGTTAAGTATGTTCCCTGGGTGTGTTCTTACTGTGGGGGGGGGGGGGGTGGCCTCACTAGGGGAAACACTGATCCTCTGTTCATACATTGTATGAACAGAGCATCAGCATTTCCCCCCCTGACAGGTCCGGGAGCTGTGTGTTTACACACACAGCTCCCGGTCCCCGCTCTGTAACGAGCAATCGCGGATGCCCGGCGGAGATCGCACCCGCACGGGAGTCACGGACGAGCGCGGGGCGCGCCCCTAGTGGCCGCAAAGAGTCGACGTAGTATGACGGGCTCTCGCCCAGGAGAGCCGACCTGCCGCCGTAGAATGACGGCGGCTGGTCGGCAAGTAGTTAACCACTTGACCACTGGGCACTTAAACCCACTTAATAACCAGACTAATTTTCAGCTTTCGGTGCTCTCACATTTTGAATGACAATTACTCTTTTTCTCTTTTCTCTTTCACACAAATAGAGCTTTCTTTTGGTGGTATTTATTTTTTGTGCTATAAGAGGAAAAAAGACAAAAATTCTGTTTCTTTGTTTCTGTTATAAAATTTAGCAAATTAGTAATTTTTCTTCATAAATTTTGGCCAAAATTTATACTGCTACATATCTTTGGTAAAAATAAGTACAACTTGGTGTATATTATTTGGTCTTTGTGAAAGTTATAGTCCACAAGCTATGGTGCCAATCTCTAAAAATCTAATTTCTTGAGACCCTAACATGCCAGAAAAGTACAAATACCCCCCAAATGACCCATTTTTGGAAAGAAGACATTTCAAGGTATTTAGAAAGAGGCATGTTGAGTTTTTTGAATTTGTAATTTTTTCCCACAATTCTTTGCAAAATCAAGATTTTATTTTTCTTTATGTTTTTAAAACTAAAATTGTCATATTAGCAGGTTATTTCTAACACACAGCATATGCATACCACAAATTACACCCCAAAACACATTCTGCTATTCCTCCCGAGTATGGCGATACCACATGTGTGAGACTTTTACACAGCGTGGCCACATACAGAGGCCCCACCTTCAGGCGTTCTGGAGCACCCAGACCAATTCTGACATTCCTCTCCTACATGTAAAAATCATCATTTATTTGCTAGAAAATTACATAGAACCCCAAAACATTAAATATGCTTTTTTAGCAAAGACCTTAGAGAATACAATGGTGGTCGTTGCAACTTTTCTAATGCTTTTTATACAGAAAAAAAACAGTATAGTTAGCCCAATGTTTTTGCATAATGTGAAAGATGAAGTTACGCCGAGTAAATAGATACCCAACATCTCACCCTTCAAAATTGCAAAAGCTCGTGGAATGGCGCCAAACTTTGCTACTTAAAAATACCCATAGGCGACGCTTTAAATATTTTTACTGGTTACATGTTTTTAGTTACAGAGGAGGTCTAGGGCCAAAATGATTGCTCTCGCTCTAACGTTCACAGAGATACCTCACATGTGTGGTTTGAACAACATTTTCATATGTGGGCGGGACTTGCGTATGCATTCGCTTCTGTATGTGAGCTCACGGGGACAGGGGTGCTTTAAAAAAAATATTTATATTTTATTGTTCATTTTACTTTATTTATTTTAGTTTGACACTTTTTTTCCCACAAAAATAAAATGTTTTGATCACTTTTATTCCTATTACAAGGAATGTAAACATCCCTTGTAATAGGAATATGGCATGACAGGTCCTCTTTACAGGGAGATGTGGGGTCAATAAGACCCCACATCTCACCTCCAGTCTGGGAAGCCTGATAAAAAAAAAAAAAAAGTGTAGCGTTGTGTCGGTAGAAGCACCAGAGGACTGCGGGGGGGGGGGGGCATACCTTCTCGCCTCTTGTAAAAATGATCAAGTTGCGGAACAGCCGCTAAGATCATTCTTATGGTGTAGGGACTCGCCGGCTAAAAAAGCTGATATCTGAATAATGCCTGTAGCTGCAGGCATCATTCAGATATCCCTGCACAAAGTCAAGGATGTCATATGATGGCTGGCGGGTAGTGGGTATTGCAGAGTATTGCACAAAATATTGCACGGGGTATTGCAGAGTATTGCCCTGGGTATTGCAGAGTATTGCACTGGATATGGCAGAGTATTGCACTGGGTATGGCAGAGTATTGCACTGGGTATGGCACAGTATGGGCAGGGATGGCTGGATCTGTGACTGCAACTGTCACAGATCCAGCCCACAGTGCTGCTGCCTCCGCTCTCCCCCTCTCCTCTCACACTGTACCGATCGGTACAGAGAGGGGAGGGAGGTTTGTTTACAAGTGATCGCTCCGTCATTGGACGGAGCGATCACGTGGTAAACGGTCGCTATTGGCGCCGATTTACCGTGATGCGCCGGGTCCTCTGGACCCCACGGTCACGGAGACTCCCGTGTGCGCGCCCCAGGGGGCACGATTCTGGGAGGACGTTATCCGATGTCCTCTCACAGTTAAGGAACCACGCTGCCACCGTTGTTCGGCGGTGGTTAAGTGGTTAAAGTGATTGTAAAGTATTTTTTTTTCTATCAAAATAGCAAACATGTTATACTTGCCTGCTCTGTGAGTGGTTTTGCACAGGGCAGCCCGAATCTTCCTTCTCGGGTCCCTCTACTGTGCTCCTGGCCCCTCCCTCATGTTGAGTGCCCCCAAAACAAGAAGTTTGCTATGGGGCACCTGAGTCGAGCTGCAGCTCTGTGTCCATTTAGACACAGAGCCAAGCCTAGGCCCCTTTCCTTCCCCATTGGCTGACTGAGATTAATTGAAAGCAGGAGCCCATGGCGCCGCTGCCATGTCTTAGCCAATCAGGAGGGAGAGTCCCGCATTAAGATAAAAAAATAAAACTTTACAATCCCTTTAACTCTAATGTATGCTGCTGTTCTGGGATTTACAACCTACAGACCACCTAATTCTGCCTTACAAACTACTTTTTAGGACATGTACTGCAGTAAGACGTGTAAAATTGTCCCCCACCACAAATGTGCCGTCTTGTTGACACCCCCAAACATCTAGCAAATATGCATACACTGGTGCCCACTAAAGTGCATGGTACCACAGTACCATGTGTTCTGGTGCAGCGCAACTTAAAAAAATCATGCCAGCAACATTGGTGTGTGTCTCATGAGCATAGAACAGCCCATTAGGGAAAGGGGGAAAAAACAAGCACGCTTGGACACAACTCCTGGTCTGAACGAGCCCTCAGACTGGTGTTTTCCCCCGGGATTGTGCACAATTCTAAAGGGTTCATTGACTAAAAAAAAGGTTGAAAAACACTTGTTTCTGTTTATCATTTACTATACTCGATTTGAAAGACATAAGAAGCACTTACCTGCATTTCTGTTGCTCATGACCACCTTGTATCTCCACTGAGCTTCAAAAATATATTTAGATAGTTTAGCCACTCTGCTGCTGAAATCCTCTGAAGAAATTGGTGCACTTACACCCTTAAGTAGGCTTTGCTCATCATTTAGGGAGAAACCATTTGGATGAAGAGAGTTTTTTATAAGCTCCACTTGTTCTCCCAACATTTTTAGGAAGCTATCCAATACAATTTCATCAGCTAAAAATCCAGTCAACCCAGCAGTAAAATGTTTTAGGTTTATGTAGTTCGCCTCAGCACTGTTCCATAAAGTGCAGTGAATGTTATTCGTAGTATTAAATGGTAATTCTTGAAAACTTTCAGTTATATTGCTATTGATCAGGTTGCTACTAGTATGTTGAGGACTAATGAAAGGTGATATCACCAACCCTTCCGTATCAATATTGATGTCCAAGTTCCCAGGTCTACCAACATTTACACCTGTGTCTTTTTTAATCTCTTCCATGGAACAGACATCAACCAGTGGAGTCTCTGGTGCCAAATCATTCAGTGACGCAAACATTAACGAGAAAATGTTCTCCACAAGCTCCAGCTTCAGTCGAGGAGGCAGCAGACATAAATAATAACCACATTTTGTGAAATACTGTAAAAAAAGGCCTATGGGGTCTGAGACTGGAAAAAAAGAAAAAAAAACATTAGCAAATGTAATCTCAAAACAAAGACAAACAAGTCAAAAATGAGTCTAAAACGTAAAGAACAATACCTTGAGAGAGACAGTTCTCCCTGCCAGGTTCTTTCAGAAATTCTGCATCCACAAGAGATCCATCCATTTGGTTGGCATTACTGTTCCTGCCCTGAGCACGTTTATTAGCTTGGATACAAAGGGCATACATTGCATACTTTAATCCACAAAATGCCTGAAACATAACAGTGCTTCGTTGCTGTGCCAGGTCATGTGCTTCCCTCTGATTTACAGAAACTGCAAGAATGATGTAAGATAATATTAGAAAGCACATGTATCTAAATTTAAACTGTAACAACTTGCCATCATTATAAACATGTTATATTACAATGTTGTGATTCTAAAAAAGATAACAAGAGAATTCTACTGCTAAACACAGCACGCGTTTTAACCCAGGGGCAGTTTGACCCTCGTCAATCCTCCCCACATATAGGCAGGGTTTTTAGGGTTTTTAGTAAAGCATTCTAATCCATAAACTGGAACTATGACAAAACTTTTTTTTTACAGTACACCTAGTCTGGTTAACCTTTGTGCACTTAGGCTTGGTTCACATCTATGCAGTTTGCTTTTGGTTCATTTCTGCAGCGCTTTTGCAGTGAATTTTGCATCTTTGCACACGCGATTTGCGTTTTGAAGTTTTATGGGGGGTTTTTTGACCCAATTTGTTGGGCAGATTAACCCAATCCCCACTTGTGTGACTTCTCATTTAACTTTGGAACCAAGTCATACCCCATGTCTCCCTATGGTAACTGTCCATATCTGTGCAGCTCCAAAGTAGTTCCTGCACTACTTTGGTCCGACTTTCATGTGACTTGAGGTCTATAGGCCTCAAAGTAAACCCTCAAAAGTTGCAGGAAAGTCGTACCCCCCTTCATGATATATGTGAAGTTGGGTGCAACTTGTGAAACGCCAGAAATGAAAAAAATAAATAAAAGGGGTCTAGTATGTATTTCTGGGGGAACCCCAAGCCAAAATAAAAAAATCCATGCCAAACCCCTATTCGAGCCGGCAGGTCAGGAAGAGGGGGGGGAACAAGCGAGCACCTCCTCTGACCTATGCCAGGCAACATGCCACATGTCGATGGGGACAAGGGCTTTCTCCCCACAACACTGGTCGGGGGTTGTGGCGGTCTGCAGGCGGGGGGCTTATCAGAATCTGGAATTCCCATTTAACCACTTATAGATGGGAAGATTTAACCCCATAATGACCAGGCCATTTTTTGCGATACGGCACTGCGTCACTTTAACTGTCAATTGTGCGGCATGTGATGTTGTACCCAAACAAAATATACCTATTTTTCCCACAAATAGAGCTTTATTTTGGTGGTATTTGATCATCACTGCAGTTTTTATTTATTGCGCTATAAACAAAAAAAATAGCGACAATTTTGAAAAAAATAATGTTTTTTTACCTTTTGCTATAATAAATAAAAAAAATAAGTTCTTCCATAACCACCTGGTTGATGCATATAAAGATCAACAGAGAGATATACAAAAGATGTTGGCAAAATTGGCAGATATGGAAGATCGTTCCCGCAGAAACATTAAATTCCCCGAATCCATTTCTGCAACGGACTTAAACGTTTTTTTGCATCAGCTGTTAAGCACTCTTGTGCCTGCTGCCAATGATATGGAACTGATAAAAGATGAAGCGCACAGACTGCCCAAACCGTCCTTTCTTCAAGACATGGTACCAAGAGAGGACAGCCAGAATACATTACTATAACATCAAAGAGTGATAATGAGAACCCTCACTAAAATGGGCAATTTGCAGGCATCGCACGGTACACAGATCTCCGGCCACTATACAACAAAGAAAAAAGCTCCTTATCATCACGAAGGCTCTAAGAAACCATATCACCTATAGATGACAGTGTCATATCTAGACAAAACGGTTAACATATTCTCATTAGAATCCGGCCTCAGATTCCTTAAAGAATGGAAAATTTTCCCGGATGAAGCACCACCAGAGGAACAGGCATGTACCAACTAAACTCGGAAATGAATGCTCATAATTCACTATCAGAAAGTCTGTTTAAACACCTCGCAAATCTCTACATAAATGCTGTCTTTTGGAGCCTGGTATCCCATCAAAACCATTTGCCATGTTGGTGTAAGTTTAATGCCCCTCAGATGATAAGCAGTCCTCACTGCTTTTGGAATCTGGTGCTGGCTTTTTTTTTTACCATTTTTCATTTTTTTATCCTCACTTGCCATATCGAGAGGAGTAACTGTTTGCACAGTCACCCAACGAATGACATCTACTCCCATACAGGTATTATGTCTTCAACCTACTATCCAACCTACTACTTACTGCATACACTTCTTCACCAATAGATATATAAAATAGTCTAGTGAACTCATTATTTGGCTCTTTGCAAAGAATCACTCCCCCCTTTCACAAGGAATATCAGAAAGCATCAGATACATGCATCTTGACTTACGATGACCATTATGTTTATTTCTCTCAATGTTAATGGCCCAAATAGTCCTTTTAAACAAAAGCTTATGTGGCCAGAAGCCCAAAAACTGAGAGGAGCTATATTATACATGAATGGAGAAATTATTGCGATTGATCGAAAATGGCGAAACTAAAAAAAGCTGCGACCAAAAAGTGTTATACTACACCAAACAAATATACAAACAGAGAGAAGATTGCGCCAATAAACATGATGAGCTGTGTGCAAAACAGCTGAATTCAAATTAAATGAAAGTAATATATACAAATATGTTTTAGCATATATAGATTCTTAGTGATATTATACATACAGGAAACACACTTTTCTGCAACCAAAGCACCTAAATGTTCCCATAAGTTATACTCGCATATGTTCTTCGCTAGTGCAGAAACCAAACAAATGCCCACCTAACAAAAATTTCAAGAAGGCTTGACAGACTCAGCGCAGCTTGTAGCACTTTACCCCAAAACTGGCATCAGATGACGCCTGAACATCCACCTGGTAGAATTTGACAAATGTGATCAGAAGACATGGTGGCAGCCTTGCAAATTTGAAAAAGATGCCTCCTGCTGAAAAGCCTTTGAATAACAGATCTGGTAGAGTGCACATTCAGAGGGCTGGAAGGAACCCTATCCTTTAAATCAGCTTTAAATGTAGCTCAAGTTTTGACTATTTCTTCATCCACTTATTTTGATTATTTAATTGGGAGTCACAGAAAATGTACAGAAAACCAGGCATGCCTCATTTTTCAAACTGCAATGTGCCATATAGCATAATAGGTTGGCTCAGCGTCTTCATTCAAGCGTGGTCAGGGTACAGTATCCCAAAGCCTCAGCTAAGGAATTAACCAATTCAGAAGCTGCAGTGGGCTACAGTGCAGCCAGGAATCTTGATAGGAGAATCCTCTTAGGAAAGAGGTGCGCTTCTCTCAGTACAAAGAAAACAATGAAGGCTATCTGGAGTGGAAGGTGTATATAGGGGAATATCCCTGCAGATTTATCTATTTGCTAGTGACCAATCACCTAAAGGCAGCTGCTTTAATCTGTGTGTGTGTCCTGTACTGTAAAACTAAAACATTTTTTAGATAGATTTGGGGAAGGGTTAAAAACTAACAACCAGTTATTTTATTGCTGTCTAGGTCCCACTAACTAGGGAGCTTCCTCATTAGGTGGGTATAAAAAATATCTCCTAAACCTGTACGCAGGGCCGTCTTAATAGCATCATGGACCCCTGGGCAATGTAATGCTCTGGGGCCCCTACAATGATGACAGTGCAGGTAAACAGACATCAACTAGGTAAGAGGCAGACTGCCTCCCCTGTGTATCTGATGCCGCGTACACACGACTTTTTCGGGTTCTAAAAACAATTTTTTTTTATGTCATTAAAAACGATCGTGTGTGGGCTTCAGAGCATTTTTCGGGTTCTAAAAAATGACTAAATTTTTTTTCAAACATGCTCTATTTTTTCACTATGTTTTTTAGGTTGTAAAAAATGGTCGTGTGTGGGCTTTAACGACGTGAAAAAAACGTGCATGCTCAGAAGCAAGTTAGGAGACGGGAGCGCTTGTTCTGGTAAAACTAGCGTTTGTAACGGAGTAAGCACATTCATCACGCTGTAACAGACTGAAAAGTGCGAATCGTCTTTTACTAACACGAAATCAGCAAAAGCAGCCCAAAGGGTGGCGTCATCCGAATGGAACTTCCCCTTTATAGTGCCGCCATACGTGTTGTACGTCACTGCGCTTTGCTAGAGTATTTTTTTTTTACGATCGTGTGTAGGCAAGGCTGTTTTAATGATCGGGTTGAAAAAAACTTTTTTTCTAGACCCTTAAAAACGTAATTTTTTAGAACCACGAAAAACGGTTGTGTGTACGCGGCATACAACTCTCAGTGCCATCATGGGTCCAATTTCGGGGCAGCGTGGGCTCAAGGACCAGCTGCTTTGGGGGAAAATGCAGGGGGGCCCCCATGTAGCTGGGGTCCCTGGGCAGTGCCCAGGTGTGCCCTCTTATTAAAGCGGGGGGTTCACCCAAAAAAAAATTTTTAACATTACATCAGCCGAGTTGTCCTAATGACAATCGGCTGTTTTTTTTTTTTTTCACTGTACATACAATATTTTCACCGCCGCTTCCGGGTATGTCTTTTGCGGGACTGGGCGTTCCTAACTGATTGGCAGGCTTCCGACAGTCGCATACTGCGCGTCACGAGTTGCCGAAAGAAGTGCGGCTCTATACGGCGCCTGCGCACCGACGTTAGGCTTCTTTTGGCAATTTGTCGGAAGCCTGTCAATCAATTAGGAAAGGATAAAAAAAAAAAACACAGCCGATTGTCATTAGGACAACTCGGCTGAATGTAATGTTGAAAATTTATTTTTTGGGTGAACCTCCGCTTTAAGACAGCCCTGCCTGTACGGTTTAGGAGATATTCCTCTCGCAATGCGCCGCTGACTGCAGCGGCGCATTCGCAGCGGAGATCCTCGGCTAAAGGCCCGGCAGCCACCGGACCTTGCCGGAAAAAAAGTCTCCCGCACGCATGCGCAGGAGTGACGACATTGCCGCTCCAGCCAATCACAGCGCTGGAGCGGCGATACCCGGAAGACACGCCGAGGTAAGATGACATCTCCCTCGGCGTGGACCAGGTAAGTTCCTCGCACCTTGTTCCAAGGTAAGTATTTCATAATGAGCTAGTATGCGGTGCATACTAGCTCATTATGGCTTTTGCTTTTCAGGTGTGAAAAAAAAAAACAGCAGCAGGTTTACTACCGCTTTAAAGCAAAAGGTTGTTCAACAAAATATTGACACAAGGTTGTGATCCTTTTTCCAACTCAGTGATTCTGTCTTTAAATTGTTTTAGTTTTTTTCCGACATATTGTGTTGGATCTTTCACTTGCATGTTATTAGTAGTGTTGAGCAGAATATGCCATATTCGATTTCGCGATATATCTCGAATATATATTCGAATATTCGAGATATATTCGCTAAATTCGAATATTCGTGATATTTTATCGAAATTAATTGAATGCGATTTTTCGCTATTGCGAATGCGAAAATAATTGCGATTTTTTTAATAACTGCGGTAGGAGCGCTCTGATTGGCTTAGAATATTCGTGATATTTTATCGAAATATCGCAACATGCGAATGCGATATTTATTGCGGAATTTCGAGATATGCTGGAGGAGCGCTCTGATTGGCTTAGAATATTCGTGATATTTTATCGAAATATCGCAACATGCGAATGCGATATTTATTGCGCAATTTCGAGATATGCTGGAGGAGCGCTCTGATTGGCTCAGAATATTCGTGATATTTTATCGAAATATCGCAACATGCGAATGCGATATTTATTGCGGAATTTCGAGATATGCTGGAGGAGCGCTCTGATTGGCTCAGAATATTCGTGATATTTTATCGAAATATCGCAACATGCGAATGCGATATTTATTGCGCAATTTCGAGATATGCTGGAGGAGCGCTCTGATTGGCTCAGAATATTCCTGATATTTTATCGAAATATCGCAACATGCGAATGCGAAATTTATTGCAGATATTTCGAAAACTGCTGTAGCAGCACTCTGAAATCGAATATGTATGATATTTTAACCAAAATACATATTGCGATTGCGATTTTTCGATCGCGCATGCGCAATTGCGCGAACAACACGCGACCATTTCCTGGAGCCTTGCCAGTTTCCAACTTATGATCGCAGCGCAATCACACAGCAACATGGTTGGAAGCAATTTCACTAAGTCTGAGGAAAAGTTGCTGATTTGTGTAAGTATTTTGACCACTGTTATTTCATCATCTTCAACTGCATTTTAGTCTAGTTTAAAAGTTAGTATATATGATCAGATATTAGTATTTCACAAAAAATGTGTCTCCTGCTTTTACAAAACTACAAGTCCCAGCATGCCTGGACAGCTGCAGACACCCTGGTTGGCAAATGTGTATTTAGGCACTTTTCCTTGTTATTTAGCATAATGAATTTAACATTTTATTGGACATAGGACGTATGCGAACGTCCTGACTTCAGTGTCCTCAAGGCCCAAGGACGTTCGAATACATATTGCCCTTTAGATGTTGCAGAACTACAACTTCCAGCATGCCTGGGAATGCTGGCACTTCTAGTATTGTAAGTTCTGCAGGCCCACATTTTTCAGGCCTTTATGCACGGGTCTCTAAACTGTGGCACCCTAGATGCAGCAAAAGTAAAATTCTTAGCATGCACTGACAGACCGTGGCTGATGGGAGTAGTAGTTTTGCAACAGCTGGAGGTGGACTGGTCTTGAAACCCAGAGTTAGGTAACAAACCCGTAGTGTTTTGCAACCATTCTGCCTCCAGCTGGTTATTTTCTGTTGAAAAGCCTGTGGCGTGCAAAACACAACCCAAAAACTCCACCCGGTGCAAGGAAAAATTTGCACACACCTAAAGAGTGACATCACAAAAAACTGCGACGGTTGCATACGTCAGTGGTCCTCCGAAAAGGTCCCGTCTCTGACCCCCCGGGGCGTTAGGCTCCTAGGCTCCTGACAGGGAAAAGAGTTACTGTGGTCCATACAGCCGAAGCCATATGGACCCATCTCGGTCCAAGCAGCGCAATCAACACGCGAACAACACGCGACCATTTCCTGGAGCCTTGCCAGTTTCCAACTTATGATCGCAGCGCAATCACACAGCAACATGGTTGGAAGCAATTTCACTAAGTCTGAGGAAAAGTTGCTGATTTGTGTAAGTATTTTGACCACTGTTATTTCATCATCTTCAACTGTATTTAAGTCTAGTTTAAAAGTTAGTATATATGATCAGATATTAGTATTTAACCAAAAATGTGTCTCCTGCTTTTACAAAACTACAAGTCCCAGCCCAGCCCAGCATTTTAGTCTAGTTTAAAAGTTAGTATATATGATCATATATTAGTATTTCACAAAAAATGTGTCTCCTGCTTTTACAAAACTACAAGTCCCAGCATGCCTGGACAGCTGCAGACACCCTGGTTGGCAAATGTGTATTTAGGCACTTTTCCTTGTTATTTAGCATAATGAATTTAAAAATTTTTTGGACATAGGACGTATGCGAACGTCCTGACTTCAGTGTCCTCAAGGCCCAAGGACGTTCGAATACATATTGCCCTTTAGATGTTGCAGAACTACAACTTCCAGCATGCCTGGGAATGCTGGCACTTCTAGTATTGTAAGTTCTGCAGGCCCCCATTTTTCAGGCCTTTATGCACGGGTCTCTAAACTGTGGCACCCTAGATGCAGCAAAAGTAAAATTCTTAGCATGCACTGACAGACCGTGGCTGATGGGAGTAGTAGTTTTGCAACAGCTGGAGGTGGACTGGTCTTGAAACCCAGAGTTAAGTAACAAACACGTAGTGTTTTGCAACCATTCTGCCTCCAGCTGTTTTTTTCCTGTTGAAAAGCCTGTGGCGTGCAAAACACAACCCAAAAACTCCACCCGGATGCAGTGAAAAATGTGCACACACCTAAAGAGTGACATCACAAAAAACTGCGACGGGTACATACGTCAGTGGTCCTCCGAAAAAGGTCCAGTCTCTGACCCCCCGGGGCGTTAGGCTCCTGACAGGGAAAAGAGTTAGCAACGCATATCTCCCCTATACGTGTATCCTGTGTTGTTAATAATATATTCATAATTATGCAAATGATAATGGCTGCTATATTTATGCAAAAAAGGCGGCGACCGAAATGGCAGGATATAAAATCTTTCATGTTACCCCTGTCATTGATTAATAAGGCGAGAATGCTTCCAATTGTTGAATAGCATACATTTACGTCATATATCCATAAGGCTGTCAACAGAAGTATTACAATATACTTTGTTCTTCATCTTGCAGAAGTTCCTGGAAACAGGATACGATGAGCTGCGGAGGCAGCCAGAGAAAAGGGCTGTGGTCAGCGCCCTAATCGCTGACTTTGGCGGCCAACATGACCACAAGGCCATTGTTAAGAAGTGGTCTGACCTGAAGAGGCGCCAAATGGTTCATGTCAGACGTCTTCGGGCTAAATATCATCCAGGTAAGTTATTGTTGACAGTTATGTTTTTTTTTAAAAAAGTGTATTTTGTGCGTGAACTCGAAAGAGAGAGGAGCCGGCCTGCAGGAGTTGGGAGGCCTCCCCCAGAGGCAATCTGCCACCTTTCTCCATGCCCCGGTTGGCAATGGCGGGTGTGAGGGGGTCCTCCCAACCCAACCTCGCATAGCACACCCACCAGGGGCGGGGCTGAGACCACCAAACTCAATTCACAGGTAGCCGAGAGCGGGATCCGAACCCCTAGCTGCAGAGGTGAATCAGTTGTCAGTGCAGTGGCAATCGCGTGGAGCCACCGCAGCTCCTTTGGTGACAGTTATGTAAGGTCATATGTAATTCATGTAAGGTCAGATGTTGTTAACCAAGATGCCATGTTGTGCTAACATATATCACCACCGGCCAAGGTATTCATAGTACTGTTGAAAAAAGACATGGGACAGCAGACAGGAACACAGAAGTTATGTGGGAACATAATTTTCCCATTGCTTTGCATGGGACTTTAAAGAAAAACCCCGACCATGGCAAGTGGGGGTGGGTAAGGTTTAAACCACCTATCCTATGTTTGTGGCTGACATATAAGTAACCTGTGTGCCAAGTTTCATATAAATATCTTTAGCCGTTTGTACGTGATGCTGGAACATACATACATACATACATACATACATACATACATTTATGCACACACACACGTTGAGTTTTATATATATAGATTACCACTAAATTCCTGTGTTAGGAGTGGGGTTGTTATAGTAATCCCGTGTGCTCCATCAGGCCCTTTTTTTAACATGAGATGGTCTGAACAAAACAAAGGAGACAAAAACAGCTCATTTTAACATGGTTGCATCCCAGCTCACGCTCAGTCCCCTGTAGTGCCCACAAGACCCTTTAATATAACATTGTCCCATTGGTTAACTGTCTATATAAATCAATTTGTATTCATATACAATACAGCAGAGTACACAGAATTTGCATACGTCATTAGAAAACATTTTTATAATATATGAACATTGTGTTATTATAGGAGCTCCAATGCCAGTTATCCGCGCCAAGCGCAGAAGGCGCCAGGCCGATGAGGAGGAGGAGGAGGATGCGGCAGAGGAGGATGCGGCAGAGGAGGAGATGGATGAAGAGGAGCAGCCAGGGCCCTCCCACTCCCCAACCCCAGCTCCTGCTGAGGAGCAAGCTGAGGAGATTCCCCCCCCCACCACCCCAACTTCTCAAGCAGAAGAGCAGGAGGAAGAGAGCGGTCCTGTGAGCCTCGCTCAGGAAGGTAAATATGTGCACAATGATTAATAACATTTCAACAACAAAATGTAGATATAAAAATGGACAACATATAAAGCGCACCTGTCAGATTGTAGAACCATAATATGGTATTGATGCTAGAAGTATACAGGTAGTGCATAATTATTAGGCAAGTTGTATTTTTTGAGGATTCATTTTATTATTGAACAACAACCATGTTCTCAATGAACCCCAAAAACTCATTAATATCAAAGCTGAATTTTTTTGGAAGTAGTTTTTAGTTTGTTTTTAGTGTTAGTTATTTTCGGGGGATATCTGTGTGTGCAGGTGACTACTATTACTGTGCAGAATTATTAGGCAACTTAACCAAAAAATAAATAGATACCCATTTCAATGATTTATTTTTAACAGTGAAACCAATATAACATCTCAACATTCACAAATACACATTTCTGACATTTAAAAACAAAACAAAAACAAATCAGTGACCAATATAGCCACCTTTCTTTGCAAGGACACTCAAAAGCCTGACATCCATGGATTCTGTCAGTGTTTTGATCTGTTCACCATCAACATTGCGTGCAGCAGCAACCACAGCCTCCCAGACACTGTTCAGAGAGGTGTACTGTTTTCCCTCCTTGTAAATCCCACATTTGATGATGGACCACAGGTTCTCAATGGGGTTCAGATCAGGTGAACAAGGAGGCCATGTCATTACTTTTTTTTATTTAATACCCTTTCTTGCCAGCCACGCTGTGGAGTACTTTGACACGTGTGATGGAGCATTGTCCTGCATGAAAATCATGTTTTTCTTGAAGGATGGTGACTTCTTCCTGTACCACTGCTTAAAGAAGGTCTCTTCCATAATCTGGCAGTAGGACTGGGAGTTGAGCTTGACTCCATCCTCAATCCGAAAAGGCCCCACAAGCTCATCTTTGATGATACCAGCCCAAACCAGTACTCCACCACCACCTTGCTGGCGTCTGAGTCGGACTGGAGCTCCCTGCCCTTTACCAATCCAGCCACGGGCTCTTCCATCTGTCCCATCAAGACTCACTCTCATTTCAGTAGTCCATAAAACCTTAGAAAAATCTTTCTTGAGATATTTATTGGCACAGTCTTGACGTTGCAGCTTGTGTGTCTTGTTCAGTGGTCGTCGTCTTTCAGCCTTTCTTACCTTGGCCATGTCTCTGGGTATTGCACACCTTGTGCTTTTGGGCACCCCAGTGATGTTGCAGCTCTGAAATATGGCCAATCTGGTGGCAAGTGGCATCTTGGCAGCTGCACGCTTAACCTTTCTCAGTTCATGGGCAGTTATTTTGCGCCTTTGTTTTTCCACACGTTTCTTTTGTTTGATGATCACGCTTCAGAAGCTTTGCAATTTTAAGAGTGCTGCATCCCTCTGCTAGATATCTCTCTATTTTGGACTTTTCAGAGTCTGTCAAGTCCTTCTTTTGGCCCATTTTGCCAAAGGAAAGGAAATTGACTAATAATTATGCACACCTGATATAGAGTGTTGATGTCATTAGACCACACACCTTCTCATTACAGAGATGTACATTACCTAATATGCCTAATCGGTAGTAGGCTTTCGAGCCTATACAGCTTGGAGTAAGACAACATGCATAAAGAGGATGATGTGGTCCAAATACTCATTTGCCTAATAATTCTGCACTCCCGGGATGTGTTAGACACATAACAAGTGTATACACATGATAATGATTGATTAATAAGCAAAAAAAATATTTTATTTATTTGGTAACGTTCTTTGAAATCCAAATGTTTTTTTATTATATCCTAACAGTAGCAAGAAAGATGATGCAGCAGCACGCGCTGCTAAAGAAGACACATCTGAGGATTAAGGGAAATCATCAACAAATTCGCTACCTGGTCCAGCAAAATACGCAGCTAGAGCAGCAGCAATTAGAATATCTTGCTGAGCTGGAAAGGCTTCAGAAGCTCATGCTCAGCTATGTCTGAATTAATTTTTTGATTAAAAAATGTTATTTTTTGGAAATGTTTCATTTCTTTTTGAGATCGATTTTTAGGTTTTTCAACACATCTAACTTCACATCGAACAAATCAACATCAACACATCTAACTTCATAATAAGCAAAAACATTTTATACTATCATTTTATTTAACACAAACCTAGGACAAACTAAAGCACACGGACACAGACACGACGAACACAAAATAAACTGTTGAAAAATGAACATAACAAAAGCAACAATATATATATATATATATATATACAGAGAGAGAGAGAGAGCAAGAAAGAGAGAGAGAGTGCAGATTTGCTCTTGCAGACAGCCTAATGGTTGCAGTATAAAGGCCGCAAACCAGGGTTTAACATAAGGTTAATTGTTTTAGTTACACTTGCTGTTACGATCCGGTCTGGTAGCTTGAAGCGGAGGCTGTTGGTGAATCCGCTGTGCCAGAGAGGTCATGAAGCTTTACTCAGCATGGAGGCAGCAGCAGTAGTATTAAAATATAATGTAACTAGACAATGCATTTCCTGAGGAAAATGCGAGTGGGAATGCTGAATAGCTTAATTGCTGAGCCCCTTGCCAAAGACATTCACCATAACCACTACACTATCTTTAGGACACACAGCTTCTTTCTCTATCTGCAAAGTATAGAGTATGCTGACTTCCTGGTCGCTCCTCCCCCCTCAAGAGGTTTCCCCTCCCCCCCAGGTCAGTGAGGAGGAATATTGCACTGAGGTCAGGAAAGTTATTTATGGAAAGAAATAACATTACAAACGCTTTTAATTCACAGATCAAATACATGATTTAAGCCTCCAAACAAAGCTTAATAAATCCTCAACCGTACATGCGATCGATACAACGACTACACCGTTTGAAATACACGGCCCTTGTGAACGCATTGATATGAAATTTATGTTGATAAACTTAAAATGTGGCCATGTCTGCGATTTAGAAAAGAGCGTCTTTGTGAGTTTTGCAGCAACATTTTTTAGATAATTTAACATGAGAGTCTATGAGACATAATTTCTGGCTGTTGCTCCAATAACTAAAACTAAAATACGTATCGCAGAATTGATCACATTGCCAGAAACCAGACAAGCATAGCTACGTTTTGATATAAAAATTGTGTATGAAAAGTAGATCTTCTGGGCGTGAGACCATTTTGTTTCCCCTTTTTGTAAAGATATTTTTAATTACAAAGATCTGCAATGTTAAGGTCACATGACAGACTCTAAATCCCCTCCATAGGATTACATTATAACCTATCGCATTTTTGTGAAAAATTCGCAAAACGTAAATTGCGTTTTCAACAAAAAATTGTAAACGATGACGATCTGAAAAGTCATAGCCGGATAGCTAAATATTTTGTGACCGCTTTACAGTTTTTTCAGTGTCTGTAAGTGAAAGTATGAAGTAGCTGAAACTTTTGGCAGGGCATGTGAATTCAAAGGGGAAAAGGATGTTCTCATTGACTTCAATGTTAAAAAAAGGGTCTAAAAGCTTAAAATTTATAAAAGTGTAAAAAGTAGAAAAAAACTTGAAGAAGTCCCATCATTAGCTGAAAGAGACGAACATTTTTACAGTTGAATGGTCTCAATAGCTGAAAGTATGCCGAAGTTACGCAGAACCAAAAAACGTAAGGAATAATAAGATTACTAAATTTACGTATATCAATACTGGAAATGTTTATTAAAGCATTCACACTAATTAAGATTAATACATTTACGGGTATCCATACTGGGAATGCTTATTAAAGCATTCCCACTAAGTATCACACAGGCATGATTTACAAGCAGTAGTGGTAATAGTAATACATAGCATAAAAACACTTGGGGAATACTTTACAGCATCAGTAGTGGTCATAGTAGTCAATAGTGTACCAAAAAATTGGGACACAGGTGTCTTGACTGAGCTGTAATAGTAGTAGTAGACATTGACAATACAGTGTCAAATCACTCGGGCAAGAGGTGCCATGATGAACAGCAGTCTTAATAAGAGTATATAGGGTGTGAAATAACTGCTGACATAGGTGTATTGACTGGGCAGCAGCAGCAGAAGCAGCAGTAGTATTAACAGTAGTAGTTGATACAGAGTCATATCACATGGGCAGGAGGTGCCATGATGAACAGCAGTAGGAATAGGAGTATATAGAGTGTCAAATAACTGCTGACATAGGTGTATTGACTGGGCAGCAGCAGCAGAAGCAGCAGTAGTATTAACAGTAGTAGTTGATACAGAGTCATATCACATGGGCAGGAGGTGCCATGATGAACAGCAGTAGGAATAGGAGTATATAGAGTGTCAAATAACTGCTGACATAGGTGTATTGACTGGGCAGCAGCAGCAGAAGCAGCAGTAGTATTAACAGTAGTAGTTGATACAGAGTCATATCACATGGGCAGGAGGTGCCATGATGAACAGCAGTAGGAATAGGAGTATATAGAGTGTCAAATAACTGCTGACATAGGTGTCTTGACTGGGCAGCAGCAGCAGAAGCAGCAGTAGTATTAACAGTAGTAGTTGATACAGAGTCATATCACATGGGCAGGAGGTGCCATCATGAACAGCAGTAGGAATAGGAGTATATAGAGTGTCAAATAACTGCTGACATAGGTGTATTGACTGGGCAGCAGCAGCAGCAGAAGCAGCAGTAGTATTAACAGTAGTAGTTGATACAGAGTCATATCACATGGGCAGGAGGTGCCATGATGAACAGCAGTAGGAATAGGAGTATATAGAGTGTCAAATAACTGCTGACATAGGTGTATTGACTGGGCAGCAGCAGCAGCAGAAGCAGCAGTAGTATTAACAGTAGTAGTTGATACAGAGTCATATCACATGGGCAGGAGGTGCCATGATGAACAGCAGTAGGAATAGGAGTATATAGAGTGTCAAATAACTGCTGACATAGGTGTCTTGACTGGGCAGCAGCAGCAGAAGCAGCAGTAGTATTAACAGTAGTAGTTGATACAGAGTCATATCACATGGGCAGGAGGTGCCATCATGAACAGCAGTAGGAATAGGAGTATATAGAGTGTCAAATAACTGCTGACATAGGTGTATTGACTGGGCAGCAGCAGCAGCAGAAGCAGCAGTAGTATTAACAGTAGTAGTTGATACAGAGTCATATCACATGGGCAGGAGGTGCCATGATGAACAGCAGTAGGAATAGGAGTATATAGAGTGTCAAATAACTGCTGACATAGGTGTATTGACTGGGCAGCAGCAGCAGAAGCAGCAGTAGTATTAACAGTAGTAGTTGATACAGAGTCATATCACATGGGCAGGAGGTGCCATGATGAACAGCAGTAGGAATAGGAGTATATAGAGTGTCAAATAACTGCTGACATAGGTGTCTTGACTGGGCAGCAGCAGCAGAAGCAGCAGTAGTATTAACAGTAGTAGTTGATACAGAGTCATATCACATGGGCAGGAGGTGCCATCATGAACAGCAGTAGGAATAGGAGTATATAGAGTGTCAAATAACTGCTGACATAGGTGTATTGACTGGGCAGCAGCAGCAGCAGAAGCAGCAGTAGTATTAACAGTAGTAGTTGATACAGAGTCATATCACATGGGCAGGAGGTGCCATGATGAACAGCAGTAGGAATAGGAGTATATAGAGTGTCAAATAACTGCTGACATAGGTGTATTGACTGGGCAGCAGCAGCAGAAGCAGCAGTAGTATTAACAGTAGTAGTTGATACAGAGTCATATCACATGGGCAGGAGGTGCCATGATGAACAGCAGTAGGAATAGGAGTATATAGAGTGTCAAATAACTGCTGACATAGGTGTCTTGACTGGGCAGCAGCAGCAGAAGCAGCAGTAGTATTAACAGTAGTAGTTGATACAGAGTCATATCACATGGGCAGGAGGTGCCATCATGAACAGCAGTAGGAATAGGAGTATATAGAGTGTCAAATAACTGCTGACATAGGTGTATTGACTGGGCAGCAGCAGCAGCAGAAGCAGCAGTAGTATTAACAGTAGTAGTTGATACAGAGTCATATCACATGGGCAGGAGGTGCCATGATGAACAGCAGTAGGAATAGGAGTATATAGAGTGTCAAATAACTGCTGACATAGGTGTATTGACTGGGCAGCAGCAGCAGAAGCAGCAGTAGTATTAACAGTAGTAGTTGATACAGAGTCATATCACATGGGCAGGAGGTGCCATGATGAACAGCAGTAGGAATAGGAGTATATAGAGTGTCAAATAACTGCTGACATAGGTGTATTGACTGGGCAGCAGCAGCAGAAGCAGCAGTAGTATTAACAGTAGTAGTTGATACAGAGTCATATCACATGGGCAGGAGGTGCCATCATGAACAGCAGTAGGAATAGGAGTATATAGAGTGTCAAATAACTGCTGACATAGGTGTATTGACTGGGCAGCAGCAGCAGAAGCAGCAGTAGTATTAACAGTAGTAGTTGATACAGAGTCATATCACATGGGCAGGAGGTGCCATCATGAACAGCAGTAGGAATAGGAGTATATAGAGTGTCAAATAACTGCTGACATAGGTGTCTTGACTGGGCAGCAGCAGCAGAAGCAGAAGCAGCAGTAGTAGTATTAACAGTAGTAGTTGATACAGAGTCATATCACATGGGCAGGAGGTGCCATGATGAACAGCAGTAGGAATAAGAGTATATAGAGTGTTAAACAACTGCTGACATAGGTGTATTGACTGGGCGGCAGCAGCAGCTGAAGCAGCAGTAGTAGTATTAACAGTAGTAGTTGATACAGAGTCATATCACATGGGCAGGAGTTGCCATGATGTACAGCAGTCTTAATAAGAGTATATAGAGTGTGAAATAACTGCTGACATAGGTGTATTGACTGGGCGGCAGCAGCAGCAGAAGCAGCAGTAGTAGTATTAACAGTAGTAGTTGATACAGAGTCATATCACATGGGCAGGAGTTGCCATGATGTACAGCAGTCTTAATAAGAGTATATAGAGTGTGAAATAACTGCTGACATAGGTGTATTGACTGGGCGGCAGCAGCAGCAGAAGCAGCAGTAGTAGTATTAACAGTAGTAGTTGATACAGAGTCATATCACATGGGCAGGAGTTGCCATGATGTACAGCAGTCTTAATAAGAGTATATAGGGTGTGAAATAACTGCTGACATAATTGTCTTGACTGATCCAAAGGAGTCATGGGAGAAAATCATGTGGTCAGATGAGACTATAATATAATTTTTTGATCATAATTTCACTAACCGTGTTCGGAGGAAGAATAATGATGAGTACCATGCCAAGAACGCCATCCCTAATGTGAAGCATGGGGGTGGTAGCATCATGCTTTGGTGGTGTTTTTCTGCACATGGGACAGGGTGACTGTACTGTATTAAGGAGAGGATGACCGGGGCCATGTATTGCAAGATTTTGGGCAACAACCTCCTTCCCTGAGTTAGAGCTTTGAAGATGGGTCGAGGCTGGGTCTTCCAACATGAGAATGACCCAAAGCACACAGCCAGGATAACCAAGGATTGGCTCTGTAAGGAGCATATCAAGGTTCTGGCGTGGCCTAGCCAGTCTCCAGACCTAAACCCAATAGAGAATCTTTGGAGGGAGCTCAAACTCCGTGTTTCTCAGCGATAGCCCAGAAACATGACTGATGTAGAGAAGATCTGTGTGGAGGAGTGGGCCAAAATCCCTCCTCCAGTGTGTGCAAAGTTGGTGTAAAACTACAAGAAATGTTTGACCGCTGTAATTGCAAAGAAAGCCTACTGTACCAAATATTAACATTGATTTTCTCTGATGTTGAAATAGTTATATTCAGCACTGTAAATACATCAGGTCCGGGGCTTCATCAGGGAATGCATGGCAAGGGACCCTTCAGCGCCCTGAACCGACGACGGGTGCCAGAAAGTCACCGCCGATCCAGGACTCATTCATCTTTATGAATGTGAGTCTGTCCACGGAGTCTGTGGACAGACGGGTCCTCTTGTCCGTGACCACCCCACCTGCCGCGCTGAATGTCCGCTCAGATAGTACGCTGGAGGGGGGGCAAGACAATAACTCCAGCGCATACTGAGCGAGCTCGCGGCAGGTGTCCAATCTGGCAACCCAGTACTCCATGGGGTCGTCGGTGCTCATACTGTCAGAAGCACCGACGGACGCCATGTAGTCTGCCACCATGTGGGCCAGCCGCTGGTGGTGACTGCTGCTGCTGCTGCTGGTGGTGGTACTGGGTCGCTCGGTTTGGAAGAACATCCTCATCTCTTCCATTAGGTCCCCTGCTCGGCTGCAGCTGGGTGCAGCCACCTGCTGGGTGAGATGAGGGGGGACAACTGGAGGCCGGGGAGTTGCCTGCTCCAACCGTCTGACAATGGCTGCCTGCAGTTCCTCCATCCGGTGCTGCCTCCGGCTGGCTGGGATGAACTGCTCCAGTTTCCCCTTGCACCTGGGATCCAAAAGGGTGGCCATCCAGAAATCATCCCTCGTCTTGATGGTCTTAACCCGGGGGTCCCTCCTGAGGCATCTCAGCATGTGGGCAGCCATGGGGAAGAGCACAGCCCGCTGTGACTCCTCAATGCTGGCCAGGTGAATGAGGTGCGACTCTTCTTCCCTGAGGCGCTGCTGGTCAAACTCAGACATGCCCAACCCCCGGACTATCGGTGCCCCCAACACCGGCTCTCCCTCCTGACCAGGCCCTGACTCCGGGACGACACCAGCAACCACCTCCTCCTCCTCTTCATCATCATCCTCCTCCTCCTCCTCCTCCTCCTGGTCCTGGCCCTGGTCTCGGTGGAGCATTGCTGACTCCTCCTGCTCCACCAAGGCACTCTCCCCAGCCTCGAGCAGGCGATCTAGTGTCCTCTCCAGCATGAACAGTATTGGCAGCACGCTATTGAGGCCAATTTGCTCACTGCTGACCATCTTGGTCGCCTGCTCGAAGGAGGACAACACTTGGCAGACCTGGTTTATCTGCCCCCACTGCGCACAGGCGATGAAAGGGAGTTGTGGTGAAGCCCTCTCAGTGCCTAGTTCCATCAGGTACTCCCTCACCGCCCTTTGCTGCTCCCACAACCTCTTCAGCATGTGGAGGGTGGAGTTCCACCGCGTCACACTGTCCACAATCAGCCTGTGAAGGGGCAGATTGTACTTCCGCTGCAATTTGGACAGGGACGCGGTAGCGGTTGGGGAGCGCCTGAAGTGGCTGGCAATCCTACGCGCCTTTGCCACAATGTCACTCAACCCTGGATAAGTGCGCAGGAACTTCTGCACCACCAGGTTGAGGACATGTGCCAGACAGGGCACGTGCGTCAGACTGCCAGCATGGAGGGCGGCGAGTAGGTTGCTGCCGTTATCGCAGACAACCATACCTGGCTGGAGCCTTCGGGGTGTCAGCCACTTCTGGACCTGAGCTTGAAGTGCTTTCAGCACTTCTTCTGCAGTGTGTCTCCGGTCCCCTAAACTAACAAGCTGGAGCACGGCCTGACAGCGCACGTGCCCCACACTTGAGTAGCTACGGGGGCGCTTGCTGGGAGGCTCAGCAGCTGCGGAGACAGTGGCTTGAGGGAGACCAGCAGTTCTCCCCTGGACACCCCGGGGCGGCACCACAAGATCGGTTGCCGACGATCCCTCACCGACGCCTCGGAGGGAAACCCAATGGGCCGTGAAGCTGATGTAGCGTCCCTGCCCATGCCTGCTGGTCCAGCCATCCATTGTCAGATGAACCCTGTCGCTGACAGCGTGATCCAGCGACAGGGTTACATTCTGCACAATGTGCTGGTGTAGGGCAGGGACACCAGTCCTGGCAAAGAAATGGCGGCTGGGGACACGCCATTGGGGTTGGGCCTGCTCCAACATCTGCCTGAAGGGGTTGCTGTCAACTATGTTGAAGGGCAGCAGATGTTGGGCAATAACCCTTGCCAGGAGCCCATTGAGGGAACGCACACGTCGGTCTCCAGGGGGGAAGGGAGTGGTGCGGTCAAAGGCGTCTGAAATCGACGCCTGGCGCCGGACGGCAGTGCGGGACACAGACGTGGAGGGTGCTGTGGAAGTAGAGGTCTGGCTGCCGGTACCAGTACCTCTACTAGAGGGAGCGGGGGGGCATGACCTGCTGGAAACAGATGAAGATGTGGCAGGGGCTGCTGTACCCTGCTCACTTGTGGTGGTGGCGCTGCTACCACCACCACGCTTCATCTCGTCATACAACGCCCAGTGGTTTATCCTCAGATGCTGGTTCAGGGCTGTGGTACCCACCCGAGCCAAACACTTCCCTCTCTTCACCCTCACTTTACAACTCCGGCAGATGGCCACGGTAGGGTTGTCTGCCACCAGGGTAAAGAAATTCCAGACAGGTGACTTCAGCACCGCCCTCCTGTCAGATGGGGTGACGCTTACTTGCACCTGCTGGGATTCGGTGCGCACAGGTGGAGCTGCCTGCTGCTGCTGCTGCTGCTGCTGCTCCTCCTCCTGACACCTCCTGCTGCCATCACCAGTGGAGACCCTGACGATGGTCTCCCTGGTGGTGACCTGGCGCACCGTTTCACCAGGGTGCCTACCTTCCCCGTCGTCACTGACGTAGTGAGCCGACGCGTCAGATGGCAACCATGATGGGTCACCCTCTTCGCCCCCAGAGATGTCAGACCAAGGGCTGAGATGTGTTGGTCTGAGGGAACCACGTGACATGGAGCCTCTAGCCTGGCTCCGCTGTCCCCTCACCCACGCCTGGGTCTGACTAGGTGCTGCTGTTTCCTGCACCAAAACAGCAGCACCAGTTTGAAGGGATGTCTCTGGGATACTGCCAGCAGGTATCCCATCCTCCTCATCCATCCCTTCAAAAAGGTCCTGACCATCAGGACAGAGCTGGAGGTCTGCCTGATGCATGGCCTCCCCCAAGAGATCCCTATCACTGTCGCTGTCGAACAGTAAGATGCTGGACTCTTGGGGGCTGGGGGGGGGTAGTACAGGCAACGGTGTAATGGTGGTACTACTGTGAGTCGGGACCGACGACTCAGTGGCACTGCTGTGCCCCATGTAGTCCACCACTACTTGAGCCTGAGATGGCAATATCGGGCGGCTGCCCGATGGGAAGAACTCCCGGATCAGGCGTACTCCCCTTGCACCCGTTTCTCTACCACTAGTAGGGGCACGAGAGGTACCCCGTGCTGGCAGCGATCCAGCACTGGGAGTAACTCCCCTACCCCTGCTGCCACGGCCACGGATGCCGCTCATAATTGCTGATATGTGTGTGGGGGGGTTAAACTTTATTGGGGGGGAAAATGTGAACAAAATGTGTTTTTGTGTTTTTTTTACAAGACAGGCACGCAGACAAAGACGTACACAGACAGCTACTAAACTATAAGAAAAGTAGTACACCAGACAAGGACTACAAAATTAAAGAAAAAAAAAAAGCACTAAACAAACACTAACTTTTTTTTTTTTTTTTTTTTTTAAACACAAAACACAGACACTAAACACACACTAAGCTAAGCTAGATGAAATAAATGTACACTAACAGTGTGTACACTTACTACACAAAATTTAACTAAACTGAACACAAAACTTAGCTTTTATAAAAGCTCTTTAGGGAAAACTAAACAAAATTTGAACTGAGATGCCTATCAAATATCACTGAACAGCGAACCTGCAAGATCTAACAGTAACACAAGATGAACAAAACTTAGCTTTTAGAAAAGCTCTTTTATAAAGCTCAGCAAAATGTGTTCTGAAATCTCTTGCAAATATAACTGAACAGGGAGGATTGCAGGATCAAACAGTAACACAAATGAAAAAAACAGCACAAAACAGCACAAAACGTAGCTTTGAAAAAAGCTCTTGGGTCTATTGCTTTGAAAAAAGCAGTTGATATACTGGAAAAGATCCACTGGAATCACTAAATAGCAATGCTGGTGATGATCTAAATCAATCAAGAACAAAGACACAGGAAACCAGGAACACAGAAACAGCCTCCACACTCTATAGCCAGCTTCTGAATCTGCAATGAAATGGTGCTGGGAGTGAGCTTATATAATGTCCATGCAGGCAGGTTCCTATTGGTTGCTAACCTGTGACGAGTGTGGAAGGAGAACTCTGATTGGCTCTGATGCAAAAGGGCGGAGCAAATAATCGCGCAATATTCCTATTGCCGAATATTCGCATTGCGAATATTCGGCAATATAAAATGATCGCTTCAGCTACTCGGCCCAATGGCTCTAATCATACCAGCAATGCTTTCAGACGTCTATGGAGATCACTAGGATGTGATCTGTTTTAAAAATGAAACTGTAAAAATCGCTCTGATGCGGAAGATCGGGGCGAGGAAAATAATCGCGCGATATTGCGTTTGCCGAATAATCGCATTGCGATCTTTCTGGAAAATTCAATGAACGCTTCAGCTACTCGGCCCAGGGTCTCTAATGATACCAGCAATGCTTTTAGACGTCGATGGAGATATCTAGGATGTGATCTGATTCAAAAAAAAAATTGTAAAAAATCGAATATTCGGAATTGCGAATATTCACTGCGAATTTCGAAATATAGCGCGATTTCTCGAATATGCTATATTCGAGTCGAATATTCGCAATGCGAATATTCGTGAGCAACACTAGTTATTAGTTGCACTGAGTAAATACAATTGGATAATACAAAAACTGTGTGTCTTCATTTCAGGCCGCACAGCAACAAAATGTGATTTGTTTAGGGGGTGTGATTATTTTCTATATACTATATATACTCGCTGTACATTATATATATTGTGATATATGTACACTAAACATGACGAAGGCCTAATGGCTGAAACTCAGAGTTTTTGGCAATTTTTCACCTGTTTTTAATAAATGCATAAATGCATTTTAAAAGGAGAAGTCCAGCCTGAGCTCGTTTGGCTGGGCTTTTCCTATGGGTCACAGGAGTGCAATTCGTTTTTCATGCCTGTGACCTGTTTTCAGCCGAGAGCCGTCTGAAGTCGGCTCTCTGCTGACGTCACACAGGTCAGTCCAGGCACCGTGTCATCCAGAGTCTGGATCTGCCAGGTACCTGGACTGATGGCCGTCTCAGCAAGCCGCTGGGATGGACGCTTCCCACCCTTCCATAGCTCAGCGCTCCAGTGAACGTGGAGAAGCAGAGCAGGAGAGCTGCCGATTGACAGGCAGCAGCTCTCCGTTCGGGGAACTGTGAGAACCGAGACATCGTCGGTGTTCGATGGCTCGGTTCTCTGTGCAGAGGCGGCAGGGGACAGATGCAGCAATGGTCCAATGCTGCATCCACCTAGGTAAGTCTGATTGATTATGGGGGGGGGGGAAATCCCATACTTCTCTTTTAAAGCCCATGCACTCGCCTTTTACCTTTTTCTGGTTGCTTATGGAGGCTGTAGAGACCTTTTCAGGCCGAGTGCCCTGTGTTTGTGTCAAGTGGAAGATTTCTATCAGGAGGTAGAAGCTCGGTCACACCTGATGTAGAATAATACATTTCGCCCAAAATTTATAAAGAAATTAAATTTTTTATAGATTTTGTAGCTGAAAGTAAAAAAATATATATAATCGCAAAAAATAAAAAACCCAGTGGTGATCAAATACCACCAAAAGAAAACAAACAAAATTTGTTTGGATAAAAAAGGATCTAAATTTAGTTTGGGCACAGCGTTGCATGATCGGCAATTACCAGATAAAGTAGCACAGTGCTTAATAGCAAAAAATGATGTGATCATGAAGGGATAAAACCTTCCAAAGCTCAAGTTGTTAAAAGGAGTGGTATATGGCCATATTACAAGTGAACTGGAGTGGAGTTAATTATAAGGTTTACCTTCATTTTTTCCAGATGAGAGTCCTTTGTGGAAAAGTCTAAAGACATCTTCTTCATTTAGCTTTGGCAAGTTAGTCAGATTATGAAGGATGTAAAGACCAGAATGGCTGTCCAGACTATTCAAGTAATGCAATAGATCTTTCTTGGCAACACAGTGACTGTAAAATACAGGATGGAATTAGTAAAAAGTTTATTTATTTAAACCAAAACAGTTATTTTTGTGTGGTTGATGCATTTTTTTCTTTTGGAACATGCCAGCATGCTTGGGTGTTCTATTATTTAGATTTAAGAGAGACAATGGGGTTGATTTACTAAAAGGCAAAAAACCCTGTGCACTGCAAGTACTGTAAGTGCAGTTGCGATAGATCTGAGGGCAATCTCTGAAATGAAGGAAAGCTCTGTTGATTTCTATCATCCAATCATGTGCAAGCAAAAATGCATATATTTGTATTTACCTTGCATGTTCCCTCAGATCTAGAGCAAATGCAGTGCACAGACTATTTGCCTTTAGTAAATCAACCCCAAGGTCTGACAGGAAGACAAACATATCTGGTAACAGATTACTGTAGGTGTTCAATAATAAAATGTGCTCACAATCCTCTAGGACCCCACTGCAGAGAGAGTAAAAGTGGGCATGAAGAAGGAAGTAAAAAAAACTGCACCATTACTATGGATATACTGGTGGGGTGTCATTTGCAAGAACCAGTAAGAGGAGAAGTTCTACAGCAATTACATAAATGTAAAACTGGAAAATTAAAAACTCAGAGGCATGCAGTGCAAGATGATTGCAAGTCAGTCCCCTGCTGAGATGGACAGACCATGAGTGTTTTCTGTAACCCGTTATCTGTTGTCAGTTAAAGTGATACTAAAAACACTCACTGTATAATTTACATTGTCCCCTCTATTTCTGTATGTGGATGATGACATTGTATTTTAATAAAACAAATCCTGCCTAAGTACCCTTTTCCTAATCTATATACAGCTGTCGCATGACCCAGATCTTTCCTAGCCTGTCTGCAGGGAAAAATAAGCAGGAGGTGCTTCTAGTCCTCTGCCACTGATAACATGTTTAAAATAAAATAAAACATTTGAAATACAGATTAAAAATAATAAGATCAATAACCTGTCTTAAATTGTCATACAGATATATATTTGAACTAAAACTTCATTTGTCTTTGGTAATAACATGGTATGGGTGGATTTCTGCCAGCTGTGTCACGCCTCTCCAGCCTGTGTCGTACAATAAGAGGGTAAGAGGGAGGTGAAGGCACCATTAATCTACATGTAATATCCTGCCCCCCTGTTGTGCTTAGCTGGTTAATGGGCATGGAGGAAGGAGTAGCTGTCATTTACCACTGTGTATATGCCCACATGTGTGACTCTATAGTCACATTGATTGCTCAGATGTGATTGGGAGGAAATGCTCAGCATAGAAACTTACTAAAAACTAAGCATGTACAGAGTTGCCACAACAGCTGCAAAATCCCTAGCTGAATTGGGGACATGGACAGAAGGTAGAGAGAGAAGCAGGATCAACCAGGTTGCAGAATACAGGAAATGAATCTCATAGTGACTGAGTATGAACAGCAGGTAATGTAGCATTTATTGATCGTTTTAGCCTACTCCTATTTCTCTTAACGATCTTGAAGTTTGTAAACATACTCTGTGAAGATCCCCACATATACAGTATATACTTCCTTGAGGACATATTCACTATGCCATGTTGGTAGGCACTGCAGTGTCATACATTTCACAGCGTTTACCTTCTGAGGAATTGAAAGGAGAGGTTGTAGGAGGTGAAGTCAGTACAGTAATGTTTGATTGCAGGCAGCAAGACACCATAGGATATGTAGGCCTTAGAAATTAAATGTAAACATCCAAGGAGAAGTTACAAAGCATGCAAGGAATCCAGAAGTTTTGGCAAGAACCGACCAGCAGACAAGGTTTTTCAAGTAAGCTTATATTGGATTGTCAAAAATAACTATTGTTTTCGTTGCTATTACAATGCTTTTGTTATAAATGAAAGTTTGTACTGTGACTGTTGATTTCCTTTTAAAAAATGTTTTTCATTCTTTTTAATTGTGTATGAATACGGACGATTTAACTGGTACTCGAGGGGTGTAAATTGTGTAAATCTGTTTCCTTAGACCCCTTTCACACTGGCAGGGCGCGGCCGTTCGCACTAAAGCGACGCTTGTTTTTGTGGCACTTTAGTGCTGTTTTAGCGGCGCTTTTCGGCCGCTAGTGGGGTGCTTTTTACAAAAAAAAAAAGTACAGTTTTGCAACACTTTCCATTTCCATTCATTGCCATGGGTAGGGCATTTTGGGAGCGCTATTTACAGCGCTCCCAAACTGCCTCAAAGATGCTGCTTTCAGAACTTTTCGTAACGTCATGCAAGCGCACTGCTCCAAGTGTGAAAAGACACACTGAGTTGTATATGGAGATCGTTCAACAATGGTATACAGTAAAGACTGTATTAAGTTACCAAAAAAAGGCAACACTGGCCCACCCTACCAGACACCAATAAAAATGGTTAAAACACACAAGGCACAGCAGGATCTCACACATAAATGCAGATAAAAATTGATTTTCCCCAATATGCTTCCTAGTGTCTTGGTAGGAGGTCCTTGATTGGCAATGCACAACTTGTCCCTAATTAGGGACTGTTGTAGGCTATATGCAACACTGACACCTCCTTTACCTCCGACACCACTATGTCACGGGTCTTTGCTGGGTTATACCTGTTTTGGAAGTGAATGCATATTATAGTTTTACTTAAAGGAGTTGTAAAGGAAAAAAAATGTTCACCTTAATGCAATCTATGCATTAAGGTGAAAAAACATCTGATGATGGCGCCCCCCCCCCCCCCTGAGCCCCCGTTTTACTTACCTGATCCCTCGAAAGTCCAGCACTTGGTCCCGAGATTCTCTTCGCCGCTCAGCCTGGCCGCTGATTGGCTAGAGCGGATGGATTAAGAGCAGCGCAGCCATTGGCTGGCGCTGCCGTCAATCACATCCAGTGACGGGGCGCACTGAGGGGCGGGGCCAAGTGATACAGTGAGCGGCTATGGCCGCTCGCTGTATCACGGGAGCACACCCGCAAGAACTCATCACCATGCGAGCTCTCTCGCATGAAGGTGATGAGTTCTTGCGGGGAGGACCAGAGACAGCCGCCGATGGACCCCAGAAGACGAGGATCAGGGCCACTCTGTGCAAAACTGCACAGTGGAGGTAAGTATAAAATGTTAGTTGAAAACTTTTTTTCCTTTAGTAACCCTTTAAGTGGAACTTCATTAATTTTTGTCATCTTTCCTTCAATTGAACCTTCTGTCCTTGCTTTGTAATCATTGGAAATCAAAACTAATTTGGTGGCAGTAAACCCCTTCTTCTGTATACTTCCTCTTTAATTGCTGATAAAACACCTAGGTGTACGACAGTATCCTGCATTGCACTGACTCCCAGGAGAGAAATGTCAGATATCCCAGCAGTGCTAGTTTCTTCTCATCTTTTCATTCACACTCCTGAGAGTTAGCTGTAGAGTAGGGAAGGCGAGGATGAGGGGGGCGTGGAGACGCAGGAGAGCTGAAGACAACCAAGGATGGCTACAGGGTTGGATGAGGGCGTGGATAGGAGGAGACTGAAAGGATCCATGTTCTTTCAGAGAAGTAGAATTTCATCTAGTCTAGTAAAAGGAAGATTGCTCTCTTTTTTATGTGCAGATTTCTGCCCTGTACACTTATTACACCCTAAAGGCCAGTCTGCACAATCAAAATATATAAAAATAATTACAGCGCCATTACAAATTTTAAATGTGCATATAGAAAAAAAAATAACAAGATTAAAATTAAATTAAAAGTAGATACAAACCTGTTTTGTTCTATACACCATTCTACAACTTCCACTTGAAATGAAAGACCATCACAAAATTCTTTTAATATGGAGTCATTGCATATTTCCTAAAAATGACACAAAAATTATTGTAAATAAATGAGGATTCATGAAATTTTGTTCTATTGCATTGCATTTGTGAGCAAACCTATGATCGGCATAGAAGGAATATATGAAAATACTACTATGATTAGCATGAAATTAAGCATAGCTATGTCCAGTAGCCTGTTTACCCATTGAGGTTGCCAAGCATAACACAAGCAATAAAGATAAATACACAAAAATTAGAAAAATAAGTCCCGATTATTACAAAAGAATATCAATCTGTAAACATTGCCCCAGATAATAAATGCTCGTTTACACTTGCTTTGATTTTAAAAAACATATTAAAGCGCCTGCCGTTTCAACATGCATTTTGTATGTGTTTTTGATGCTTCTGTGATTTTTTTTTAAGCTTTAATGAAGTCTGACAGATGCTGTGTGCTCATTTTGTATAAATGCCCTGTGTGTTGATTATCGATTTGTTTTATTTGTTTTAAAAGGGGCTCAGTAAAACCCTAGCTTAGGTAGTACCAACCCCTCCGCCCCCCCCTCATTCGGTAATAAGCCCACTCAGCAGATCCTTGGCTCATTAGTGCACTTTTGTTCAGCAGATCCCCGCTCAATAGTATCCCCAGCTTAGTAGTAACCCCCAGCTCTGCTGGCCCCCCACTTAGTATTAACCCACAGCACTGCTGATCCTCCTCCCACTCTGGCCCTTGCTCACCTCACACTATATTACTACTATGCTGCACACCATGTGAGACATCTGGTAGTTTCTCACACTCAAGTCCCCCAACTCTGCTGATCCTCCGCCGCTCAGTCCTCTGTCCGATGATCCCTGCTCACCATCCACTATAGCGTTTCCATGTTGCGTACTGCCTGTGACATCTGTTAGTTGCTCCGCTCCGGTTCAGACCATGGCTCATCTTCCTGCTGCTCCACCCTACACACCATCTGCACCACTCTCAGTATATACAGCGTCTTGAAATAGTATTCAAACCCCTTGAAATGTTCCACATTTTGTCATGTTACAACTAAAAACTTAAATTTAATTTATTGGGGGTTTAGGTGATATACCAACACAAAGTGGCACATAATTGTGAAGTGGAAGGAAAAAGATAAATGGTTTTAATTTTTACAAATAAATTTGTGAAAGGTGTAGGGGGCATTCCAGCTCCCTTTACTCTGATACCCCCAACTAAAATCTAGTGGAACCAATTGCCTTCAGAAGTCACCTAATTAGTAAATAGAGTCCACCTGTGTGTAATTTAATCTCAGTATAAATACATTCTGTTCTGTGAAGCCCTCAGAGGTTTGTTAGGATACCATTGAATGTGTTCAGGGTTCTCTATGTGTCCATGCACACAGTCAAGTTTTTCTGTGTTTTTCGGCAGTTGCGTTTATGCTCGTTTTTTCAGAAGCAAAAAAATGGGTTCAGACGCAAAAGTTTTTCGCGTTTCAGACGCAAAACGCGGCTAAACTCAGCAAAACGGTATCAGCGTTTTGCCGCAATTTCGTTTATAGGCGTTTTTAAAGGTGACCTATTTTTTTACATTAGAAATCTCAAAAATTATGGCAAATGATGAAAAACCATTAAAAAAACTAATTGCTTGCATTGCAGACAATCCACAACTTGTGGCAGGTGACGTGGCCAGGTGACGTGGCCAGTGGAAAATCCACAACTTGTGGCAGGTGACATGGCCAGGTGACGTGGCCATGTCATGTGGCAAGTGGACAATCCACAATTTGTGGCAGGTGATGTGGCCAGGTGACGTGGCCAGGTGACATGGCCTGGTGACGAGGCAAGTGGACAATACACAACTTGTGGTAGGTGATGTGGCAGGTGACGTTGCCAGGTGACGTGGCAGGTGATGTGGCCAGGTGACATGGCCTGGTGACATGGCAGGTGGACAATCCACAACTTGTGGCAGGTGGCATGGCAAGTGACGTGCCAGGTGAAGTGGCAAGTGAACAATCCACAACTTGTGGCAGGTGACGTGCCAGGTGATGTGAACAGGTGATGTGGCAGGTGACGTGGCCAGGTGACATGGCCAAGTGACGTGGCAAGTGGACAATGCAAAAATTGTGGCAGGTGACGTGGCAAGTGGACAATCCACAACTTGCGGCAGGTGATGTGGCCAGGAGATTTGGCAAGTGGATAATCCACAACATGTGGCAGGTGACGTGGCCAGGTGACATGGCCAGGTAACGCGGCAAGTGGACAATCCACAACTTGTGGCAGGTGACGTGGCCGGAGATTTGGCAAGTGGATAATCCACAACTTGTGGCAGGTGACGTGGCCAGTTGACGTGGCAGGTGACGTAATCAGTGGAAAATCCACAACTTGTGGCCAGGTGACGTGGCAAGTGGACAATCCACAACTTGTGGCAGGTGACGTGGCCAGGTGACGTGGCCAGTGGACAATCCACAACTTGTGGCAGGTGACGTGGCCAGGTGATTTGGCAAGTGGATAATCCACTTGTGGGAGGTGACGTGGCAAGTGGACAATCCACAACTTGTGGCAGGTGTCATGGTCAGGTGACGTGGCAAGTGGACAATCCACAACTTGTGGCAGGTGACGTGGCCAGTTGACGTGGCAGGTGAGGTTGCCAGTGGCCAATTCACAACTTGTGGCAGGTGACGTGGCAGATGACGTGGCAAGTGGACAATTCACAACTTGTGGCAGGTGACGTGGCAAGTGGACAATCCGCAGCTTGTGGCAGGTGATGTGGCAAGTGACACGCTAAATACAAGTACACTGCTGCTCTCTCAGCTGCTACTCACTCTGGTCTCACAAAATGGGTCTTATGATGTTTCTTAACTAAACGCTTATAAAACGCAAACGCGGTAAAACGCAGCGAAATTCACGGCAAAACTGGCGTTTTAAATGCATTTTTTTGCGTTTGAAAACGTGTGTGTTAAAGGAGTTTGCATCTGTGTCTCGTGTGCATGGCCTTAGTTGTGCACTCCACAAATATGGAAGAGTGCCAAGAAGAAAGCCATTGTTGAAAGAAAGCCATAAGAGGTCACATTTGCAGTTTTCAAGAAGCCATGTTGGGGACACAGCAAACATGTGAAAGAAGGTGCTCTGGTCAGATGAGACCAATAATTTAACTGTTTGGCCTAAAAGCAAAACTTTGTGTGGTGTGAAAACACTGTACATCACCCAGAACACACCATTTTCCCTTTTCTTCAGCAGGGACAGGGAAGCTGGTCAGAGTTGATGGGAAGATGGATGGAGTCAAATACAGGACAATCTTAGAATAAAACCTGTTGGACTCTGCAAAAGACTTGAGACTGGGGCGGAGGTTCACCTTCCAGCAGGACAACAACCTTAAAGATACAGCCAGAGCTACAATGGAATGGTTTAGATCGAAGCATATTCATGTGTGAAAATAGCCCAAAGTCCAGACTTAAATCCAACTGAGAAACCGTGCAAAACTTGAAAAATTGCAGTTCACAGATGGTCTGCATTCAATCTGACAGAGCTTGAGCTATTCTGCAAAGAGCAATGGGCAAAAATTTCACCATCTAGATGGGCAAAGCTAGTAGAGACATCACCAAAAAGACTTGCAGCTCTAATTGCAGTGAAGGGAGGGGGGGGGGGGGGGGATTCTACAAAATATTGACTCACGCCACACTTTGTAAAAAAAATGACAGCCATTTATACATTTTCCTTTCACTTCACAATTATGTGCCACTTTGTGCTGGTCTATCACATAAAATCCCAATAAAATACAAGTTTTTACTTTTTAAGTTTTACAAGTTTTATTTCAAAGGCGCTGTATACACATGAACCAGAAGTGACTGCCGATTACATCTTTACAGTTTGCTTGTTAGTTTCCCACTGCACCCTGGAATATCTCATGGCTGCAATACCTCCAAAACAAAGTAAAGCCAACTCTGAATAAATGCCCCTCAAATGCTGCAGGTGCGGTTATCGAATGTTGTGATAGACTTCTATGGAGGCTTTAAGAAGCTGTAAAGCAGCAAGACAGACATGGGGTATAATTTTTTAAGCAAAGCAAACGTGCCAACAAGACTGGAAGTTAATACATTTTATTTAGGGGGTATATGGCATTCAGAGTGCTTTAAAAAAGTGTGTCATGCTCTATTTGCAGATAATATCCTGATGTTACTCTCATCCCCTCAAACAACACGGTGTTGTCTACTCAAAATAATGCACACCTTTTAAAAAGGGACATCCTAAAACATTTAACGTAAAAATGGCTTAATGTAGATCAATGTGTAATAAAGTGTCTTGTAAAGTGGTTGTAAACTCCCATAGATTAATTGTACCCATAGGTAAGCCTCTAATAAGGCTTACCTATAGGTACTGTAAATATCTTCTAAAGTGAACCGTTTAAGAGATATTTACTCTATATGCAGCCGATGAGGTCATTGGCGCATGTGCTCTGATTGAACGACTACCCGTGCGGTTCCTTCAGAGCCCTGTGCTGTGACTGGCGGCTTCCACGCGCATGCACAGGAGTGAGGTCACACGGCTCCGGAAAGTCACACAGCTGGAGTCCGCGGACCGGAAGGAAGGCGGATGAAGATGGATGCAGCCTCCAGCAGTGAGAATGCATCGGTGGAGGGCTTTGTATGCATGCAAGTTTCACATAATGTACTAGTATGTGATGCCTTTACTTTGCATGTCAGAAAATAATAAACTAGGGACATTAAGCTTGTATTTTGTTAACCAATTGCTGACCAGCTGCCGTCATTGTACAGCCGCAGGTCGGCTCGTTCCCGCGAATCGCAGTCATAGTACATCAACTCTGGAACTCTATTTTGTGGGCGAGCACCCACTGGCCAGCAGGGAAGCCAATCAGTGGGTGGGGCAGACTCTATGTTCGCCGGCCACCCACAATCGTTCCCTGTAGTGACAGAACGGGGGTCTGCTTGTGTAAACAAGGCAGATCTCCGTTTTGACAGGGCAGATCACACAGATCCCATCTTTCTAGCAATTTCATAGCAATGCAGGAAGACAGATCTGTGCGTTTCCACAGGCAGCCCACACCCCATACAGTTAGAAAACACCTGCAGGAGACACATGTAACCCCTTAAAGGTTAAAAAAACATCTGACGAACCAGCCCCACCGTTTACTTACCTGAGCCCTGGAAATTCCTGCGTCGAACGCACTTGATCACTGCCCGAGGCTTCTTGGCTCTTCATTGGATAGATTGATGGCAGCGCAGCCATTGGCTCGCACTGCTGTCAATCAAATCCAATAACGCAGCGCAGCAGGGGCGGGGCCGTGTCATACACTCGGTAGCTATGGCCGCCGACTGCATTTCAAAGGGAGCGCGCCCGCAAGCTTACCCCCTTGGGAAAGAGCTTCCCAGAGGGGGTTAGCTCTTGTAGGGAGGAATCGCGAGAGCCACCGTGAGACCCCAGAAGAGGACGTTCGGGGCCACTTTGTGCAAAACGATCTGCACAGTGGAGGCAAGTATAATGTTTATTTTTTGTTTTGTTTTTTTTAAACACGAACCCATAGTATCACTTTAATCGCCCCTGATGTTAACCTGTTCCCGTACGGTGTCATTAGTACAATAACTGTGCATATATTTAGCACTGATTACTGTAATAATGTTACAGGTTCCCAAAAAAGTGTCACAAATGTCAGTTATGTGTCCGATCTGTCACCCGCAACATTGCAGTCCCGCTAAAAATTGAAGATCACCGCCAGATCATTAGTAAAAAAATAAAATAAAAATGGACATAAATCCCCTATTTTGTGGACGCTATAATTTTTGTGCAAACCAATTAATATACGCTTATTGCGATTTTCTTTAACAAACATATGTAGAAGAATATATATCGGCCAAAACTGAGGAAGAATTTTGTTTATTTTTTGGGGGGGATATTATAGCAAAAAGTAGAAAATATTGCTTTATTATCAAAACTGTTGCTTTTTTTGTTTATAGCGCAATCTTGAATTTTTATAACAGCTTACCTGTAAAATCCTTTTCTGGGAGTACATCACGGGACACAGAGTGGCACAGTAATAACTATGTGGGTTATAGGCCTACCGTCAGGTGATGGACACTGGCACACCCAAGACAAAAAGTCTACTCCCCTATATAACCCCTCCCATACCGGGAGTACCTCAGTTTTGTAGCCAAGCAATAAGTATCCCCCAAAAGAGGGGCGGGAGCTCTGTGTCCCGTGATGTACTCCAAGAAAAGGATTTTACAAGTAAGCTGTTATAAAATCCTATTTATTTTTTTCGCACATCACAGGACACAGAGTACCATACTATGTGGTATGTCCCAAAGCAATGCCAATGAGGGGAGGTAGACACCAGATACAAAGTTGGGTGGAATGAGACGTGAGGACCTATACTGTAGCCTGCAGCACACTGCGCCCAAAGGCGATATCCTCATGCCTTCTTACATCCAACTCATAGAATTTGGTGAATGTGTGGACTGAAGACCAAGTTGCAGCCTTGCAGATCTGAGCCATGGAGGCTTGGTGGTGCATGAGGATATGGCTACCAGAAAGACCAACTTCCTAGTCAAAAGGACTAAGGGAATATGGAGTAAAGGCTCAAAGGGCTGCTTTTGCAATGCCGATAGGACCAAAGTCAAGTCCCATGGACACAAGTGGGACTTAACCGGTTGATTGATCCGTGTTACCCCCCTGGAAAAAAGTTTAAACTAGAGAGTGTGTAGTTAATGGCCTTTGAAACAATATCGACAAGGCCGAAATCTGACCCTCGATAGTACTTAAGGCTAGTTTCATGTCTACCCCTAACTGTAGAAAGTCTGGAATTTTGCCTATGACATGCTTACGAGGATGCCAACCTCTAGCTTCACACCAAGACACATATGCCTTCCAGACTCTATAATATATAATTCTGGAAGCTGGCCTTCTAGCGTTAATTATTTTAGACACCACGAACCCGAGAGCCCCCGATTCTTTAGAATGTGGGATTCAATAGCCAAACTGTCAAATTTGGAGTTTGTAAGGAAGGATGGAATATTGGGCCTTGTGAGAGTAGGTCTGGTCGAAGTGGAAGGGTCCATGGATCCCCCACGGACATCCTTATAATTTCTGCATACCAGGACCTTCTGGGCCACGCCGGAGCTACAAGAATTACCGGCTTTCTTTCCATCCTAATCCTGCGAAGGATTCGTGGCAATAGTTGCATTTGGAGAAACGCATAAATCAGTGAAAACGGACCCCAAGGAGTTACTAGCGCATCCGTTCCATATGCGAGACGGTCCCTTGTTCGGGACACAGAGTTGTTTACCTTTTTGTTGAACCTGGACTCCAAGAGATCCACGTCTGGGGTCCCCCATCTTTGACATATGGCTAGGAAGATGTCAGTTAGAAGGGATCGCCTCGATATATTAGCAAAATATGTAGGGGTATTCAATTTTATTTATTTTTATTAAATTTTTCTAAAACCTTCCGCCTCATGTTTGGGTATGCAAAATTGAGCTATATAATGTAATGATTAGGGTTGTCCCGATACCGATACTAGTATCGGTATCGGGACCGATTCCGAGTTTTCTCGGCGGTACTCAGCCGCCGATACCCCGCCCCGATACATAAATAGAATACTTTTTTTTTTTTTTTTACATCAAGCGGGCTGGTGAGCGGTGCATAGAGGGGGCAGTGAACGGGAGCTGAGAAGGGGTGAAACGAGCGGTACATGTGTGTAACTGTAATAATTAGTGATGCCATGTGTTTTGTTTTCTCCCCTCGAGCGGGCTGGTGAGCGGGTGCTTATAGGAGGCATGTAGCGGCAGCTGAGAAGGGGTGGAGAGAGCCGGCAACGATAATTATTGCTGGTATGTGACTGGGTATTACTTACTGTTTGTTTCCTCCCCTCGAGCTGGCTGGTGGACGGCTGAGAAGGAGAGCGCCAAAGATCATCCAATTAGCATGCATTTTCCTCACCTTGTGCTGCTAATTGATGAGAGGGCACTGGAGAGTGGGCAGGAGAGAGAGAGAGGGAGGAGAGTGGGAGGAGAGCAGGCGGAGAGCAGTACGAGCAGGACGGACATCGCAGAAGCAGGCAGCCCTCGCCGAGCAGGTAAGATTAGAGTGAGACAGTCAAGTGATTCAAGGCAAGCTGAATGAATAATGAGTGTCTAGTCATGCACAGTAATGCACATTCATTCACTGTTGCAATCTATGTGTAATTAATTGTCACTCATTGCATGTTCTTTCTGTGCTTTATCAATTGTATTTTCGGAATGTAGTTGTTCTAAATAGAAGTGTAGTGTACTGTAAAAGAAATTGATCAATGTATGTTTTTTAATTTGTAATACTTTAGATCCGTGTGTTTTTTTTTTTAAAAGCAAAGTTCATTTTTGATCAGCTCAGCAAGCATGGCCCAGGGGGAGGGGGGCTGCCTTTCTCTCATGACTAAGAACTGAAGATAAGAATTAACTTAACTATTAAGGAGGACAGTGCCACCCGCTGACAGTTATTCTGTATTACACCTATATAGTACCTAATTGAAGTGAATGCAATGTTAACTTAAAGCAGCTTTTTTTTTTGCATTGACTAATTTCCAACTTACAAAGTAACCACAATAAATGTTTTTGCCATCTGTAAAGGGACATTCTTCCCACCGACCACCAATGTAATGGGCATTCTTCCCACCGACCACCAAAATGCCCATTACATTGGTGGTCGGTGGGAAGAATGCCCATTACATTGGTGATCGGTGGGAAGAATGCCCCTTTACAGATGGCAAAAACATTTATTGTGGTTACTTTGGAAGTTGGAAATGAGTCAATGCAAAAAAAAAAAATGCTGCTTTTTTAACATTGCATTTTAAACTTCAATTAGGTACTATATAGGTGTAATACAGAATAACTGTCAGCGGAAGAATGGGAAGAATGCCCATTACATTGGTGGTCGGTGGGAAGAATGCACATTACATTGGTGGTCGGTGGGAAGAATTCCCATTACGGGCATTCTTCCCACCGACCACCAATGTAATGGGCATTCTTCCGCTGACAGTTATTCTGTATTACACCTAGTACCTAATTGAAGTTTAAAATCCAATGTTAAAAAAGCAGCATTTTTTTTTTTGCATTGATTTTTGGGATTTATCAACATGTTCTTTGAAAATTCTTTGAGTTTTGTAGTTTTATACTACTGCGTGACAAGCAAATAAAACAGTTTTATTCTTTTAAAATGTCTTGAGTTCATAGAGTTCTTCATAATTCTAAAGAAAATATCTTTGGTCTGTATTGTGGTTTGAAAACGGTCACATGACATTTAAAAAAAGTATCGGTATTCGGTATCGGTGACTACTTGAAAAAAAGGATCGGTACTTGTACTCGGTCCTAAAAAAGTGGTATCGGGACAACCCTAGTAATGATACAGTAGAAATTATTGCTAATACAATTGCTTGCAATTAACCAATTACAGACCGCCCGCCGTCATTATACGTTGGTACTTTGAAGAGGAATACCTTTGTTATGGCAGCAGCTAGCTACCATAACCCTGGTATCCGCTTCAGCAGGTGGTCCGCTTTCAGATAAAAGTGGTCTCTGTATTGGATTCGCCCCAAGATCACTTATCGGTGGCGGGAGAGGCCCTCTGCTGCTTACCAGAGCTGCTGGCGGTATCTTCCTGGATTGGTATGGAGATAAGTGATGGGAAGATGGCCCCCACCAGTCTCCATGTCACTGCAGGGCGTAAGCGACGACAAAACATCACTCCCGTCCCTTTTTTTTAGAATGACAATTTTTTTTTATTTTAGTCCAAATATGAGATCTGAGGTGTTTTTTACCCCACATTTTATATTCAAGAGGACCTGTCGTCATGTTTTTTTTTCTATTACAAGGGATGTTTACATTCCTTGAAATAGGAATAACAATGACCCAAATGTATTTATTTTTTAAAGCGTTAAAATAAAGTAAGATAAACAAGAAAAAAAACGTGAGCGGCGCCCGCATATGAAAACTGCATTCAAACCACACATGTGAGGTATCACAGTGATGGTTAGAGCAAGAGCTCTAGCTCTAGACCTCCTCTGTAACTCAAAACATGAGTTACACGAACCCTGTAGAATTTTCTAAATGTTGCCTATAGAAATTTTTAAGGGTAAAGGTTTGTCGCCATTCCACGAGCGGGCGCAACTTTGAAGCGTGACATGTTGGGTATCAATTTTACTCTGCGTAACATTATCTTTCACAATATAACAAAAAAAATTTGGGCTAAATGTACTGTTGTCTTATTTTTTAATAAAAAAAAAAAAAAACAGGATTTTTAAAAACGGCTTACCTGTAAAAATCCTTTTCTTGGAGTACACCACAGGACACAGAGCCATTCATTACATAATGGGTTAAGGGTCACCAGCGGTGATTGGACACTGGCACAACCAATTGAAGACAGTTCTCCTCCATATAACCCCTCCCATCGGGGAAGTACCTCAGTTTTGTAGCAAGCAATAAGGTTCCCATAAGAAAGGGGGGACCTCTGTGTCCCGTGGTGTACTTTTCACATTCTGCTGGGCCACTGATGAGCAATCATTCACTTTTAGGCCCAGTTCACACCACATGCAGTCCAGTGTTTTTTTTTCTGCTTCAAAAACGTATATAAAGTAGGTTATATGGTTTTCAATGGCATAGTTCACACCAGTGCTTGAAGTGCGTTCCAGTAAAAAAAGTAGGACATGTAAAACGCATCAAAAATGCACTGGAACACACCAGAATGCACCTAAATGCACCAAAAACACACTGAAAAAGACACCTGTCCTGATCTAAATTTAATTTAAAAAAAGGAGGGGTGAAAAAAAGCACTGGACTGTATTAAAAACGTACCAAAACGCATCCAAAAAAGCACCTGGAACGCATACAGATTGCGTTTCTATGGTGTGAACTGGCCCGTTTTCCTACATTGATATTTTGAAACAAGATCCTGTGGTTATATTCTCATCATCTGTATTATCCAGATTAAAATGTTGATCCATATCCTTTGCTTGTCACCAATTATATTTTGATATTATTTTGCACTGATTTTTAATAAAAAAAAAATATATATATATATATATTTGCACTTTTTTTGTACGCCTTTTGTCTTCAGGTTAGTGCAAATAAATGAATTTGAGTTATTTTGTTGATTTGTTCAAATAAGTGGGAATCACCTTAATCATAGATCCTTGCTTATATTCATAAATATAAAACGGTTTAATATTTCAGCATAAACATTGACAAAAAAATAAGATTTACAGCACTATCAAAAGGAGGCATTCAGGATGCATAATGGAGGGGTGGGAGGGTTGCTGCTCACATCTACCTGAAGACAGTACCTAAATGAATTTTAGATGTACCTGTTTTCCTGTATTTTCTGTCCCCAGAAGAACTTTTGCTTTCCAAGCATGGGCATATTTCCAAAAAATGAAACCATAAAGCAAGCTAATATTTTTCAGAGGCAAAGTATAAATGGCAAAGTGGTCCAAAGCTCTTTTGGCTCTACTTCTTTTATTGATTACAGGGGTGCACTTAGTTCTGCACTCCTGTGACCCATTTTCAACTGACAGCTGAAGTTACTCAGCCAGTCCAGGCTCTGGAAAGATCCTGACTTTAAAGATGGGATCCACCCAGATGTCTGACTGTCCGGTGGCTCAGTCTCTCAGCGAACCTCCAACTAGCCGCCCCAGCCCCCTCCACAGCCTGGCTCACTGAAGATTGAGAACTGAGCGATCAGCCATCTTTGATCGCTCAATGCTCAATTTTAGAGGTGGCCGGGGGACAGATCCAGCATTGCACCAATGATGCATCCACCTAGGTGAGTATGGATGTTTATTTTTTAAATATTAATAAAAAAAATTAATAAACATACCGTATTATTATGAAGTCTGAGCAGCAGTGATTTAGCAGACTCTATACTCTGGAGATGGGTCCATCCCAGCAGCACAAGAAGACGTCTTAAAGGTTTAAACTCATTTGATAGCAGCTCACCAAGAGTGGAAAAATCTTCTACTTTCAGAAGAATCAAGGCACTAAGCTGAAAACAAAAAAAAACAATTCTGAACAGAAATCTCTAATTAACAGTTCATATACAATACAGAAGCCAGGAATTGTTTTTGTATTTTTTTTTTTTGCATACTGTATTTTTTCTCAATAACAGTTTTATTTAGAAATATTTTGTTCATTACAAATATGCATGCAAGACAGTCGACTCGTACATTAAGCAATAAAGTCCTAACACTCGTATTCAGCATAATCAGCGTCACTGTCATTCCTCCCACATTTCAACCTATAGTGCTACAGCTGTGTTCAGAACCTATGCTGTTTGTTTTGTGTTTTGAGAGCCTACAAGTGCTTAGTGTGGAATAACCATTTGCGTGCAATATTGAGCAACTTTATTGGATGTGATGTCACCAGGGAACTCACGGAAGAAGAGAAAGAAAATACAAAAATAAAGGAAAGGGAGGAAAAAGAAGGAGAGAATAGGTAAAAAGATCATCCATCTATTGTATTCAGGGTGGATCCTCCCACGGTGCACAACTCCCAGACCTCATTGTGTGCCCTCAGTATGTCCTGCTGCATTCTGGCCGTCATCTCTCCATCAGTTCTAGCTCTTAATCATGGCATAAAGAGCCTCAGGGGTGTGGGGGGGGAGCTGCGCTTCCAGTGCAGTGCCACCAAGCAGCGTGCTGCCGTGAGTACATGGAGGGTCAATTTCTAGCAGGGGGCTGGAATTTTCTGTGGGAATAGTCCTAGTAGGCAGAATTTCGGGGCAAGGGGGATCGTCCTTTCGAGAAGCCGAGCCAGCAATTGCTGGACCGAACTCCAAACGGGCCAATCCGCGGGCAGCTCCAGTAGATATGGAGGAGGGTACCCCTAGCAGCGCCAGCAGCAGTCAAAGGTGGTAGGATATATGGAGTGGAGGACGTCAGGGGTCATATACCAAAAGTATTTTGTACATGTTCTCCTTGTACAATGTACAAATCAAGCTTTTCGCTGCCTGAGCCCAGATCACCTGCCATTGTTCCATGGAGATCTCCTCGCCAAGGGCCCTCTCCCATTTAGCCATGTAGGCATGTTTGTCCGTAGTGTCCACAGACCAGGCATTCAAAATTTTATAGATATCGGAGAACAGGCTCTTCTGCGCAGAACCCACCAGAATCAGCCTTTGAAAAGGCGTCGGGAGAAAATTGCAAATTTGGTGCGATCGACAAGGCGTAATGGCGTATCTGGAGACATTCTACTGTTTTTAACATGTTACCCTGGAAGTCACAATTGCACACATGGTTTTGGATGAACATTCTGTGCAGTCAGTCTGGTATTTTATAAAGCAGTATTAAGTTCAAAAGCATAACTATATACAGGAGGTAAAATAAGTATTGACCACGTCACCATTTTTCTAGGTAAATATATTTTTAAAAGTACTATTGACATGAAATCTTCACGTCAGTAACAACCCATACAAAAAAAAAAAAAGTTCAGAAATTAAGTTATTTGTAAAAAATAAAAAAATGACAAAAGGGAAAAAGTATTGAACACATGAAGAAAGGGAGGTGCAAAAAAGGCATGGAAAGCCAAGACACCAGCTGAAATCTATCAGTAATGCAAATTGGTTCAGTCTCATCTGATGTCTAACGCGTTGTTTACCCAGTTTGGTATTTCCTCCGCCAGGGCCCACAGGGTTCCGCTCCTTGTTCCCCCTTGTTTGTTGACAAGTTTTCAAACCTGATCTGTATGTTGTGACCACCCAGTTCTTTCTTAAAGTTAATGAGTGCTAGTAGAACTGCCCTTAATTACTTTCAATTTGATGATCTCTTCATTTCCTCCTTTTTCCAAACTCTGTTATCCGGGGGCCTAGATGTGCGCCCCACCCTACTCTGCCTGCGTCTGTAGTCACTATCCTGGTGATTGGTAGGATCCACAGCCATCCCTTGATTAAGTTCTCTGACCTTTTCCACCACCACAAGGACCTCTTCACTTGTGTTGATATATGCACTGCGCGTCTAAGGAGTTTTGTCTGTAGTTCCACATCTTTAAGACGAACATCTGTAGAGGACTAAAATGTCAGTAACCCCAATGCTGACATTGCGCATCTTATTGAGCACGATTTGATAAAAGATTGTATGGCTCAAAACAAAGGCAAACAAAGTCTTACTTTGGAAGTTTGCAGTCAGGGTGTCCAAGCTGAGGTGTCCTCCCACACACCAATAGACAAACGATCATCAAGTATAAGAAGCAGCCGGCAACTCCATAACATCAAGCGTATTTATTTTGAAGCCTTCACAGTGAGTACAGTCAGCAGCAGACTAGTTTTGGCGATAAGCCTTGTTCACAGCACACATGTATGTTAAAAAGCATGAATATTTATACATAAGACTGTCACATGACTACTGCTCCTCTCTAAACAACAATGTGTTCAATTAGAATCAGGGGATTGGTTACAGATTGTCAACAGATGTGTAGATGACAAATGAGACGCAAGTAGTCTAGCTATAATACAACACTTAAGATACAAAACATACAAAGACTATCATGACAAGAGAAAATACATATATTAAAAGCTCTATAAGAGAATCTTTAATGAAAAAATGTATAGATTAAAAAAATTATATTGCTTGATGTGAAATAAAAAAGACTATACATAAAAGATGGCACACATTCAAAGTGTATCACAAGCAATGGGCATAACACAATGTCCATTGCTCCAGGACTTTTTTAAACCAATTTCATAAAAAGGTCCACATCATAGCCGTGGTTCATTACCGCAGGTGCCCTTGTCTGTAGGTAGAAAATCCACCAAACTTCACGTAAAAGAACTGAACGGTGCATACCCCCCCCACATGAGGATAGTTTAACTCTTTCCAAGCCCGAGTAAGAGAAGGATGCGTAGACACATTTGATAAAGCCTTTGTCTGTGCTGTCAGATGCACCCTGAAAAGGTTCGCAAATTCGAGTTCTCAGCGGTCTCATGGTGTAACCCACATATTGTTTGTTACATTTATTGCATACCACAACATATACAACATTACTAGTGCCACAGTTGATATATTCACAGATTGTGAATTCTCGTCCTGTGGCACACGAATTTACCGTCTTGTGTTGTCTGGAATGTCTACTACAGAAACGGCATGTGTTATTCCCGCAAATGGTAGAGCCCACAGTATTCAACCAAGTTTTTTTATGTTGCTGCGACTCAAACAAAAAGACTTGGGGACAGAAGGCCTCCTAGCGTTTTACCACGCCGGCTTGCCAGATCTCCATCTATCGAAAGTATTGGTAAGCGTTTATCTACAATGTTTTTTATTTTGTTAAATTCCAAGGAGAAGGCAGTTACAAAAGTGACTGAACTTGTTTTCCCGTCATTAGAACTCATACTATTACTATAGCACTTTATATGCTCTTATATATAGCATTTCCCAAGAGTCGTGAGGCTATAATGTTGCACTGCGTGTTAAAACCTTCTTCAGTCTAGCAGTTACGTCTGGCCCTGGTGAACTCCCCCATCGGGATGGATCGTTTGGTGTGTGCAGGATGGCAACTAGTAGCCAGAAGCAAGGCATTGCCTGCACATGCCTTACGATAGATACATGTTGTAACCAAACCCTGGACTGCACAGCCTGTTAAAATAAGATCTAAAAAGTCAATGGCATCCTTCGGACTACCAAAACTGAATTCCAAATTGAGATTATTGTTGTTTGCCAAGGATACAAAAGGTGACAGTCCGCAAGGGAACCATCCCATACAATCAGAAAGTCATCTATGTAGCGACCCCAGACGAAGTGCTGTGTTATGAAACGCGTCAGGAGGACTCCACTGCCGCCCCACTTGTATACAAGCACGTTTTATCTCAGCTAAATGTAAGTGTAATAGCTGTAATAAACCTTTTAACTTTCTCAAGACGAGATTACGCTATGTGGCCACTTTTCTTTTTATCTCTTCATACCATCGATAACCTGTGAGAAAACTAGCCTGGGGATTCCATTTCCAGTATAGGTCTTGCTCCCTTTTATCTACCCACCCAGTAGAGGCTATGATCAGCCCTCAAAATTTCCACTCGCCTACTAGCATTTGGCGAGTGGATTTAAGCTGGGGGCGAGTGATGACAGGGCTGCATGACCAATCTCCCTCCAATCTGTGCCTACACTTAGAGTCCCGATGAGATTGGCGGCCGAAGAGGAAAGGTGCATGCTCGGGAAAAGTAGTCTGTTGAGCCGCGCACAGCAGAGCAGTACACAGTGTGCTCTCCTTACAATTCTCATTAAGCCATGGTACCTAACAGTTGACCTCTCTGAGCCTGCCCCCTCCCCGGGCCCCCGACCAATGTAGCTGGAGAGCAGAAAGTAATTAGTGAGGTGGAGGATTGCAAAAATTACCACTCCGGTGCAGCGCTCACTGAAAGTTGCCCTGACATGAGAGCGGCAGCCTTCTAGTTTGTGCCGTTTTCTTCTCCTTGTGCTCTATGTAAGTGTCCAACAGTTAGCCTGAGCACTGTGAACAGACTGGTCCTCAATGTGTGCTGTGCGCTGTCAGAGTGTGCGCTGTGCTATGGTGTCAATGGCTGTGCAGTTGTTGTGGATCTCAGCGCTGGATTGTACTCCTCCGGCTGTAGCTGCAGGGACATGCAAGCGTGGAGCCGCACACACAGGCTCCTGATGATGAGATGAATGGGAGAGAGAGAGAAGATGGATGGGAGTTGCAGAGCAGACAGCAAGAGAATGGGGAAGAGACCCAGTTCTAGTGCCCTGTCCCTCTGGTCTGCCCCCAGTGCCCTGTCCCTCTGGTCTGCCCCCAGTGCCCTGTCCCATTTTGTTAAAGTTGTTGTTGGTAATATTTAATTTTGTAACTTGATTCTGCATAAAACATTGTCATTCCATGAGATAATCTACGAGGGTGTGTTTATGGGTGCAATTAGGCGCAGGGCAGTGTATGAATTAGGTGGGGCAACTGGTGGCGAGTAACTCTTGAGGCCTGGCTAGTAGCTCAGGACTTGAAATTTTGAGCCCTGCTATGATGATCGGTTAACCTGTGATTCTGCAATTGATCGTTTATGACATCAGTCTTTACAAGCCTTCTTTGACTTTCGGTGGCATATGTGGTCTTAAGTCCACGCGCTCTGACGAGATTACGCTATGTGGCCAAATTTTCTTTTTATCTCTTCATACCAGCGATAACCTGTGAGAAAACCAAACTGGGGATTCCATTTCCATTACAGGTCTTGCTCCCTTTTATCTACCCACCCAGTAGAGACTATGATGATCGGTTAACCTGTGATTCTGCAATTGATCGTTTGACATCCGTCATTAAAAGCCTTCTTTGACTTTCGGTGGCATATGTCATCTTAAGTCCACGCGCTCTGGTAAGCCTGCATTGCTTCTGGTGATGGGAACACTGCACACTGAAGAAGTCACCGTAACCGACTATAGAACCTGCACATGGGTTGTGTTGGGAGAAGAGAAAACTTTCCTCCCACCAGCCCATGAACAGGTTCGCCAGGGATGGTGAAAAACAGACCCCCATCGAGGCTCCCCTACATTGCAGATAAAAGACTCGATCGAACAGGAAATAATTACGGCTGAGCAGAAATTCAACTGCCATAATTATGAACTCTCTCAAATCAGTGTCGTAAGTGCTGTAGCAGGTCAGATGATGTTCTATGGCTTTGATTGCAAGATTGTGTGGAATACAGGAATATAGTGACTTCACATCTATGGTGAGCCACTGGTGGTACTCTTTCCACACTGTAAAGATGTCAGTACTGATGTGGTGATATAGCCAGGTAATCTTACAAACCAATGGTTGAAGATAGTGGTCCAACTAATGACCCAAACACTCAAAAAGGGAAAGATACCTTCCACTATCAGTCTACCTTGTACCGGAACTATGGGCCAGATCCACAAAAACCTGACGTAACTTAAAAAATCCAATTTAAGTTACACTGGCTTAAAGTTTCTACCTAAGTGCCTGATCCACAAAGCACTTATCTAGAAATTTCAGGCTGTGTAACTAAAATTCCGCCGGCGCAAGGCGTTCCTATTCAAATGGGGCGAGTCCCATTTAAATGAGGCGCGCTCCCGCGCCGGCCGTACTGCGCATGCGCGTCGGCCGTACTGCGCATGCGCGAAGTTAGTTACGTACGCCGAGTTTTGAGGATCGCGACGGCTTAAAGTTGCGTCGGGGAAAAAAAAATGACAGCGGCATGCATTCCTGAGGGAGAACTCCATGCCAATTTTCAAAGAAAAAACCGGCATGGGTTCCCCCCCCAGGAGCATACCAGGTCCTTAGGTCTGGCATGGGTTGTAAGGAGACCCCCCCACGCCGAAAAATTGACGTAGGAGGTCCCCCTACAATCCATACCAGACCCGTATCCAAAGCACGGTACCCGGCCGGCCAGGAAGGGAGTGGGGACGAGCGAGCGCCCCCCCCCCTCCTGAGCCGTGCCAGGCCCGCGTGCCCTCAACATGGGGGGGTTGGGTGCTCTGGGGCAGGGGGGGCGCACTGCGGGCCCCCCCACCCCAGAGCACTCTGTCCCCATGTGATGAGGACAGGACCTCTTCCCGACAACCCTTGCCATTGGTTGTCGGGGTCTGCGGGCGGAGGCTTATCGGAATCTGGGAGTCCCCTTTAATAGGGGGCCCCCAGATACCGGCCCCCCACCCTAAGTGAATGGATATGGGGTACATCGTACCCCTATCCATTCACCTGGAGGCAAAAAGTAAAAGTTAATAAACACACAACACAAGGCTTTTTAAAATATTTTATTATTCTGCTCCGGACGCCCCCCCTGTCTTCGTTATTAGCTCAATTACCAGGGGGGGCTTCTTCTTCCGCTCTCCGGGGGTCTTCTTCCACTCTCCGGGGGTCTTCCGCTCTCCGGGGGGGCTTCTCCGGACTCCGGGGGGGCTTCTCCGGACTCCGGGGGGCTTCTTCCATCTTCTCCCCTCTTCCGCTCTTGACTCGGCGAACCCCGGTTCTTCTGCAGCTCTCCGGTGCCTTCTTCTTCAGCGCTGGCTGCCTGCTATGTTTGTGTGTTAGCTCGATTTCAAACAGGCAGCCGGCGCGGTCTTCTGTGACGTCAGGGTCTTCTGGTCTTCTGTTCTTTTTACGATGTTGTCTCGTCGCTGTAATGATGGCCTTGCATCACATTTATATAGGCATCACCGTCCCATCATGCTCCGGCAGGTACCCACGTGGTGGGTGCCTACCCACGTGCACCCACCACGTGGGTACCTACCGGAGCATGATGGGACGGTTGATGCAAGGCCGCGCTTCCATCATTACAGCGACAAACAGGCGACGAGACAACATCGGAAGAACAGAAGACCAGAAGACCCTGACGTCACAGAAGACCGCGCCGGCTGCCTGTTTGAAATCGAGCTAACACACAAACATAGCAGGCAGCCAGCGCTGAAGAAGAAGGCACCGAGAGCTGCAGAAGAACCGGGGTTCGCCGAGTCAAGAGCGGAAGAGGGGAGAAGATGGAAGAAGCCCCCGGAGTCCGGAGAAGCCCCCCGGAGAGCGGAAGACCCCGGAGAGTGGAAGAAGACCCCCGGGAGAGCGGAAGAAGAAGCCCCCCCTGGTAATTGAGCTAATAACGAAGACAGGGGGGGCGTCCGGAGCAGAATAATAAAATATTTTAAAAAGCCTTGTGTTGTGTGTTTATTAACTTTTACTTTTTGCCTCCAGGTGAATGGATAGGGGTACGATGTACCCCATATCCATTCACTTAGGGTGGGGGGCCGGTATCTGGGGGCCCCCTTATTAAAGGGGACTCCCAGATTCCGATAAGCCTCCGCCCGCAGACCCCGACAACCAACGGCAAGGGTTGTCGGGAAGAGGTCCTGTCCTCATCAACATGGGGGACAGGGTGCTCTGGGGTGGGGGGGCCCGCAGTGCGCCCCCCCTGCCCCAGAGCACCCAACCCCCCATGTTGAGGGCATGCGGCCTGGCACGGCTTCAGGAGGGGGGGGGGCCTCGCTCGGTCCCCACTCCCTTCCTGGCCGGCCGGTAGCTGTGCTTGGATACGGGTCTGGTAGGGATTGTAGGGGGACCCCCTACGTCAATTTTTCGGCGTAGGGGGGGTCCCTTCTACCCATCCAGACCTAAGGGCCGGGTATGCTCTGGGGGGGGAACCCATGCCGGTTTTGTTTTTTACAAATTGCCGTGGAGTTCTCCCTCGGGAAAGCATACCAAATGCCGTCGCTGCAATGGGCCTTTACAAGGTGTGACTAACTTTACACTTTGTAAAACGAGCCCTAATTTTACACTTGCAAAATAACACTTACGGCGCAAAAAAGAAGCTAGAAAGCTTTGTGGATCGCCTTAAGTGCTAATTTGCATACTAGCAACGGCATTTCGACTCGAAATGCCCCCAGCGGCGGATGCGGTACTGCATCCTAAAATTAGGCAGTGTAAATCAATTACACATGCCGGATCTTCTGTGTAACTTTGGAAAAAGCCTTTTGAGGATCGTTTCCAAAGTTACACACAGACTGAACAGCACTTAAGTCGGAGTATCTCTTTTGAGGATCTGGCCCTATGTTCTTGTGGAGTTTGGGCATGTGATGGAAAATGGGGACTATAGGCGAATTGACCATAAGATGCTCTGCCACTTTTCTGTCAAAAACCCCCATCTCCACACCTGTGTGCAGAAGATTGGCCATTTGCTATCTGAAGACAGGAGTGGGATCCCTATCCAAAATTTGATATGTGAAGGTGTCTTGCAACTGGCGAAAAGCCTCTTACTTATAATCACTTGCGTTTAGAATGATGACTTAGCCCCTCGTCGGCCTCTTATCACTAGGTCAAAGCGTGATTTGAGACCGACAATAGCTTCTCTTTCTGATTTAGTGAGATTGTCCTTATGTCAGATAGGCTGGGTTGCCACTCTATCCGCAAGTTGGACTAGATCCTGCTCTACCAAGGCTTGAAAAGTGTCTATTGCTGCATTTCTGTGAGTTGACTGGGTAAAAATATGTGTCTCCCCTACATACACAGTCCTTATCGGTACCATACATACCTCCTGTGGACTCAGACTGAAGCTTTTCCAGGGTAGATATAGCAGTTTAATCCTGAAAATTAAGAGTTAAAAAGGTTGTCTCCTGTGAGACACCTTCTTGTATGCTTTGAGTTGAGTCGACAGGAGAAGGAAAAGGTTTCCTCAAAACAATATTGCGTATAAATCTGTTGACATCTAGTAAGGTACTAAAAATATCAAAATGGGATTGCGGAGCAAAAGAAAGTCCTTTAGAAAGCAGGGAAATTTCTGCAGGTGTAAGTGAGGCCTTTGAAAGATTTAACACATTTTGGAAAGTGTCTGTCCTGGATCTCGTGTCAATTCCGTTGGCTTCTTGTTTGCCTGGAGTGGGTAGTCCTCCTTGATGCTGTGTCTCCCACTCCTTGTGTTTCTTCTTTTCCTTGCTCTTTCTTTTTCTGTTTGTCACTGTACCATGTTGGTTTTTTGAAGATTCGGTTGAAAAGACTGAGGACACCGAACCTCTAGAATCAGATGTCCCCCTATCACTCGTTCAGTCTGATAATTCTGGATTGTGAATCTGACACTTCAGGGGAACTGAAACTTACATGTCTCTGGCCTGAGGATGGAGTGTGGTCTATCGTTCTTGTTGCGAACATAGGACTGCACCCGTTTGATAATCCTGTAAAGTCTTAGGTACTTCTGACTTGACACTCGTGATATTCTGTTCCAATAAATTAAGTGATGGGGTGAGATCTTCATTCAATGAGGAATAAAAATTAGATTTTTGAAAAGCTTGTAAAGAAATTTTCATTGTGTCAATCTCTTTGATGATTGTGTGCAGCAGGGTCTCTTCATGAGCTACAATTAACCCCATGAGTTCTAAAGAACATTTAGACAAAACTTTATTCCAATATTATTGAGCATGGTCGACTGTTTTGCAACATCCTCATAGCATCTTGAATCTTTTGTACCTTCTCTTTGGGCAGGAACACGTTGTTGTGTCGAGTCCAGGATGTACCCAAAGTATGTAATCTGCCGAGTGGGGATCAGGTTGGATTTTTCATGTTTAACAACCAGCCTAGATTTCCTACAAAAACTTGTGTACCACAGATCTTTTGCGGACTTTGCTCTAAAGAGAAGTAGGTTGCCGAGAAAGACGATGTAGGGACTTTTCTCCGCTTCTTGGAAGTTCTGTGATGTAGATCCTGTTTGGGGGTGGTCTTGAAAATTCTCTAAGTGATACCCCCTCCTCAAAATTCCTAATATGAACTGACTGGAGGAGATTGCTTCCTATTGTGGGAGGAAGCCCCCCCAATCTTCCCCCCATGTAACGACTTGTCACTTGTTTCTTACGGCTTGTTCCCAAGGATTAAAAATTGTTCCTCCTTTTAGATTTTGGCCCAAAGCAGTTTTGTGTTCCTGGCAGAGTACACTGATCTTATTTAGTCTCTTGTTCTGCTATGTACACTCCTTTGTTTCTCCATTGGCACCCATGCACAATATATATTGTTTACACCTCTGTATAAGATATATAGGGACATAATCCTATATTCTCTTTTGTTTTTAAATGATGTATACCCTTATAAAAAGGAGAGGCAGGGAGTGCTGTGTTACAACATCGGCCCATTTGTAAAAACATATATAGGTTCATGAATTAGATTTAGCTTCTTGGTTTGATTTTTAATCATTTACTTATATCAATTCCTTAAACAGTGTCATAGTATCAATTCTTTATTCATGAGCTATGTGAATATTTAATCTTATTTTATACTTTTGTTTACAAACGTTTTTATTGGAAGATCAATAAACACACAGGTAGTGAAATGCATGCAAGTGACAGAATGACAAAAAATAAAAACAATAGAGTCAAACATTTTGTAGAAACAAGAGTTCAAAAGCAGAAAATACTTGTATAAGGTTTATCATGATCTATATTGGATAGACATGGGGATATTTATAGAACAGGTTGGGGTTCAACAGTTAAAGCAATCAAACTAGTTTCAATCTAGCAACTATACCTTTTAAGAATTAGAATTTAAGAATTAGAATGATATATCAGAATGGGGTGTTCCAGTGTTCCCACTTCCTGTCAAAGATGCATCGTATCATATAGTGTGATGAATTAGTTCAGTTAGCTTGATCATCTCCATCCTAGCCAGTACCCGTGACCTGGATACAGAAGCCAACCCAATGCCATTAGCCAATGGATAGCTGCAAAGTGTGTGGATCAATCTCTGACACAGGGTGGGAACATCTGGTATAGATTTAAAAAAAAAAGGCACATTTGCATCGTCAGCTTGAGAAGGCGACTCGCTATAGACAGTTTCGTGGCTGCTTGTTGCCACACAGACTTGAGTCGTTTACAACTCCAAAAAATATGGATAAAAGAACCCATGTCTGAGCAGCAGCAAAAGCATTGAGGAGATACAGCGGGATATACAATATGGAGTTTAATCAGGTGTCAGGTACTGTCTAGTGTGCAGGCTTGATTGCGGTCTCATGAGTGGACAGTGATCTTGTGTTTTTATACATATTTTCCAGCATGTTTTCCACTTCGCAATTTATCATTGCCTTTGTTTTCTGTTCAAGGGAGGCTTTATTCAGGGACCTATAAATATGTGAAATTACACTCTTCTCTCGATGTTTGTTCACAGATATGCTCGAATTGAGGGTGTTGTAAACAAGACGATAATGTACCTCTACTTTGATAGAAATGATGAATCTGAAGATAACGGAAATGCTCAGAAGAGGATAAATCATGTTCTGCTTGAAGTTGGGAGTGTGTTTTAAATTGCGTGCAGTTTTTAAAATTATGTAAAAGTTAGTTAAGTCAGCTGAGCCCCACCTAAAAAAGGTTATCCCTGTTTCGAAAGGCTGGGGGAAAATCAGGGTCTCAAAAAAATAAAAAATAAAAATAAAAGTATAGAGGCGTAATTGGAGAAGCCAATTTATATTTACCATTATATAGAGAGCAAAAAGGTGAAGAGATGGATACATTATACCATTGAGAAGGGTTGTGATACTCTGTCGTATAGATTTGGACCACAATAGACCAGGGAGAGGATACGGAAGCACTGCGTGTGTTTTAAACGTTAGCCATGGGATGCACAGAACAGGGGCATGCCATTGAGCAGTTTTGTGAGCCTAGCCGCCAGATAGTAACGCCACAAATCTGGGAGGCAGAGGCCTCCAAAAGATTGGGGTCTTTACAACAATGATTTAATAAATCTTGTTTTTTTAGAGTGCCATACAAACTTGTTGATATCCTTCTGAATAGATTTAATATACGATTTAGAGATACACGGGTAGGGTTCTAAAAAAAAAAAAAAAGAAAATTACATAAAGAAGAGAATTTGGGGTAAAAAAAAAAAAAAATGCCATCTTTATGGCCAGAACTCTGCCCAGGAAGGAACTAAGATACATTGTCCAGGTTTTTTAGTAGGGATCTGATGTGCAATTTTGATAAAAGAGATCATGGGCCGCAGGAGTAAGTTGAACGCCTAAATAACGGAAGGACTGGGTACATCAAGCAAAGGCGAAGTGCTGTTGCAATGTGGTTTCCAAATCACTGGAATATCATTAACAGGCATAGCGGAGCATTTAGCCAGGTTCACCCCTAAACCCGATATGGTCTGGAAAGAGTCTAATAGGGAAGTTACAATTTTGAGAAATTAAGAGTTTAACCACTTAACCCCCGGACCATATTGCTGGTCAAAGACCAGAGCACTTTTTGCGATTCGGGACTGCGCCGCTTTAACTGACAATTGCGCAGTCGTGCGACGTGGCTCCCAAACAAAATTGGCGTCCTTTTTTTCCCACAAATAGAGCTTTCTTTTGGTGGTATTTGAACACCTCTGCGGTTTTAATTTTTTGCGCTATAAACAAAAATAGAGCGACAATTTTGAAAAAAAATTATATTTTTTACTTTTTGCTGTAATAAATATCCCCCAAAAATATATAAAAAAACATTTTTTTTCCTCAGTTTAGACCAATACGTATTCTTCTACATATTTTTCGTAAAAAAAAAAAATTGCAATAAGCGTTGATTGGTTTGCGCAAAAGTTATAGCGTTTACAAAATAGGGGGTATTTTTATTAATATATTTTTTTTACTAGTAATGGCGGCGATCAGCGATTTTTTTTCGGTACTGCGACATTATGGCGGACACTTCAGACACTTTTGACACATTTTTGGGACCATTGGCATTTTTATAGCGATCAGTGCTATAAAAATGCATTGGATTACTATAAAAATGCCACTGGCAGTGAAGGGGTTAACACTAGGGGGCGGGGAAGGGGTTAAGTATGTCCCTGTGTGTTATCTTACTGTGGGGGGGGTGGCCTCACTAGGGGAAACACTGATCCTCTGTTCATACATTGTATGAACAGAAGATCAGCATTTCCCCTGCTGACAGGACTGAGAGCTGTGTGTTTACACACACAGCTCCCGGTCCCCTCTCTGTAACGAGCAATCGCGGGTGCCCGGCGGCGATCGAGCCCGCCGGGCACACGCACGGGAGTCGGGGGCGAGTGGGCGGCGCGCACGCGCCCCTAGTGGCCGCTCGAAGAGCGGACGTATAGCTACGGGCTCTCGCCCAGGAGAGCCGACCTGCCACCGTATAATGACGGTGGCTGGTCGGCTAGTAGTTAAGCAATTCTAAGCTTCATTATTTAGCAATTATACTTTTGTTATTCCCGCATTTGACGATGGTTTGAGGGCCAGAGACATGGGTTAGAGATTCCCCTTCTGGCACAGGTTTTTCCCATTTGGGGTGGCGGGAGAAGAGGGATCCTTCCCAATCGGGCCTGATATTACCATTATAGTCCATGGTTTCTCATAAACCAGAGGACCAGAATAGCTCATGGGTAATGGACTCCAACTATGCATTTGCTTACTGTGAGTTGTACAATTATCATACATCATTGTTTCTCTTATTGTTTACTTATGTATGAATTTTACTCTTCGAAAATAAAGGAAAATTGAAAAAAAGAAAAAAGGAGGAGGACAGTCAGCGTAAAGGAGTTGTAAAATCCTCAGTTCCTTTAAAGTAACCCTTGATGGTCACATTATTTGATATGTCTCTAGAAAGGGGCTCTATTGCCAAAGCAAATAGAAGAGGGGAAAGGTGACAACTCGTCTGGTACAGCTCTGAATTGGGAAAAATTGGGAATTATTACCGGGTAGCGTGACACGTGTTTGGTGGGCTTGATAAAACGCATGAAAACCCTGGATGAAAGCTCTGGTGATAGCAAATTTAGGCAAATGATATAGGTATGACCAACTCACGCTGTCAAAAGCTTCTTAGCCTTAAATTGGATATCAAGGCTAAGAAGTACCTGTTTGGAGTGAGAATTGGCATCTCGGATAATGTTGGTCACTAGGCGTATGTTGTCAGCGATTTGTCGACCTGGTATAAAACAGTTTGGTCTTGGGAGATTAATGTTGTAATTACTGAGGCAAGTCTATACACCAGCAACCTACCGAAAATCTTAAAATTATTAATAACTGATATAGGACAGAAATTTTGGTGGACGGAGTGATCTTTGTGTGGTTTAGGCATAAGAGACTTATTGGCTAAAAGCATTTCTGGCAGAAAATAGTTGCCTTTCAGGACATGGTTGTAAAGGGCAACTAGTTTTGGGGTCAGTGTTGATGAGAACTTTTTATAGTACATGGTAGTGTAGCCGCCTGGGGCTGTGGATGATTTAAGATTTGATTATACCTGCAATTTCCAGTTGCTGGACAGAGTGGGCAGGGCCAATTTAGCAAACCAATCCTGAGAGGCCGGGTCAGGGGCCACATTTGGGTCAGAGAAAATCTTTTGGTAATAGTCAACAAAAATATCCAAGATGTTGTTTGGGTGAGAAATCATGGTACAGGTGGAGTTACGCAGTTTATATTTAGGGGGCGGTTTTACAGAATGGTTGAGCTTCCTCACGAACACAGTAGAAGCAGAGTTAATAAAAAGCAATAATTTTGTCTTTTTCTGCATCTTTCAAAAAGTAATAGGTCTAATGCTCTTTTTTAGAATTTGTTCAAGAATTTCAAGGGTTGGATTCATGTCACAGTACATGTAGGCATTCATGGTTCCCGCAATAAACTGTAGCTCCCCAGTGCCGGCAGCACTCATGCAGCCCCAGACCATGACACTCCCATCACCATGCTTCACTGTAGGCAAGACACACTTGTCTTTGTACTCCTCACCTTGTTGCCGCCACACATGCTTGACACCATCTGAACCAAATACATTTTTCTTGGTCTCATCAGATCACATGACATGGTTCCAGTAATCCATGTCATTGGTTGTCTTAAGCAACCTGTTTGTAGGTTTTCTTGTGCATCATCTTTAGTAAAGGCTTGCTTCTGGGACGCCAGCCATGCAGACCAATTTGATGCAGTGTGCGGTGTATGGTCTGAGCACTGGCAGGCTGACCCCCCACCCTTTCAACCTTTTCAGCAATACTGGCAGCACCAATACGTCTATTTCCCAAAGGCAACCTCTGGGTAAGATGCTGAGCATGTGCACTCAACTTCTTTGGTCGACCATGGCAAGGCCTGTTCCGAGTGGAATGAAAAACATGATAAAACTAACTAGACGTGTAAATAGCAGCACCACTGACATGATATATAATCACATAAACAAGACATTAAAAAAAAAAAAAAAGTGTTGCGCTTGAAAATAATAAAAAAAAAATGCAAATCAGTCCATGTGTCTTCAAAACGGCACCAATGAAATGCCTTCAGAGTGTGAATATGTGTAGAAGTTCCAATTCACTCAGCTGCGTGAATAGACCACCACCATAAGCTAGGATGTACTCTTACCAGAGAGTGTTGACCAAAAAAAAAAAACACGTCATCAGCCAAAACAACGGGCTCAATCCAAACATGAAAATAGGAAATGATGCCTTTACCCAATGTTGTGGAAATTATATATATGTGGACATTTTATTCTAGGATGTGTGTTTTATAGATTGTCATCTGTCTCCCTGTGTCTGATGTTTAATAGAGGAGCCATCTAGCAGAGCGCACTTGGGTTGAATCGAGACCAACGGTAAAAACGGTCAGTATGAAAACCTTCTTATGGGATTGAAACATGTTCTCTGTGTGTGTGGGCATTTGTTGGTTTGTAGATATCAAGCGCAATGCGCTGGACTGCTTGCTTTCCAATGACTATACACATTAGAGAATCAAAGTCTGCATAATGAGAGAAACCTATTATATCTCTCTTGCCGACTTCGCTATCCCCTTATGGATACATATCTGTTTGAGAGGACATTGATATCTGCCTTGTCGGTGTACTTGTACAGTATATTGACAACAGCAGTGGCAGTGTCCCTGCAGATTGTCTCAAGCCTGTAAGAACAAGTAGAATGATCTTAATTTAGATATTGTTTTACTTTGAACAATGTCTGAATGAGCTCCATGATGGCTAAGATGGGGTGTGTGAACTTCCTCCCCCTGCCTTTCTTTGAGTGCCCTCCCCTTTTCCTGTTTGTCATTTTCTGTCATGTGATTTTGTATTCAGGGAAGTGATTGGCTGTTGGGGCCATCAGTTCCTGCTTTGTGATTCTTTTGTTTCCAATGAATAAAAGAACCTGAGTTTCTGTGCTCTGCCCCAGAAGCTTAATATTCCATTTTGAAGCAGCATTGTTTCTGATTCTACCTGGTGCCATGAAGTACTTCACATTCCTTGTACCAAAGAGCTTGAAAAAAACGTGCTTTTATGCACAAAGGAATTGTTTGGTACTTTGTGTGCATTGAGACGCTGAAAGTGCACATTTTGGCGCGGTGTGGATTTGCGTACAAAGCCCAAGGGAATTCTTCCACCACACCAATCAGCTGTCGCAATAGGACATCTGAGTGAAACCTGTCCTGTTAAACTGCTGTATGGTCTTGGCCACCGTGCTGCAGCTCAGTTTCAGGGTTTTGGCAATCTTCTTATAGCCCAAGCCATCTTTATGTAGAGCAACAATTCTTTTCTCCTCAGAGAATTCTTTGCCATGGAGGTGCCATGTTGAACTTCCAGTGAGAGCGATAAAACCAAATTTAAAGGGGTTGTAAAGACAAAAATATTTTCCTCTTAAAATTAAAGTCTGACAGTGGCTGAAGTAAAAAGTAATGTTTTGCATTATAACTAAATTTGATACCTGTTGAAATCGAGCTGTTTTATTCACCTCCGTCACTCCTGAATCATTATTCTCACTGACTTCCTGGTTTGCGGTGCGCATTCATTCTTGCTACATCACGGCCTAATGGGAACTACAGTTCCCATTAGGCTTAGCCTCCATGCCCGTGAGGGATAAGAGAGCATCTTCACGCAGGGCTGTAGTCATAGGGAGGGGGTGAGCACATTCTGCTTTCCACCATGCAAAACAGCTCAGATGCTGGTAGAAAGCAAGAAGAGGAGTGACAGGAAATGGCATTTTCAAACCTGGATTACTGTATTTTGGAGGTCAAAAGGAAAAACGAGGTAAGTGATATTTAAATGCTCTAGCTTACAGCAATCAATTGATCTAATAAAAAAACGAACCTTTAGTGTTCCTTTAACACACATGTGCTTGCCACATGCCATTCACACCTGAGACCTTGTAACACCAAGTCACATGACACTGGGGAGGGAAACCGGCTAATTGGGCCCTGTGACAGACCTAGCCGGGAGAGAGGCTTTTGGAGAGGACTGAATGCTAGCCTCTTGCATTCGGATTATGGGCCCTGGATTTTAAGGGAAGAATACTCTTCACAAGGTGTATGCCTGGGGACCTTGAAGTAATGTTACTTTGGATTCAAGTCCATGTCCCCCCCAAACACAAAACTCTGGTAACCCTGTATATGCCATAATATAAATAGTGACTGCTTCATAATGTCGGGGCTCATAGAAGATGCTAATGTCATCAACTCCAGCCACCTGTCTGTTGTCTGCTATATTGTGTTTATTGTAAATAAGGCTAGTGTGGGCTCCAAGTCTTTTACCCATTGTTGTTTGTGTTAATTAACTCTGCTATTGCGTGAGGGAGTTCTGTGTTGATTTATGATAATGTTGATTGCGTCTTCTGAGCTAAAAGACGGCAAGTCTGTCCGAAAGGTCATGCCTCCGAGTCACCTAGGCTGTCTAAACGATTAGTAATTAGCTCATATTAATTAGGTTTCTGGTTACAGGTTTGTATTGCCATCCTTGTGTATATATATTTGTGTGAGATCTCAAATAAAACAGGCTATTCCTGATGTACTCCAAGACTAGTGTTGTCTGGTTCTTGGGGGTTACTATAGTCAGATCCATTGGGTTTGTGTTCCAGGACTTAGGAAGCGATATACTGATGGAAGCACTCAAGCGGAGTATAGGACGTTCGGTTACAGTCCCAATTTGGACATTATCACTTAGGGGTGTACTCACTTTTGTTGCCAGCAGTTTAGACATTAATGGCTGTGTGTTGAATCATTTTGAGGGGACAAAATGTACACTAACTATTTTATATTGTAGCAAAGTGTAATTTCTTCAGTGTTGTCACATGAAAAGATAATATAATATTATCATATTGAGGGTGTACTCACTTTTGTGAGATCCTGTATATCATAAAATTTGACCCATTGCAACAAATATAATATTGTAATTATGTGACAATTATGACTGACCAGTATTTGCTCCAAAAAGTGTTTTCCAGTGCAGAGGCAGTAGAAAAAGACCTTCATCCATAAACCTGACTGCCGAGTTTCACAAAAGAAAGTAATGATTGCTTTCTCAGCATCTGTGAGCTCTGGAGAAGAAACTGTACAAAAAGGTGGAGAAGAAGAAAAAACATTTAGATAAATCATATACAGTTCACAGTAATCAACAAACGATTAAATCAGGCAATTTATAAAATGACACAAAGATAACCAGTAGACTGACATGGAATTAGTCAGCAATCACATTCATAAAATCAAATATAACCTAGACTAAAATATTTCTAAACAGGGCCATCATTAGATATTGTGGGGTCCCATACAACCCGTCTAGGGCTGGCTAATCCACCCCACACAGGCAAATGGCTTTAAAAACCACATGGACATTAAATCAGACAAGCCACATGCATCTGAACGGGCTGCCCTACACACAGCAATCTCCCCAAAGAAGCTTCAAAACCAGTGGAGCTTGGTGCGTTTTTTACTGTGTTTTTTGGTGCAGCGCATTTCTGAAGTGAAAGGAAACACATAGATGTGAATAGAGCCTCAATTTCACTTTCAGGACCCATTCACATCTAAAATCGTGGGCGTGAACATTTTGCGTCTCGTTTTCCTTTGACACGCATAAGGCAGCCCGTTGCTTTCAATGGGCTGAACTACATGTGGCTTGTGGGACATTTTGTCGGTTGCGTTTTTTTTTTTTTACTATTGCAGCTTTTGCCATTCGTTTTTTCACATGGCAAAATGTGTGTTTGCTTCTGTGTTTGGTGTGTGGTAACAATTAATGGCACTGTAAGCACAACTAGTAATTTTAGGTGTATAAAGATGGCCATACACTATACAATCTCCTTTAGATCTGCCATCAATTATGTAGTGCAAGAGCCTGCCTGAATGGATAACAGCGCGATTGGCTAGATAGGTGTTTCCTCCCATTTAAAAAAAATTGGGAAATCTAAAAAGGAGATTTCAACACGCAAGTCCCATATAGCATACAGTGTATGGCCGCTTTTTTTTACACCTAGTTGCGCTTTCAGTGTCATTAATTGGTAATGGCACACCAAAACACAGAAGCAAACACACATTTTGCCAAAAAAAAAAAAAATTTGGCAAATGCTGCAAAACGCACAGTGAAAAACATGCAACCCGCAAAATGCCAAAATGTCCCATAAGCCACATGTAGCACACCCCATTCAAATCAACGGGCTGCCCATGCGTATCACAGGAAAAAATGTGCGCTCCACTATGCTAGATGTAAATGGGTCCTAAAAGTGAAATTGGTGATGTTTTGGAATTTTTTTAAACAGATCAGTCTACACTTAGAATCTGTTTTTATTTCATCCATCTCCTGTTGCCCATTGATGTTCACACGCCACCTGCTGGATCCCTAACATCAACATCTTTCTCCCTGAGGTAGGAATCAAGCAATATCGACCATATATGTTCACTCTATGGTCCACCTGATCTGGTAAGAAAGCATTCCCTATATTGGTGGAGGACTTATCACATTGAGTCGCACTTTATCGCCTGAAGATCACCTGCCATCCACGGGTTGTTTCCCTATTGTCTCATTTGATGGAGTCACACCGTTTTTGAGCTGCACCGTTTATTATACTAAATCCATTTTATTTATTTTTTTGTGATTTACTTGTTGGTGTTCAGCTTTCAATTGTTTATATATTTATGTGCGCCGATTGTTCTTTTAATATTTGTGCAGGAAGTAAGGCAGAAGCTATAGATTCGTTAGGAAACATGGACGAGAACAGTAAGGCAAGTGGTCTGTAGATTTAAACGGAAAGCCTTGATATTTTTGCAAAAATGAAAAAGTACATGAATGCTATATTGGTGCATAGGGGGGCTGGAATTTAGGGGGGGGGGGGAGACGAACTTATCTTCTGAAGGTCACAGCCCAGGCCATTTTTAGGTTTGCCGTCACACTTTGAATGACAATTAGTCATGCAAACACTGTACCCAAATGACATTTGTATAATTTTTTGAGACACTATTTTACATTAGAGTCTGCAAACTTTGGTGGAGGCAGATGGGAGCTTAAAGTGATATTAAAAGAATCACTTTTAAAAACAAATAAAAACAAAAATGTCATACTTACCTCCACTGTACAGTTCCTTTGCACAGAGTGGCTCCAATCGTCCTCTTCTGGGGTCCCACATTGGCTCTCGCGGCTCTTCCCCGCAAGAGCTGACCCCCTCTGGGAAGCGCTCTCCAGAGGGGGTTACCTTGTGGGCACGCTCCCGTGACATACAAATCGGTGTTCATAGCCGTAGATTGTGTGACTCGGCCCCGCTCCCCGGTGGCCACGTCATTGGTATTGATTGACAGCAGCAGGAGCCAATGGCTGCGCTGCTATCAATCTATCCAATCAAGAGCCGATCAGCCATGGGGGAAACGACACGGTAAGTAAAACAGGGGCTCGGGAGGGCCGGACACTGCAAGGTTTTTTCACCTTCATGCATAGGATGCATGAAGGTAAAAAAAAAAAACTTTACAACCCCTTTAATAGCACATGGGTAAGTTATATCACATCCCTTTTCCCTAGGAACTCTGCTATGTGCATCGGGACCCTTCGAGGTCGGAATTCACTTGCTTGGCTGTCGCATCAATCTTGTTTTGAATAGATCAGGCCATCTTCCTATTCCTCTTCTATACCCCCTTCTTTTCAGTTATTTTTATACATATTAATGGGGTGGGGTTTTTTTTTTTGTTATTTTTTTTCCCCAGCCTTATTTGACTAGCGACTGTTATGGGTTTTTCAAATTATACAAATATAATTAACTCCCTTGACTCCTGAGTGACTATTAGAGCATAGATCACACTTGCCATTTTGCTGGCTCCTTTTGCCAATTTTACCTCTGGATAAGTATCCCGCGTGGGTTTGCTTGCTCCAATTTCTTGCCACTTATCCCCCCAATTTGTTGATCCTGTGGGCTCCTTATGGAGTTTGTTCAATGTGTCTGTCGACCTTTTTTTTCCTCTTTACTCCTGGGTGACCCTAGGATTGTTTAATTGACTGTATTGCTTCTATTTGTGTATAAAATGTAAATGTATGTAATATATATTTTGTATTACTTTATTATGGTAGAATAATGTATTGCTTGTATTGTTCATCAGTTATAAACATAAAGATTGTAAAACAAAGGGGATCTTGAGGAAGCCTGTTCTGGGTAAATGCATCGATCGGCAACCATTCTTCGTTATTGCTTGATGCTCCGGTGTCTTCTGGTTATTTGGAAGTGGTCATTATACGCTGCTCAAAAAAATGAAGGGAATACTTTGAAAACACTAGGGGAAAAATATGCCGATACCTATACGGATATGGACTGGATAATGTGTTAGGAACAAAAAGGAATGCCACATCGTTTGATGGAAATGGAAATGATCAACCTACAGAGGGCATGAATTCAAATACACCCTGAAAATCAAAGTAAAAAAATTATGCAGCAGGCTAATCTATTTTGCTGAAATTTTATTGCAGCAACTCAAAATGGTACCCCATACTTTGTATGGCCCCCATGTGCTTGTATGTATGCCTGACAACATCATGGCATGCTCCTAATGAGACGGATGGCGTCCTGGGGCATTTTCTCCCAGATATGGACCAGGGCATCACTGAGCTCCTAAACAGACAAACAACCTAGTGGCGTTGGATGGACAGAAACAATGTGCCAGAGGAGTTCTATTGGATTTAGGTCAGGCGAGCGTGGTATGCAATGGTATCAATTCCTTCATCCTCCAGGTCCTGGCTGCATACTCTCGCCACATGAGGCCGGGTATTGTCGTATTGGCTCTGAAGAAGTTCGCCGATAGGCAAAAACGAAACCAGTCAGCGCAACTCTGCTGATCTTGCCTGACCCATCCTTTCACCCTGCCCAACTATTGGGGAAGAAGGCCGACTTCAATTTCTTTGGGCTATTGGACTATGAAATAAGAGTTGGCAAGCACACTGCATGATTTGCAACAACCCCCCCTTCTGCAAGACTTAAGGTGGTGAGCATACTGATATATACAGCGGCTAGATGCTGCTCAGTGAATGTTATATGGGACTTGCGTGTTAAATCCTCACCAGTCTTTATATATCCAGCGACATCTGGCTGTGAATCTCCTGTTGTGGGGTTGACTTATACCAACTTATGTGACTGGTTCTTCCGTTTATCCATGGACCCTAATCCAAGATACAGCCAACTACTCCCATTTCCATCCCGTCATCTCCCTCATTGTGGTTTAAGTGAACATTCAGCCTCAGTGGCATTCTATGTGGATTGCTACACCCTTTTGATTGGAAGATTACCAGGGTTTTGGTCTATGGATTGAGTGGTTTCACCATTTGCATAATCTCATCCTTTCTTATCCCACCGATTGTGGAAGAGCTGTGTATCCCATCGACTTATTGCAGTGTGGACTGTATGTGGTTTCACTACGTTGTAATTTTTAATGTTTGCAACAGTGGTAGTTTTTGCACTAAAGCCCTGTACACACGATCGGTTTGTCCGATGAAAACAGACCAATGGACTATTTTCATTGGACAAACCGATCGTGTGGGCCCCATCGGTTTGTTTTACATCGGTGAAAAAAAAAAAATAGAACAGGTTTTAAAAAAAAAACGATAGTCGTTCAAAAATCTATGCATGCTCAGAATCAAGTCGACGCAGGTTCGGAAACATTGAACTTGATTTTTTTCAACACGTCGTAGTGTTTTACATTACCGCATTTTGGAACAGTCGGATTTTTGACTGATGGTATGTAGGCAAGACTGATAAAAAAAAAGCTTCATTGGATATCCGACGAAAAAATCCATCGGATTAGATTCCATCAGATATCCGATCATGTTCATTTGGTGGGGGCTTCAGCATAGGGATATGGTTTCTGATTTTGAACTACCCTGTGCACCAATTATTGGTCTGCCTGGGTGCCTTTATACATGTTCTTTGAACAGATACTGTTGCGCACCAGGAGGAACCCAGGACCCACTGCACCAGCATAGGATCTGACAATGGGTCCAAGGATTTCATCCCAATACCCAATGGCAGTCAGGGTGCCATTGTCTAGCCCAGGAATGGGCAAACTACGGCCCGGCGAACCTTTTAACCCGGCCCGCGGAGCAGCGTTGCCAACCGTCTGTTAATTTACACGTAAATTTAACCCCCTTTTCGGGGTGTCCGTAAAGTCTGTTATGGGCATTGGGTGCCCGTAAAAAAGATGGCCACTGGGCTGTCACGGCTCCTCTGCCTATTGCACTCGCCAACGACTGTCACTGCCGTGTCCCTCCTGACTCGATCCGCTATTAAAAATGGCGCCGGGTGGCGCCATTACGTAACTGCGCTCGGCTTCGGCTGGGCTCGGGAAAGCTTGTATCCACTCAGCCGGGCGGCGCATGCGCAGTTACGTAATGGCGCCACCCGGCGCCATTTTTGAATAGCCAATCGAGTCAGGAGGACTCAGGAGGGACGTGACAGTCCTTGGCGAGTGCAATAGGCAGAGGAGCCGTGACAGCCCAGCGGCCATCTGTTTTACGTGCACCCGATGAGGTACTATATACAAGGTTTTTTTTTTTACCAACATGCTGCACCTTGTCTATCATTGTAAAAATTCTGTGTATATAGAAGGGATAAATATAAATGCAATGGTGACTGTACATCTCCATAATGGCAAGTCCAAAATCAGCAGAAGCTGTTTACACAAGCACTGGGAAATGTCTGTCAGCAAATTAAACTACTCAGCAGGGACCTTTTCCAGGGAAAATATCCCATGTCTTCCATCCAGACATCAATATATTTTTTATGCATCATAAAACTGCAGCACATATGCTAAAATTAGATTTTAAAAATAACCCGTATGTAATCTGTAGTGACCTCTCCAAAAAAGGATTTGGCCAAATCTTTCCTTCCACCGAGTACAAAAAGGATGTATATTCTGTACAGGCACTGAAATATACTAGCAGTAGTGGCATTATACTACCATGTGTGCGCTATAACCCCGCCATACAAGTGCCCCGCCATACAGGTACCCCACCTGCAAAATAACTCTTTTTATGCTTTTCTACCTTAAATAATTAATCTAAACATTTAACGTTACAAATTTAAATTTAATTTATATTAATTCACACATACACACCGTCCATCTAATCTTGATCCGGCCCCCGGGTCCAATATATGAACCAATTGCAGCCCTTGAGTCAAAAAGCCTGGAGAGGTCTGTGTCCCTCCATGTATATGCCTCCCCACATGTGCTCAGGGTAAACCTGCTCTCATCTGTGAGAAGCACAGGGTGCAAGTGGTGAACCTGACAATTCTGGTCTTCAATGGAAAAAAAGCCAAATCAAGCTCCATGGTGCCAACCGGTGAACACAAGGCCCACTGGAGGATGTTGGGCCCTCAGGGCTCCCTCAAGATGTCTGTTTCTGATTGTTTCATCAGAGACAGTCACACTAGTGGCTTACAATTTTTGTAGGGCTCTGGCAGTGCTAATCCAGTCCTCCCTGTACAAAGGAGCAGGTGCCAGTTCTGCTGATGGGTTAAGGAACTTCTACGGCCCTGTACAGCTCTCCTAGAGTAACTGTCTCCTGGAACCTTCTCCATGCTGACGAGACTGCTGGGAGGCACTGCAAACCTTCTGGCAATGGCACGTATCAATGTGCAATCCTGGAGGAGTTGGACTGCCTGTGCAACCTCTATCACCTCACGCTACAAGTAGTGACACTGACCCTAGCCAAAACACAAAACTAGTGAAAAACATTCAGAGCAGATGAGTAAGCAAAAATGTTAGTGGTCTCCACCTGTAAAAGCCTTCCTGTTTTGGAGGTCATCTCATTGTTTCCCATCTAGTGGGCCTGTTAATTTTATGAACACCAAAAGCAGCTGAAAATTGATTAACAACCCCCTCTGCTACTTAACTGGTCAGATCAATACCCCAGGAGTTCAAGTGACTTGATGCTATACTCTGTGCCTTTTTTTTCGGTTATAACATTTTGCAATTAAATCTTTTATAAAATGTAGGCCAAGATCTATTCTGCCACTTTTTTTGGTAAAAATAACCAAAATTCGTGTATATTGAGTCAATGTGAAAAGTATCTATAGCCAGATTCTCGTAGCACCTTACCGCCGACCTAATCCTATAGATACGCCAAGCCAAGTGTAAATATGCGCCGTCGTATCTCTGCGCCGTACCCATAGAACTACATACGCCTGAAAATAGGCTTCTTCCGACCAACGTAACTTTCCTACGCCGGCGTATCGTGGGCGCATATTTACGCTGGCCGCATCTGGCGATCCCATTGATTTCCTTAGAAAATATGCAAATGAGGGAGATACAGCGATTCACAAAACGTACATGCTCCCGGCGCAGGCTACGCACGATGCACGCAAGTTGTACGTCCGGCCTAAAGTTACCCCTCATAAAGCAGGTGTAACTCAGCAACAGACATGCACAGGTCAGCTGGAGAGCAGCTGCAGCAGCACCGTTACGGACGAGCTGAGCAACCACACTTGCAGGACAACACATCTGTATGCCAACATGCCAGGGGTAGCCATGGTCATAGCACTACTACTGTGTCCACAGGCACGTAGGAGGGCATGGGAGCGGATATACCGAACGCACATGAACGTCTTTGGCATGGGGGAATCGGAGGTGTATCGCATCTTCAGATTCAGCCCTGATGCCATCCTGGAATTAGCCACAGCCCTGCATGATGACATCACCAGCAAGACACAACGCTCACATGCAGTGCAGCCACTGGTCAAGGTATTGGCAACACTGCATTTCCTTGCAAGTGGATCTTTTCAACGTACAAGTGGAGTCGGGGCTGGGATGTCACAATGCACCATGAGCAAATGCGTGCACCAGGTTGTCCCCACAATCCTCGCACGCATGTCCCACCACATCATCAAACCCAGCCATGAGCACCTGTGGCAGAAGGCAATGCATGATTTCTACAGAATTGCAGGATTCCCACACACCGTCGGGGGCATTGATTGCACACATGTGGCACTACGCCCCCCCCCCGTGCCACAGAGCACATATACCGCAATCGTAAGCAGTGGCATTCCATCAACGTACAGGTGATGCCCAATGCCTCATATGGCACGTCCGTGCCAAACACCCAGGGGCCAGCCACGACAGCTACATTCACCGTCAAAGCAACATTCTCACAGAATTTGAACAGAACGTGTACAGGGACAGCTGGCTAGTTGGTGAGTGACATGGGTGTCGGGCATGTCTGTCCGACCCCATGATGCAGACATCACGAGGGGCACATGCACGACTACATCCTCCTGTCTTTTCCCCTTCCAGGTTGGACTCGGGCATATGCACTTGGGCCCCAATCATCCTGGGACTCTATACCGGGAATCCCCAAACCAGGAGGAGAGAGAAGATACAATTGCTGCACACATACGGACCCGTGCAGTGTGGAGCGCTACATTTGGCATCCTGAATGTCCCGTTACCGATGCCTTGATAAGGTCTTGGGGGACCCTGTTGTATTCCCCAAACTTTGTGTGCCAGATCGGTGCATGTTGCATGCTGCACAACTAAGCCATGAGAAAGGGCCTGGAGATTGACATAGGTGATGACCTGACCCCCAAGCCACACAGTCCCCCCTGCCCGAGGCTACCCCTTCTGCTAAGGGAACAGCAGTCAGCCTCGTTGCCTCGTGGAACGTATCTTTGCACGTTAAAGACACACATTCATGGAGGCACACGGGACCAATGCAACGCATGCACACCACTGTGGTCCCCTAGCTCACACACCACATCCACCTCACTTGGATTAGCCCCAAGTCCACCATGCAGGACTTGGGAGCAGCAACATCGCGCCAAGGCCCCCAATGGTGTTGCTGTCCATTCATACCACATTCACACGGTCGTGGGGATAACCTCTCCCGACGACCCAGGGTGACACCTTGCTGGCAGGTATGTCACCCACACATTCACACACACAGTCACACTGTAGCCTGCACTCCTCACCGTGTGCATTCACTCCAAAATAAAAAAAAAGCTCATATTTTGAGCACATAACTAAAATAAAAAAGCTCAGAACCTGAGCAAAAACCCCCCCCCCAAAAAAGGCACTCATTTGCCCCGGTCGTGGGCTATGCCTGGTGCAAGGCTCTAGCTCCTCAGTTGCCTGGGGGGGAGCTCGGGTGGGGGGGGGCAATCATCCCATGGTCTCTCCATGGCTGGCTGTCTGCCCTCCAATGCCAGGGCAATGCGGGTGGGGACCGCATTTGTCTGCGCCTGCATCCTCAGTTGGCGGTGTTGTGCCGCTTGTGGCGCCTTGTCTGCCTCCCCTCCGCCCTCGATGGCAGCGTGTTTGCCTGTACCCGCCACTGCCAGGGTCCTTGACCTCTGCCACAAGGTCTGCTGTTTGTGGCCTGCAGCTCCCCCAACGCAGGTGACCACTAGCAGCGCAGTTGCCACTGACATCCTGCAGGCCGTCTGATATCTGTGCCGAGGAGCCAGGCTGTCTGCCACCCGGCGCAAGTCCCCGGCTATCGCACCCATATGGCAGGTCTGGCGGGCCTGGTCCCTGGCAAGATGTTCCTGGAGGGAAGCAGGAACACCCCTTGTCTTCTGTGTTGCCTTCCTGGGGGCAGAAGCCAGAGGGTCTTCCCCTGCTGGGGGCTGAGGGGCTTCCCCTGCTGGGGGCTGAGCCCGAGGAGCTTCCCCTGCTGGGGGCTGAGCCCGAGGGGCTTCCCCTGCTGGGGGGGGGGGTCTGAGCGGCCCGGGCAAAATGGAAGACTCCTCATAGTAGAGGCAACCCTCCTCATCCATATCCACCATCTCCTCCTCAACCACCTCTAGAGGAGAGGTATGGCCACTCCCCTCCACCGATGTCTCTTGGCTTCCCAGGGGGTCAGGCTGAGCCAGATGTTCCGGGGATGTCGTGGGACAGCACCGGCAGCAGATGGCCCTGGCTCCCTCTAGCACATCTGTGGATGACACAAAAACATTCACATGTTGGTGGACCCACACACTTGTCACATATTCCCTTCCACCCCCCCTCACATGCTACACACCGGATGGGGGATAAAAGAAGCACTTACCTGTCCTCGAGGCCTGATCAAGGGAGTCAAAGCCCTCCCAGGCCCTCCAATTGCTCCCTCTCCAGACACCTGGCGATCACCTCCTCCTCCGGGGTCAACCGCACATCAGATGGTGGTCCACCCCCCCGTGCCCCTCTGGTGCCTTCTGATGGCGGCCACTTTACCCCGAAATGCCGCCGCAAATCGTTTATTTTTTTGTTAATGTCCTTAGAGGTCCGGGACTCATGGCCAAGGGCATTAACATCCAGGGTGATCAGCTCCAGGATTTCTTGCTTCTTTGCCCTGCTGGTAAGGCGACTCTTGGCGCCATGGAGGAATACATCATACCTCTCTATGGCCGAAATGAGAACAGCCTTCTCATCTGGACAGAAATTTTTCTTCCTCCTGTCTTTCTGACTCCACAACAGCCATCGCTCAGCAAAAGTATCTTGCTTCAGGGGAGGGGAAATAAGCAGGATGTACTTTTGTACCGGACGGGCGTATGGCTGGGCGTATTTATGCGCTCGGGCATAAGCCGGTGGGCCGGTGTATCCCAGGAAGTTGCTCCGCGTAGTTGTGAGCATGCGCACAAGGGGAGTGATCATACGTCCACGCCATCTGCGCATGATCCGTTCATGATACGCTGGGCGTTAAAAACACTGCTCCACGCTCGGGACCCCATCATTAGCATAAGGTCACACCCACTTACACTGGCTTACGCCTTCGAAATTACGTTACGCTGGCGCAACGTTGGGAGCAAGTGCTTTGTGAATACTTTGCTTGCCTCTGTGTTACGTCGGCGTAGCGCATATGAGATGCGCTACGCCGGCAGAAATATGCGCCGATCTATGTGAATCTGGGCCATAGAGTCTACAAACCAAGTTATTCTGTATACAGTTGTGCCTCATGAGTTTACATACCCTGCAGAATTTAGGATTTCTTGGCCATTTTTGAGAGATTATGATGGAAAACAAACTTTTTTTTACTCATGGTTAGTGTTTGGCCTGACTCCATTTATTATGAATCAACTGTGTTTACGCTTTTAAATCATAATGGCAACATAGACTACCCCAAACCCTTTAACATCAACGACAGCTTGAGTATTTTGTGGCATTTGTGGATGAGGCTCTTTATCTTCTCAGATGGTAAAGCTCCCATTCCTCTTGGCAAAAAGCCTCCAGTTCTGTAAATTCTTGGGCCATCTTGCATGAACTGCACATTTGAGATCTCTCAGAGTGGCTCAATGATATTGAGGTCAGGAGACTGAGATGACAACTCCAGAACCTTCAAATAATTCTGCCGTAGCCAATGACAGATCTAATTGGCCTTGTGTTTTGGATCATTGTCATGTTGAAATGGCCAAGTACGTCCCAGTCGCAGCATTTTTTGATAACATTGGTGAATGGGTTATTGCGCAGAAAAATTCATGATACATAAATAATATTATATATCTCAAGACACAGATAGGTGTATAAAGCAAGTGAAAAAGGGTGATCAAATATATCAATGGATTCCACTGGAAAATAAGAGTGACAAAGTCCAAAAGATGAAAGTGCAGATAAACTGCTAATGTGAGGCGTCCATTAATCCCAAAAGGAATGAAACTCCACCAAAGACAGCAGTCTTCGTCTCCCAGAACTCTCACCTCAATGAGGGCTAAAATCAGCAATCAATGTGAAATACCACCACGCATCAATCTCCTCGATATCCCCTGGTAAAGGCAGATGGAACACTGGTCCCTTAACAGAGTACCTAAATCGCTCAAGCCCGGGGAACAAGAGGGACAAATGGAAGGCCTCCAATAGTGTAGTACGTAAATAAACAGGGCATTTATTGAAAAAACAGTTGCGCTTACATAAAAAAAAACGATAAAAACAAGCATAAAATAAACAGTGGCGTCCACAGCGCCTTCGCACATCACTCCTTGTGTATGTCTGTCCACGGCCAATCCCTATGCATTACGACACGGTCACGTGTCTTCATCTGGGGAACCTGATTGCACATATAAAACTACCAGCGGTAGGACCAATCAGGTTCCCCAGATGAAGACACGTGACCGTGTCGTAATGCATAGGGATTGGCCGTGGACAGACGTACACCAGGAGTAACGTGAGAAGGCACTGTGGACGCCACTGTTCAATTTTATGCTAGTTTTTATCGATTTTCATGTAAGCGCAACTGTTTTTCAATAAATGCCCTGTTTAATAACGTACTACACTATGGGAGGGCTTCCATTTGTCCCTCTTGTTCCCCGGGCGCCGAGCGATTTAGGTACTCTGTTAAGGGACCAGTGTTCCATCTGCCTTTACCAGGGGATATCGAGAAGATTGATGTGTGGTGGTATTTCACATTGATTGCCGATTTTAGCCCTCATTGAGGTGAGAGTTCTGGGAGACCAGACTGCTGTCTTTGGTGGAGTTTCATTCCTCTTGGGATTAATGGACACCTCACATTAGCAGTTTATCTGCACTTTCATCTTTTGGACTTTGTCACTCTTATTTTCCAGTGGAATCAATCGATTTATTTTGATCACCCTTTTCACTTGCTTTATACACCTATCTATGTGTCTTGAGATATATATTATTTATGTATTATGATTTTTTCTGCGCAATAACCCATTCACCATTGCTCTATTTTTGTTGTTGTGTACACACTTCATAGTTATTGCTTCAATTATTCACTCTGTCTATATAGGAAGACGTCACTGAGTAGCGCAGAAGCCTTTTTACATTTTTTGATAACATACTGCATTCATCTTGCCAACAAATTTCCTGTGCCTTTGTAGCTCACACATCCCCAAAACATCAGCGATTCACCTCCGTACCTTTCATCATAGGCCTTGTTGAGTCCTATCCAAATGTTGCATTTATGGTTGTGGCCAAAAAGCATGGTAATGGCTTTCTTCTGGCGACTTGACCATGCAGCCCATCTTTCTTCAAGTGCCACCTTTATGTGCATCTTCAAACAGCCACACCACATGTTTTCAGAGAGTCCTGTATTTCACCTGAAGTTACTTGTGGGTTTTTCTTTGCATCCCGAAAATTTTTCCTGGCAGTTGTTGACATTTTAGTTGGTCGACCATGGTTTGGATTCAACACCTAATTTTCCCGCATTCACACCTGAGCGTAGCGTTTTCGGTCGTTTTTTCCGGCGTAGTCGAGCGTTTGCATACAGCGTTGTCCGTCGTTTTTTATTTTAGCCAATAGGAAAAATTATCATCTCTTTCATCATTTGTTGCTATGTTTGTAGATTTTTATATCTTCTTCCTGGGTAAATATTCTATTTCAACAAACAGATAAAGCGACAAAAACGCCCGTTGTTGCGCTAGACGCTTGAATCGAGCGTTTCTATGGGAATACAAATGTTCAAAAAACGCCCAAATCAGCCCGATTCACGCAACAAAAAAAGGGTCCAGAACTTGTTTGAGCTTCAGGCGTTTTGAAGTGGCAATGTGAACAATCTATATTGAGAAGAACGTATTTTTTCCCCTCTAGCGTTTTATAGCTTCAGGCTACAAAACGCTCAGGTATGAATGCAGCCTTAGAGTTTGAACACTGCCGATTTGCATTCCCAATTCCTTGGGTATCTTTTTATATCCCTTTCCTGTTTTATACAGTTCAATTACCTTTTGCTTTACTCATAACTCAGAATCCAGAAACATCAGTGCAGCACTGGATGAAAGACTCAAGGGTCTGTCAGGAGTCCAGAAACTCATTGACCTTTTACACACACACACACACACACACACCCCAATTACAAGCAAACAGATCACAGGTAGGATGGCTACCTTTTAATATTCATTCAAACCCCTTTGTGTCAACTTGTGTGCATGTTATCAGGCCAAAATCACTAGGGTATGTAAACTTTTGATCAGGGTCATGTGGGTAGTTTTTGTTGCCATTATGGATTTAAAAAGAGTAAGCACAGTTGATTGATAATAAATGGCTTCAGCCAAACACTAATCATGAGTGAGAAATGTTTGTGTGTTACAATTTATGTATCAATCCTGATGTACTGACTGCCCATCTCATTTGATGCCATAAAATGGCAGGACACAAATACCCCCCAAATGACCCATTTTTGAAAAGCAGACAGCCAAAAGAATTTAGCAAGAAGCATGGCAAACTTTGACGTTGTAATTTTTGTAATTCTTTTGGGGAAAATAAAATAACTTTAAAAAACAACAAAATTTGTGGGGAAATGTGTCACACACACACACACACACACACACACAGCATAGAAATACTAATAATTACACCCCAAAACATGTTCTGCTATGCCTTCCGAATATGGGGATGCTAAGAGAAAGATTTTTCACAGCCTAGATGCATAGAGGGGCCCCAAATCCAAAGCACACATCTGAGTTTTGAGTAGAGTAAAATTACTAGTTTCCTGACTACCCATCACATTTTTGAAGACCCTGCCGCACTAGCACAGTTGAAACACCCCCATTTTGGAAAGCAAAGATTCCAAGGTATTTTCGAAGATGTATAATGAGTTTGACAATGTACATTTTTTTTTGCCACAAAAGACAATTGCTTTTATATTTTTTTTTTAACAAAGTTGGCAATTAATAAGATATTTCAAAAACACATCATCATAGGTGTAATTAGAATTACACCCCAAAACACATTCTGCTACGCCTCCGGAGTATATGGATACCACATAGAAGACTTTTCACAGCCTAGCCATGCAGAGGGGCCAAAAATCCAAAAACAGCGCCTTCAGGCTTGCTAGGGGCATAAATTTGCATCTTATTTCCCGACCAGGACATTTATTATTGAGGTCCTGGGAGTACCAGGATAGTGTAAACTGCCCCCAGAAAATAATCAAATTTTGGAAAGCAAAAACCCCCAAGGTATTTTCCAAGAGGCATGTGGCAAGTCTTTTGAAGAAGTAAATATTTATTTTTTACTACACAGTTTTCAAGTTAAAGCGGCTATAAACCACTGGACACTTTTTTCTTTTTACCCTGCAAGGTAATGTCATAATGTGCTAGCCTGCATCGCATACTAGCACATTATGTTAAACTTATCTTAAAACAAAGCTCTTGCAGCATTGAGATATCAGAGCTGCAGGCACTCCCATCTTTACCCATCTTGCTTTCGGGTTCACGGACTCCGGCTCTGACTGGCCGGACCTGGGATGGCATCACTCCTGTGCATGTGTGCGGGAGATGCCGGTTATGGCACAAGGCTCTGAAGAAACGGCACGGAGGCCTTCATTCAGTGTGAATGTACAGTAAATATCTATAATTTACACTACCTATATCTTATATAGGCTTACCTATAGGTAAAAGTTAGTGATGGGAGTTTACTTACACTTTAAAAAGAGATCACATACAGCATGAGCATACTTAGAATTTCAACCCAAAACAGTCTGCTACTCCACCTATGGAGTATGGCAATACCACATGCACGAGACCTTCAGTGCATGGACCAGATATTGTATCCTGTGTATAAACACAAATTAACCAACTGTATCAAAAGTACTGTAATTGTCACCTCTGAGTGGTCAGGGAATATAGCTTTGCGCAGTTTCACCTACATCAGTACCTGTTTCAATAAGTCAAGCAAGCCCAGCCTACTGGTATGTGGCTGCCCTCAGGAAGGCTACGCCCACCGGCCAGGAAGTGCAGGAGGCTAACGAGAAAGAACTAAAGAATTCCTGTGGTTCCAGGAGAGCATTTGTTAGCAGGGGATGTTGCGACGGACCCCTGTACTCCTCAGGAGGTCCTCTGTATAAGCTTCCTTTGAAAAATTGTTGCGCAAATACCGTGCAAGATAAAAAGTTGCAATGACCGCCATTGTATTCTCTAGGGTCTCCGCAAAAAAAAAGGAAGCACCAAATTATATATACACATATGTTTTGGGTTCTATGTAACTTTCTAGCAAAAAAAAAAAAAAATATGATGTTTACAAAGTGTCAGCATTGGGCTTGAAGTGGTTAAAAAAAAAAAAAAAAAAAAAAAAAAAAGCACTGAAAAGAGCCGCCACCTGGGTTTTAAGGGTGCTGGCTGCCCACTCCTTCTCCATTCCGTCATGAAGGAATTCTAAAAACTGAAATTATACTTTTGACCTAGAAACCTTTAGAAGAGCGCCAGGAATTGAACTTTTTCCATACTTTCAGGTATATGGCCCGAGTTACTTCCTTCCTATTGGAGAGTAGGGTCTTCACTAGTTTCTCTAACAGTCCCTTGGCTTTTAGGAGATCTTCAGAAACCAAGTGGTTAGCTGTAGCCTGCCTCTTCCGGATGGTTCAGGGACCCCTGAGTTAGTAATCCCTTTCTGGATGGTAGCCTCCAGGGAGGTTTTGCGGCCAGATTTAGTAAGTTGTGAACCAAGGCCTTTTTGGCCAGAAAGGAGTGAACAGGATCAGATTGGAATTTTCCTACCTGAATTTCCTGAGGACCAGCGGTATTATCGAGAAGGGGGGAAAAGTGTAGCACAGCTGGTAATGGCAGGGGTGGGCAAAAGTATCTATGCCTAAAGCCTGATCTTCCCGGTGGAGTGAGAGGAAAAAAAACACCCATACTTTTGAGCACTCATTTTACGTATAAGTTGAGCCCAATTTGTTTTTCCAATGGCTCCTGGTGTGACCACCTTTGTAGGATGTTCATCTGGAGAGGCTGGGAATGTAGTCTGGCCCACTGGTTGGCTGGAATGGATGCCGTGATAAGTCCAAAAACTGCCCTGGCTGACCAGACTGAAACAGATTGGTTTGAATCTGCCTCACTGCAGATGGGACTTTTTCTGTATAGCCCTGGAACTTTATCTCCTGTGCTGGCTCCAAATTAAATTTTTCTAAATTTAGGAGCCAACATAAGTTTTTAAGGCGAGTCTGAGCCACCTGCAGGTTTGTCAGGACCGGTCCTTTGGAATCTGCTAATAGATCGTCCAGATATGGGACGACCGATATGCCTCTTAGCTTCAGAGGCTCCAGAGCTTTCGTCATTCGTTTTGTAAAGATCAAGGGTGAGAATAAAAGTCCGAACAGCAGGGCCCTGCGTTGGAGATGCCATATTGAAAGCTAGACGGAGAAACCGAAGGGAAGCTTGAGCTATCGGGACGTGCATATAAATATCCCTTAGATCTAGGGATGCTATAAAGCAATCTGGGGTAAGTAACTTTGTTATTGAATAGACTGTCTATCTGAAAATGTTTGTAACGGACCGATTTGTTCAGAATCTTAAAGTTCAGTATAAACCGATACTTTTAAGGGTTTTTTCACCAAGATGATATGAGAATAGAAGCCCAGACCTTCCTGATGATTTGGATAATGACTTCCTGTTGAATCAGATCCTGAAGCAGGTTTGTCATTGCGGAAGCTTTTTCCCTGTTTTTCGGAAGATTTGCGACCTAAAACTTTCCTGGGGGGCCTCCCAAAATAACGTTCCTTACGAACAGGCTTGCAGTTTTTTTCCCCCCACTGTGGTTGAAAGGAAGACAACTCCACCACTGGGATGATAGTTACTTTTTCTTAGGGGGTTGGTCGGAGGAGGTTCTAAAGAGAACTCCCCCTGCCCCTCTAGGAGACCCAGCGGTTTGTCCAGTCCTGGTGTAAGAGAAGTTCAGTGAACAGACGCGTGCATACCAGTGTGTGCACAAGGAATGACATGTATTGACGCATACGTGAGCACACATGGGCGAGAGCCGGCACGCACGCACCTGCACGTACTGGTGCCAGTCTGTTTATTTAAATTGAGCAATGACACATACACATTGCCGAGTGGTCTTTCAGCTTGTTCCTTTTAACCTGTGCCTTGATCTGTTTCAGTTACCTGTGTTTGACCCGGCTTCACCTGTACCGTCCCTTGGACTTCCGCCTGCCTACCTGTGACCTTGGCTTGTGTTCGACTCTGCTCCTGTACCTTGCTGCCTGACTGTGTATTGAACCCGGCCTGTATCCCGTCTTAGCTTCTGCCTCACGTTTCTGTATCTGCTCTGTCCAGCGGTTGATGACCCCCTGGCTTATGTTCCAGCGACATGGAGTTCCAGTTTTCAGTTCCTGTCCAGTGATCTTCAGCCATCAGATTCCTGCCAAGGCCCAGCCGGCGCCACCCGCTACATCGGCCCTTGTGCCACCGTGTCCTTCACTCCCTGTCACCTCTACCAGGGGCATTGGACAGGAGGTGCAAGAGAAGCCCTCTCTACAGCTTGATCTCCACCAGGTACACGACAACTGATCCTTATTTTTGTGGGGCTGTGCAACAGCACAACATTTTTTTGGGAGTGGTTGTTTCTTTTTGAAAGGACCATTTCATGGGCTGGACCACAAAGGTGGTCATCTGAGAAAGGTAGCCCACATAACTTAATCTTAGATGCTGCGTCACTGGTCCAAGTTTTCAACCATATAGCATGTCTTGCAAAGTTCACCAGCACTGAAGATCTTGCCAACATCTTTAATGATTCTGCCGATGCAACATCCATGTACTTTACTGCTTTCAGCATCAGTGGAAAGGAATCCAGCAATTCTTTCCGAGATGTAGCTCATCAGCTTTTTCCATCCAGCATCCCAGGTTCCTTGTTACTTCCGTGGAAGCCATAGTGGGTTTAAGACTAGTAGATGTGGAATCCCACACTTTTCAGAAAGGAGTCCGCCCTCTTATTCATGGCTTTGTTTAGTACCCCCATGTCTTCGAACGATAGGTCCCTGCAACGGGACACTTGTGAGAACACGGTGTCCACTCAGAACTTCTTGTTCTAAACCTCGGTCCTCCTTCTCTTCAAAGGGAAACCTTCTTTTGAGGGTTTTGGAAAAGAAAGGACCTCCGAGCGCTTGAGCAGTGCCAGACCAAACCATAGAACCACCCGTCCATGCGGTGGAGTCTGAGTGAAGTTACCTTTGATCCTGCAGCCGCAGTTGTGCTCATAAGTTTACATACCCTGGCAGGATTTATGATTTCTTGGCCATTTTTCAGAGACTATGAATGATAACACAAAATGTTTTTCCCTCATGGTTAGTGTTTGGCTGAAGCCATTTATTATCAATTGTGTTTACTCTTTTTAAACCACAATCACAACAGAAACTACCCAAATGACCTTGATCAAAATTTTACATGCCCTGGTGATTTTGGCCTAATAACATGCACACAAGTTGACAAAAGGGGTTTGAATGGTTATTAAAAAGGTAACCATCCTCATCTGTGATCAGGTTGCTTGTAATTGGTGTGTGTGTGTGTGTGTGTATGTATATGTATATAGGTATATGTATATAGGTATATGTATATAGGTATATGTATATAGGTATATGTATATAGGTATATGTATATATATATATATATATATATATATATATATATATATATATAGATATAGATATAGATATAGATAGATATATAGATATATATATATATATATATATATATATATATATATATATATATATATATAAATATAAATATAAAAGAAGGTCATTGAGTTTCTGGACTCCAGACAGAACCTTGCATCTTTCATCCAGTGCTGCACTGATGTTTCTGGATTCTGAGTCATGGGGAAAGCAAAATAATTGTCTAAAGGATCTGCGGGAAAAGGGTAGTTGAGCTGTATAAAACAGGAAAGGAATATAAATAGATATCCAAGGAATTGAGAATGCCAATCAGCAGTGTTCAAACTCAAATCAAGAAGTGGAAAATGAGGGGTTCTGTTTAAACAAAACCACAGTCAGGTAGACCAACTAAGATTTCAGCCACAACTGCAAGGAAATTTTTTGGGGATGCAAAGAAAAAAAACACACAAATAACTTCAGGTAAAATACTAAACTCTCTAAAAACACGTGGTGTGGCTGTTTCAAGATGCACAATAAGGAGGCACTTGAAGAAAGATGGGCTGCATAGTCAAGTCGCCAGAAGAAAGCCATTACTAAGCAAATGCCACAAAGTATCCCACTTACAATACGCCAAACAGCACAGAGACAAGTGATGGAGTGATGAGACCAAAATGTTGCTTTTTGTCCACAACCATAAACACTACATTTGGAGAGGAGTCAACAAGGCCTATGATGAAAGGTACACCATTCCTACTGTGAAACACGGAGGTGGATCACTGACGTTTTGGGGATCTGTGAGATACAAAGGCACAGGAAATTTGGTCAAAATTGATGGCAAGATGAATGCAGTATGTTATCAAAAAAGATACTGGAAGCACATTTGCATTCATCAGTCAGGAAACTGAGCAGGGGACGTACTTGGACATTCCAACATGACAATGATCCAAAACACAAGACCAAGTCAACCTGTCATTGGCCACAGCAGAATAAAGTGAAGGTTTTTGCCAAGAGGAATGGGCAGCTTTACCATCTGAGAAGATAATGAGCTTCATCCATAAATACCACACAAAACTTCATGAGCACAACTGTATACCAAAACATAAGCCCATATGGAGAAGATTGACGGCACCACTGTACCTCTCTCTTACCTGGGCGGGGCTTGAGACGCCTGCTTCCACCGTGGCTGCTGGTCTCTCGCTCATCATTTAGCAGAGAGCACAGCGGGGTATTCAGGGAAAAAAACATCTGAACTTCGCAAAATCTGAAGCTATGGGAGTGGCTATGCCCCCCCAAGCTTTGCGATTCCTGCAATCTAGCTTGCGGTTCAAGTGGACGGAATCGGCGTTATCTTACCTCGGAACGTACATACCAAAAGACATTACACGTACGTTTGCACTTAACTTCCCGCCTGTCCTCGCAAAGGCTCGCTCTCTACTGTAGAGGTGGAGCAAGGGCCTACATTCGTGGTTCGGTAGGGGAAGCCGAATAAAGATGTGTATCTTACCCAAGTTCCTTTACCTATTCCAAGCCCTCCCTATAAACATCCCACTCTCTTTCTTCAAACAGGTTCACGCGCTCTTCACCTGCTTTGTCTGGGCAAACAAAAAGCCCCGTTTACGGCGCAACTTGTTCTCGCTCCCCAAACAAAACGGTGGCCTGGCCCTACCTGATATCCGACAATACTACCAAGCCACCCATTTAGGCCGGATTCTGGACTGGAGACGTAACAAGACGACTAAATTGTGGGTGCAACTTGAGCAGTCACAGTCATCGGTTCCCCTGGGGAGCGCGCTTTGGTGCCAGGACGGCTTACATTCGAGACTGAAGTCGCATCCAACGATAGGGGCCACTTTGAACCATGGCAATAAGGCGGCCATGAGATCATCCCTTACGTCTGGCTCCTCGCCGCTCTATCCGATTCTGGGTAATCCCAACTTCACGCCGGGACTGTGTTCCGCGGAATTTGCCACTTAGAGAGGAGGGTGTCGAGTGTGCCTCCAGTTTTGTATTGAGGAATAGATGGCCAACTATTGTGGAACTGACAGAGGAGTCAGGGACTTATCGGCTCCCCTTCTGGAGCGCAGTGAAAATACACCACTTTTTACATTCTATCCCCGACCCCCAGGCTTACACGCGTCAATTGACGACGTTTGAAGAACTCTGTTCTGAATCTGGCCCGGTGTCGCAGACTCTCTCTACAATGTACTCTTTACTGAACACTCCGCCCACGCAGCCTCACCTACCCTTCTTGGAGAAGTGGGAGAGAGACCTGAACCAAAGCTTTTCGGTGGCACAACAGCAGCACATCATTAGCTGCGCACTTAAAACGTCAATTTGCGCCAAAATTCAGGAGACAAATTATAAAGTCCTGACAAGGTGGTACCTCACGCCGGCCAAACTCCGTAGATGTTTCCCGTCCGCCTCGGATTGCTGCTGGAGGTGCGGGAGTGAGGTGGGCTCACTCCTGCATGTAAAAAATAAAATAGAAAAAGTGCAGCGCAAAACTTAAATATATAAATGATACTGGTATACTCAAACACCAATACCATAAGTGTGAATATGAATATGCAGAAAAAAAAAAAAAAATTTTATTCAATAAAAATTTTTATATATATATATATATATATATATATATATTATATAATATATAATATATATATATATATTAAAAATTAAATACAATTCAAACAAACAGTCCAAAAGTCCATAAGTGTCAGAAGATGAGTGAATTAAACGAAAATAAATCTCCACCATGTGACAATCCACCAAAATTTTGAAGTGATCCCTCCACCGTTGTAGATGGCTACTCTCACCTTCATATATGGACCACTGAGTTAACAGATGGTCAATAAAGCAAATCAAATAGGCAGGTCATGAACAGGAACCAGGCTGATGTATTAGATCCTCATAAGACAACCAAACCGCAAAGGACAGGTGCATGTAAAGAGATAATCACATACTAAGTGCTCACTGTTGCAATGTGTGGATTTATTCTTTAAAAGAAGCAAAAGTCAGGCTACTCACATTTGGCCAGACAAAAAACGTCATAAAGTAACAATCTTTAGGAATGAACAGCAGATGAGCGACGTGATGTTTCAGGCTCCTAAACCACCGGACGCGTTACGTCTGCATGTCTTCTGGTCGTGCCCAAAGCTGAGGGGCTTTTGGGAGGAGGTGCGCCGCATATCTCAATCCTTCACGGAATACGAAATCCCAGACGACGCGGCGTTCTTTCTGCTTCACCTCTCGACGATTTCCTTCAAATCATACAAGAAATCGCTGCTACGTCACCTACTAAACGCTGCCAAGGCCTGTGTCCCTCTGTTCTGGAAACAGCAGGCTCCACCGACCGTCTCTGGAAAAGTGGAGGAGATAAAAAAAATGGAAGATCTGGTCCTCACTGCGCGGCATGAGCACGAGAAATACTCTGAGACCTGGACCATCTGGAACGTATTTTTTTTTCTCTGATGAATAGATGGCCCTGATGCGACAGTGACTCGGTGGGGGGGTTTCCCGCCTGATATTGGCATTTTTCCCGGCGCCCTCTCTCTGGTCTGCCCCCCCCTCCCTTGTGTGCCTACCCCCCCCACTCCCTGTCCCTTGCTTTCTCTTTCCTCTTCCTCTCTTTCCCTGTTTTTCTTTGCTCTCTTACTTCTCTTCTCTTCCTCCCTCTTCTTCTTCCTACCTACACCTTACTCGCTCTGAGACTCTACGAGGAAAAATGAAAAGGAAGTGGAGAGGTCCTATATTTTCAGTCGTCCTTTTTAAGATGATAACCTTCACCCTAGCCGTTAGGGTACGATTGCGCATAGATCCACGTTCGTACACTGTTTTGCCGACACACTTGTAACTTGATTTATGTGACTGTAATGGCTGTAATGTGGAGACCTCTCTCCTTGGTGTTATTCAATAAAATTTATATTTGAAAAAAAAACAAAAAACAAAAAAAACATCTGGCTTTAAATTACCCGGTCCCCGCATCATCGATGGCCGGAATCGGAAACATCAGCTGATAGACCCCGCCCCCTTGGCCTCTGCGTTCCAGGAGACTGGAACCACTTGTCTCCCCACCCCTATAGGAAGCCGCATCACCGGATGCGACATTATCCGCCAGCCTGGACCCGGAACCGACATATGGGAATACCGCAAGGTGGGAGCCCGCATGGTCACCTGAGCGACTCTCGCAGATCCTGGGCACAGACTCCGACAACTCCTGCGAGCCATTGCTACCCCTGAGCTGGAGACTTCAGAACACCCACCGCCCCTACTGGGGGGTGCTGGGATGATCACTGCACACCAGGCAGAACAAACACCTTGAGGTAAGCCTTCCACCTTGGAGAGAGCGCAGCTCACCCTAGTTCCAGCAGCGCTTCCACCATGGTGGAAGAAACACAATGACTGAGGTCATGATGGAAGAGGAGGGATTTAATGGCTGTATGCATTTCCTGGAGAATGGGCGGAGTTTGGCTCTCACCAAGGTCGTCCTGAAAGGCGATTTTAGAAAATCACATTAAAATCGCGTGCCTTTACGGCACCATTTTTGGACGATGTGTTTCGGCCGTCAAAATTTCGGTGCATGCATTTATCTGTTGCTCTACGTATACGATTCGGATATCACAGATTATTAAAAAATTCTAAATATCTAAGACCGGTATCCCTAAAGCCTAGAAATAAAATATCCGCAAAAAGTAAAATTACAAACCTTTTCCTGAAGAGATCTGTGCAGTAACATATGTCTTTGTTTTCTCATTGATGACACTGCTATACAGAGAAACCAAACTGGCATTCTGCTTCCTGAGTATAGATGCCTGAACTTGCTCCTCTGAAATATATTCTTTAACCCAGGAGGCTGTGAAGAGTTTAGTACATAAATGTTTGAGTTCACTTGCTTGGAGATTCAAATCAAAGCACATGATGTTTAAGATCTTGTAGATCAAATTCACAGTTTGAGAAAATAGTGCCTCAGTCTGGTGATGTTCCTGAAGAGAGGTCAACAAGTCTAAAATGAAGTCCACAGGGATATTTAGGAGATGACAATTATATTCAAATTCCATGGAATGACCGTCATCCACCAGAAGAAAACTCAAGAGTGCTTGTATTAATTCCGTGTCTTGAGCCAAGTTCTCACGGAGAGACGATACTGTGTGAGCTGAGATTTCTCTTCTGCATGCCTTTGTATCATTCCAACGATGTAAAAATAACTCATAGAGTTCCTAAAATGAAAAAAGTAAATTGTTGAGAAAGGCAATCTGTTATTTTTCCATACCAATAATTATTTATTTAAATTTGTATTTGAACTAAGGGCATTGAAATTTAGAAAGTGGTTGTAAACCTCCAACATGAAAAATGAACAAAGCATTTTTTTTATTGTGCGTACTTGCCTCAAACCCAAAGTAGTGAATGTGATTTTTATCTGCTGTCTAGTTCCTCTGCTATCTGCATGAGTCACTGCTGAAAGGTTTCCTAGATTCCAAGCAATCATAAGTGAGAAGGGAGGGGGGCCTCCAGCACACAGCCTGTAATTGACAGCCTCAGCTCTGCATGTTTCCCTATGTGCTGTGTAGAGGGAAGGCGTGTCCATTCCCTTCACTTAGGTTATACTTAAAGCGGTGGTTCCCCTAAAAATAATTTTAACATTGCTTTTCCCAAATAAATTACGATTAGAATCGGCCGGTTTTATAAAAAAAAAAAAGGTCCGTACATAGCGTTTGTTGTTTTCGTTCCCACCGCCACTTCCGGGTACGATGCTGGCGATGGGCGTTCCTAATTGATGGACAGGCATCCGACCGACGCATACATCGCGTCACGAGATGCCGAAAGAAGCCGAACGTCGGTGCGCATGCGCCGTATAGAGCCGCACCGACGTTCGGCTTCTTTCGGCATCTCGTGACGCGATGTATGCGTCGGTCGGATGCCTGTCCATCCGACCGACGGAAGTGGCGGTGGGAACGAAAACAAACGGTATGTACGGACCTTTTTTTTTTTATAAAACCGGCCGATTCTAATCGTAATTTATTTGGGAAAAGCAATGTTAAAATTTTATTTTTAGGGGAACCACCGCTTTAAGTCTTCTCCCTGAGTCATGCAGTGCGTGATGTTAACTTCCTGCCCTCCAACTATGGTAAAAACCTGTCTAAATAAAAAGTCCTTTCCGTCCCCTTGCTTCGAGTGACAGGGTTTTTTACATATCTCGTGCACTAGCTTGGACACATGCACATTCCTGGATGTTTATCATAATATGGGGGGTGATCCACAGTTCATTGTGAGAGGTAATGTAGGTCACTCGAAGCGAGGGGACGGAAAGGACTTTTTAATTTAGAGAGGTTTTTTCCTGGAAGTCTTAATTTTCACTGAACAATAAAAGAGGATTGCTCAGAGCTGGATTAACTCTGTGTGGCAAGACTGGGCACAGATGATAGGAAATCTTATTCTCTACATTGTAACATCAAAAAAAAAAAAAATTGGGGTTTACATCCACTTTAAACAAGCTGTGCATATTCAGGACTTTGAACGGATGTAAAAGGAGAGAGGGCTGCAGATAAAAAGATGCAACTTAAGTAGGAGGAATGGTTTCATCTTGGTGTATCCCCCAAGGCTTGTCACTTCTCTAGGTATATAAAAGGGTTTTCAACCACTTTAGGTTTTGGTAAAAAAAAAGGGTTGTTCACAGGTACATGGGTCATCGTATCTTTTTAGCATCTTTCACAGCTGCCATTAATCATCACCAAGGGTGAAAATACCAAAAGTGCAGTCACATCTCACCCACTGCAGTGGCGTCACTAGGGTTGGTGTCACCCCCCCACTACAGTCCCCCCTCAGTAAAGACCCCCCTCCCTCGGTGCAGACACCCGCATCAGTGCAGACACCCCCACCTCAGTGCAAACCCTCCCCAGCAGTACATCTCCCTCTCAGTACAGACACCCCGCAGTAGTACAGCTCCAAGTGGTGTGTGTGTCCCACGAGTGCGGGCTCCTCCTCCTCTGTGGGTGTAAACGGAGAGGAGGGCCACCGCCGAATGTACCAAGATGGCCACGGCTCCGGAGCTAGGCCGAAGCCGCGGCCTTTCCTAATGTTATGGCCGCGGCGGCAATCCGTGGAACACAGTGTGTGCCGATCCGAAGGGGGGTGACCTGTGGTCACCACTAGCTGCAACTAACGATTATTTTCATAATCAATTGGCCAATTATTGTATTAATATGTAAAGTTTAAAAAAAAAAGGCAATTTTTAAATATCTCTATGAAGTGGTAAATATAAATAACCAACTATATGGTTAAATAGAAAAATCTCTAATCCACTCTGAAAATAACAGACAGAAGAGATATATACTGTATATACCATTAGAGGGTGAATCTGGTAAATATCATCAGATATCATTCTTGGTCAACGGAATTTATATGACCATAGGACGTCATATGACGTCCTGGACTTTAGTGGGGGATAGCTGAATGATGCCTGCAGCTACAGGAATCATATCCTTCTCTTCAGGCGGAAATTCTGCGCACCATAAGAACGATCATATCGGCTGTTCCACCACTTGATCGTTCTTATAGGCGGCGGGAGGTGACATTTTCCCCCACCATGTGGTGCTTCGCCGAGCTCTCCCGTGCCATCGGAGGCCCGGAGAATGAATCGGTCGCCGCCGGATGAGGATAGAGATTTCCGGTGACAAAATGGTCACCGATAATTATGACCATAGTAATTCTAGCACTAGATCTCCTCTGTAACTCTAAACTGGTAACCTGTAAAAAAAAAAAAAAAAAATTAAAGTGTCGCCTATGGAGATTTTTAAGTACCGAAATTTGGCGCCATTCCATGAGTGTGCGCAATTTTAAAGCGTGACAAGTTAGGCAACTATTTACTCGGCGTAACATCATCTTTCACATTATACAAAAAATTGGGCTAACTTTACGGTTTTGTTATTTTTTAAATTAATGAAACCGGTTAAAAAATAAAAATAAAAGGCGTTTGAAAAATTATTGCGCAAATACTGTGCGAGATAAAAATTTGCAATGACCACCACTTTATATAAAATGTTTGGAGAGTTCTGAGTAATTTTCTAGCAAACTAATTATGATTTTTACATGAAGGAGAGAAGTGCCAGAATAGGCGCGGTATGGAAGTAGTTAAAAAAAAAAAAAATATCACTTTAAAATGACTCTGCAGGAAAGATCAGCATCTGAACCCAGAGAAGGTGGAGGCCGATAGGCTGGAGGAACTATAAGACAGGGTTTGACAAATCTGCTTGGAATCTAGGAGCCAGCTAAAAAAGTTAGGAGCCAGAAAACGCACCCCGTCCCGACGAGCTTGCGCGCAGAAGCGAACACATACGTGAGCAGCGCCCGCATATGTAAACGGTGTTCAAACCACACGTGAGGTATCGCCGCGATTGGTAGAGCGAGAGCAATAATTCTAGCCCTAGACCTCCTCTGTAACTCAAAACATGCAACCTGTAGATTTTTTTAAACATCGCCTATGAAGATTTTAAAAAGGTAAAAGTTTGTCGGCATTCCACGAGTGGACACAATTTTGAAGCGCGACATGTTGGGTATGAATTTACTTGGCGTAACATTATCTTTCATAATATTAAAAAAAATGGGGATAACTTTACTGTTGTCTTATTTTTTAATTAAAAGTTTAATTTTTTCCCCAAAAAGTGCGCTTGTAAGACCGCTGCGCAAATACGGCCATTTTATTCTCTAGGGTGTTAGGATAAAAAAATATATATATAATGTTTGGGGGTTCTAATTAGAGGGAAGAAGATGGCAGTGGAAATAGTGAAAAATGACATTAGAATTGCTGTTTAACTTGTAATACCAACGGCCACCACCAGATGGCGCCAGCTGGGGACTTCGCACCTTCCAAGCCAAGTCGCCAGGATGCTATTCTAGTCGCCATTGCTACCTGGCGACCGGGATTTGTCGAGCCCTGCTATAAGGCATTACAATTACATTCAACGTAAACTTTTACCAGTATTGTGCATTTAAAATGATCATATCCATGAGAAGAAAAAAAAATAATAAATCAGCTTTTAGTACTCTTAATATAAAAGGATTTATATGTCCCTTCTACTCTTCATATAGCTTTATGTCTAAATCCTAGGTAAAATGCTTGGGGGCGCATGCGCGGCATGGGACGGAGCAGCCGCTTCTGAGGAGAGCTCTGGTTCCATCAGGGCTTTCTGCCACCAATTTGTGGACTGCAAGCTCCGCAAACCAGCACACAAGCACCTGTGCATGCCTACATCAAGGAAGAAGAGACTTGGAGGCCACCAGAAGTCATACACACTACCTCCTCAGGCCCAAAGAACGGGACAGCATGGCAAAAAATGGCGCTGGCGTCCTGCCCCCAACATTTGCCTCCTCTTCTCCTGCAACGGACCTGCTGCAGACCCTTCTAGTAACCGAGTACATTCCCCTTTCTAAAGTGGATCTGGATATCGGCTTGGACACATTATGCACTAAACTTCTCACAAAATTCCAATCTGAGATCCAGAAATCGACTAAAACCCTGTCCCAGGAAATTGCAGCTTTAGTCACATGTACTGACTACTAGAAAACAAGCATGACGAATTGGCAATCACATTTAATGACCTCTCAAGGGAGCATGAGACATTATCCTCTGCTTTCACACAGTTGCTTGCACATGTAGAGGATTTATACAACAAAAACAGAAGAAACAATCTTAGAATAAGAGGAGCCCCAGATTCTATCACAGATTTAATTGCATACTCCAAACTTTTTCCAGTTTCTGTTGCCAGAACAAAACTCCCAGTCCTTCATCCATTGCGCCCTTAAAGGGCTAAAAAAAAAAATCCAGATAAGCCCCCAGGGACATAGTCCCATGTATGAAGGACTTTCAGTTTCTCGTTAAAAAGAGGAAATAATGTGTGCTGCATTAGAAACATCACTCTAGATGGAGTTCAGTTACAGATTTATTCGGAAATCTCACAAGCAACACTGGATCACAGCCTAGCTATCCACAGCAAGGATCCGTTATAGATGGGGCTTTCCATTTAAACCGATTATCCCTCATAATGGTACAACCTGCATTGCTACCACAATCCCTGAAGGTCAGGACAGGGGTCGACAATATCCGGGCACCAGGTCGCAATTGCGACAAGAAATTGTGACCTGGCACCTGCCGGTAATTGAGGCCGCGGCTTTGCGGCCTACAAGCCCGCGAAGCCGCGGCCTCAATTACTGGCCACCGCGGTAATTAGAACCCCCAAACATATATATTTTTTATTCTAACACCCTAGAGAATAAAATGGCGATCGTTGCAATATTTTCTGTCACGCCATATTTGCGCGGCGGTCTTACAAGCGCACTTTTTTGGGGAAAAATTACACTTTTTTTAAATAAAAAATAAGACAACAGTAAAGTTATCCCAATTTTTTTTTAATATTGTGAAAGATAATGTTACGCCGAGTAAATTGATACCCAACATGTCACGCTTCAAAATTGCGTCCGCTCGTGGAATGCCAACAAACTTTTAACCTTTAAAATCTTCATAAGCGACTTTTTTTAAAAAAATCTACAGGTTGCATGTTTTGAGTTACAGAGAAGGTCTAGGGGTAGAATTGTTGCTCTCGCTCTAATGATCGCGGTGATACCTCACATGTGTGGTTTGAATACCGTTTACATATGCGGGCGCGACTCGCGTATGTGTTCACTTCTGTGCGCAAGCTCGTCTGGACGGGGTGCGTTTTCTGGCTCCTAACCTTTTTAGCTGGCTCCTAGATTCCAAGCAAATTTGTCAAACCCTGTGACCCATCCTAGTCAAACTAGGTATTTTCGATCTCAACAATCTCTCAGCCTCTATCTGAAACCCCCCTGGATCGAGAGGAGACAGGCGCAGAACCAGACACAAAGCTGGCCAGTGGAACCTTAATTGATTCTACATTTCCATAAAATATAAACCAAAAGTTTTATTTTTCCTTTTTGCTGTTCTCTTCTTCCTTACAGTTTTTCAATAACCAACTATAATAGACTTGCTATCTGCTCCTTTTGCTTAACTGAAATGTTCTTTTTTGCATAACCTATATCCTCTATTTGGTATATATACAGATTGCATTGCCAGCCCTATATACCAACCCAGGACAATGCACACCTTTACAATGTAAATTACAGAAATCAGCCTATTTTGATACAACACTGCCACCTACTGCCCTAAATGGGAACCGTAAGTAGCACACGTTTTTGGTTTGAAAGGAAACACTTTGCTCTATTACATTACTACACAAAAAGCAAGTTGGTAAGCATAAAACCTGGAACCAGCATATTATTAGCACAATGCCAAATGAAGGATTGAAGATGATTCAGGGTTAAGGGAAACTGTTCAGAAGAGACAAGGATTGTTCGGCACAGTACACAAACACCCTGAATCGTTTAATTTTTCAACAATCTATGGCTCCAAGTTCAACATTACCACCATAGTGGAATATCAACGTTTAATACTGTCTCAACACTGCCATCTTCTGTCCTAAATAAATAATGCAGGTTTTTCATGACTTTTCTAGTGATAGGTACTATGAAAATCCCTCTTTTGGAAACCTCATAAAAAGGCAATTGAATACAGTAGTGCCTTTAACAACAGAGGATAATCTCTCCTCCTTACCAAAACTTCCAAAGAGACATCTCCAGAATTACCCACTTTATATACCCGTTTACTGTTTTTGGTTATTATCTCATATAAAAATGTTACTCTCAGATAAGACATCATCAAAATCTCTGGATTCTACCACAACTCCTAGCGCATAATTTTTTCATGATAGTTATGCGTGACATGCATCATATAACTGCAGCTACATATACACAACTACATTTAATTTCAACCTCAGTGAAATAGCTAGGCTTTCTTGATGTCTGATCTCTTAACAGAGCTCACCAAGATTATTATAGCTTCAACAGCGGACCCATTCTCAACCTTTGTCATATGAGTTATAGATATAATAGCACAGTTAATCATATTTACGCTAATTGATATGGCTACCTGCCCGAATGCCAACATGATTCAACCCCACTCACATCACTCAGGTTGGTTCCGATCCAGCCAGTTTAATTGCGATTTCATTTATTTAAAAAAAAAAAAAATTCCTGGTATTTTTATTTCGATTCAAAATGTACCGAGACTGAGCTTGAGATCCCCACATCCTAAAGATTCTCGGTAGGAAAAACAGGATTTTTATAACAACTCACCTGTAAAATTCTTTTCTTGGAGTACACCACGGGACACAGAGCCAATGGGTTGTATGGTCACCAAAAGGTGATTGAACACTGGCACAACCAATGAAGACAAGTTCCCCTCCATATAACCCCTCCCCTAAGGGAAGTACCTCAGCTTTTCAACAAAGCAGTAAGGTTCCCAAAGAAGGGGGAGGTGGGATCTGTATCCCGTGGTGTACTCCAAGAAAAGGATTTTACAGGTAAGCCGTTACAAAAATCCTGTTTTCTTTATCGTACACCATGGGACACCGAGCCTCTATTCATTACATAGTGGAATGCCCCAGAGCAATGCTCAATGAAGAGTGGGAGACACAGCTCAAGCAGGTCGCTTACGGACAAGAAGCCCTATACTGCTGCCTGCAGCACACTACGCCCAAAGGCGGTATCCTCATAGCCTCTTACATCTATTTGATAGAATTTGGAAAATGTATGGACTGAAGACCAAGTTGCAGCTTTACAGATCTGAGCCATGGAAGCCTGGTGATGCACTGCCCATGAAGCACTTATTGCCCTGGTAGAGTGCGCCTTAACAGAAAAAGGAGGAATCCTGTTCTTTAAACCATAAGCTTGAATAATTACTTGTCAAATCCACCTTGCTATGGTGGATTTTGATGCCGCTTGTGCCTTCTTAGGACCATCTGGCAAAATAAACAAAACATCTGTCTTGCATATCTGAGCGGTTGCCTGCAGATACACCTTTACTGCTCTCACCAATTTCCAGCTTGTACCCTAGGGATACTGCGCAAACTACCCACTTGTCCTGGATCTCTGTCTGCCATACCGCTGAAAACTGCCAAAGCCGTCCACCCACTCGGCCGAGCCGGGGCGCCTCTTCATAAAGAGGCTTTGGGGTCTTGCTTGTTAGCTTTTGAACCCCACAGCTTCTTGTTCTTCTGGGTCTGGTTTTCTTGAGAGAGAGAGAGAGAGAGAGAGAGAGACACAGACAAGGACGCTCGTTTTTCTTCTTCTCTGGCAAGAGACTAGTCTTAACGCTCAACATCCTTTGGATATATTTTTCCAAATCATCCCCAAAGAGGCGTTCACCATGGAAGGGGAAACTGGGCAAAAAATGTTTTGATTGGGCTTCTGCTGACCAATGCTTTAGCCATATGCACCAGTTGGAGTGTCAGGCGAGATGCCTGTTGGATAGAATCTCTAATGGCACCCACTGAAAAACATAAGGCCCTAGGCTTATTCTACCACAATTTGATCTGCTCCGGAGGCAGATCTTTCAGCCAGTTTCACCTGGTCCTTTAGGATCAGACACATGCCAACTGCCGCCACAGCAGGTTGGGTTACTGCGCCCGCCAGGAGAAAGGAAGACCTTAAAGATTCCAACTTCTTCTCAGAAGGATCTTTAAATACCTGGGCATTGTCCACCAGACAATTTAGGCTTGTTTACAAAAGAAATCGCTGCATCCACAGAAGGCAGACTCCACTTCTTGGTAAACTTCTCCTCCATAGGATAAAGAACTTCAAACTTCCTAGGAGGAGAAAAACACTTATCTGGGTGTTTCCAGTCTGCAAAAATCAGCTTCTCCAATAAAGGATGGATCGGAAAGGCACAGGCAGCCTGCAGGGATTTTAATGAACCCAGAGAGGAGACAGGCTATTCAGTTAACTCATCCGAGGGTAGTCTGAATGTAGAGCGTATCGCTTCAGCATAACATTACACCTGTAACTTAAGAACTTGGGAAGCAGAAAAGGCTTCCTTTGATATTACTGATCCCTCCGAGTCCTTATCCTCCTCAGATTTCTCTGAAAGGAGATCCAAAACTACAGAAGGAAATCTACTTCGCTTTTTGTCCTTTTCTGAAGACTTTGCGATTACTGCAGCGATTCTCCCTTCTAAGCTGTTCAGGGCTGTTGCCAAAGTGTCCTCAGTGACATATGCAGGCACCGGCACCACAGGAGAGGCTGCTACGCCCGATAGAGGTAATGTCTCATCCTGTATAGGTGCGTCAGGTATTACCGGAGAGGAAGGTACCGAGCAGGCACGGCTAGAGCCTCCTGTCTCTGGCGGCGGTGCTTTCTGGTCTTTCTTAGTCCCTGAATTTCTTCTCTGGGAAGACATTTTACCAAGCAAAGCCGAGGTACCACAAAAAATGCATATACTACTGTGCTAGTTTAGCAATCTACATACAAGTATGCAACCAAGAACACAGGTTCATGCTAGAGTAGGTGTCTATGGGAGTGCTCAGCCAACCGCATCTTAGGTGCCCTTACGCTGCTGTGTCCCATCAAGTAAGCTCTCCAAGCCTGAGAGAGGCTCCTTTAAATTACTTCCTGTATGACCTGCCATTGGGAAATAGCGTGTGCCGTGCACGCTCATGCCCCCCTCCCATTGCATAATAGCATAAAGCGTGCCCCGTGTGCGCGACCTAGGGGCAATGGCGGTGCTCAGACACAAGTAGAAAACCTCCTGACACTTGCCTGAAGAGGAGGGGGAAGGCATCCGTCCCTGGCAGAGCTTAGCAGCGGAAGGAGTGCGCTTGTCTGGAGAACCGACACTGATCTGGAGCATGGTGAGTGGAACTCAGCTCTTTACTCTCTCCAGTGGTAGTTAGCTGCCCTAACCCATGTATCCTCTTCCTCAGCGGGCGTTCCAGTTTCCGATAATAGTGGTCCCTGCAGCAGATTCGCCGCAAGATCACTTAAAATGGTCAGCGGGACCCCGGGCCCCCCCCCCCCTGCTCTCCGGAGCCCTCGGCAGCGGTGATCGGATCCTTTTCCCTCAGTGGCCTGGAGACGGGTGAGGGGGAAGATTGCCCCCACCCGTCTTGCTATCACAACAGGGCAAAAAAGGCATAAAAAAAAAAAAAAAAAAACTTCACTTCCACCCATAGTCTTTTTGACCCCAGATCTCATATTTAAGAGGTCCTGTCATGCTTTTTTCTATTACAAGGGATGTTTACATAACCCTGCGAGACCATGCCTTAAAACATACTGATTCAGTGTGATGCTCCTCCACTGTGGCAGGAACTCCTGGAGCCTTCCGACTGGGAGGAAAGTGAGTGAGTAACTTATATAGCGCTACAAATGCAAACTAAAATCGCCTTAAGGCGCTTTGCATCCAGTGTCGTCCTGATCCTTCAGAACAGGTGGGTCTTAAGATTTTTTCCTGAAGGCCCGAAGGTTTTCTTCCATGCGGATGTTCATGGGTAGAGCGTTCCATAGCCGTGGTCCTTGGACTGCAAATCTTCGTTCTCCTTTAGATTTGTAGCGGGTCTTGGGGATGTGGAGGAGGTTTTGGCTAGTTGACCGGAGGGCGCGACTAGGGGTGTAGAGTTTTAATTTTCTCGCATAGATATTGAGGAGCGTTTCCTTGTGTGCATTTGTGAGTGAGGCAGAGGGTCTTGAATGTAACCCGATCCTTATGGCTAGCCAATGTAGGGACCTCAGGGACAGGGTAATTGATTCCTAGTTTTTTTTTTCCCTGTTACCAGTCTAGCTGCTGTGTTCTGAACGACTTGTAGATGCAAAATCTGATATTTGGGTAGTCTGAGGTAGAGGAAGTTTGCATAGTCGAGTCGTGAATTAATGATTGTTCCAACTACTACTGCTGCCGTGTCCTCTTCCGGGATGAAAAGGATGAGTCTCCGCACCAGGCGGAGAAGATGGTGAGATCCGCTGACTACTGATCCTATTTGTGCGTCCATAGTCATGTCTTAGTCAAAAATGACTCAGGCTTTTGACTTTGGTGCTTGGGGTGATGGTTTGGCCAAGGATGGTGGGTGGTGTGCATGTAGTCCTAGAGTTTTTCTTTTGGTTTGTGTGGAAAAGAGAAGCTTCGTTTTGGATCCATTAATGGGTTTGTAAAGGAATTTTTTTTTTTTATCTTAATAATGCACTGCTGTTTTCATGTCCTCATTGTTCGTTTTTGCTCTCAAGTTGCTGTAATTCTTCTCTGATCTCCACACTTCCTGGTTGTCTGTTTCCTGATAACCACAGTACTGGGAGCTTTCTCTCTGTGGTCACTAATCAAGGAGGTGTGATTACTGTGTGTCTAAAACCCCTCAGCACCAATCAGTTTCGTTTTCCAAACCATCACTGCCCTGTATTGGCTCTGTGGCTCTGTACAGCAGAGGCAGGAAACATGCAAAAACGAATCAAGAAACTACAGGTACATTATATGATTGATTTTTAAAAGGAATCAGTTAACTATTATGTCTCTATACCCTGTAAACAGTCATTTCAGCAAAAAAAAAAGTTTTAATTTACAACTCCTTTAAGTTTGAGGGAGCTCTCCGCCATCCAATTATCGATCAGTAAGAGGCAATTTTCTAGCTAGTGCGGGTTATTGGTCTTTTTTTCCAGTGATGCAAAGGTAGGAGTTGACTGTCATCAGCGTAGGAGTGATAGAGCAGGTCCCGTTTGCTGATGATTTTGGAGGAGTGGGCGGAGGTAGATGTTGAAGAGCACGGGCGACAGGGGTGATCCTTGAGGGACTCCGCATGTAAATGCGCGTGCTTTCGAAGTGAAGGCTCCTAGTTTCATTAAGAAAAACAAAAAGCGGCGCCCTCTAAGCGTAGTATGGAGTTTAATAAGGACAAACGACAACAATTCATATAAGAGGTTACTCACAAAGATACAGAAAATACGGGTATTGGAATAATGGTGTCATCTGAGACTGACATCTGGAGTGTAAGGACTTTGCTGATAAGATCTTCTCGCAGGCTTCAGGCGGCGTGATGGTGAATCCACACAGTGGGGGCCGAGGGCGGTATCTCTGGGGGTCCCTGGATGGTATTACAGCACTGTTATTAGGGGAGGCAGGCAGGCAGAGACGCCACATTCGGCGCAGTGGAACGCAGCCGTGGAGCGCAAACAGCTGAGCGTCACTTCCGGGTACAGTCTCAGGGCGGTGCACGCGTTCGAGACATGCGTGTCTCTTCGGGGGCCATCTTGGATGAGGGACAGAAGAACAGCTCGAACGGAGCTGATTGGTTAATACTACTAGACCCGGAAATCAGCTTTACATAGCGGGCAATCGAAAAACGGGGAATCGAAAAGCAGTATGGAAATATATTGAAAAATCTCACAAGGGACTAGTACAAGACGGGCTTAAAGCTACAAATATCAATCATCATAATTTATAAGATTACAAAAGAATTAAGAGACAACATATATATATAAAAAAATACATATAGAATATATATAAAATATACATATATATATGTAATTAGCAGCAACAGAATTGAAACACTAGTTTTAGGAGAATAGATATATGGATATATGTCGTGGACTACCCATTGGTGGCTTGATGTTAAAAACAGAATATCTGTTTAAATTGGTACACAAAAAGAGCTTTTCGTAGGATCTATTTGACTGATATAAAAAAGATTCTTTGCGGGTAGGTATGGGATGTGCACGAATAACATATATGTAGATGCGTGCACATATACAGAACAAAAATTGCTCATGGATCAGTATCAAAATATATATATATATATATATATATATCTAAAAAAAAACAACACTAAAAAGTGTGAGAGTTAATATAGTATGTGAGATATGTAAAAAAGAAGAAAAGGATTGCTATAAACCAGACATGATTTTAAAGGAGGTTATGACATCAGAATAAAATATACAGAGAAATACTAGGATAAAAAGAGTGTATATTGTTGTATATTATAATTAAAAAAAATTTTTTTTTTAATAAATTAATTAATTGAATAATTAAAAAATTATCAATTAATAAAAGTTAGTAAACATTAATAAAAATTAATTGAGAGAAGAGTATTATAATAAGATATTAATTTCTAATCCCTCATTCAGGCCTCGAGGCGATAAACAATCCAAGGTGAAAATCCAATAATTTTCACGTTCGCAGAGTTTTTTGTATCTCTCGGCCTGGGGGAGAAGTCTGGATATGGCCTCTATGACCCAAACACGAAGTTCTGAAGAGGATTGTTGGTGGACCTCTTTAAAATGCCTAGCAACACTGTACTTTTCCAGGCCTTTTTCAACGAAATTCCGGTGTTCACCAAACCTCTTCCTTAGTGTCCGAATAGTACGGCCCACATAGAAGAGGCCGCAGGGACAGGTGAGGCAGTATACCACATATTCGGAAGAACATGTAAAAAAGTCAGGTAGGGTATACTGTTTGCCTTTACAAATGAAATCTTTCTGTCGATGAGTTACATGGGGACAGGTAAGACAACGGGCTTTTCTACATTGATACATCCCTTTAATATGGAAAAAAGTCAGGGAGGCGGTGTTGCTGTTCCGTTTTTTGTTGTTCTTTATTTTACTGGGCGCTATACTTGCCTTTATGTTTTTGGCTCTTCTATAGCTTACTATAGGGCGTTCAGCTAAAGAGGTTTTTAGGTGTGGGTCTTCTTTTAGAATAGGCCAATGTTTAACAAGGATCCTCTCCATTTGTCTAAATTGGCTGTGAAATTGTGTGACAAAGCGCACTATAGGTGTTGTCTCATCTTTTTTATCCTGTGTCTTTTGCGCTCTGGGGATTAGTTCTGTGTGTGAATAATGTTGGAAGGCACCTTCAATAAGATTTACAGGATATCCTTTTTCAGAAAACTTGTCTTTTAGTTTCAGACCATGTGTGATATAATCCTTATGTCTAGTACAATTGTGCTTAAGGCGACAAAACTGACTTTTTGGAATATTTTTTAGCCATCGGGGATGATGGCAACTCCGGTAGTGTAAGAAAGAATTCCCGGCAGTAGGTTTTACAAAGTTTTGGGCGCAAATGGTAGTATTGTCATATGAGAGCTCCAGATCTAAAAAGGCTAGGGTTTTGTCATCAGTGACTGCTGTAAAAGAAAGGCCCATGGTATTGGAATTACAATGTTCAAGGAACTTGGGGATTAGCTCATCGGGGCCATCCCAGATGATAACGATATCATCTATGTACCTACCGAAAAATACAAGATGAGAGGCAAACGGATTGTTATACCATATGTGGTGGAGTTCCCAATAGCCCATGGTCAAGTTTGCATAACTGGGTGCAAAATTAGCTCCCATGGCTGTTCCTTGAACCTGTATAAAAAACTCACCATCACTTTCGAAATAATTGTGTGTGAGACAATATTTAAGTAAATCCAATAAAAAGTGGATTTGTCGGGGATTCAGCAATGGATCTTTGTTTAAGAAATATTGGGTTGCTAGAATACCCACTTCATGTGGTATTGAAGTATATAATGATACTACATCCAGGGAAAGCCAACGGTAAGACTTTTCCCACTGATAGGGTTGTAGCATCTGGAGTAGGTGTGTACCATCCTTAATGTAGGAAGGAAGGTTCGCCACTAAGGGTTGTAGAAAATGATCTATGTAGATCGAAAAATAACTGGTGACACTTTCCATTGCTGCCACTATGGGTCTCCCTGGGGGATTCGATTGGTTTTTGTGGACTTTGGGTAAGTGATAGAAGTAAGGTCTCTTGTAAAAATCGTGAAGTAGAAAGGCCACTTCCGTTTTAGTTACCAGGCCTTCTACTTTTGCTGCATTGACTAAATCGTGGGCTTCTTGTAAGACCACCAAAGGGTCAGTTTTCAATTTACAGTAGGTGGTAGTATCCGATAGGAGACGAGAGCTCTCTACCTGATAGTCAGTCAGATTCTGAATCACTATACTTCCGCCTTTGTCTGCTTGACGTATAACAACGGAATCGTTTTCAGTTAGTCGTTTCAAAGCTAAATTTTCTGCTGCAGAAAGATTAGAGGAATTTTTGTGGGTGGTAGTTCGTTCACACATACGTAGAATATCACTATAGACTACTTGATAAAAACTTTGTATAAATGGCCCTTTCGAATAAGTAGGGTAAAATATAGATTTGGGTCTAAACTTGGTCTGCAATATTGGTGGTGATGTGGAAAGGTGTTGAGTGAGTAGTTCGACATAATCGTCGGAATCTTCAGTATACAAAAGTTCAAGGTGGTCAAGAGCCATTCTTTCAGGAACACTACAATTCCGAAAGAGATCTGGACTGGTAGGACAAGTTTCAGTAAGAGGCGCATCCAATGTGGCTTTGGCGGTTTTTAGATTAAAGAAACGCTTAACAGTGATATTCCTAATAAACCTATTCAGATCTAAAAATAGCGTAAACGGATTAGGAGGGGCCATTGGTGCAAAGGTGAGGCCTCGAGCTAACAAGGACTCTTCAGATGTAGTAAGACTGTGGTCAGATAGATTAAAGATTTTTATCGTTTTCGTACTTTGTGGTTTTTTTTGGCGTCTCTTTCTGCCCCCTCTTCTGCCTCTGTATCTAGTTTTCTTTTTGGGCAGGACAGGGGGGCTATCACTAAAAAAGGCGGAACCAGAGTTGTTACGGAGGATGGTGAGGTAGGGGATGATTGAAGGTCAGTTTCCATAGTCAAAGAGAGTGGTTGTGAAGAATGAATTATATCTAAGGCTGAACTGGTTCCTGGTTTTGGAGAAAATATGGGGTCTTCCGACACAGGATTAGAAAGAACTGGAGATCTAGAGGGACTGGGGTGAGGTATGAGGGTAGCATTGGCTGGAACAGGGGAAGTAGCACTATTAGCAATAGCGTTTACCTCCAAAGGTTCGGAACTTGAAAAAAATATTCCAAAAAGTCAGTTTTGTCGCCTTAAGCACAATTGTACTAGACATAAGGATTATATCACACATGGTCTGAAACTAAAAGACAAGTTTTCTGAAAAAGGATATCCTGTAAATCTTATTGAAGGTGCCTTCCAACATTATTCACACACAGAACTAATCCCCAGAGCGCAAAAGACACAGGATAAAAAAAGATGAGACAACACCTATAGTGCGCTTTGTCACACAATTTCACAGCCAATTTAGACAAATGGAGAGGATCCTTGTTAAACATTGGCCTATTCTAAAAGAAGACCCACACCTAAAAACCTCTTTAGCTGAACGCCCTATAGTAAGCTATAGAAGAGCCAAAAACATAAAGGCAAGTATAGCGCCCAGTAAAATAAAGAACAACAAAAAACGGAACAGCAACACCGCCTCCCTGACTTTTTTCCATATTAAAGGGATGTATCAATGTAGAAAAGCCCGTTGTCTTACCTGTCCCCATGTAACTCATCGACAGAAAGACTTCATTTGTAAAGGCAAACAGTATACCCTACCTGACTTTTTTACATGTTCTTCCGAATATGTGGTATACTGCCTCACCTGTCCCTGCAGCCTCTTCTATGTGGGCCGTACCATTCGGACACCAAGGAAGAGGTTTGGTGAACACCGGAATTTCGTTGAAAAAGGCCTGGAAAAGTACAGTGTTGCTAGGCATTTTAAAGAGGTCCACCAACAATCCTCTTCAGAACTTCGTGTTTGGGTCATAGAGGCCATATCCAGACTTCTCCCCCAGGCCGAGAGATACAAAAAACTCTGCGAACGTGAAAATTATTGGATTTTCACCTTGGATTGTTTATCGCCTCGAGGCCTGAATGAGGGATTGGAAATTAATATCTTATTATAATACTCTTCTCTCAATTAATTTTTATTAATGTTTACTAACTTTTATTAATTGATATTTTTTTAATTATTCAATTAATTAATTAATTTATTAAAAAAAAAAATAAATTTTAATTATAATATACAACAATATACACTCTTTTTATCCTAGTATTTCTCTGTATATTTTATTCTGATGTCATAACCTCCTTAAAATCACGTCTGGTTTATAGCAATCCTTTTCTTCTTTTTTACATATCTCACATACTATATTAACTCTCACACTTTTTAGTGTTTTTTTGATATATATATATATATATATATATATATTTTGATACTGATCCATGAGCAATTTTTGTTCTGTATATGTGCACGCATCTACATATATGTTATTCGTGCACATCCCATACCTACCCGCAAAGAATCTTTTTTATATCAGTCAAATAGATCCTACAAAAAGCTCTTTTTGTGTACCAATTTAAACAGATATTCTGTTTTTAACATCAAGCCACCAATGGGTAGTCCACGACATATATCCATATATCTATTCTCCTAAAACTAGTGTTTCAATTCTGTTGCTGCTAATTACATATATATATGTATATTTTATATATATTCTATATGTATTTTTTTATATATATGTTGTCTCTTAATTCTTTTGTAATCTTATAAATTATGATGATTGATATTTGTAGCTTTAAGCCCGTCTTGTACTAGTCCCTTGTGAGATTTTTCAATATATTTCCATACTGCTTTTCGATTCCCCGTTTTTCGATTGCCCGCTATGTAAAGCTGATTTCCGGGTCTAGTAGTATTAACCAATCAGCTCCGTTCGAGCTGTTCTTCTGTCCCTCATCCAAGATGGCCCCCATAGAGCCTGACGAAGAGACACGCATTTCTCGAACGCGTGCACCGCCCTGAGACTGTACCCGGAAGTGACGCTCAGCTGTTTGCGCTCCACGGCTGCGTTCCACTGCGCCGAATGTGGCGTCTCTGCCTGCCTGCCTCCCCTAATAACAGTGCTGTAATACCATCCAGGGACCCCCAGAGATACCGCCCTCGGCCCCCACTGTGTGGATTCACCATCACGCTGCCTGAAGCCTGCGAGAAGATCTTATCAGCAGAGTCCTTACACTCCAGATGTCAGTCTCAGATGACACCATTATTCCAATACCCATATTTTCTGTATCTTTGTGAGTAACCTCTTATATGAATTGTTGTCGTTTGTCCTTATTAAACTCCATACTACGCTTAGAGGGCGCCGCTTTTTGTTTTTCTTATTGTTGTTTCAGAACTACTTCTTCTTGACAGCTGGCAGCCCTCCAAGCAAGAGTGTATACTTAATGTAAAACAATTTGTGCTACTGTCTCATGAATTCTCCAATGGACTGAATTTTTATCACAAATAAAACTTTAATCATTTTTTAAAAACATTTTTAATTTTTTAATCCTCCAGTTTACTAACTTTGATTATATTTTTAATCAACTTTCTCATGGACAGCTGAATTTGATCACTGCCCCATCCCTAAAATCCTCTCCATGTTTATTTTTTAATCTTTCAGCTTTCACATGAGTTTCACCATTTTTTCCCTTTCCTTAAATGTGTATTCCCATCTCCTTCATTTCATTTTTGTGAGCGCTTGATTTTATTTGTTTTTTCTCCTAGTTTCATTGTCTGGGATCAATTCTCTAGGAAGGATGTGAACCAGGGTAGATCAGAGTCTGCGACTCCGGCTACTTCTGTGGAGACGAGTGAGCAGAGTTTTGTGGTCTACTGTGTCGAAAGCTGCGCTGAGGTCCAGCAGCACCAGGAGACACGATTCTCCGTCATCTGCTGCTTTGAGGGCGTCATCCCATATATTGAGAAGTGCCGTTTCTGTCCCGTGGCCTGGGCAGAAACCCAACTGTAGTGGGTCCAGGAGTTTATAGGTGTCCAAATGGAGTTGTAGCCGTTGTACTACTGCTTTCTTCATGATCTTGGAGATTGTGTTAAGGCTTGTTACTGGTCTGCGGAATAATAGATTGCAGAATTCTTGTTTTTTGTTTGCTGGCTGCTCTAGGCAGGTGGGGTTCATAATCGGAGAGACTAGTTTGTTAAAAGTTTGCGGGGACGGTTTAGGGCTTTTGAGATGGTGTTGGAAAAGTGTTCTTTTTTTGCTTTGAAGATTGCTTTGTGGCATTTCTTGGTGAGTAATTTGTAGTTTGTGTGGTTTTCCATTGTCGAGGACCTTCTCCCGGCTCCTTCAGCTCTTCTGCGTTCTTGCTTCAGTAATGTAAGAGCGCAATTGAACCAGCCCGAATTATTTTTGCGGAGGAGTGCTCTGCGTCTTGGAGCAACTGTGTCTGCTGTCTGTAGTAATGCTTTGTTAAGGGAGTCGAGTGTTTCTTCCGTTGAGTGGTTTTGATTTAGCATTGCCATTTTGTTGGATAGCGTTTTGAAGAGTTGCGAGTGTGGTTTCTTCTGTGATCTTGTCCAGTGTGTTTTTTTTGAGTGTGTAGGTTTTTGGAAGATGGTGTTGGTAGTTATTTTAAATTTGATGGCATGGTGGTCCATCCATGGTAAAGGCGTGTTGTCCAGTATGTTGATGTCCATATTTTGTTTGAAGATGAGGTCGATGGTGTGACCCGAAACATGCGTGCGAGCATTGATCAGTTGCTGCAGACCTAGTTCTTTCAGTTGGTTGATGCAGGCGGTGGTGATGGGGTCCTGGGAGGAGTTGGCCCAGAGGTTGAAGTCCCAGAGTAGCAGGATGTTTTTGGTTTTCAAGGTGTATGTAGACATGAATTCTGTAAAAGGTGCGAAGAGGTCCGTCTTTGGTCCCAAGCAAGTTATGAGATGGGAGCGCTCGTTCTGGTAAAACTACTGTTCATAATGGAGTAAGCACATTCATCACGCTGTAACAGACAAAAAAAAGCGTGAATCGTCTTTTACTAACAAGGAATCCGCTAAAGCAGCCCAAAGGCGAATAGAACTTCCCCTTTAGAGTGCCGTTGTACGTCACCGCGCTTTGTTCATAATTTTTTTTAAATCGATGGTGTGTGTGGGCAACGTCGTTTTTAATGATGAAGTTGGAAAAACTTCGTTTTTTGGACATGCTGAAAAACAACGTTTTCTTTCATGCCAAAAAATGATTGTGTGTACGCAGCATTACAGTCAGGTGTTAGCCAGCTTTCCGTGATAAAGAGGCAATCTGTGTTTAGTTGAGTGATGAAGTCATGAATTTCCCGTTTGTGCTTGACTGCCGATCTGGTGTTGATCAGGGCGCATTATAGGTGTTGTAGTTGAAGTGGTACGAGTTGTTCTTTTCGTAGTATTTTTTGGGTGGCGGTTGGTAGTGTTGAGGCGGTATTCATTAGGCTGCGGAGGGTGTCAGCTGAGTATTTGATATTGAACATGGTGGGAAAATGCTGATGGTGATGGGATGGTGAAGACGATGACGATGAGAAATGAGATGAGATGATGCCAAGGTGTCCTGGTGATGATGTTAAAGTCTGTGTTGCTGTCGATGCCGCCGAAAATTCCGTATACCCAATCTAGCCCCCCCCCCCCCCCCCCCCCCCCCCCGTGTCACTGCGACTTCCCGGACGTCGCTAAATCCATTCTCTTATACATGGGTTCTTTTAGCGTGTCCAGATCATCAAAAAGCCAAGTCTGTAGACTTGGAAAACTTTGAGAAGGCCGCATCCAGCTTTGGAAACTTGGTCCAAAAATGGAACCAGGATCTTCTTAGAAACTCTTTTAGGTGTCTGTGAAAAGAACGATTGATTCTCCGGTGTTCTGTCGAGAAGTGCCCGGGTATCGCATGCGCCGCAGAACAGCCGCGTCCAAGATCAGCTGTTGTCTCGCGTGGCTGAGGCACGGTCATGTAGGTGAGGGGCGGATATCTACATGAAGGGGGTCAGATTTTTCAATGAGGAGCAGTGCTGGGGGCAGAGTTTTTATAGACGGCCAAAGAAATCTGCAAAATAAATCTTTATCTGCTATTTATTTTGAACGCTTGCGGGGCGTGTTTGAAGGGTGGATTTTTCTGTTTTAAAGATTTCTGTAGTAGATTTGTTTGGCCATCGATAAAAAATCCGCACCCAGCACCCTCAATCATGTAAATATCCGCCCACTTTATGTAAATAGCCACCCCTCTCCTACATGAACGTGCCTCGGCAATGCGAGACAACAGCTGATGTAAACTTAGCTGTTCTGAGGGTTCATTCTGCGCATGCACAGTTCCGGCCAGGCATTTTTCGATAGGGGGCATTTCTCGACAGGACACCGCCTCCAGGCACTCTTTTTTAATTAGGCCTGTGATGATTGGACAGAAAAGTGCAGCGTCTCCCAGACCTGCATACATACAGTCATGCAGGGAGAGCTCTTTTCTCTTCTTCTATCCCCAAGTTAGCAAGGATTACTGTAAAGGAGTCCCCCCGCACCTCTTCCAGGGACATCTTATATTTAGAGGCAGTATCTGCCTCATCCTCCTCCTCTTAAGAATCCACCATAAAGTGAGGGAGAAACAGACTCCTGAGAAGCCAGGCCTATTGTTTCTGGCTGTATCAGAAGCAACATACGATTCCCCTGAAGACCTCATCCTAAATAGTTGTAATGATATTGTCAGAAAAGGACGGGAGTTCTTTTTTACTAAATCTGTAATACAAGTACCACAGAGAGGCTTGATACAGGCTTCGCTCAGCTTTTCTTTGCAAGCGGGACACCTTTTCTTTACCGGCTGAACAGAGCCCTTAGCATGGACAAACAGAAGAAAATAACAGGGCTACGCTGAAAACTGCTGACCACAGCTGCCAAGAAAAAACACTCAGGTGCACTAGGAAAGGACTTTCCTATGTCCCTGGGCCCAAGCAGGCCCCACCAATCTGATTAAATGTGGGGGGAGGGGGGGTGACTATAAGACAGCCTCATAGTAATCAAGGACCTCAGTCCCTTACCTTGGCCTTGCCGTCGCCTCGGCCGCCCCCCCTTATCTGATGTGCTTCCATCCACCATTGCAGGAGTGCCCAGCAGTCGCATGCCTGGAAGCATGCTGGTTGCAGAATTCAAAAAGCGCTGCTGCGTTGACCCAGAAATAAAGGCACCAGGTGAACCTGCCATCTCCCCCTGCGCTTTGCGGCCAAAAATGACGCCACAAGCCCAACCGCGAAGTGCTGCCCCTTCTGGCGACATCCGCTGGACGTGGCCTAGGACTCTCCCTGTCTACCAGAACATGGCGGGCACCCAGCCACACACCACTGCTGCCCCACAATGCAGGAGGTGAGCGCTGCCACTGAAGGGATAAACAAATAAAAATAAAGAAGAAATAAACTGGGGCAGCACCCCCAGGCAGTTCAGGCTCTCCCCAAGCACAGAATGGGGAGAGAGAGACCACAACATCCCTCTATTAGGAGGCAAGCGAGAGGATCGCAGTCTCCTAGCAAGTAAAAACAAAAATTATATTAAAAAGGTGAGCAAGAACCTGTCTCCCATGATGGCTCCTCACCGAAGGTATCCAGCTGGAGGAAAAAAACAAAAACTGGAGAAGAAGTGGAGGCCTTCTGTTAAAGTTTTCAGTGATGAGGAGTTTCCCTGTTGTGGGAGGAGCCATGACCTCTCAGGTGCTGTCCTGAAATACGTTTTGGGAAAATGCTTTGATGATGGCAGAGGAGAATGGGCAGACTGGTTCGAGATCATAGAAAGGCAACCATAACTCAAATAACCACTCATTACAACCAAGGTATGCAGAATACCATCCCTGAGGACAACACACCGAACCTTAAAGCAGATGGGCTACAGCAGCAGAAGACCACACCGGCTACCACTCCTGTCTTCTAAAAACAGGAAATTGAGGCTACAATTTGCACAGGCTCACCAAAATTGGACAACAAAGATTACAAAAATGTTGCCTGGTCTGAGGAGTCTTGATTTCAGCTGCAACATTCAGACGGTAGGTCAGAATTTGGCGTAAACATGAAAGCATGGATCCATCCTGCCTTGTATCAACTATTCAGGCTGGGTGTAATGGTTTGGGCTCCTTAGTACCAATTGAGCATTTTTTAAATGCCATGGGCTACCTGAGTATTGTTATCACGTCACAGTTCAAATTACCTCTAACTTTTTTTGAACATGACAACGAGTTCACTGTACTCCAGTCACCAGATCTCAATCCAATAGAGCATCTTTGGGATGCAGTGAATTCACATCATGCAGCAAAAGCGGGATACTATCATGTGAATATGGACCAAAATCTCTGAAATGTTTCCAACACCTTGTTGAAGTCATGCCATGAAGAATTAAGGCAGTTCTGAAGGCAAAAAGGGGCCCAACCCGGTACTAGCAATGTGTACCCAAAATATATATAAAAAATTGTCTTCTTTTTTCTCACACACACACTTCAGCCCCTACTCCTTCCCCGCCGCATCATTTACAAAGTGCTGCCCACTTTGCACATGCGCACTAGGGAACAGTTTGAAGCTGCAAGGCTTCACTGTTGGTTTCCCTTAGCCAAGATGGTGGTGGCAGCACCCAAGAGCAGGTTGAAAAATTGGCTCAGGTGAAGACCCTGCTGGATTAGTCGACAGGCAAGTGTCCCAATATTAAAAGTAAGCCGCTACAGTATTTGTAGCTGCTAAATTAATTATTTTAGGAGCCTGGAGCTCCGCTTTAACCCTGATGAAGAGGGGTGTTGAGCCCCTGAAAGGCACTGGCCGTTGCAAAATAAAATATTTCAGAAAAGGGACTGTACAAAATAGTGTAGCACTCCCATCTTTTCAGCACCCAAAGGAGCATGGTGGGACAGAGCAAGAATAGGTGCGACAATGCCAAGCCTTTTGCATACAGCAAAAAGGAACATTGGAAAGCATACTGTGTGAAGAATCATCATCAGGTGTATAAGAGCTGAGGTGAAAAATCTTTCACGGCCTCCTCTAATACCACTTCCAGGTCATTCATTAAAGGTCTCAATGTCTGCATCAGACATATCAGGTTCTGACTCATGTAGCAACAGTGGGGTTGGAGAAGGAGCCTCGTACAATAATGGTCCACTAAATAGGGAACAGTGAAATGGACAGGTAGGACTGGGTCAGCCTATATAGAGTCCAGGCTTCGGCCGCCACGGTGGGCAAACTGCCAAAGGGCTCTTCAGGGTCTGGGTTCCATGAGGATGGACCATGACCATGGACCTGCGGAAAACTACACACAAGGTCATCTCCCAAGCAGGATTCAGTGGCCAAAGCAATATTACAGGTGTCGTCCCCCCCGTATCCTAAGGTTTTTCCAAGGATGTGCCAATCCAGATGCACTGCTTCCATTGTACTGGAATACAGTGAACATATCATTGAAAAGTTGATTGGAGAATCCAAAGTAAAATAATAAACTAGTTAAGCCAAGTTGCTTCTCTGTAAGGGAGAAGAGGTCCATACCCTTGGGATGCTAGCAAAAAAAACGAGGACTCGCAGAGTGAGGTAGCATAGTGGCTTTGCCAGGGTCCATTCACCCAAATGTACCAGCCTATAACCCAGAGTCTATGGAGTCGATTTACTAGAGGCAAAAAGTCTGCACTTTGCAAAGTGTAGTTGCACTCTGCTGACTGGCATCATCCAACCATGTGCAAGAAAAAAAAATTCAAGTTAGACTTACGGGTAACTTGTTTTCCAGAAGTCTTTCAGGACAGCACCTTAAGAGATAGTGACTCCAACCTCACCCACAGGAAACACCTTCTACTTCCTCCAGATCTTTAAAAGGGAGGCGCCTCCCAAACACACCTCAGTTGTCTCAGAGAACCTCCGGCCCCAGTTGGAACACATACGTTAGTCACAGCATGGTACATTAAACCAATAGGGCGGGTCGTTGCTGTCCTGAAAGACTTCTGGAAAACAAGTTACCGGTAAGTCTAACTTGAATTTTCCCAAGTCGTCTTTCAGGACAGCACCTTGAGAGGATAACAGAGACTTAACTTTAGGGAAGGGCAACAGCCTGTAGGACTCTTCTGCCTGAATGCAGGTCATTGGCGGATGTGAGGTCCAAACTGTATTGCCGCAACAAGTTGCGGAAGCTTAACCATCTCGCTACTTCGCCCATTTGCTTAGGGGTGGCATCAGCTCTCTCTGCCCATGTGGCTGCAAGTGCTCTTGTTGACTGAGCACCGATTCCTACTGGTGGCACCACGTCCGCGTGAGAGAAGGCTTCTCGAATGGATAAATTCCACCACCTAGCCAAGGTACCTTTTAAAGCTTGGCAACCCAAAAAAGAACACATAGAACACGTCTGAGGTGCTTTGTTATTTTGAGATAGCATAACAAAGCCTCTTTTTTTTTTTTTTAAAGAAAAATCTTTCTCCCCTGAGGGATTTACACAGAAATTAGGCAGCACAATATCCTGCAACGATTAACTGCTGCCCTAGGAAAATTTTTAATCTGTTTTTAGGACAATTCAATCCAAGAATAAAGACGGATAAGGTTCCCTTATAGACAGAGTATGGAATACCCTGATCCTGCCCGCTGAAGTTATAGCGACCAGGAATAAGCTGTAAGGTAAGATCTCTAGGAGATGCGTCTTATAAAAGTTCCATATAACTTTCCTGCCATGGATCCTAATACTCGCAAAAGATTTTGATACGAGAACCCCTGATTTGAGCTGTTCTAGGCCTCGAAAGGGCTTAGAAGAGACCGAGCTACCAGTGGTCCTCTAGGAACACTATCAAAGCAGATATTTGTACTTTTAATGTACTGACCGCCAGACCTTTATCTGCTCCCTCCTGAAAGAATTCTAAAATGGACCCAAGCTCGATAGGCTCTTGGTTAGACGAGTTACACCAGGCCGTATACATCTTTCACGCCTTTGTGCCTAAAATCCTTGTCACTTTCTACCTGATTCCAGTAGAGTAGAAAATAAACGGTCTGAGAACCCTTCTTCTTTAGGAGTTGCCTTTCAGATGCCAGGCTGCAAGGGAGAGACTGGACCCATCTGGATGGCATACAGGGCCCTGCACCGACAGATCCTGTCTGAGAGGTAGATGCCAACATGGCCTGGCCACCATTCTTAGGACCGTCGAGGACCAAACTCTCTTGGGCCAGTACGGGGCGATCAAGATGACCGGTACCTTTTCTCTCTGAATCCTCCTTAGCACTAGGGGGGATTAACTGGAACGGGGGGGAACGCGAGGCACAGGTGAAACCACCAAGGATGCGTCAGAGCATCAATTCCTACGGACCCGTCCAGTCTGTTTTTGGAAAAGAATTGCAAAAACCTGAGAGTTTTCCCCTTGAGGCAACAGGTCCAACTCTGGATGACCCCACTTGTTGGAAATTTCCACAACAGATCTCCAGGTTCAGAGACCACTCTGCTTCCCAAACCTGATGTCAGGTAATGCGCTACCCTGTACAGGGACTTTAAGAGTATCGCTTATGGGGACCGCAAAATCTTTCCCGCTCAGAGAAGAGCTTTTGCCACAAGAATCTGCAGAGGTCTGCTTCTTGCGCCCACTTGTCCGTTTAGGTGTACCACTGCTGTGGTATAGTCCGTTGACACCTGAACATGGTGATTTAGTAGACCCGGAACAACTCTGTTAGAGCCAATGCAATCGCCTTTAGCTCTCTCCAGTCCGAGGATCGCTTCACTGGAAAGGACCACTGCAGACCCTTTGAAGGCTCTCCTGATCTTTTCCACCCATAGAGAGATCTCCTCCCTTGCGATGGGATTTTATCTGAGAGTCCAGGGAACTGAGACTGCGACCCCATGATCTCAGGGGAAAGGTCTGTAGGCACCTGACATGTAGTCTTGCTCATAGAATGAATGGCATTGTTGATATCAGAACTCCTAATGCCAACATCACCTGCCTTATAGCCATCGGCTGGTTAGGCTGTCTCGTCCCCAACGGGGGGAGAGGGCCACGTGCCATGGTCGGGTGCCGTCTGTCTTCCTGGGGTGGCCGCGGGGGGCTTGGGAGGGCGGGTTGTTTCCAGGGCAACGCTGTGTCCTGAAAACCTGGCCCTTTTTCTCCTGTGGGAGAAACATTTTCCGGTTTACCGAATCTACCTGGTAACCCAAGTAAACGGACTTCCTGAGATGGAACTAGGGATGATACCTGAAGGTTAATAATCCAGCCCAGTGATTCCGAGTAACTTCTCGCCCTGAATAGATCGTTTGGTAACATATCTTTCCATGGGGTGAAGAAAATAGGTCATCTAGGTAAGCCAAACTGCAATACCCTATAGACGAAGCAGGGCTAGGGCTTCCGCCACCACCTTGGTGAAAAAATAAAATATGAGGCGATGATGACAGTCCGAATAAGAGAACGCCCTGAATTTAAGGTGACGATCCACTGCCACTACACTTTACTGCCAACCCTCTGGACTGAGGGGAGGTAGGGATGCACAGGTATGCGTCCCCTCAAGATGCCATAAAACAGTCTGGCATCAAAAGAAGTTGAATCCATCTTGAACCTTCTGTATCTGACAGATTTGTTTAGAGGCTTCAAGTTTAAGCTCATTCTGAACTTTCCTGTAGGCTTCTCTACCAGGAATAAGTGAGAATAGCATCCCAGTCTGTTGAATCAGCTCTCTTAATGAGACTGCATGGCCAGGGTTTTTATGTAATCAACAAAACCTCTCTTGGAGTTTGAAGTTGGAATCCCCTCTTTATTTCTGGCGCAGATTCCGAGAGCCTAGAGGGGAGAGTTGGCGTCCCATCCCCTAGGACATTTCAACTCTTTGGTCCTGTGAACATTCCTGACAGACGTGCATAACGACTGCCCTATCTTCAGTTCAAGGACCTCACATGTAGTTGAAAGGCAGTGCCCGAACAGGGACCTGAACCCTGGACCCTCCGATTAAAATCTGATGCTCTACCGACTGAGCTATCCATGCTCTCGAGAACTCTACGACATAACCCTGGGCAAGAGTGATCAGAATGTACTGACTGGATGTTACCGCTGATCACTGCGGAAGGAACCTTAGAAGGCCTCCGCCTACCTCCTTGGGATTTCTCGGCTTGCGTAGGAAGATGGGAGAGAATTCCCCCTTTCCCTTTGGCTTGCTGTTTTTGGGAAGATTTTTCCTTTCAGCTGACCTGTCTAGGATGCTTCCTAGTTCCAGCCCAAAAAAAGATCTCCCAAAAAGAGAATTCTGCAAGCTTTAAATTTTCAGAAGCTGCATCACCTGGCCTCAGGTCTTTAATCACCACGCCCTCGCCGAATTAAATCAAGGCTGTGGCCTCTCAACCTCTTAATTGTTTCAGCTGAAGCATCAGCTAAATAAACTACTGCAGAGGATAGGGCGGAAAAGGAGTCCTTGTTTAGGTGAATCTACCACCATTAACTGGATAGTTCAACCCTCCAAGTTTCTGGCTACACATGTCGTGGCCATAGCGGGTTTCAATTTCCTGATCGACTGCCATGGGCTCTTTTTGGAAAAAATATCATCCATGCGTTTGTCCATAGGGTCTTTTAGAACCCCCAAGTCCTCAAAAAGGTAGATCAGAGGACCTGGACACCTGAGCCACCCTGTAGAGGGATCTCCTCAAAAAAAAAAAAAATCGCCCTTTATGGGTTTTTGAGAATTTTTTTTTTTTTTTTTCTGGATTTTGCCAGCTCTGTCTGCCCATTGGCGTCAGAAATAACTGACTAGATCGGACATGTCCTGCGCTTTGCTCACTCAGATCTGCATACCTGCGGACATATAAACTTAGAACCTTACTGGAAAAAAAAAATTCTAAGCAACCATACACCTCCCCCAGGGATAAACCCCGACCCCTCTGAATCCTCACTGGAAGGAACATGGGAGTGACCTTTCCTGAGAGGTGAAGGCCCGAGTTGTGGAAGGGAAACTAAGAGTCATGAAAAGTTTGAATCGTGGCAAAGAGTTCTTTCTTTACGGAGGTAACCAGCTGTCCTGCATAGGGATGGATTCCTCCTCTACAAAAGAAGCAATGCATGTGCTGCATAGAGCCTTCTTATAGTTCTCGCCCATCTACCTGGGGAGAAGAAAGAAAGCAGGGGAATCCTTAATGAGACCCAGTCCCAATAAATGGACCCCCCCCCCACATGGGTGCACTAGGAAAGAAATGTGCCCAATCCAGTGCCCCGACAGGCCCCTTGCCACTAGGGGGATTAGAAAAAAGGAGACCGGAAAGCAAAAAAAGATACAGGTAAGGAAAAAAAAAAAAAACACAGGCAGACTTAAACTGCTGCCTCCTACCTGGCCCTGCTGGTGCCTGTGCCTGTCCCACCGCTGTAACTTCTGCGACCTCTATTGCAGATGAACAGCGCTTCACCGTGGCTCACACACCGTTTCCGGACTCCAATAGTGCCGCTGCACCGGACCAGAAACGGAAAAAGGCCCCAGCCTCTGTCCTCCCTCTTCCCCCTGCGGTCACGCCGAAAAAGACGTTCGCGCTAACCCGGCAACCTGCTGTTCCATCCTGGCCACGCCAAAATGGTGGCGATGCACGCGCGACCGCCGTCCTTCCAGGTCACCGAGTGTTTCTGGCTCTCACCGAGCACAAAGGGGGAAGAGGAGCCTGAAAACTACTGCTTCCGTTCGGGTAGTACGGGAGGACAGACGGTCTCAACTGGAGAAAGGTAGGAGGGAAGCCGTCTCCCAGGAACACCTGAGATATTTACTCCCCTCACAGAAGATGTTCCCTCCAGGCCGGAGGAAACACAACAACTGAGGTGTGTTAGGGAGGCCCCTCCCTTTAAACATCTGGAGGAAGTAGAAGGTGTTTCCTGTGGGTGAGGGTGGAGTCACTATCTCTCAAGGTGCTGTCCTGAAAGACGACTTGGGAAAATTCTTTTCTCTGAGTCCATGGACGGACACAGCTCCTTAAATCTTGACAAGTGGGTTATGTTCCCTGTTTACAGGAGAGGACTAGGCAGAACATGTTAGATAATTAAATACATGTTACATTAACAGAGTTGAACAGCCCCGCCCAGGGGGCGGTCCCTCCAGACATAACCCTCCTCACTGCAGCATGCAGCCTCAGTTTGTAACAAGCAGTACAAACCTAAAAACCTGCCTTAACAGGGGTACCTTTCGATCTCATCGTCTCCAGGTTTTAACAAAAAAACAAACATGTCGCTGTGTTCGGGAGAAACACAATCAATACTGAGGAGCAAGGGGATGGGTGGGGACTTAAACAAACTGTCAATTGATTGTGTTTCCTGTGGGGAGGAGCCCTCATCTCTCTGGTGTGCCGTCCTGGAAGGTGATAGGAGAAATAGGGGATAGATTTATGATTTTTAATTTTTTACTAGTAATGGCGGCGATCTGCGATATTTTTTGTCAGGCCTGCGATATTGCAATGGACATATCGGACACTTTTGACACAATTTTGGGACCATTCACATTTATACAGCGATCAGTGCTATAAAAATGCACTAATTACTGTATAAATGTGACTGGCAGGGAAGGGGTTAACACTAGAGGGTGAGGAAGGGGTTAAATGTATTCCCTGGGTGTGTTCTGTGTGGGGGGAGGGGGGTGACTGGGGGAGGTGACCGATGCTGTGTCCCTATGTACAAGGGACACAGATCGGTCTCCTCTCCTCTGACAGCACGTGGAGCTCTGTGTTTACACACAGAGCTCCACGTCCCTGCTGTGTAACCGACGATCGCGTGTACCCGGCGGACATCACGGCCGCCAGGTACACACATCGGCTTCCCACTCGGCACTTCAGGTCCGCGCTGCAGACGTCTTTTGTCTATAGCGCGGATCAGTTCTGGTTAAAAAAAAAACAATAACGTGGTGCGCCAGGGGAGTGGGGCCGAGTGATACAGCCGGTGGCCATAGCCGCTCAACAACCGCCATTTTATTCTCTAGGGTGTTAGAACCCCCAAAACTATAATATTTTTTAGATTTTTTTTTTTTTTCTAGAAAAAAAAAAAAGTACGTTTTTAACTTGTAAACACCAAATCTCGGAATGAGGCTTGGGGCTGAAGTGGTTAAAGAATTCCTATCTCTTTTAAGAGGGTTATAGTGTAAATCTCTGAAATATTCATGTCCGCATAACAATTGTCATTGCAAGCTTTTCCCACTGGGCAGTCTTGCCATCACTTTGTGGCAGACATTTGTGAATGTAAGATATTAAATGTGGTGTTACCTGGGGGGGGTAACAGTCTGCTGGCACTTTGTTTTGTGGGCCCGCAATTCATCTTACCTTCATGGTTTGTTGGGAAACTTGATTTGTAAGATCTTGCAAGAGCAGAAGAAATGCAGGTTCATCTTGGAAATTAAATGGCAGCCGCTTCTAGAATGAAAAAGGAAAACCAGGTAACAAACATACCTTTAGAAAAAAAAAAAAACACACTCCTTTCCCTCAAACAATATTAGCATTTCTTTAAACTATTCTCATATGCAGTATTTGATTTTGTTGACTGCTTTCCTCTAAGGCCCCATACACACGGGAGGATTTATCCGCGGATACGGTCCAGCGGACCGTTTCCGCGGATAAATCCTCTCGAGGATTTCAGCAGATTTTAATGCGATGGAGTGTACTCACCATCGCATTGAAATCCACACCGAAATCCTCTGGCGATGACGTGTCGCGCCGTCGCCGCGATTATGACGCAGGGATGTGCGCGACGCTGTCATATAAAGGAATTCCACGCATGCGTCGAATCATTACGACGCATGCGGGGGATCCCTTCGGACGGATGGATCCGGTGAGTCTATACAGACCAGCGGATCCATCCGTTGGGATGGATTCCAGCAGATGGATTTGTTTGGCATGTCAGCAAATATTCGATCTGCTGGAATCCATCCCAGGGGAGAAATATCCGCGGAAACAGATCCGCTGGAGTGTACACACCTTAGGATCTATCCGCTGAAACCCATTTACTGGGATTTTTCAGCGGATGGATTCTATCGTGTGTACGGGGCCTAAGACTTTTACCAGTATAATTAGACTAAGAAGCTTTAATAAAAGTTAAGTGTCACTCAAGGAAACAAACAGAGCAGACCCAAGAAAAGCAAAAACGGGGCATAAAGAAGAGAAAATATTATATATATATATATATATATATATATATATATATATATATATATATATATATATATATATATATATATATATAAAATCTCAGAAATGACAGAAAATAACAAAGACAGCATAAATATCAAGAGGTTCAAAACAAGATAACAAAAATAGCAATAGGGATGGACCCATCACACAAAGCCCATGCCAGTGGTGATCACCGACAGATTTTACACTTCGAAAAACACAGATAAAATTAAAACTCAGTGTTTAATCCTTTTGGCGCCATAGAATGCAACAAAAAGATCCACATCTTCTCCTTCTGTAATATGGTGTCAAAATCCCCCTTGCATAGCGGGAGGTACAAGACTTAAATACCTTTAACTTTCAAACTACTTGGATTCCCATTATACAAAAGTGTTTGAAATGTGAGGCCAGGGGACGTTTATCCTCTTTATATTAAATATGCTCACCAATCCGGGTTTTTGTAAGAACTCTTGGTTTTACCAATATAGGCCTTTCCACATGGACAAGTGAGCATATAGATCACCCTTGTGGTAAAACAATTTATAAACGGTCTGATCTTAAATTGTTTGGTGCTCTCTGTATAAACCCTTGGTTTATGTGTAGTTCAACAGCTTATGTTGCGAGTATGCTGCACATATCTATTGAGATGCCATCCCATGTTCTGCAATGCTCCCCCTTATATTACGTTATATATGTATTCTAGCTTGGTCTCTTTGGCCTCTGTGCACCCCCTGGTGTCCACCATCCCATCTTTGGCTCCCGGCTGGAGGCAATGGGAAACCTAAATCGGGTGATTAGTAATAAGATTGAGCCTTGCGGATGATATCTAAATTTAAATCTTTATGTCATACTAGGTTTGCTTTGTAAATTGCCAATGTAGTTGTCTTAAAACTATGTTCTGTCTTTTATATAGTGACATACTTCTTGTCATTAATAGATCCCCTGAGGAAGCCCATTGTGGTGAAACATGTTGCGATAACCTTCAAACTGTCACCCTTCATATATAACAAGACATATATTACCTTTGATGGTGCATTACAAAGACAAGCTGTATTTAATGTCTATGTTTGTTCAAACCACAACAAAAATTTTTATACTTACATTTTTGTCTTCAACATTTGCTGCCACCCAAAAAATCCCCCCCCCCCCCTCCAAAAAAAAGAAAAATTCTGCATCCATTCAAAATTTCAGGGATGTTGATGCCTTCTTGAAATTGTCACAGCAATATCACCATCCCCTCTTTTCCATTATATGATAAAAAATTATACAGGCATACCCCACTTTTAAGTACACATTGGGACCAGAGCATGTATGTAAAACGAAAATGTACTTAAAGTGAAACAATACCTTTTTTGACTTGTAGGGTGTAGTGGGGGGGTCAGGGGGTTTGTAGTGGGGGTGTTAGGAGCTGTAGTTAGGTCTCAGAGGCTGTAGTGGGGGTGTCAGGGGCACACTGTAACAGGGCCGGCTATGCTCTCTGAGCATCAGCTCCTTCTATTGCGGCTGCAAAATGTCTGTACAGTCCTTGTAAGGCACTTTACATACACTTGTGGGTATGTCCTTACTTGCGAGTGTATGTAAAGTGAGTATATTTAAAGTGGGGTATGCCTGTATATGTATATAAATAATGTGCCTTCATACACCCCTCTAGCGCCACTACATACACTTTCTTGTACAATACGAACTAAAACTGCTCAATCTCAAACTATTTGAGCCACCATCAGGTTTACTCACAACACCAGCATGGATGAATTTTGGCAATTTTAATAAAGCTCACTAGTTTATAGTTTCAGTATGGTTGAAGTGACTACTGGTGAATATGTCAGTCTCATGAAAAAGCTACTATTTCACTGTTGGATTCTTGTGTCAAGGGACGGTTTAGAAAAGTGCTCCTACTTTGGTGCTGGTGAATGCTTGTCATGATACTGCTGCTGTTTTGATGCAGTGTCATCTTGTGGATTTCGAAAGGAACTTGGTCTATGTGAATGGTCACACACACACACACACACACACACACACACACACACACACACACACACGTGTGCAACTTAAACAATTAGAATATGATAAAAAAGTTAATTTCAGTAATTCAATTCAAACCGTGAAACTCATTATATAGATTTAAATACACATAGAGTGATACATTTCAAGCACTTTTCTTTTAATTTTGAGGATTATGGCTAATAGCTAGTCTTCTCTTGTCTTGAACACAAGACAAGAGAAAAAAAAAAAAAAAAGAGAAGAAGATTTTTAATACAGAAATGTTGGCTTACTGAAAAGTATGTCCATGTACAGTATAGTATGCACGCAATAATGGGTCAGGGCTGAGGGGGCGTGGCCTGGAGCGACATGGGATAGGACGCTAGTCTGCTGAGCTCCGCCGGCCGTTTATCCTTCCGCTCTATCCTGCATTCCTACCCGAGACTTTCCTCACTAAAACCCCACAGCAGACCCCGGGCACCTCGGTTACCATGGCCCCACCGAAAACGAGCAAATCGGCGGGTCCAAAAATCGACCAATATCTCCGCCAGGAGAAAGACCCCCCAGCGCAAGATGGCGGCGCCACGAGGACGGAGGAGGCCGCAGTCAGCGCAGACATCGCCAAGGTGCTGGTAGCTATCACCTCCTGTCAAGAAGCCGTGGCGGCCTGCCAGACCACCCTCACGGCAAAGATTGAGGAGGTAAAAAAGAGATTTTTAATACAGCTTACCTGTAAAATCTTTTTCTTGGAGTACATCACGGGACACAGAGCGGCATTCATTACTATATGGGTTATATGGAGTACCTTCAGGTGTAGACACTGGCAATCTTCAAACAGGAAATGCCCCTCCCTATATAACCCCCTCCCATAGGATGAGTACCTCAGTTTTGTAGCAAGCAGTATGCCTCCCAAAATGGTCCTCAAAAGAGGGGTGGGAGCTCTGTGTCCCGTGATGTACTCCAAGAAAAAGATTTTACAGGTAAGCTGTATTAAAAATCTCTTTTTCTTTATCGTTACATCACGGGACACAGAGCGGCATTCATTACTATATGGGATGTCCCAAAGCAATGCTTACAATGAGGGGAGGGAGAACATCTCCAAGACAAAAGGATTTAATTTAGAGATATACTCAAATCATAATAAATCCAACTTATTTGAGAAAAATAATCTTAAATTTTAAATTTAACTCAAAAAAAGAGGAGCCCCCGGAATCCGAGGGTCTCAAACTGCAGCCTGCAGCACTGCCTGCCCGAAGGCAGTATCAGTATTCCTTCTTACGTCCAACTTGTAGAATTTTGTAAATGTGTGGACAGAAGACCAGGTTGCCGCCTTGCAAACTTGAGCCATAGAGATCTGGTGGTGTGCTGCCCAGGAGGCGCCCATGGCTCTAGTAGAATGAGCCCTTAATGATACTGGAGGAGGCAACCCTTTCAAGCCGTAGGCCTGAGTGATCAATTGCTTAATCCACCTAGAAATGGTGGACTTTGCAGCTGCCTGCCCCTTCTTGGGCCCATCCGGTAGAATAAACAGCACATCTGTTTTCCGGATCTTCTCTGTAGCTTTAAGATAGGCCTTCATGGCCCTGACAATATCCAAGGTATGCAGCAACCCTTCCTTTCTGGAAGTAGGTTTAGGGAAGAAGGATGGTAATACCAAATCCTGGTTCAAATGAAAACTGGATATGACCTTCGGTAAGAAGGAAGGATGAGGGCGGAGAACGACCTTGTCCTTATGAAATATAAGATATGGTTCCTTACAGGATAAGGCTGCCAGTTCCGAAACTCTTCTTGCGGAAACTATGGCAACCAAAAACACCAACTTCCTTGTCAGTAGAACCAAAGGAACTTCAGCCAACGGCTCAAACGGTTGTTTCTGTAAACTCGACAGAACAAGATTTAAATCCCACGGACAAAGCGGGGATTTAACTGGAGGTTTAATACGTAAGACCCCTTGAAGGAAGGTCTTAACCAGCGAGTGGGTGGCCAGCGGCCGCTGAAACCACACTGACAGGGCAGAAATCTGTCCTTTGATTGTGCTTAATGCCAATCCTTTATCCACTCCTAGCTGGAGAAAACTTAAAACTCTATCTATGGTGAACTTGCGAGGAAGCCATAGCTTGGACTCGCACCAGCCTATATAGGCCTTCCAGACCCTGTGATAAATCACCCTAGAGACCGGTTTCCTGGCTCTGATTAGGGTAGAGATTACTTTCTGAGACAGACCTCTACCCCTGAGAATCAAGGATTCAGCTTCCAGGCCGTCAAATTTAGATGCCGTAAGGCAGGGTGGAGGATCGGACCTTGCGATAGCAGGTCTGGCCTTAGAGGCAGAGTCCAAGGGTTTCCCACTACCATCCTTAGGATTAGTGAGTACCAAGCCCTTCTGGGCCATGCTGGAGCTACCAGGATAACTGGTATGTGCTCCACCCGGATCCTGCGCAGCAGGCGGGGTAGTAACTGGAGCGGGGGGAAACGCATAAAGAAGCTTGAACTGATGCCAAGGGCAAACCAGAGCATCGGTTCCGCAGGCCATCGGATCCCTTGAGCGGGACATGAACCTGTCTAGCTTCTTGTTGAGTCTCGATGCCATGATATCCACGTCCGGCACTCCCCATCTTTGGCAGAGTGCTTGAAAGACTTGTGGATGCAGAGACCATTCCCCCGGCCATAGAGTCTGGCGGCTTAAGAAGTCCGCCTGAAAGTTGTCCACTCCGGGAATGAATATTGCCGATATGCAGGGCACATGAGCCTCTGCCCATAGGAGAATCAAGCTCACTTCTCTCTGAGCGGCCTGACTCCTGGTCCCCCCTTGGTGATTTATGTATGCCACTGCCGTGGCATTGTCTGATTGAATTCTCACCGGGAGCCCCTGCAATTTCGACGTCCAAGCCCTGAGGGCTAGTCGAACAGCTCTGAGCTCCAAGATGTTGATGGGTAAAAGCTTCTCTGGCTTTGCCCAAATACCTTGGCGAGTGGAACCATCCACAATCGCTCCCCAGCCCGTCAGGCTGGCGTCTGTGGTCACTATCTTCCAAGCCACTGGGCTGAAAGATTTTCCCTTCAGTAGATTCTGAGGGTCTAACCACCAACACAGACTTTGCCGGACTCTTGATGAGAGAGGCAACGGGATATCCAAGGCCTGTGGCCGTCTGCTCCATGCTGACAGGATGGCTGCCTGCAGGATGCGAGTGTGGCTCTGGGCGTATGGCACCGCCTCGAAAGTAGCCACCATCTTGCCTAGTAATCTCATACATAGGCGAATAGTCGGTTCTTTCTTGCTTAGAACCAGTAGGATTAATTCCTTGATGGCTTTGACCTTCCTCAGAGGTAGGAACACCCCTTGTTGTTCCGTGTCTAATCTCATGCCGAGATATTCCAACTGCCTTGTGGGCTGGAATGCTGACTTTTCTCGATTTAGGACCCAGCCGAACCTCTCGAGGTATTGGACCGTGAGGGCCACTGCTCGTTCCAAGCCGGGAGACGAGTGGTCTATGACTAGGAGGTCGTCCAGGTATGCTAGGATCGTGACCCCTTGGATCCTTAGCTTGGCTAGGATTGGAGCTAGAACCTTCGTGAACACCCGGGGGGCCGTAGCCAACCCGAAGGGAAGCGCCACGAATTGGAAATGACGCGAAGCCACCATAAAGCGTAGATATCTTTGATGTGGCTGATAAATTGGAACATGAAGGTAGGCATCCTTTATGTCTATGGACGCCATGAAGTCGTCTTTTTGGAGTGTGGCAGCTGCTGACCGCACGGATTCCATCCGAAATGAGCGGACTTTTAAGTATGCATTTACCATCTTTAGGTCCAAAATTGGCCTGACATCTCCATTGGGCTTTAGGATGATGAATAGGTTGGAGTAGAAACCCAGCCCCTGTTCCAGGACTGGTACCTCTACTATTACTTCCTGGGAAAGTAGATGATCTAGAGCCGACCTTAATGCGGCTCCTTTCTCCAGATCGTTTGGAATCCTCGACTCCTGGAAATGAGGAGGAGGAAACCTTAGGAATTCTAGCTTGTAGCCTGTGGCCACGGAAGACCGTACCCACTCGTCGGGAATGCTGGCTTCCCAAATCTCCGAAAAGAGTCGCAGCCTTCCCCCCACCTTCGTGGGTGGGGGCGCCCCTTCATGAGGTAGACTTGGGGGCTGGTTTTGCTGGCTTGCGAAACCACTGCCTCTTGCCCCTAACAGCCTGTCCTTGTGATCTGCTGTTGAAGCCGAAGTTTGTTCTTGCAGGAGGCCGTCGATACTGCTTGGCATTAGAGGGCCCCTGCCCAGGGGAGGACTGTCGTTTAAACGCAGGTCCCTGAACCCTCTTCTTAGTTGGCAAGAGAGTACTCTTGCCGCTTGAAATGGTCTGAATGTATTTATCTAAGTCCTCTCCGAAGAGCCGTCCTCCATGGAAGGGAAACCCTGCCAGGAGCTTCTTGCATGGGGGCTCAGCCTCCCAGCTTTTTAACCATAAGAGTCTTCTCATATGGATAAGGGATAATGATAAACGTGACGCTTGTTGGATAGAATCCTTGATTGCGTCTACCGTAAAACATATGGCCTTAGGGACATCCGAAAATTCTTCTGCCTGCTCGGCAGGAATAAGTTCAAGCATTTGCTTAAATTGATCCGATAAAGCTTGAGCGACTCCAATCGCCACGGCTGGCTGTACTACTGCCCCTGCAGAAGTGAAGGAGTTCACAATAGAGGATGGATCGGAAACACAGCACTGCTTTGAGGCGCCCTCAGTGAGCCCAAAGCTGAAACCGTCGATACCTGGAGATCTGGTACAGGCAGGTTGAATGCCTTATGGACCAAGTCCGTCAAGCCCTGAATCCACCAGCTCTCCCTCAGGGAGACTGCCCCAGACTCCTCTGTATCCGGATCTTCGATCCCTGAACCTACTTGGTCTCTGTCCAAGAGGTCCAATTCCCCAGAGGAAAGGACCTCCTCTTCCGAGGGTCCGCGCACGGGTGACGGAGATCTATTCCGCTTACTACCCCGCATGGCTGCGGCTATCATTTCTCCCATGCTTCTCCGCATCTCATTTAAAGAGGCGAGTAACACCTCCTCCGTGACCACCTTAGGGTTGGGTTGACTCGCGTCAGCTCTAGCCCCAGACCCCGATGGCCCAAAGGCTCCCTGTGGGGAAAGCAGCGGCATAGCTCTATCCGAGACCTCAGATTCTGCGGGGGAATCCCCACCTTTTGTACCCTCTGATCTTGATGCCATGGTACAATACCGAGGTACACCTGCTACTTATTGGTACCTGGGACTTATAATAGTTAAATGCCCAAACACCTGTTTGGGGAATAAAAAATGTTTCCTCTACCCTAGATGACACCTTTTTTTTTTTTTTTTTTTTTTCAAAGAAAAACCTTTCTTCTTTTTTTTTTTTTTTTTTTTTTCAATCTAGGCAAGAAAAAACATTCTATCCCCCTGAGTAGTATTGCCAAAGAAAAGACTATGAGATGGAAAAGAAAACCAGCCTATTCCTAGGCTAAACCACAATCTTCTGAAGACTGTAGTATTCTTTCTGGCCACTGTGTGTCCTCAGCGCCCCGTGCTTCACTCCAGTCCTTCCTCCCTTAAGCCAGAGAAATGAATGAGCTGTGGCATCTAAGGAAGGGCCGCCCCTTCCTTTAAACCACTGACCCGCCCTTCCCCCCCAGCTAAAACGGCGCCACTGAGGTACTCCTCCTATGGGAGGGGGTTATATAGGGAGGGGCATTTCCTGTTTGAAGATTGCCAGTGTCTACACCTGAAGGTACTCCATATAACCCATATAGTAATGAATGCCGCTCTGTGTCCCGTGATGTAACGATAAAGAAAGTGGACATTTCGCTGGTACGCCAGGATATGCAGAGGCTGAGAGAGAGGGTGTCTGAGGCGGAGGTGAGACTTGGCGCCGTGGAGGACTCCCTCCCCCCCATCCAGCAATCCTCTGAAGCCATGCAGCTGCAGATTAACCAGCTCCTTGAGAAACAAGACGACCTCGAGAATAGAAGCCGCAGGTGTAACTTAAGGTTCGTCGGCCTCCCGGAGGGGGTGGAGGGGAGAGACCCGCAGGACTTTCTGGAGAAGCTGCTCAGGGACGCCTATGGCAGAGAGGCCTTTTCCCCCATGTTCGCTGTGGAACGAGCACATCGCATGCCGGGCAGACAGCCGCCACCCGGGGCACCCCCCCGCACGCTCATTGCAAAATTCCTAAACTATAGGGACAGGGACGCCATCCTCCGGCTGAGCAGGGAGAGGGGTAATATCCCCCTCGACAACAAGATGGTGGCTGCGTTTCCGGACTTCTCGGCTGAGGTTCAGCGCAGGAGGAAGACCTTCATGGAAGCCAAGCGACGATTACGAGTCAAGCATATTAAATACGCCATGCTGTTCCCGGCCCGTCTTCGCGTGGAGGGAGAGGATCGTGCACACTTCTTCGAGGATCCAGAGGAGGTGCTGGCCTGGTTGGAGCGGCAGGACAGACGCAGATAAGTACACAGCCTCCCCAGCCCCCTGCTGCATTACTTACAGTGGCGCCATGGCCCAGAAACATTTTCATGGTCACCCCCGCAGGGATCCTGCTACCCCCAGCCACCCTCGTGTATGGGGGATCTCCCCCTCACCCTTTCCCCTGTTGTCCCCCTGTGGGGTGCCTGGCCACAACACCTCCTGCCCCCCTGGCTGCCTTCGGCCTGATGCCCTCCCCCCCACTCCTGTGGGATACAGAGGGGCTCGAACTGCATCCTGACATTGCTCACTGACACCCGGAGCCCTCGGGACACCCGGGCTTCCCCTGCCAGGCCGAAAAAAGGGGGATGCCTATCTGAATACTTGTTTTGCACCCTTGAATACTGGTCTATAGAGACTGCTGCCTGACTCACAGGAAAGTCTTCACGCTAAATGATTTCACTTTTTCACTGTATTTTTCCATTCTCCCTCCTCCGGCGGAGGGAGGCACACTGCCTAGGGCACGCAACGGGAAGCGAGCCAGGTCCTGTACCGTGCCCGAGCACGCAGCGGTATTCCGCCCCACTTGCAGCAACCCACCATCAATCCTGGGGAACTGCTGATGCACGGTCCCACCCTGGGTGGCCTGGCCGGATACTATCCGGGACTGTGCTGGTAGTCTCCCAGTGGATATCCTGGTTAGTTAGAATGTTCATCTATATGATGCATTGGGTGCTGCTTTTGCCACGTTGGCAGTTGAGGGTTCAAGCCCGCACCAGTTGGGGAAAGTGCAGGGCAGGGTGGGGGGAGGGAGGGATGTTAAGGTACTGGGTTACTGATGTTTTTATTTTTCTACGTGTTCTGTTTGAGCAAAATGCATATGGAGGATGTCTTATCGAGTTATTGATGACGTATGGGAGTGTACAAGCTAGTGGTCAGGGGGAAATGTGGTATGTACTTAAAAATGGTCTGAATCCTGGAGTTCTCTGCCTCCCCTGGTATATCCCATGGCCACGCTGAAGCTGTTAACCTGGAATGTCCGTGGGCTAAGGGACCCGATTAAGCGATCTGCAGTATTTGCGCTACTCAAAAAACTAAGGGCGGACGTTGTGGTCCTTGTGGAGACACACGCGGAAGGCCTGGCCCAGCGGACGCTCAAACGGCCGTGGGTGGGCTGGGGCTTTCACTCTGTATACACCTCCCACTCCAGAGGGGTCTCTATATTAATTGCCAAAACGGCACACTTTGAACTCCAGGATTCAGTAATAGACCCACAGGGCAGGTATGTCTTCTTGAAAGCTAAACTACATGGGGATCCGGTCCTCCTTATGGCGTTTTATGTCCCACCCCCGTTTCAGTCCACCATAGTGGTTACCGGATTCGACTTTATGGCCCTGCACCCTGATACGCCGGCAATCTGGCTGGGTGACTTTAACACAGTACTAGATCCCTTCCTGGATAGGTTGGTCAAAGACCAGGCTGAACCCGTTAGGCCGCGCTCCACGAGATTCGCGAGACTTCTCGCGGACTTTAATTTAGTTGATGTGTGGAGACATGGGCATCCCGCAGAGCGGGCGTACACATGCTTCTCGGCCTCACACCACTCAATGTCCCGCATAGACTTGATCCTAGTGTCTAAAACACTTCTCCCTAGGGTTAGAGAGACAGGCTTTTCTCCCCGGTCCCTCTCTGACCACTGCCCATGCTGGACAAAACTGTCGCTGCCCCGGACCCGCCCACCGCCCTCATGGCGGTTAAACCCGTTCTGGCTGACCCTGCTCCCGGAGGACGCGGATCTGGCCACGGAGTGGGAGCATTACTTTGCTGATAACTCTGGATCTGCGTCCCCCCGGGCAGTCTGGGAGGCCTTTAAACTACATGCCCGCATGACACTCTCGGCCCGTATTAATTCCCTTAAGGCCACTTCTGCAGAGGCACTTGATAGGGCCATGGAACTCGTCGCGGTGAAAGAGAGGGAATACTCTGCTAACCCGAATACAGACCTAGCTGCGGAACTCCAGCTCTGCACTAGGGCGGCCGACCAACTGCACTACGAGAAATCGAAGCGCAAGCTTTTCTTTCTCAAGCAGAGGAATTATGAGCATGGGGAGAGAGCAGGGAAGCTACTCGCCTACCTGGTACACTGCGAAGAGAGACCTCCGGTGGTGATCTCCCTGCGCTCCCCAGATGGAGACCTGATAGCCGACCCGGAACAGGTGGCTAATATGTTTCACGACTTCTTCTCTTCCCTATACGACACGGTGGCCCCAGACTCTGACTCCCTGTCTGAGAACTTTCTTGCCGACTTACAGATCCCACGACTTACTACACAGCAGGCCCAAGCGCTTGAGGAACCACTGACGGCAGAGGAGATATCCACTGCACTCGCTGGCCTCCCAAAGTCTAAAGCCCCGGGGTCGGATGGCTTGCCAACCGAGTTCTACACCACTTATGCAGAAACACTGGTTCCTAGACTCCTCGCCCTCTACAAGTCTATCTTTGATAGCTCAGAACTCCCGCCTTCAATGAGGGAAGCCACCATAGTCTTGATCCCTAAGCCAGGCAAGGACCCCCATCAACCAGAGTCATACCGCCCCATCTCCCTCTTACAAGTGGACATTAAAATCTTGGCCAAAGTGCTCTCAGCCCGACTCAACGCCGTGATCCTCTCCCTAGTACACGCTGACCAGGCGGGCTTCATGCCCGGCCGGAACACCTCATTTAACCTCAGGAGGCTGTTCATCAACCTCCAGGCCAAACATGACAACCCAGGGGCTCGAATAGTCGTCGCCCTGGACACCGCCAAGGCGTTTGATTCAGTGGAATGGCGATACTTATGGACGTGTCTTGCCAAGTTCGGATTAGGCCCTAAATTCATTCATTGGGTGAAGCTCCTTTACCAGGCCCCAGGGGCCAGAGTACTGGCCAACGGGTGGCTCTCGGACTGTTTCCCACTGCGGCGTGGCACAAGACAGGGTTGCCCCTTGTCGCCGCTGCTATATGCCCTGGCGGCGGAACCGTTGGCAATCGCCATACGATCGCACCCAGGTATAACGGGTCTGCGGAGAGGGGACTTAGAGGAGAGAATAAGTACAGTTGTGTTCAAAATTATTCAACCCCCCAATGCTGTAAAGGGTTTTAGGGAATTTAGTGTACATTTGTAATTGTATTCAGAATGAAATCCTACAAGGACTTCTTAAAGAACCATATGCAACTAAAATGACATCAATCGGTTTTGTAATACAGTAGTAAATGTTTCTTTTGTGAATTCTTCATTTACACAATTATTCAACCCCTTAAAGACTACCACTCTGAAGAACAGAGGTTCATTGAAGTGTTTTCAATCAGGTATTGAAAACACCTGTGGATGTCAGGGAGCAGCAATAAAGCCTAATAAGCACCAATTAGGCAGCTTTAAAATGACTGTGATACTCAGCTCTTTCTAGACATTTACTGGTGTGGTTACAAACATGGTGAAGTCAAAAGAATGGTCCAGGAAGACAAGAGAAGAGGTGATTACTCTTCACAGGAAGGGCAATGGCTATAAGAAGATTGCAAAGATGTTAAACATACCAAGAGACACCATAGGAAGCATCATTCGCAAATTCAAGGCAAAGGGCACTGTTGAAACGCTACATGGTCGTGGCAGAAAGAAGATGCTGACTTTGACTGCTGTGCGCTGCCTGAAGCGTAGAGTGGAGAAAAGTCCCCGTGTGACTGCTGAGGAACTGAGAAAAGATTTGTCAGATGTGGGTACTGAAGTTTCTGCTCAGACAATACGGCGCACACTGCGTAATGAAGGCCACCATGCCAGAACTCCCAGGCGCACCCCCTTGCTGTCTCCAAAGAATAAGAAGATTCGACTGCAGTGTGCCAAAAGTCATGTGGACAAACCACAGAAGTTTTGGGATTGTGTTCTGTGGACTGATGAAACAAAATTACAACTGTTTGGGCCCATGGATCAACGCTATGTTTGGAGGAGGAAGAACAAGGTCTATGATGAAAAGAACACCTTGCCTACTGTGAAGCATGGCGGGGGGTCAATCATGCTTTGGGGCTGTTTTGCTTCTGCAGGTACAGGGAAGCTTCAGCGTGTGCAAGGTACCATGAATTCTCTTCAGTACCGGGAGATATTGGATGACAATGTGATGCAGTCCGTCACAAACCTGAGGCTTGGGAGACGTTGGACCTTTCAACAGGACAATGATCCCAAGCATACCTCCAAGTCCACTAGAGCATGGTTGCAGATTAAAGGCTGGAACATTTTGGAGTGGCCATCGCAGTCACCAGACTTAAATCCGATTGAGAACCTCTGGTGGGACTTAAAGAAAGCAGTTGCAGTGCGCAAGCCTAAGAATGTGACTGAACTGGAGGCTTTTGCCCATGACGAATGGGCGAAGATACCCGTAGATCGCTGCAAGACACTTGTGTCAAGCTATGCTTCACATTTAAAAGCTGTTATAACTGTAAAAGGATGTTGTACTAAGTACTAAGATTGAATGTCACTTGGGGGTTGAATAAAACTGATAATGATGTAAGCACAGAAAAGACATTTGTGGTTATTTCATTATAAATGTTATGTTATATTTGTCTGACCTACACGTGCCTCTTTGATTTAATTGTAAGCAGGATGACTGAATGATCAAAATCAATGTCAAACTGGCCAAAACAATCAATTTCAGTGGGGGTTGAATAATTTTGAATACAACTGTACATATGCAGATGACACACTTCTATACCTGGACGATTCCACGGACTCCCTCTCACTGGCTTTGACCCTGATTGAGCGCTTCGGCGCTTTCTCGGGACTCAGGATCAACTGGGACAAATCCCAAATACTCCCATTGGATAGCTACCCGGTGACCATGGAAGGGGCTCTACTTCCACTACAGAGAGTGGCTGACATTAAGTATCTGGGGATTCGGACCACCAGGGACCCAGCAGACTACACCTCACTGAATGTCACACCACTGTACGACATGCTAAAGTCTAGAACACAGGCCTGGACCAGACTCCCACTGGGAGTCACGGGCCGCATAAATCTAATAAAGATGGTCCTGTTACCCAAGATTCTCTACATGGTGTGGCACTCGCCGGTGTATCTTGTGCTCAGGTGTTTTAGGCTCATGGAAACTATCTTGAAGCCGTTTGTATGGGGCTCCGCGAGACACAAACTTCCCTGGCATAGACTGAAAAACCCGACCGACATGGCCGGACTGGCACTACCCGATTTCAATGCGTACTATTTAGCTGCCCAACTGTCACAACTGTTCCACATAGACAAGGTGGACAGGACCAGGTTCCTGCGCCTCCTCTGCCCTGCATGGATCCAACCAATAGGCGACCCCCTGGTGGCTATAGCGGGGGGGGCAAGGATAGGGGAGGGACGCCACTCCCTGCTGTATCACTACAGGAGGGTGTGGAGCATAGTGTCGGGTAGACTGAACATAGCACCCTTGCATGGCTACACCTCCATGTGGCGCAATTCTGCCCTACCGGAGTTCGAGCACATACAAGACACTGAGGTATGGAGCGCCAGGGGAATCTACTACCTGTCCCACGTCACCAGGAGCGGAAAACTGAAACCCTTTACTACGCTACAATCTGAGTATGATCTGCCAGACCATATGTTCCTCCGCTATGCCCAGCTACGGCACGCCTTCCGGGCACAATTCCCCCAGGATGATCTGGCCCTTGCTGACAACCCCCTCATGGCAGCAGTCAGGTACCCAGACCCCAAAAAACTGATCACCCAGTTCCACACCATGATCACGCTTCCGGGGGCGACAGTGTCAGCTTATGCCCTGAAGTCCAGGTGGGAGGGGGAAATGGGCCCGTTAGAGGATGATGAGTGGAGCGACGCCCTAGACGCATGTAAGCTGGTATCCCCAAAACTGTCAGATCGCCTCACGCAAACCTTCATCATAAACAGGGCCTACCTCACACCTCTTAGAATTTCCAAGTACAGAAGGGACTCCTCCGCTATGTGCCCAATGTGCAATCGCGAAACGGGCACTTTTTTCCATTTACTGTGGCAGTGTGCTAAGATCCAGACCTTCTGGGAGCAGGTTGTAAAATTTCTTCATGACAAAATGGGATCCCCCATTACTCTACAGCCCAAGCTGTGCCTCTTAGGCATTCTACCTGACACTGAAATCAGTAAATTCCTTAAAGTATTCCTCCATGAGACACTTTTCATAGCTCGCAAAGTTATAGCGCGGGTCTGGATGCGTCCAGAACCCCCAGAGCTGTCCCACTGGCTGGCAGAGGTCAACAGTGTTCTACCTTCTAAAAAATTAGTATACTCACATAGGGGCTGTGCGGCCAAATATGACAAAATCTGGGGAAAATGGCTAAATTCGTCCGCAACCTGCTCCCGGGAGGGATAGAGGTGCCCAAAGTGTCACTGAGCCCACGAAGGGGCATGGGGGGGCGGGAGGGCTGTGGGTGGCTGGACAACTGACCCTACTGCACTTTGTACACACTACGAGATGAATAGATATAGATGTTTTTGTACCCTTTGTCGCATATTGTTCTGATATATATGCCTACACTCTGTTAATGATCACCCGCTGTGTATTATAAACATGCGCTATGTGAGCGCCCTGTACGTTATTATTTTGCTCAATAAAAGCTTTTTGATTTAAAAAAAATAATGGGTCAGGGCTGCTTTTGCATGAATTACTGCAACAATGCAGCGTGGCATGGGAGGCGATCAGCATGTGGCACTGCCGAGGTGCCATGGAAGCCCAGGTTGCTTTGATAGCAGCCTTCAGCTTATCTGCATTGTTGGTATGGCGTCTCATTTTCCTCTTGACAATATCCCACAGATTCTCTATAGGAATTTAGGTCAGACAAGTTTGCTGGCCAATCGAACATAACAATAACATGATCATTAAACCAGGTATTGGTACTTTTGGCAGTGTGGGCAGGTGCAAAATCCTGGTGGAAAATTAAATTTAGCATCTCCAAAAAGCTGGTCAGCAGAGGGAAGCATCAAGTGCTCTAGAATTTTCTGGTAGGGGGCTGTGCCGACTTTGGACTTAATAAAACAGTGGACCAACACCAGCAGATGACATTGCTTCTCAAACTGGACCTCATGCAACTTGGATTCTGTGCCTCTCCACTCTTACTCCAGACTCTGGGACCTTGATTTTCAAATTAAATGCAAAATTTACTTTATTCCGAAAAGAAGACTTTGAACCATTGAGCAATATTTCTCCTTAGCCCAGGCAAGAAGTTTTTGACGTCGTCTCTGGTTCACGAGTGGCTTGACACAAGGAATGCAATAGTTGTGGCCTATGTCCTGGATACGTCTGTGTGCGGTAGGTTTTTGAAGCACTTACACCAGCTATAGTCGGCTACTTGTGAATCTCCCCCAAAGTTCTTGACTGGCCTTTGCTTCACAATTCTCTCAAGGCTGCGGTTATCCCTGTTGCTTGTGCACCTTTTCCTTCTACCCAACTTTCCATTAATATGCTTGCATAGAGCACTCTGAACATCCAGCTTCTTTAGTAATGAAAATGTGTCAGTGATAGTCTTCTGGATAACTGTCAAGTCAGCAGTCTTCCCCATGATTGTGTTACCTGTTGAACCAGAGTGAGAGACCAATCTTTCACACTGCGTGTAATGAATCTATATAATATACAGAGTTTCACTTTTTGAATAAATTACTGAAATAACTTAGCTTTTTTTAATGATAAACTTTACACGGAGAGGGAGACAGTTCTAGGTTACAGAAGAGAATTATATTGAAACATTCTAAAAACAAAACTCACTCTGGACCACAGGATTTATAGGAGCTACCATTATAGAAAGTGGTTTGCCCCAGGAAAGCTTATTGGAGAATTGCTCCCTATAAGTGTATACATCCCTATAAGTGTATACATCTGTTGGCAGCATGAGGGAATAAAGGGGGAACCAATGTGAGCATTTGATGATAAATCATGAATAGATATTTCATTAGAATCTAGCCCAGTGGTCATCAACCCTGTCCTCAGGGCCGACCAACAGGCAAGATTTTATGTATTACCCTGAGGAGATGCAGACTAGAATACTGCAATCACTGAGCAGCAAATTATATCATGTGATTTATTTCAGTTATCTTGCAAACCTGGCATGTTAGTGGGCCCTGAGGACAGAGTTGATGACCATTGATCTAGCCCACTCTTTCTCTAGATTTGCTGGCCAAATATATGGAAGAAGTGTAGCACCACAACATTACCAGCAATCAAACTGGAATCGATTTATCTGCACCAGTTTGTCTAGGGATCTTGTCCATTTAATAGACCCACACCTTGCACCCTCTCATACCATCCTTTTTGACTGCAATATATGTGGGAATAGACAGAGCATCACCGTTATATACCATCTCTAAAAAGGGAAAAAAGGGAAGAGCCCCTTACAGCAGATTAAACAGCATAGTACTTGTTGCTGTCTAAAAAAAAAAAAAAAAAACACCCTTGGTGGTCCTGCCCTCCCCCTTGTAAATTGACCAGTTAATCATGGCTGCCGAGTCCTAAATCCTGACAGCGAGGTCGGTTTATGTGCCTCCGTCATTCGCAGCCCCCCTCGGTCCTCTCCCCCTCCTGTCTGGAGACTGTGCCCCCTCCCGCTGTTCGCTAAATGGGAGAAAAAAAAAAAAAACAACACACACACACACACAGCCCCTCTTTTAAGCTTCCATCCTGCAGCTAAAGACAATAAAACGGTGTTGCATTTTAGTCAGCCAGGAGTTGTCACATGGTTCGATTCATGCATCACTAAAAGAAAATACATTAAAGGAATGGTATTTGATACCAATCTCAACTAGTCAGTCAATATAACAGACATTGTTCCACATGCAGCTGCGCATCCAAACTCCGAAAACACAGACATAGCACATTTGTTAAAAAGATGCTCCCTGCCAAGATGGTGACCGCGGTGCAGAGGCATAGCGGAGAGCTCCGTTACTCTGCCAGGTATTTATCCTGTTTCCCTGTGGACTTCTTTCTGGACCCACATCTGTGCTCTTAACAGCCTTCTGACCTGGTTTTCCCGGTAAGCGCAAGTCAGCAGAGCAATAGAAAGCCTCCTTGTCACATATGATACAGCCTTGTGATGGGAAAGCGAGGCCCCGCAAGCTTTCCAATATGGCGTTGCAAACAGAAGCAGACCCAGCGATCTGAGGGCATGACAACTTCACTGCCCGATGCAGGCTATTACTATCAACCAAACCACCCTGACAGGAAGGAAAAAAAAACACAACACACACACACACACAGGACTCAGCTTGACATGGGACTGATCTGCAAGGACATGAATAAGTGCCGGACTCGGCTGATGGAGGCCGAGCACCGCGTGGGGGATGCTGAAGACTTCCGAGACCACTCCACCTCCTTTCATACCCTTACTACTAAAGTGAAGGCACTTAAATACCGAGCCAAGGATGCAGGAAAACTGCAAATCGGAGAAACAATCTCTGCATCTTAGGGCTTCTGGAGGGACCCAACCCTGCAGCCTTCACCAAACAATTCCTCCACCAGCACATTCTCCCCATTCTTTGGTGCAGAACGTGCCAACAGAATGCCGGAGGCTCATGGAGCTCCTGGAGCCCCTCCACGCACATTTATTCTCAGGCTTTAAAATTTCCGAGACCGGGATCTGGTGTTGCGGGAGAGCAGGAAGATTGAGGCCCTGGGCTTTGAGGGATACCAGCTTATGATTTTCCTGGATTTCTTAGTGGAAACACAGAAGCAGAGCAAGTCTTTCGACCATGTGAAGCTCACCCCGAGACAAAAAGGCCTGAAGTATAGCATGTTTCCTGCCCGTCTACGAGTACAGGATGAAGAGTCCCATCGCTTCTTCACATCTCCTGAGGATGCCTCTAACTGGCTGGAATCCCTTCCACAGCGCCGACACCACAGGTAACAAGCGGCCTCTCCTCGCTCTCTAATAGGGGAGTTACTTAACTGCTCCTTAAACACCGTCATGGCTTGTGCCTTGGCTCTGCTAGATATGCAGCGCACTTTCCTCTTTCCTTGTTGGAACTGCCTGCATTCCTACCTGCTGACCCCTGCTTCAGGGTGCCATTACTGGGACTCCCCCTGATACTGCAGTTGCAAGCATCAGCTAGCCCCACCACGGTGCTGGAATCCTCCAACATTGTTTCTCATGCAAGAGGTGGGCTTGCTGTTGCAGTGATAATGCCTACCCCACAGAGTTGAGGGGGATGAAAACTGTTCAGTTTCTGTAACCAGGTTTGGATAACTGACTGTACCTCCTTTTATGGTTTCCAATTTCACCAAGAACTGTGTCCCCAGTATTACCTGGGCGAATACCTTCCCGCAGGGAGGTTGATCCCTTTTTCCTGTATTAGATTTCTTCCTATACACAGGCAGCACAGTTGCTGACCAGTTTGTGTGCGACTTTCCACGTGCCCTCTAGGCACCCTGTTGGTACACTGCTCCCCAGAGTCTAACAGTCATGTTCAGTTCGGGATGTCAGACGCGCCCAGGTTCGGGGGGGGGGGGGGGGGACGTGGGGAGGGTTGGGTTGTTAGCAACACAGCACAGTGCCAAATTGTAAGAAGTGCTCTGGTCATTCAGCAGCCAAATCCTACGGGGCTGAAGTGGTTAAAGGAAAAAGGAGGAGGAATATATAGATTAGATTAAACTATGGTTAACCGCTTAAGGGCCCCTGCACGCACTTATACATCAACAGAATGGCACGAACAGGCAGATGGGCGTACAGGTACGTCCCCTTTAATCTGCCGCCGTGTGCTCCATGATGTCCGCCAATGCCCCGCGATTGCATCACAGAGCTGAAGAACGGGGAGATGTCAGTGTAAACACAACATCTCCCCGTTCTTCCAAGTGACATGTCACTGATCGAATGCTCCCTCTCATCGGGAGCAGCGATCAGTGACGTGTCACTCGTAGCCACACCCCCCAACAGTTAGAATCACTCCCTAGGACACACTTAACCCCTTCAGCTCCCCTACAGGTAAAATATTAGATATTTAGTAATCAAGATGGCCACCCCTCTAGAATACCCCGCATGACATACTTGAGCAATATTAGCACATCGTAGCGCCATGACTCTGGAGCCCTGCAAATGCATCTCTTGAAACAAAATTAGGTTTATGCTTTTTTACATTTTCAAAAACGAAAGAACGTTTAACCCAGGGTTTGACAAATTTGCTTGGAATCTAGGAGCCAGCTAAAAAAGTTAGGAGCCAGAAAACGCACCCCGTCCCGACGAGCTTGTGCGCAGAAGCGAACACATACGTGAGCAGTGCCCGCATATGTAAACGGTGTTCAAACCACACATGTGAGGTATCGCCGCGATTGGTAGAGCGAGAGCAATAATACTAGACCTAGACCTCCTCTGTAACTCAAAACATGCAACCTGTAGATTTTTTTAAACGTCGCATATGAAGATTTTAAAGGGTAAAAGTTTGTCGGCATTCCACGAGCGGACGCAATTTTGAAGCGTGACATGTTGGGTGTTGGGTATGAATTTACTCGGCGTAACATTATCTTTTATAATATTAGAAAAATATGGGGATAACTTTACTGTTGTCTTATTTTCTAATTAAAAAAATTGTGCTTGCAAGACCGCTGCGCAAATACGGCATGACAGATGGTATTGCAACGATCGCCATTTTATTCTCTAGGGTGTTAGGATAAAAAATATATATAAATGTTTGGGGGTTCTAATTAGAGGGAAGAAGATGGCAGCGAAAATAGTGAAAAATTACATTAGAATTGCTGTTTAACTTGTAATGCTTAACTTGTAATACCAACGGCCACCACCAGATGGCGCCAGCTCACACAAGGAAGAGCTGGGGACTTCACAAGGCCGCGGCCTCAATTACCGGACATCACCGGCCCCCCGCGGTCGAGCGGCGGGGGAGGTGGGGGCCTAGTCCGCCGCGATCCTGGGGAAAAGGTGCTCCGCGCACTAGGCCGAAGCCGCGGCCTCGCCTAAAACATCCTGCGCGCAGCGATCCTGGGAAAAGGCCGCGAGCGGGAGATGCCACTCGCGGCCTTTTCCCAGGATCGCGGTGAGCTGCTGGCAGGATGTTTTAGGCGAGGCCGCGGCTTTGGCCTAGTCCGCGGAGCGCCGGTCCAATGGAACAAAATGTATTTAAAAAAATGTTGCCCACCTTCCAAGCCAAGTCGCCAGGACGCTATTTCTAGTCGCCATGGCGACCGGGATTTGTCGAGCCCTGGTTTAACCTTTGGACATTCCATAGTCGTCCAATCAGATATTTTAAAGGAAAGCTCCAGAGTAAGGGCCCTTTCACATGTACGGACAAACGGTCCGTTTATTACAAGTCTGTGTACGGACTTGTAATGGTTCCCTATGGGATTGCAGACGTTAGCGGATGATGCATCCGCTAACGTCCGCAACCATCCGCGTCCGCAAAGATCCGCTTTGGCAGACGGAAGAAAACCCTATTTTTCTTCCGTCCGGCGGAACGGATCGGATGAATACGGACACACGGTCCGTATTCATCCGATTGCCCATAGGGGAGAGCGGAGGAGAGACAGGGCGGTCTCTGCACTGTGTGCGGGGACCGCCCTGTCCGCCGACAGCTAAGTGGGGATTTACGGAGGAATCCCTGCTGAGCCAAACGGGCTAACGGAGCGGATCGATACGGATCCGCTCCGTGTGAAAGAGCCCTAAAGGCCCCAACATTTCCAGCATTGTACAGCAGAAACTGCCCAATATATCCATACAGAATCACCCCAGAAGAGGATGGGTAAGCAACACTTTAGATAAAAGTATAAATCATTACCCCCCACCCCACCTTGTTGAGGGCTCTATTCCCATAACACAACCAACAAAATGTACCTCGAGGGTTAAAGGTCTATGTCACCACTCTCAACGGTAATAAAGTCACTTTTTGTTGTGCTAGCTTATAAGGACAAAAAAGGAGAAAAACAGAAAAAATAAAAAGTTTGCAATTACACCGAGCCTCCGGCAGGAAACCAAAATACTGGTAAATATTTCTGTAGTGGAGCAGAATTGAATCAGACAGTAAGGGCCTGGATGATTGAAAATTCCAGCCCAGGACTTTACAGTTTTGCACCACACTGCTAAGATCACATGCAATATCTGTGCGATGCAATGTCAGCCATACAAACTGTATGTCTGAAATCGCATCTTATTTGGACCAAACACGCACAGGACCCACACCAGAATCGCATAGGTGTTCACACCCATGCGATTCGATTCATGTCCTGTCAGTTAGCAGTGCGATATGCGAGCTGAAATGGGGGTGTCATTACTGTTGTATGACACTCCCCAGCAGTTCACATATGGCAGTGTGAACTGCTGTGCGAGTTGGGTGCGATGTGGGAACCCGCAGTGGATTTGCAGGGTTCCCGAAAATCGCACCAGTGTGAACCGAGCCTTGGTCGGAGCAGTCAGGTGACATTTGTAGGCTGTATGCTTTGAGGCTTGGTTCACACTGGTGCGAGTCGGGAACCCCTGCGAATCCACTGCGGGTTCCCAGATCGCACCCGACTCGCACGGCAGTTCACACTGCCATATGCAAAACTGCTGGGGAGTCTCATACAATGGTAATGACACCCCCATTTCAGCTCGCATATCGCACTGCGAACTGACAGCTTGGACATTAATCGGATCGCATAGGTGTGAACACCCATGCGATTCTAGTGTGGACCAAAAAAACCTTAGTTAGACTTACCGGTAACGGTATTTCTATGAGTCTTTCAGGACAGCACTAGGAGAGAGCGCAGATCCACCCACTTCCCAGGAAACACTGCAGTCATTCCTTTAAATCCCACCTCCTTCCACCATGGCCTCAGTTGTTACCGAGTACCTCCGGCCATGCTGAAACGAGACAAGCAGAACATAGCAACTACACACATTAGCCTTTATAATACAAAGGGAGGGTTATCGGTGCTGTCCTGAAAGACTCATAGAAATACGGTTACCGGTAAGTCTAACTAAGGTTTTTTCACCTCGTCTTTCAGGACAGCACTTGGAGATGATAACCGAGTACTTACTCTAGGATGGGACCACCGCTTGCAGGACTTTCCTGCCAAAAGATTGCTCCGCTGCTGTGAGCAAATCCATCCTGTAGTGGCGAGTGAAGGTGGAGTAACTCGTCCACGTAGCTGCTTTGCAGATATGCTCTGGAGAAGCACCAGCTTGTTCTGCCCAGGACGTTGCTACTGCCCTTGTTGAATGAGCCACTACCCCTGTGGGAGGCTCTGTTCCCATAGCCCTGTAGGCTTCGTGAATAGCCATGCAAAGCCACCTAGCCCTTACGAGATCCCGAGAATTGAACAAAGAGAATTAGATTTTCTAAACTCTTGTGATTTCAAGATGGTGCAAGATGCACCTTCTTACATCCAAACTATGGAATTCCCTTCCTTTCGTACCAACCGGAGATGGACAGAATGTAGATAGAACCATTTCTTGCCTTCTATAAAATGTGGACGCCACTTTTGGCAGAAACCCCGGGTCTGTCCTCAAAATAACCCTATCTGGAAAGATGGACAGAAAAGGCTCAATAATAGATAATGCTTGGAGCTCACTAACCCGCCTGGCTGAAGTAACTGCTACCAGCAAGGCCAGCTTCAAGGTCCAAAACTTAATAGAAGCTTCCTCCAGTGGTTCAAAAGGTCTTTTCGCCAGACCTCTCAGGACAACTGATAAATCCCATTTGGGAAAAAAACTTAAAATGGTAATGGCCTAGCCCTGGCTAAGGCCTTGAAAAACCTAATGACATAAGGATCCAGAGATAACCTTCTCTCTAGAAACACGGACAGTGCCGCTACCTGAGCTTTTAAGGAGCTGGCTGTAAGACCTTTGTTCATTCCGTCCTGCAAAAACTCTAGGACGGAGAAAATAACCTGCCGAGAACAATTTAGAACACCAAGAATTAAAGATCTTCCAGGTCTTAAAATAAATAGCTCTGGTAACCTCTTTTCTGCTATTAAGCAGAGTACCAACTAAACGATTAGACAAACCCCTATTTCTCAGGATTTGTTCCTCAGTAACCAGACTGACAGCTTTAGACGGCTTATGTCGGGATGTAGAAGGGGAACGAGACAGTAGGTCCCTTCTGACTGGTAGTAATCAGTGAGTTTCTACCGCTACCCTCAACAGGCCTGAAAACCAAGGCCTCTTGGGCCAATAAGGGACTACTAGAATCATACTCTCTTCCCGTAGCTTTTTGAGCACCAACGGGATCATCTGCACCGGGGGAAAAGCTTAACCCAAGCAGAAGGCCCATCGCTGAGCCAGCGCATCCAGGCCTTCCGCTTGGTCCAATCTGTTGAGGGAGAAAAACCGTGGGACCTTTGCATTGTTTTGAGATGCAAACAGATCTATCTGGGGGGTTCCCCACCTGCCTATTTCCTGAAAAACCTCCAGGTTTAAACTCCATTCGGACTCCAGCACCCTTCTTCTGCTTAAGAAGTCCGCCAGGAGATTCAGGTTGCCTTTTAGGTGCACCACCGTCAAAGATGCAACATTTTCCTCTGCCCAAGACAGAGTTTGCAAGGCTAGACTCAGAAGACACCTGCTCCTTGTGCCCCCTTGCCTCGAGATGTATGCAACTGCTGTGGCATTGTTCGACAGTACTTGGACATGTTGACCCTGGATTGCCAGCTGGAAAGCCGACAGCCCCAGAAAAATGGCTCTCAATTCCCTCCAATTAGAGGATTTTCCGGATTCCTCCCTTGACCAGGATCCCTGGGCCATCTATCCCTCGAGATGTGCGCCCCACCCCCAGGAGCTTGCATTCGTCGTTAGGATTTTTGTTGTGGGAAAGGTCCATAACAGACCTAGATTCAGGTTTGCCTGTGTCCACCACCAAAGTTTCCTTTTTACTGTAGATGGTATTCTGAACCGTTTTTCCAGTGATTCCCCATAAGACCAATTTTGTAAGATCGCCTGTTGGAGGTCTCTTGCATGGAGGCGGGCCCACTGGACTGCTGGGATAGAGGCTGTGAGTAGCCCCAGTGTGGACATGGCTGTCCGAACCGAAACCAACAGGTTTGTCTGTACTGTCTTTACCGCCGCTTGTACCTTGATTATCTTTTCCTCTGGGAGGAAAATCTTTTCCTGAACTGAATCTATGACGTAACCCAGGAAAGCTATCACTTGAGAGGGAAATAGATTTGATTTTTCCCTGTTCAAGATCCAGCCTAAACCTTCTAGATGACTCCGAGTCCTCCTCAAGTCTCTGTACAAAAGGTCTTTTGTTTTGGCAAATAACAAGAGGTCGTCCAGGTATGGAATCACAGACACCCCCTCCAACCTGAGTGGTGCCAATGCCTCCGCCACGATCTTCGTAAAGATCCTGGGGGAGGAGGAGAGACCGAACGGGAGAGTCCTGAACTGAAAATACTTCACCTCCTTCCCTGTTCGGATTGCCAGGCGAAGGTAACGTTGCGATGAAGCCCCTATTGGAACGTGTAAGCGACATCATCGCCAGAGATTTCTCTTGATCTCTGGGCAGTTGTGTCACATAAAAGGGAGACGGCGGGCTTTCTGAAAACTCCAGTGCGTAGCCCTCCGCAATCCCCTCGAGTACGAACGCACTGGATGTCGCCTCTTCCCACTGTGGAAGAAACGACTGGAGCTGTCCTCCCACAGCCGGGAGACCGTCACTGGGGTTTTGCTGGTTGACTGGGGGAACGGAACAAAACCCCAGGCTTCCCTCGACCCCTCCGGGGCCGCCAAGATTTCTTTTGGGTATCTTTTGAATTTTGGGCCTGGTAAAAAGGACGAAAATTCTTTTTGGTCTGTGGTACCACCTTTTTTAGAGGAAAAGCTTTTTTCCTGTCTGCCGTTCTATCTAGAACTGCGTCCAGACCGGGACCAAACACCAGATCCCCCTCAAAAGGTAGACCACACAATTTAACCTTTGAAGCTGAATCGCCCGACCAGGTTTTAACCCATAGAGCTCGTATGGCCGAACTAATCAAGGCCGAAGACCTGGCGGACATCCTCACTGACTCGGCAGAGGCATCCGCCATGTAGCCTACAGCTTTTTGCAGGACTGGAAGGGACTCTAGTAGGTCTTTGCGAGAGGTACCTGCCTCAATATGACCTTTATACTGGTCCAGCCAATGCTCCAGGTTCCTGGCTACCACCGTAGATGCCATAGCAGGCTTGAGGTTGGTTACTGTGGAATCCCAAGCTTTCTTTAAAAGCGAATCAGCTCTTTTATCCATGTTATCCTTCAAGGCCCCCATGTCCTCAAAGGCCAAGTCAGTGTTACGCAATACCTTTGAAAATGCTGCATCAAGTTTAGGTTTCTTGTTCCAAACCTGCGCTTCATCCTCATCAAAAGGAAATCTCCTTTTAAGAGACCTGGAGAAGGGGGCCCTCTTTGGGTCTTTCCATTCCCTCTTAACAGCATCCGACAATACCTTGTACCGGAAATGTTCGTTGCTTAACTTCATCTAAACCCTGGTACATCCCGTCATGCAGCGATAACTGGGCCTTATCCTTCTTAATGTTAAGGGTAGCATGGATGGTCTTCAGAAGGTCATCCACCTCCTCCAAAGACAGCAAAGGAAGGAAAGTATATGGACAGCCGCACTCCAATGTCTAAAAAAGACGTGCCCTTTATTGGGTAAAAAGAAAATGCACTACAAAAAACAGCATACAGTGGGAAAAAACAGCTGACGCGTTTCACATTGAACTTCAATGCTTAGTCATAGCTATAAATGAAACAAAAGAATTCAATTTTTTATATATATATATATATATATATATATATATATATATATACATACACACACACACACAGTGATCTAAAATCCCTATTTGACCCGCCCAACACCCGATTGGTTCCGGCAAATTGCTGGAATCTCAAAAACATGTTGGAGAGGGCAAATGACAAGACAAACATCAATGCAATGCAATAATGAAATGATGATGAACATGTGTATAACATGACCAATATAAAAAGTTTTTGACATTGAATAAATGAAACACAATGCACTATGTGTACACATATGTGATATCAAGTATATAGATGTACTCTAAATAATATCGATCTGTAAAATAATGATGACATGATCGTAAAAAATAAAATAAAAACGTGAAAGAAATATATAGAAAGGATATAAATATGTGTATCCCATGAGTGTAAGGTTAGTGAATAATTAAGGTAAAAGAGAAAATATGTATGAAACATAAAAGCATAAAGATCCTTGCTATATAACATGTAATGTCATTTAGCATAAGGACAAGATCGTATAAGCAAAAATATGTAATATTATGATACATGATTAGAGGTAGACCGATATGGGTTTTTCTCTGGCCGATACCGATGCCGATATTTAGAAATCACGGAGGCCGATAGCCGATTTATGATGCCGATTTTTTTGGGCCGATATGTTAAGCCGATTTTTCAGGCGCTTTTGGGCTAAACAGTAAAGTTAGCCCATATTTATTTTTTTTCAACCAAAAGTTTTCATTACCTGTTTTTGTGTAATTATATATATATATATATATATATATATATATATATATATATATATATATATATATATATATATATATATATATATATATATATTAGGGCTGTGCGTTAAACGCGATATTAACGGCGTTAACGCAAACCCATGTTAACGCCGTCAATATTTTTGTCGCGCGATTAATGTGGGAGCGCTCGGGGTGGACGTGCAGAGTGTGCAGCGGCGCGGCTTACCTTCTCGCTGGATTCACAGGCAAGTTACTCACCTTGTCCCTGGATCCAGCGATGCCACCCCGCTGTGTGATCGGCGATGCCACCCCGCTGTGTGATCGAGCGGGTCCTCCTTGCTTGGCGGGTCCTCCTTGCTTGGCGGGTCCTCCTCGCTCGGCGGGTCCTCCTCGCTCGGCGGGTCCTCCTCGCTCGATTCACAGTGTCTGTGTGCCGCCGATCTCCGTTCCCTGCGACGTTACGACGCACAGGAGCGGAGAACGGCGCCAAATTCAAAAAAGTAAACAAACACAATACACACAGTATACTGTAATCTTATAGATTACAGTACTGTATGTAAAAAATACACACCCCCCCCTTGTCCCTAGTGGTCTGCCCAGTGCCCTACATGTACTTTTATAAAATAAAAACTATTCTTTCTGCCTGAAAACTGTAGATTGTCCAAAAGTGTCCCTTTATGTCAAAAATGGTTTTAGATCAGCTAGAAAACAGCGATCATAAATTATAATCACTTGCAGAATTGTGCGATATTTGTGGGGAAATTCGTCATAAATTAGATAGATTAATCGTGAGTTAACTATGACATTAATGCGATTAATCGCGATTAAAAATTGTAATCGTTTGACAGCACTAATATAAAATGTAATACACAAAAACAGGTAATGAAAACTTTTGGTCGAAAAAAAAATAAATATGGGCTAACTTTACTGTTTAGTTGTTTTTTTCTTATTTGTTAAAGTATATTTTTACCCCAAAAAATGTGTTTGAAAGACCGCTGCGCAAATACCGTGTAACATTAAATATTGCAGCAATCGCTATTTTATTTCCTAGGGTCTCTGCTAAAAAAAAATATATAATGTTTGGGGGTTCCAAGTAATTTTCTAGCAGAAAATACAGGATTTGTACTTGTAAGCAACAAATGTAAAAAAAGATTTAGCCTTTAAATGGTTAAACTGAGAATTCTCCTACACGGAGTTCAGTTAATTGATAAGTAGCAACATTGTATATCTTTTCTAAAACTTGGCAGTCTGCCCAGGAGAGAGAGAGAGAAGGTCTTTTACGGGAAGCACTTGCATTGACTTGTATTGCAGAAGCTTTTTGCAAGTCGCGGTGCTGAACTTATCAATCGGCTTTTTTAAAGCACAAATCGGCCGATGCCGATTAATTTAAAAACGCCAAATATCGGCCGATATATCGGTCGACCTCTATACATGATATATAATATTGTGATATAAGTGAATAATATATTATGGAGTGTGTGAAAACAAAATTATGTGTACACACTACCACATATACATATAATTTTGTTTTCACACACTCCATTTATTATTTAGAGTACAATCTATATACTTGATATCACATATGTGTACACATAGTGCATTTCATTATTGCATTGCATTGATGTTTGTCTTGTCATTTGCCCTCTCCAACATGTGTTTGAGATTCCAGCAATTTTCGGGAACCAATCAGGTGTTGGGCGGGTCAAATAGGGATTTTAGATCACTGTGTATATATATATAAAATTTGAATTCTTTTGTTTCATTTATAGCTATGACTATGTGATGATTGGGGTATCAAAAACTGCGCCCGACTGATAACCCACTACTGCGCCAGATGGAAAGAAGTTAAAGCGCCTAGCTGCTGCTTAAATAAATAGTATGTGAAATAAAGGAATATATTTTGTACATAAAGTATCAATATAAAACCACAGCGCTATGAGAATAAATTAATATTCAAATCTAAATATACAAACACAAGTGTACAATGTGATATCACAATTATAAGTGAATAACTTATAAACTTGTAAACATGCAAAATAAGTGAAAAACTGCTATTATGGTTCTTCTTTAACAATTAGTAAACCGCTGTGTGATATGTCAATGTACCATATGTGCATTGCATTTCCGTCTGGGCTATTGCTGCGATCAATGTCTATTGGCCGCGGTGTGCATGTGACCAGTTGGTCGCGTCCCCCGTTGCTAGGACAACGCGGCACCTTGACGATAGCTAACACTCACTCGTCATTTCCGGCAAGGTCAATTGGACACAAGAGACACGCAGCATCATTGGCTGCGCTCAGTGTTGCTGGACTGACGAGTGAGACGCCACACACAGCTCCCGCCCATAGATACGGCGATGCTTTCACCCTATTGGACGCGGCATTACACGTGACCAGGTGACGTATTCGCTGTCAGACAGAGCGATATACACAAGCAGAGGATGGCGTTCCGTCACTCTCTGCTCTGATTCGCTGCTATATAACCCCAAGCATATATAAAAGAGGGAAGTGGGGGGTTTGGCCATACCCATGAATAAGACAGGAAGTCGAAACATGTCGGGGCGTGGCCTAATCCATGTTTGAAAAGGAAAAAGAAAAAAAGTTCCAAGTTACATCTAGGAGTGTTTGCAGCCATCTTTCAGCTGTTTTGTATTATCGAGTGAAGGAGTTATCATTTGAGGTGGTGTGCTGTGCCAAGGATTGCGGTGAGATCATTCGGTTAATCGAGGGTCCGCCGTGACCACTATTATCCACAGTTAAGGAGTTTGAAGTGTGCAGTGATCTGCTATCACACAAAGCTGTTGTTGTGATTCTGATTTGAAGTTTTGAAGGTTCATTTGAGTGTTTTAATAAACTGGTCTTACGTTTTTACACTATTGTGCATTTTTCTCTTGTTTTGCATTATCATTTTGGAAACTTCTCGGAATTAACACTTGGATTTATATTGGTGATACCCTGGAGATACTCTTATTACAAGCTCGTTAGCCAAACACGAGAGTGGGAGGCATATGATTGTGGTGAGTGTCCACTGTGAGGGGGATTGGAGCACTGAACACTGAGGTGTGGTGGAAGTCCTGGAAAAGTGGATCAACTACTTTTGAAGTCACATGAATTCTCTTTTTTGAATACGTTACGTATTCTGTAGCATCACAAACTTTTTTTCACCTTTTTTTCACTTATTTTGCATGTTTACAAGTTTATAAGTTATTCACTTATAATTGTGATATCACATTGTACACTTGTGTTTGTATATTTAGATTTGAATATTAATTTATTCTCATAGCGCTGTGGTTTTATATTGATACTTTATGTACAAAATATATTCCTTTATTTCATATAGCTATGACTAAGCATTGAAGTTCAATGTGAAACGCGTCAGCTGTTTTTTCCCACTGTATGCTGTTTTTTGTAGTGCATTTTCTTTTTACCCAATAAAGGGCACGTCTTTTTTTAGACATTGGTGTGCGGCTGTCCATATACTTTCCTTCCTTTGCATGCTTCATGCATTTCCAGCACCCGTTGGTTCTTGAGTGGACAATGATTGCCTTAGGTGTGCTCACCTGGAGCGGCAGTTTTCCCTATCTCCTCCAAAGACAGCTTGTAGCGTGAGGAAGAGGTCTCTTTCTCCTCATCTTCCTCAGCCTCGGACCCTAAAGCTATGCTTCTTGGCTCCTCCTCCTCAGACTCACTAACTGCCCCTCTAGCAGATGTGTGGGTACTGGTGGAAGCCCTAGGGGCTGACTGAGATACCAGACATTGGTCTAGAAAGGAACGGAATGACTGAAAAGTATCTTCCAGTTCCTTCCTGAAGGAAGAAAGCATCTCCCTGGGTTGCTCAGAGGGTGCACTAGTAGAGGCTTCCTCTCTAACCAATTCAGCAATGCAGGTCTTGCATAAAAGGTTTGTACCATGATCCCTTAAGGGATGTTTTGCAAGTAGCACACCGTTTCTTAGGGGGAGGCAATGCAACTTTAAGTTTCTCCTTAGAAACAGACAGTGAACAACACACCACCAATTCCCATCACCGCTGTATCAAACAAACGAAAAAACACACTCTCAGAAACGTAACCTGAGAGTGTGAAGCAGGCTCCCCTCCCCCTAAGGGGGCAACAGGAGGGACACAACATACATATCCCAGGCAACTTTGAAAACCGCCATCTCTCCTACCTGGGCCGGGCTGGTGCATGTGGCTCCTGCTCCCGCCACCTCCGCTGTCTTCTGGCTCCATCTTCCAGGATACAGCAGACGTCCGGCAGTTCTATTTGAACTTTCCCGGTCATTCTTGCCGCTGCGAGGACCGGAAGTGCACCGCCGAGGCCGCCTCCCCTTCTGCGCTCCAGCAGGTGGAACCGGAAGCCACCGCGCACCCCCCGAAGTTTCGCCCCCAACGGCAGTGACATCGCCCGCCACTCGGACCGGACCACCGCAAACCCCGGAAGAGAGCACCTGGCCCGCTCCATCAGCCTACGATGCCCGGCCTTCGGGAGCGGCACCTCCGGCAGTCTCTGTCCTCGACGGACTTGAGAAGGGGAAAGCACCGGAACATCTCCCACCCGTCAGGGGAGATGTTGAGTCAGCCTCCAGAAAAGAAAAAAACCGACGCACGCAGGTATGCAGTTTAGCCACCTCCACCTGGAGAGAGTACAGCACACCCCTGGTTCCCTGCAGCGCTTCCACCATGACCGGAGGAAACACTACAACTGAGGCCATGGTGGAAGGAGGTGGGATTTAAAGGAATGACTGCAGTGTTTCCTGGAAAGTGGGTGGAGCTGCGCTCTCTCCAAGTACTGTCCTGAAAGACGAGGTGAGAAAAGAGTCCTGTGCGTGTTTGGTCCGAATGTGATGCGATTCTCAGCTCCTGTCTTCAGGACTCACGAACAGGCCAGATTTGAAGTATTACCTTGGGAAGATGAATACTAGAATACTGCAAACACTGAGCAGCAAATGATATCACCTGTGATGTATGTCCGTTATCTTGCAAACCTGGTTTGTTAGTGGGCCCTGAGGACAGGAGCCAAGAACCACTGATCTACCAGGATGTCTGCAGGATATCGTACCCCAGACCGGAGCTCTCTCCTGCTGATGCTCACTCACCGGAAGCCAGCACTGCCCCACACTGTACACTCTAATTCAACAAGGTCTATCCTCAGGATTGGCAATCAAAACTGAACTGCATATTCAAGATGAGGCCATACCAGTGTTATGTAAAGGGGTAGAGTTGTTGATTTATCCCTTTAAATGTATCTTAATGTACAAGATAGGAGATTCTCTTATTTTCGGGGTCTGCCCAAGAAACTCTACAATCCATGCACTGCCACAGATTCAATCAAAAAGGCTGCATTCTGAGGTCACTCTTCATGAAAGAATATATTTAACACATACAGCAAAATTCTAAAAGTCCAACCCTCTGCCACATTTCTCCCACAAGGGCTTAGTCATAGAGATCTCTTATCCACCCAAGAGTAACGGAAACACTTTTTCATAATTTTAAATCCACAATAGAAAACTGTATCAAATGTTAAATCAGTAAACAAAATCCATGGAAACAAAATACTTACACATGGTCTTAGAAGCCAACTTTCCAGTGCATTAAGCCAGAACCAGGCCACCTGCTGAGAAGTGAGGCTTTCAGTGCATCTGCAAGAAGAAAAAAAATGTAATGGAAAACTGAATTCTACAAACAGAGCATTTAAATATTGATTGCAGATCTGTTAAAGTGGAGTTCTGCTAAAAAAAATAAAAAAAAATTAAGTCAGCAGCTACAAATACTGCAGCTGCTGCCTTTGCGGCTTCACAGCCTGGTTCCCTACTGTGCATGCGCAAATCACGCTGCACATCCTCACTGGTCTCCGCTGTCTTCTGGGATTTGTGCGTCTCCCAGAAGACAGCGGGGAGGGGGGGGCGGGTTGGGAGACAGAGGAGGGGCCGGACATGGCATAGATATTCATGGATACTGCGGCCATCTATGCCTGGATGTGGGAGAAAATACCTGGCTTAGGCAGGTATCTGCTCCCCCTAAAAGTTTCAGAAGCTGAAGTTCTATACACACACACACACACACACACACACACACGCTGGGAGCGTCGACAAACATCAGAACAAAAACGCTCATATTGATCTTTTTTGTACCAGCGTTTACCACTTTCTGTGCCAGCGTTTAGCATCAACTAGATGGTTAAGGAGCAGGCTGCCGCGTCCTTGACCATCAGCTGTGGTTCATCCCCCCCCCCCCTCTTTCCTGGCCTGCCAGGCTGCATGCTCCGATAAGGGTCTGGTGTGAATTTTGGGGCGGAGCCCTCACCATTTTATTTTATTTTTTTATTCTGGCATGGGGTTCCTCTTAGAATGCATATCAAACCCAAAGGGCCTGGTATGGATTGGAGGAGGGGGTCCACGCTTTAACTGTCTGTGTGGAGAGAGACCAGCTGTGCAGTGAAGTCGGTGGGGGGCGGTCCGTGCCTGACGTGTTCTCCTTAGAAACTTTGTAATGGGGAGGAGTTAGCAAGATGGTCACACCCATGTGGGGCGCCAGAAATATTTCTGCTACCAGGCGTCTGTGACCGTAGGATCGGCCCCCGATGGCTCTCCTACTCTGGCTGCCTTTAGGCAATTCCCAGAAAAAACTCATCTCTTCAGGGAAGCCCATCACGCCTCCAAATTATCTCATCACTTTCATTAACTCATCCCCCACAGTTATGTACAATGGTTTTGCACAGAGCAGCCCTGATCCTCTTGTTTTTGAGTACCTTTTGTACCAACTGGCCCCACCCTCTTACATTGTAAGCTCTTATGAGCAGGGCCCTCTAAAGCCCAGTAGACAGAGGCCGAATGTTGTGCAACATCAGCCGGTTCAATAAAAACCAAACAACATTCGGTCCTTGTGTATGGCAGCCGATCGGAGACAAGCTAGCTTCTGTCGACCAAGCATGCTGGCTGACCGGTTCCCAGTCAGCACTCTCAGCTAATGGCTGTCCCCCTGTCACAACACAATAGATTAGCAGGGGAGATCGCCGTACTAAAAACTTTGGATTTAGTACAGTGGCTCCAATCGGAGCTGACCGTTTTTTGTATTTTTTCCCCCCATTCAACCAGCTGGGTTGAATGAATGGAAAAAAAACCTTAGGGTACTAGGCTTTAACCCGCTTGCATTTTATTGTAACTGTATGGTGTATTATATTGTAAAGCGCTGCTTAAACTGTTGGCGCTATATAAATCTTGTATAATAATACTACAAACACAAGCTTCAATGTTATATTATTTTCTCTAGCTGCACATCATAAATACACAACATGGAACTTATCCTTCTGTTATTTTGTCTATATTTATGATACAGAATATAGGTTGCTCTTCCTACATATCAAAAATACACAACAATGGAGCTTATCCTTGTGTTATTTTATTCTATATTTATGTGAGGGTTCGACAAAATCCGGGCGCCCGGTTGCGACTAGAACTAGTGACCTAGCGTCCGGGGAAGGAAGCATAGGCCTGCAGAAGGCAGCAAAGTCACGGCCTCAATTACTGGATGGCGCGGTCCCAAAATAGTGTCAAAAATGTCCGCCATAAAGTCGCAGTCAAAGAAGCAAGAAAAAGACTGTCGTCTCCTCTGATGACACATCACAGCACAAGCATTGTAGTGTGCCCTAATGTGCATGTTGTTAGTATCCCAGGAGGTTGTGGGCAACTGAAGATTCTCATACAGTGTAACCTTGGACTACGAGCATAATCCGTTCCAGGAGAATGCTTGTAATCCAAAGTACTCACATATCAAAGCGGGTTTCCCCCATTTAAAATAATTTGTTCCGCATTGACTTTAATGGCATGCAATACCGCATCCGGCCAGAGCCGGGGGGGGGGGGGGGGCACCAGAGAGCCTCGTAAACAGCAGGAAAGGCTCGAGGTCACCTCGGCTGACCTCGGAAAAGACTTTGTTCCCAAGATTTGCAGAGGTCAGCTGTGCTATCCTCGGGCCTTTCCGAACGGCTGTGATCTGCAAAGTTCGGCTCTGCTCCGCCGCCCCCCTACCTCAGGCCAAGAGCGGTACTGCACACCGATTTGGCCTGAATCCTGCTCATTTTGTGAGACAACACTTGCAAACCGAGTTACGATTTTTTTTAATACAGTGCTCATATTGCAAAACGCTTGTTAACTGCGTTACTCACAATCCAAGGTTCCGCTGTACCTCCCAACTTTGAGATTGGAACGACTGACACCCATTATCAAAAGTATGTAGGCATAGAACCACACCCCCTTAAAGGAGAACTCATTTTTTTTTTTTAAACCACTACTTCTTTAGGCCCCTTTCACATATGCGGTTCCCGGGAGGATCCGTTTTTGGACATCCGCTTGCTCAGCAGGGATCGCTCCGTTGATCACCGCTGAGCCGGAGGATGACAGGTCTGTCTCTGCACAATGAGCAGGGACCGACCTGTCAGATCTCCACTCTCCTCTATGGGGGATCGGATGAAAACGAGCCGGCTCTCCTCTATGGGGGATAGGATGAATATGAGCCGTCTGTTCGTTTTCATCCGATCCGCCAGACGGATGCAAAATAGCGTTTGCATTAGAGGTCTACCGATATATCGGACGATTTTTGGCACAATTAATGGGCATCAGCCTATTGTTTTAAAAAACAGACTTGCGACTTGCAAATAACTTCTGTGTCATAGAAGTTAGGGTTGTCACGGTAACGATACTAGTATCGGGACCGATACAGAGCATTTGCAAATGCTCCCGATGCTTTATCCGATACTTTTTTTTTTTTTTATGTAGAGTGGCCGGAGAGGAGTCAGTGTCTGGGGATGGCAGCAGAGGGCAGGGGGAGTGCAGGCGGAGTTTGGCTGTAGAGGGGGTGGGTGTCAGGCCGGTGCTCCCCTTCCACGACTGAAGAGGACAGCGTGGAGACAGCGGGCGGCATGGCGGTGACAGGGAGGCAGTGACACACAGGCTGAAGCCTGGCTTTGCGGGGGGTGACTGGGGGGGTCCGTCGTCACACCCGGGACCCAGCCGCGGCTCTGACTGTCTCACAGTCACACAGCCGAGCAGACCGCAGCCGCCTCCCCCTCCTCTGTGTATACTACAAGTGCTGTAGCAATTGTAGTATACACAGAGGAGGGGGAGGCGGCTGCGGCCTGCTCGGCTGTGTGACAGTCACAGCCGAGATTTGTCAGAGCCGCGGCTGGGTCCCGGTTGTGACGAAGGACCCCCCCCGCAAAGCCAGGCTTCAGCCTGTGTGTCACTGCCTCCCTGTCACCGCCATGCCACCAGCTGGTCATCTGAGCAGCTGTAGTGCACAGCATTACGGGTCTGAAGTGGGGACGAGATCTGTATTGTAGGAGGGGGGGGGTGTCTGCACTGTAGAGGGAGGGGTCTGTGCAACATGTCAGCGGCTGAACGTCCCTACACTCATCTTGGTACACCCTGCACTCCTCTGCAGTAAGCAGCAGCAGACATCTTGTTACACCCAGCCTGAGCTATAGGGGCTGGGTGTAACAAGATGTCTGCTGCTGCTTGCTGCAGTGGAGTGCAGGGTGTACCAAGATGGGCGTTGCAGCATTTTTTTATTTTTATAAATTCAGTGTCATTTTTCGCAGAACTTCAGTGCCAGCCACCTGTCAGTGCAATCAGTGCCCACAAGTGCCACCTATCAGTGCAATTAGTGCCATCAATGCCCACAAGTGCTACCTATCAGTGCAATTAGTGCCATCAGTGCCCACAAGTGCCACCTATCAGTGCCAGCCACCTATTAGTGCCCATCAGCACCAGTCAGGGCCCATAAGTGCCGCCTATCAGTGCCAGCTATCAGTTCCCATCTGTCAAACTGCCATATGACATTGAAAAAAAAATGTATCGGTATCGGCGAGTACTTGGAAAAATATCGGTACTTGTACTCGGTCTTAAAAAAGGGGTATCGGGACAACCCTAGTAGAAGTCAATGCAAGTTGCCTGAAGTTTCCAGTGGAGCGACTTGTCTCTGGGCAGCCTGCCAAGTGTGAGAAAAGAGATAAAATGTTTCTCTTCATCAATGAGCTGAACTCCTTGTGTAGAAGTTCTCAGTTTAACCATTTAAAGACTAAATTTGTTCTGACACTTGTTGCTTGCAATTAAAAATTCTGTATTTTCTGCTAGAAAATCACTTGGAACTCCCAAACATTATATATTTTTTTTTAGCAGAGACCCCAGGGAATAAAATAGCCGTTGTTGCAATATTTTATGTCACACAGTTTTTTGCGCAGCAGTCTTTCAAACAAAATTTTTGGGGAAAAAATACACTTTAATGAATTAAACAGTAAAGTTAGCCCATTTTTTTTTTTTTTTCGGACAAAAGTTTTGATTACCTGTTTTTTTCCCCATGTTTCCTGATTCCCTTAACGAAGTTGGCCAATGCATCACCCGAGAGCCGAGGTAGAGATAGGCTTTGGGTACTGGCATCGCAGGCGCCCAGGACAGGTAAGTGTCCATATATTAAAAGTCAGCAGTTGCAGTATTTGTAGCTGCTGACTTTTAATTTTTCTTTTTTTCCAGCGGAACTCAGTCGCTTTCACGCTGGAGCAGGCAGGTGTTGACGGTAAAACACTGCTAGTTTTAGCGGTGCTTTACCATCATTTTAGTGGCGCTATAAGGCTGCTAGCGGCCAATGAAAAGGTTAAAGGAGTTCTCTGACCTAAAACTTTTAACCCCCGCTGTGCCCGGGCTGTAAAACTATACAAAATAAACTTTCACTTACCTGCCTACGATCCCCCGTTGTTCCGATATCGCCGTCCTCGGTCTCTTCCGCTTCCTGCATGTCGGTGACTCATAGTGCGCTCAGCCTATCAGCGGCCGCAGCAATGTCCCGTCACGGCCGCTGATAGGCTGAGCGCACTATGAGTCACCGACACGCAGGAAGCGGAAGAGACCGGGACGGCGATATCGGAACAACGGGGGATCGTAGGCAGGTAAGTGAAAGTTTATTTTGTATAGTTTTACAGCCCGGGCACAGCGGGGGTTAAAAGTTTTAGGTCAGAGAACTCCTTTAAATGCGCCCGTGTAGCACCGCTGCAGAAGCGCTTTGCAGGCTCTTCGGCAGCAGTGGCCATTCATTTCAATGGGCAGGAGCGGCATACACCGCTCCAATAATGCTGCTTGCAGGACTTTTTTTTTAACGTCCTGCCAGCGCACCGCCTCACTCGGGTTTTCACACTGAGACTGCAGGGGAGACATTTTTGCAGGCACTTTACAGGTGCTATTTTTAGCCCAAAAGAGCCTGAAAAACACCCCAGTGTGAAAGGGGTCTAACTGTTAGATTTTATGAGATGAAGGGGAATTTTTTATTTTTTATTTTAAATCGGCCTAACATATTGGCCCCAAAAAAATTGGCATCATATATCAGCTATCGGCCGCCACAATTTCTAAATATCGGCATCGGCCAGAGAAAACCCATATTGATCGACCTCTAGTTTGCAATCGGATCGGGGCTGATCAGGTGTCAGCGGACATGTCACCGCCGACATCCAACGCTCCATAGGAGGTACATGGAGCAGGCGGATCTGAACGGTGCACACGTGTGAAAGGGACCTTATGCTGGCTTTTAAAAAAAAACACACTAATGCCGTCATTTCGAATTTGGATGAAATGTTGAGCACTGTGAAAACACTTTTTGAAAGATAAGCGGTGCGTTTCATATACAACTACACGTCAGACCAAAATGAGGGGCACATGAGGAGGAAAGATGGGCAGAGGGACTTCCAAATCAGGGACATTCCCTCGAAATCAGAGACAGGAATGGCAGAAGTGTGGGACAAGTGCCCTAAATTAACATGTCTTTTTAATGAGGGGTAAAAGCAGTGGGTGTGGCTGGGGAAGGGTCACTTTAAACACTTTCTCTGCCTTTGTATTAGAATTGATCAGTGCCCAGCCTTACGTAATGAGGCAGTGCCAGTATCTGCCCTCCATACTCACTGCAGCAACTGCGGCGCTGTAACAAGACTTCTTACTACGTCCTCTATCTCGCCCGCTTTGGGACTCCTATGTAAAGCAGGCAGGCAGGCCCTTGCGAGCTCCCAGTGTCCTCTTCGAAGGCACAGGTAGAGGATTTTGCGCATAGATCTCATAGAAGCCACTTCTTCCTCCCCGAACGAGTGCGCCATAATTCCAACAACGACGTTACACGGGTACCGAGCCCTCACATCTGCACCGTGATCTTCCTTACAGAGTGACGGAAAGCCTCACGTGACTAACAATGTCATGTGATACAGAGGAACCCATAGTCACGTGACAGTTAACGGTGTATTGCGGCTGCTCAGTTTACAATAGCTTCCATAGATTATACCTATGGGGGACGGCATAGGCTGTGTTTGGGCGGAAACCAGTAAAAGGTATTCAAATAGTAAACAGTAGAGCACCGCACCTGCAGCGGGACACACTAGGAACGACAGAAAGGAATGCCTCTACACTTTAACCACTTCCTTACTGGGCACATATACCCCTTCCTGACCAGGTGAAATTTCAGCTTGTGGCACTGCGTCACTTTAACTGACAATTGCGCGGTCGTGCGACGTGGCTCCCAAACAAAATTGACGTCCTTTTTTCCCCACAAATAGAGCTTTCTTTTGGTGGTATTTGATCGCCTCTGCGGTTTTTATTTTTTGCGCTATAAACAAAAATAGAGCGACAATTTTGAAAAAAAAAACAATATTTTTTACTTGTTGCTGTAATAAATAGCCCAATTTTTTTAAAAAAACTTTTTTTTTCTCAGTCTAGGCGATACGTATTTTTTTACATATTTTTGGTAAAAAAAATTAAAAAAAAATCGCAAGAAGCGTCTGGTTTGCGCAAAAGTTATTGCGCTTACAAAAATAGGGGACAGAATTTTTTTTTTTTTTTACTACTAATGGCGGCGATCAGCATTTTTTTCGTGACTGCGACATTATGGCGGACACATCGGACACTTTTGACACATTTTTGGCGCCATTCACATTTATACAGCGATCAGTGCTATAAATATGCACTAATTACTGTATAAATGTGACTGGCATTGAAGGGGTTAATACTAGGGGGTGAGGAAGGGGTTAAATGTGTACCTGTATTGTGTTCTAACTGTGGGGGGAGGGGGGTGACTGGGGGAGGTGACCGATCTGTGTCCCTATGTACAAGGGAGACAGATCGGTCTCCTCTCTCCCCTGACAGGACATGGAACTCTGTGTTTACACACAGTGCTCCACGTCTTGTCCTTGTAGCCGCTGATCCCGAGTGCCTGGCGGACATCACAGCCGCCAGGCACTCGCATCGGCATCTCAGCAATGCGGCGAGCCCGCGCCGCTGACTGCGCTCGCAGGCCGTATAAACACGGCCAGTCAAAGAATTAGAACCACCCCGCGGCCGTATAAAGTCGTACGGCAGTCGGGTAGTGGTTAAAGCGGAGGTTCACACAAAAAGTGAATTTCCGCTTTTTGGACCCCTCCCCCCCCTCCGGTGTCACATTTGGCACCTTTCAGGGGGTGCAGATACCTGTCTAAGACAGGTATTTGCACCACTTCCTGGTTCTGACTTCTGACTGGTTCTGACTCCTGCGGGAGTCCGGCCCCTTACGTACGTCAACCCCCCCCCCCGCTGTCTTCTGGGAAACACTGCAGAGAGCGGAGACCAGTGACGGCGCGCCGTGATACTCGCGCTTGCGCAGTAGGGAACCCGGGCAGTGAAGTCGCAAGGCTTCACTTCCTGATTCCCTTACCCAGGGTGGCGGCGGAAGCAGCCGAGGACCAAGCGATTGCTCAGCCTCGTCTGCTGACATCGTGAAAAAAGTGTCCATTTTTTAAAAGTCAGCAGCTGCAGTATTTGTAGCTGCTGGCTTTTAAAAAAAAAAAAAAACGGCGGAACCTCCGCTTTAACAGGGAGATGAAATGCCTTTTTTTTTCATTATTCTTTATGGGCATTCCATCTCCCTTTTAACCACTTAAGCCCCAGACCATTTTGTTACTAAAGGACCATGCCCCTTTTTGCGATTTGCCACTGCGTCGCTTTAACTGACAATTACGCGGTCGTGCGACGTGGCTCCCTAACAAAATTTACGTTCTTTTTTTCCCAGAAATAGAGCTTTCTTTTGGTGGTATTTGATCACCTCTGCTTTTTTTTTTTTTTTTTGCGCTATAAACAAAAATAGAGCGACAATCTTGAAAAAAATGCAATATTTTTAACTTTTTGCTATAATAAATACCCCACAAAAATATATAAAAATACATTTTTTTTCCTTAGTTTAGGCCGATACATACTCTACATATTTTTGGTAAAAAAAATCACAATAAGCGTTTATTGATCGGTTTGCGCAAAAGTAATAGCATCTACAAAAATAGGGGATAGTTTTATGGCATTTTTATTAATAATTTTTTTTTACTAATAATGATGGAGATCAGCGATTTTTATCGTGACTGCGACATTATGGCGGACACATTTGACACCATTTTGGGACCATTTTTACAGCGATCAGTGCTATAAAAATGCACTGATTACTGTGAAAATTACGCTGGCAGTGAAGGGGTTAACCTGTAGGGGGGCACTGAAGGGGTTAAGTGTGCCCTAGTGAGTGATTCTTACTATCAGGGGGCGTGGCTTGGCATGTGACATCACTGATCGTCGTTCCCTATGACAGGGAACAGACGATCAGTGACACTCTCACTAGGAAGAACGGGGAAAGGTTTGTTTACACTTACCTCTCCCCGTTCTTCAGCTGTGTGACCCGATCGCCCATGGGCGCGGTCACGAAGCTCACGACCTGGGCTCTTAAAGGGGACGTACCTGTACGTCCTTTTGTCCAGTCGTGCCGCTCTGCCGACGTATATCGTCGTTAGGCGGTCCTTAAGCGGGTAAAGTCTATGGGTATCCCTTTCTGTCATTCCTTTTAGTATGTCCCCACTGCAGCTAATCAACGTCCTACTTTATCTTTGACATTGTTAACCACTTGACCACTGGGCACCTAAACCCACTTAATAACCAGACCAATTTTCAGCTTTCGGTGCTCTCACATTTTGAATGACAATTACTCAGTCATACAACATTGTTCCCAAATGACATTTTTGTCCTTTTTTCCCCACAAATGGAGCTTTCTTTTGGTGGTATTTAACCACTTCCTGCCCGGTCAGTAGGAGATTGACGTCCGGGAAGTGGTTCTGAAATCCTGACTGGACGTCTATGGACGTCCTGCAGGATTTCATGCCGCGCGCGCCTGTGGGGACGCACAGCGCGGTGATAGGTGATGCTGGGTGTCAGTCTAATACCCTGCATCTCCGATCTCGGTACAGAGCCTCCGGCGGAGGCTCTTTACCACGTGATCAAGCCGTGTCCAATCACGGCTGATCACAATGTAAACAGGAAAAGCCGTTGATGGCTCTTCCTCACTCGCGTCTAACAGACGCGAGTAGAGGAGAGCCGATCGGCGGCTCTCCTGACAGGGGGGGTTCGCGCTGATTGTTTATCAGCGCAGCCCCCCCTCGGATCGCCACACCGGACCACCAGGGAAGGGCAAAAAAAAAGAGGGGCAATAAAAAAAAAAAAGTCAGTTAAAAAAAAGGGCAGTAAAGAATAAAAAAAAGATGCCAATCAGTGCCCACAAATGGGCACTGACTGGCAACATGGATACATCAGTGCCACCCCCACAGTGTCCATCAGTGCCACCCCACAGTGCCCATCCATGCCCAGTGCCCACCTATCAGTGCCCATCTGTGCCACCCATAAGTACCCATCAGTGCTGCCCATGAGTGCCCATCTGTGCCGCCTATGAGTTCCCAGTGCCGCCTATGAGTGCCCATCAGTGCCGCCCATGAGTTCCCATCAGTGCCGCCCATCAGTGCCGCCTATGAGTGCCCATCAGTGCCGCCTATGAGTGCCCATCAGTGCTGCCTATGAGTGCCGCATACCAGCGCCGCCAATCAGTGCCACCTTATCGGTGCCCATCAGTACTACCTCATCGATGTCCATCAGTGCCATCTCATCGGTGCCCATCAGTGCCGCCATATCAGTGCCCGTAATTGAAAGAGAAAACGTACTTATTTACAAAAAAATTAACAGAAAAAAATAAAAACATAATTTTTTTCAAAATTTTCAGTCTTTTTTTAGTTGTTGCGCAAAAAAAAAAAAATCACAGAGGTGATCAAATACCACCAAAAGAAAGCTCTATTTATGGGGAAAAAAGGACGCCAATTTTGTTTGGGTACAGTGTAGCATGACCGCGCAATTGCCATTCAAAGTGCGACAGTGCTGAAAGCTGAAAATTGGCTTGGGCGGCGATCGGTGATGCGGGTTGTCAGTCTGATACCCTGCATCTCCGATCTCGGTACAGAGCCTGGCAACATGGATACATCAGTGCCACCCCAGTGTCCATCAGTGCCACTCCACAGTGTCCATCAGTGCCACCCCACAGTGCCCATCCATTCCCAGTGCCCACCTATCAGTGCCCATCTGTGCCACCCATAAGTACCCATCAGTGCCGCCCATCTGTGCCACCTATGAGTTCCCAGTGCCGCCCATTATTGCCCATCAGTGCCGTCCATGAGTGCCTATCAGTGCCGGCTATGAGTGCCGCCTATGAGTGCCCACCAGTGCCGCCTATGAGTGTCCATCAGTGCTGCCTATGAGTGCCGCATACCAGCGCCGCCAATCAGTGCCACCTTATCGGTGCCCATCAGTACTGCCTCATCGATGTCCATCAGTGCCATCTCATCGGTGCCCATCAGTGCCGCCATATCAGTGCCCGTAATTGAAAGAGAAAACTTACTTATTTATAAAAAAAATTAACAGAAAAAAATAAAAACATTTTTTTTTCAAAATTTTCTGTCTTTTTTTAGTTGTTACGCAAATAAAAAAAATCGCAGAGGTGATCAAATACCACCAAACGAAAGCTCTATTTGTGGGGAAAAAAGGATGCCAATTTTGTTTGGGTACAGTGTAGCATGACCGCGCAATTGCCATTCAAAGTGCGACAGCGCAAAAAACAGAAAATTGGCTTGGGCGGGAAGGTGCCTGGTATGGAAGTGGTTAATCACTGTTGCTTTTTTTTTTTTTTGCGCTATAAAAGAAAAATTCGTAATTTTTCTTAATACATTTTGGCCAAAATGTATACTGCTACATATCTTTGGTAAAAATAAGTACAAATTGGTGTATATTTTTTGGTCTTTGTGAAAGTTATAGAGTCCACAAGCTATGGTGCCAATCTCTAAAAATTGATCACACCTGAAGTACTGACGGCCTATCTCAGTTCTTGAGACCCTAACATGCCAGGAAAGTACAAATACCTCCCAAATGACCCATTTTTAAGAAAGAAGACATTCCAAGGTATTTAGAAAGAGGCATTGTGAGTTTTTTGAAGTTGTAATTTTTTCCCACAATTCTTTGCAAAATCAAGATTTTTTTGATTTTTTTTCCACAAAATTTTCATATTAGCAGGTTATTTCTCACACACAAACAAACAAAGAATGCAGCGCATTGTAGATAAATTAGTAATATAACTTTATAGTCTCAAAGAGCATAAAAAACAAAGATATATGCACAGACTGACAAAAATGCAATTAGATAACCAGGGGTCGACAAATCCCGGGCGCCACCATCTGAGCTGGCACCATCTGGTGGTGAGCCATTATTACCACCAGATGTGTAAGCTGGCACCATCTGGTGGTGGCCGTTGGTATTACAAGTTAAGTATTACAAGTTAAACAGCAATTCTAATGTCATTTTTCACTATTTTCACTGCCATCTTCTTCCCTCTAATTAGAACCCCCAAACATTATATATATTTTTTATCCTAACACCCTAGAGAATAAAATGACGATCGTTGCAATACTTTCTGTCACGCCGTATTTGCGCAGCGGTCTTGCAAGCGCACTTTTTTGGGGACAAAATTACACTTTTTTTTTATTAAAAAATAAGACAACAGTAAAGTTATCCCCATTTTTTTTAATATTATGAAAGATAATGTTACGCCGAGTAAATTGATACCCAACATGTCACGCTTCAAAATTACGTCCGCTCGTGGAATGGCGTCAAACTTTTACCCTTTTAAACGTCGCCTATGGAGATTTTAAAAAAACTCTACAGGTTGCATGTTTTGAGTTACAGAGGAGGTCTAGGGCTAGAATTATTGCTCTCACTCTACCAATCGCGGCGATACCTTACATGTGTGGTTTGAATACCAATTACATATGCGGTCGCTGCTCATGTATGTGTTCGCTTCTGCGCGCAAGCTCGTCGGGACGGGGCGCGTTTTCTGGCTCCTACGTTTTTTAGCTGGCTCCTAGATTCCAAGCAAATTTGTCAACCCCTGTAGATAACAATGAGTGACATAAATAAAAATAAAGTTAAAAATACAGTCCACAGCAAGTCCACAGAGGTAATGTACACAATATCACCATATGCCATTTGATATCTGTCATGTGCCATCTTCCAACTTTCCCGTCTGGCGTGGATCCCTTGGATTCACCTGTGATGTTTGTAGGCTCCAATCCAATGCCCCCACTACAACAAGGGGGTTTGGCTTGGTTTTTGTCTTTGTTTTCATTTTTAATGTTTTTAGTTCCACTCCTTGTCCTCATCATTAACCAACACTACGGGGACGAGTAAACATTATGCCTATAACAAGACCATTAGATATATGTGGTAAAAGGATAATATATTCCTTGCTCTAAAGGGGCGTCACCAGTGCATGATGTATACCCACCGCACCGGTGATGATATCCCCTTGTAAACTCTGTAAATATATAGTTGTGTTTGTTTATTCTTTGAGGCTTTTCTTGCATGTTAAAGGATCACTAAAGGAATTTTTTTTTTTAAGCTAAATAGCTTCCTTTACCTTACTGCAGTACTGGTTTCATGTCCTTATTGTTCGTTTTTGCTTTAAAGTTGCTGTAATTCTGCTCTGATCTCCACACTTCCTGCTTGTCTGGCTCCTTATAACCATGGTACTGGGAGCTTTTCACGGTGGTCTAATCTGTCATTACTGTGTGTCTAAAACTCCTCAGAACCTATCGGATTCATTTTAAAAACAAAACACTGCCCTGGATTTGTTTGTTTTTGTTCTGAGGGTCTCTTTACTTCACAGAAACATGAAACCAGTTTAAAACCGAAAGTGAAACTAGAGGCACATTATATGATTGAATTTAATCAATTTTTAATCATTTTTAAAAGGAATCAGTTAACTTGTATGTCTCTATACCCTGTAAACAGTCATTTCAGCAAAAATGTTTTTTTCCTTTAGTGACCCTTTAATGTAAGTTTATATTTTCATTCGCTGTATTGATATTTATCTGTTTTTTTGTCTTCCCTTACATGCAGAGACATTCCCTGTATCTCCTGGTGATCGCACTTATTCAATCATATATTCCTCATTCACATGCCCAGATCTCTTTCCACCAGCGGCGTGACATGGATCGCTCTTGGATGCGTGTTGTTTTGCCTGTCACTCCTATTAGTTGGGCGCCCAGGGGTGACCACCAGGCGCTGAACCAGCTCTGAATTACAGCGGAGGCTATGATGCTGTGTTCACCCTATCTTCATGTGCCACTGAGCCACGCTGATTATACATCAGCATTGAGACCATCATCGTTCTCACGTCCCGCCCACGGGCGTGTTATCACGCCTCGTTATGCAGACAGGGACGGGACTCCAGCGCTGTATCGGCTTCCCCATATTTTATCCATGTTAATGGAAATTCTTCATGTAAGTTCAATACAACATTCTCCTTTTTTATCTACTATACCCCTTTACTCTTTCTCCTATGCCTGTTGGGCTCATGATTATCTGTTAATATGTATGATATATACTACCTTCATAGGCTACAGTATCATAAAATACATATTGGTAATTATCTATATCACTAAGCAGGAGACACTTGATCTTCCTTTATCATCCATCATTTTATATTTAATGTATGATTTATTGCAATCAATGCGGCCAACTAAGGAGGTTCCTCCCTTGATTATTGCCCTCTAACATGGATTCAACATATCGAATACTAATTATATAAGCGAGAATGGATAATAATATTCATTTTATCCGGTTATTCCTTATTTTATTTATTCTACATTATTTTCTGATGGATTCCAGTACTAGTAATATTATCCTTCTTAGTACCTTATTATAGAATTATTGCTATTATAAACATCATTAATATTGACCATCAAATTCAAGGACATTTATTCTTATACGATATTCATCTTTCATTCTTTTTTAGCTATAAATCTCCTTAATATTTTCTCTTTTCCTTTTTTTTTTTTTCTTTTTCTCTTTCTCTCTTTTTTAATGTGATCGGTCTTCCGATCCCTAAGATTATCATATAACAATCTGTATTTATATACTCCCCACCAGGAATGACAGGTTCTACACACACACAGTCCTTCTGTGTGATCCAGTCGCATGTCGCTAATCCATCAGGCGACTCTGTTGAAATAGTCAGTGACCTGTGAATTGCGATCATCATTGAGGTAACTATATGCTCTTTGCCAATCTATGTTTGAGGAACAAAGACAGACATTTGTGTGTTTTTTGATTTTTTAGTTTGTCACTTTTGGTTAAATACTTTTGTGACTTGACTTAATAATTTTCGCTACATACATTAATATTGTACCATATGATTAGGCTATTGATTATGTCTTTCTGCTACGTAACCATGACCCTATAGAACTCTTTTGATAAGCATGACAGCAATATTTATATGTTTGAAATGTGTCATTAATTGTTTATCCATCTATTTATTTGTAGATTGCTTTTTTATATACATACATGTCCCTGAGGAAGCCAGAATGGGCGAAACATGTCGGACCTACTGTATATAATACTTTAGAAATCAACCAATGGTGAAACTCAGTCCTTCATATGATCATGTTTTTAACTTTGTATGTACTCAATAATGTGTATCATTACAATTATATACTTTTATACATAAACCTTGTCATTGATGTGCGATCTCTGTGGTTCCAGAGCTATCATTTCTATTTTTCATTTATTGACAATCTCTTAGATACACCCGAATTGCATTCGCACAGTCCCATGCCCCATCCCTTAATTGGGAACATATATTTATTTCTCTACCAGGGACGGTAATGCTTTTGGCTATTTTGTCAGTTCTATCTGTGCAAGCTCTATATTTACCTTTCTCTGGTAAAAACAGTTGTCATCAGCAACCGTGCATTTCAGCAAACTGTGCGTTTTAGCAACTGTGTGTTCCAGCAGTTGTGCATTTTAGCTAGTTAGTGAGCAAGCACCTGCTCAACTGCAGTTGGCCCCATTCTTAGACCTGCAGGATACCAAGCACATATGCACGATATTGGAGATACAACGCCCTAAAATAGACCCATTGCTCATGTTTTTTTTTTTAGACATGTACTTTAAAACATGCAATTAAGCGATACATTTGCAAGCACATATATTATGCGGTTCCTGCCTACAAACAGTTAATAACACTTTTAACCACTTCAATACCCGCCCATTGTCATTTGACATCCACAGATGGGATCTCCCATCCTGGGTGGACGTCAAATGACGTCCTGGGCGTCGCGGGTGGATATCTGAATGATGCCTGCAGCTAGAGGCATCATCCAGATATCCTTTTGTTCTGCCAGCAATTCTGCGCATAGCCGCCGCTTGATCGTTCTTACAGGCGGTGGGAGGGGACACCCCCCCCTCCAGCCGCCATCCAGTGCTTCTCCGGGCTCTCCCGTGCCATCGGGGGCCCGGAGAAAGAATCGTCCGGCGCTCGCAGGAAGCATAGAGATGACTGTCATCTCTATGACCGTCGGAGGACCCGGGCGCGATGTGATGACGTCACGCCCGGGTCCCCGTAAGTAAACAAAGCCGCGATTGCGGCTAGGAAGCAACAGTATTCATGAGATCGGTGAATTTTTTTGCACCGATCTCATGGTTTCCAGCCTGGAGGAGAGATGCGGGGTCTTATTGACCCCGCATCTCTCCATAAAGAGGACCTGTCACACACATTTCCTATTACAAGGGATGTTTACATTCCTTGTAATAGGAATAAAAGTAAAAAAATAGAAAAGAAGTGTAAAAAAAGAAAAAAATAAGTAAAAAAATAAATAAAAGAATAAAAAATAAAATTAAAACGCCCCTGTCCCCGGTAAATCGCGCACAGTAGCGAACGCACACGTAAGTCCCGCCGACATATGTGAACGCCGTTTAAACCACATATGTGAGGTATTGCCGCATGCGTTAGAGTGCCAGCAACAAATCTAGAACTAGATCTCCTCTGTAAATCTAAACTGGTAACCTGTAAAAAAAAATTAAAGCGTTGCCTATGGAGATTTTTAAGTACCGAAGTTTGGCGCCATTCCACGAGTATGCGCAATTTTAAAGCGTGACATGTTAGGTATCTATTTACTCGGTGTAACATAATCTTTCACATTATACAAAAAAATTGGGCTAACTTTACTGTTTTGTTATTTTTTTAATTCATGAAACAATTTTTTTCCAAAAAAAGGGTGTTTGAAAAATTATTGCGCAAATACCGTGCAAGATAAAACGTTGCAATGACCGTCGTTTTATTCCCTAGGGTGTCTGCTAAAAAAAACATATAAAATGTTTGGGGGTTCTGCGTAATTTTCTAGCAAAAGAATGATGATTTTTACATGTAGGAGAGAAGTGCCAGAATAGGTCCGGTAATGAGGTGTGTATAAAAGCCCGGTATTGAAGTGGTTAAAGTGTATTGGGTTATTATTTACGAAAGGCAAATCCACTTTCCACTACAAGTGCAAACTACAAGTGCAAAGCGAAAAGTGCACTTGGAAGTGTAGTCACTGTAAATCAGAGGGGTAGATCTGAAATGAGAGGAAGCTCTGCTGATTATCATTCAATCATGTGCTAAAATGCTGTTTTTTATTTTCCTTGCATGTCCCCCTCGGATCTATAGCCTTTGCACTTGTAGTGCAAAGTGGATTTGCCTTTAGTAAATAACCCCCATTGTGTCTTTTTCTAAACTGTCGCTTTTCTTTTGTTTATAGCACAAAAAAATAAAACCGCAGAGGTGATCAAATACCACCAAAAGAAAGCTCTGTTTGTGGAAAAAAAAGTATGTCAATTTTGTTTGGGTACAGCATTGCATGACCGCGCAATTGTCAGTTAACGCATTGCAGTGCTGAATCACAAACAATGGCCTGGTCAGCCAAATCTTCTGGGGCTGAAGTGGTTAAGCGGTACAAACCCCATATTATTCAATTGCACTTGCAGGAAATGCATTTACAGGGCTCCAAGGTTCTGGCCTTAAAAAAAAGCAAATATTATGAATGTTATTCATGCAGAATACACATGCTCTAGAGCAGGGGTCTCCAAACTTTTTACTTCAAGGGCCAGATTCTATATTTTACACATATTCGCGGGCCAGAAAAATAATTTATAAATAAATCCACAGTAGAAGAATAGAATATAATTTTACTTACTGCTGACAGCAGGACTGGATGGTTGGCCTGTATTCTTTGCTGGCTCCTAAACGCTGGAGCATCATGCAGCGGGGCTAAACTTCCATCGTGCATGAGGCTTTACATCCATGTCCCCATCAGTCTTCCCATTCACCTGTGTCCCCATCAGTCTCCCCATACATCTGTGTCTCCATCAGTCTCCCCATACATCTGTGTCCCCTTCGCTTGCCACGAAGGGTAGGTATGCAATCTTGGTATGTAAGATATTTAATGTATTTTCAGAATCATTGACGTATTTCAGCATAGTGCCTCCAAATACTGTCAGAATGATCTCAAATCGCAGCAAATGCTGCTCTTAAAACAAGTGAAAAATATTTGCGCTGTGGAAAGTAGAAATATATATATATATATATATATATATATTTCTACTTTCCACAGCGCAAATATTTTTCACTTGTTTTATATCACCCTTTGTCTATTGAGGTAGACCTTCCTAATATTTGCAGCAGTATCCCTGTCACTTCCCCTTTCCCTCGTTCCCTTCATTTCACCTAGACAGCGCAGGAGTTCACTTTATCTAAATGCTGCACTTAAACAGGCCTCAAGGGATATAAGATGTTGGGTAAAGGTTTAAACCGCCAACAGATGCATCAAGGTCTATAAAAAAGGGGCAAATATATATATCTCAGAATAGCACCTCCTATAAGCAAATCAGTAAGTCATACAGATCAACAGTACACAGGTAACACGTAACAATCGGTCCATCACGCCAGGTATCTCCACCGCCTAGTGAACTGCCACAGGAAAAATACACAAATTGCTTCCCATTATATATCGTAAAGCACACCTGATTCCTATCCATACAAATGTCAAAAAGGTGCGCGAGGCGCGGCAAAATTACGTCAATGGATACGATTCCAGACCGCGCATCTGCGCACGCGCAGAACCTGCGGGTATGCTAGACATGAGCATGTGCGAATTTGCACAGTGGTCAGTCAGTGTCATATACAGAATAGGAGCCAACCATCGGCCCATCTAAACAGGATCCGAAAATTTGTATGCGCAGATGGGCACATCTCAAACTTCAGATAAGATGGGAAATCACACACTAGCTCCTATTCCAAGGGGTTCAATCCAAACTAGGGGTGGCATTGAAGGAGAAAAAAAGGGAAGTCAAAATTGTATGAAAAGGTTGAACTAAAATAAGATTTTTTTAAAAATATAAATGAAAAAAAAGGTATAGCTATATAAAGTCAGTAATAAAGTGTCCCAGCCCTTCATTAAAGTTTTTAATTTACAAATCTCTAATGTTGGGTATCATCTGAGTGAACCAAATCAAAAGAGCGGAGGAGAAGGAGGAAAATAAATAAATAAGTACTCAAAAACAAGGATTAAATAAGCAGAAAAGGAACTACGGTAGGTACAATAAGCCAAAAAGCAAAGGCATTTCAATCATCTAGAATAGATCATCTTATAGGGAGCCAACCTATAAGAAGGATTTATAGGAATTTACCTCATTAATCCCTGGAGGGGTGAGGGCTAAGAATTTTTTCAATCCAGTATGTTTCAGCTCTTAAAATGGCATTATCCCAATCGCCACTCCTGGGATTTGGGGGAATGACCTCTAAGGCCCCGTACACACGACCGGATCTGTCCGCTGGGATTTATCCACGGATCAGTTCCAGCAGACAAATCCGGACGTGTGTACGGCCTAGCGGACATTTTTCGGCGGACATTTGTCCAGCCGAAATCTATCCGCTGGAAACCTGTCCGTCGAACTTATCCGGTCGTCTGTACAGACTCACCGGATAAGTCCGACCGATCCCCATCCCTCGCATGCGTCGAAGTGATTCGACGCATGCGTGGAAGTATTTACAGTTGTGTTCAAAATTATTCAACCCCCCAATGCTGTAAAGGGTTTTAGGGAATTTAGTGTACATTTGTAATTGTATTCAGAATGAAATCCTACAAGGACTTCTTAAAGAACCATATGCAACTAAAATGACATCAATTGGTTTTGTAATACAGTAGTAAATGTTTCTTTTGTGAATTCTTCATTTACACAATTATTCAACCCCTTAAAGACTACCACTCTGAAGAACAGAGGTTCATTGAAGTGTTTTCAATCAGGTATTGAAAACACCTGTGGATGTCAGGGAGCAGCAATAAAGCCTAATAAGCACCAATTAGGCAGCTTTAAAATGACTGTGATACTCAGCTCTTTCTAGACATTTACTGGTGTGGTTACAAACATGGTGAAGTCAAAAGAATGGTCCAGGAAGACAAGAGAAGAGGTGATTACTCTTCACAGGAAGGGCAATGGCTATAAGAAGATTGCAAAGATGTTAAACATACCAAGAGACACCATAGGAAGCATCATTCGCAAATTCAAGGCAAAGGGCACTGTTGAAACGCTACATGGTCGTGGCAGAAAGAAGATGCTGACTTTGACTGCTGTGCGCTGCCTGAAGCGTAGAGTGGAGAAAAGTCCCCGTGTGACTGCTGAGGAACTGAGAAAAGATTTGTCAGATGTGGGTACTGAAGTTTCTGCTCAGACAATACGGCGCACACTGCGTAATGAAGGCCACCATGCCAGAACTCCCAGGCGCACCCCCTTGCTGTCTCCAAAGAATAAGAAGATTCGACTGCAGTGTGCCAAAAGTCATGTGGACAAACCACAGAAGTTTTGGGATTGTGTTCTGTGGACTGATGAAACAAAATTACAACTGTTTGGGCCCATGGATCAACGCTATGTTTGGAGGAGGAAGAACAAGGTCTATGATGAAAAGAACACCTTGCCTACTGTGAAGCATGGCGGGGGGTCAATCATGCTTTGGGGCTGTTTTGCTTCTGCAGGTACAGGGAAGCTTCAGCGTGTGCAAGGTACCATGAATTCTCTTCAGTACCGGGAGATATTGGATGACAATGTGATGCAGTCCGTCACAAACCTGAGGCTTGGGAGACGTTGGACCTTTCAACAGGACAATGATCCCAAGCATACCTCCAAGTCCACTAGAGCATGGTTGCAGATTAAAGGCTGGAGCATTTTGGAGTGGCCATCGCAGTCACCAGACTTAAATCCGATTGAGAACCTCTGGTGGGACTTAAAGAAAGCAGTTGCAGTGCGCAAGCCTAAGAATGTGACTGAACTGGAGGCTTTTGCCCATGACGAATGGGCGAAGATACCCGTAGATCGCTGCAAGACACTTGTGTCAAGCTATGCTTCACATTTAAAAGCTGTTATAACTGTAAAAGGATGTTGTACTAAGTACTAAGATTGAATGTTACTTGGGGGTTGAATAAAACTGATAATGATGTAAGCACAGAAAAGACATTTGTGGTTATTTCATTATAAATGTTATGTTATATTTGTCTGACCTACACGTGCCTCTTTGATTTAATTGTAAGCAGGATGACTGAATGATCAAAATCAATGTCAAACTGGCCAAAACAATCAATTTCAGTGGGGGTTGAATAATTTTGAATACAACTGTACCTTCCAGGGTCGCGCACGTCGCGGCGACGGCGCGGCCACGTCACCGCGTATGTTTTCCGCGGGGATTTTGATCTGATGGTGTGTACAGCCATCAGATCAAAATTCGGAGCAGAAATGTCCGATTGAAACGGTCCGGCGGACTGTTTTCATCGGATATGCGCTCGTGTGTACAGGGCCTCATACAAAAAAATAAATCACTGTATTGTCAAATCGGTGGTGCAACCCTATATGTCTGGTAACAGGGGTTATAATTTTGCCTCCACTAGAATAATAGAGATGACCCCTCCTGCTTAGTCCAAGCTTGCGAATAGTTTTACCTATGTAAAACACATAACACTGACAGGTCATGAGGTAAATCACTTCACACGTAGCACAGTCTGCTTAATGTCTTGACTGAAACCACTGACTGTTGGGCAGGCAAATGCCTTTTCCCTCAGGGATCCAAGGGCAACAACTGCATCTGCCACAATGGTAAGTAGCTTTGGCTAAGAAAAGAGGTGGGGGTGGTGCTGCGCTGTTCTCTATGTATTATAATGCCAATTGGCTATAAAAGAGGATCAGAAAAGGAGGTGCACAGCTGGCATAAAGATTACACTGTTCCTAATAAAAGTATACCAATAGGCTAGGTTAAAACAATGTATCAATAACAACGTATAATAGTGCATAACATGCTAAAATATAAGTGATACTGTAGGAGTATAAAGTGCAGCGTGCATAGCTAATACGCGCGCACTGGGTAAACTTACCCAAAAAAGTGCAATATCCAATAAATAAATTGTGCAACAAATCAAACAATGAGTGCAAAATCCAAAATTGCATTGTGCAGAAATCAGCAAAATAAATAAAAACCAATTCAAAGTGCAACGTGCAAATAACTGGTGTAGACGAAGATGACACATGCTACTGAGAGCTAGTGACAAAATCTAATCCTCCAGTCCAAACAATAGTGCAATATCTAATAAGTCCAAGAGTAGAATATGCAATCAATCCACAAGTGTCATATGCAATTAAGCTGTGAACAGACAGCAATAAATCAATCCATTCTGTGTGCGATATAAACAATCCAAAGTGCAGGTGACAGAAGGTGCTGGAGAGATTAAAATCTCTTCTTCGTGCAGCAGTACACTAAAGAATAGATGGCCACTTACCTTGCAGTAATGAGGCAACTGCATGTAAATAAAAAGCCTGAGGTGGTGGTTCTTCCTTTTAGATCCTAGGCATATGGGTTAAAAACCTGGTCTTTGTCTCTCAGCGGCAGGGGGATGTAGTGAACATATTACAACAGGGGAGTGTAAAAGAAAGAGGATTCCCAATAGTGTAGTACGTTTAAAAATAGTATGGTAGTTTATTGGTAACAGTAAAAGGGTACTCACATAAAGTTAAAATTACTTATCTCCTACGAGCAGCGAGCTCGTCTGCCAACGTCAGATGGAGTGCCTTCCCTACGTGTGACGTCACAACCCACATGACTTCATCAGGGGATACCTTTGGAAGATTGGGATACAATCCGGGCATTAGGTTGATAATGACTACTAGTCAGGGTGTCTCGTAATGAGATTGCCCATCTAAAGACCAATTCTGGAGTGGGGCGTATATACTTGGACAAATTATGATCTCCAGATAGGATGTGCCAATTATTAGAGATCGATGCTCGCAGAGAGTTTTCATGTGCCGAGAAACGAGTGATACATTTCACTATAGTCATCTCAGTTTTCAGTACCTTCTTGAATAGAAGTTCAGCTCTGGGTCTTATTCTGGCTTTGTTGAAAGCTTTTCTCAGCAAAGTTTTAGAGTACCCCTATCGGATAATCTTGATCATAATAGATCAGATTGATGAAAGAAATCTTCAGATAAACAATTCCTGCAAAGACGCAGGTATTGTGCGTAAGGTATGCTTCAAATGAGCGGGCTGTGTGAGAACTATGGGCGTGTAAAATAGTATTGCCCGAGCTAGGCTTACGATACAAGTCGGTTGTGATGTAGCCATTCTCATTAATGCAAATCAGCATGCTTAGAAAGGCAATTTGTGTGGGATGGAAAACGTGTACATTTCAAATTTAACTCATTGGTGTTCAAAACCCCCAGGAAATCCAAGAGGTCATCTCTAGACCCCATCCACACAATTAGCAGATCGTCAATAAAACAAAAGCAAAACTGTACCTTGGTCAACCAAAAAGTAAACCTTTCATCAGAAAATAACCACCTTTCCCAACTGCCTAAATATAAATTAGCATAAGTCGGTGCACAATAGGTGCCCATAGCCACCCCTTGCTTTTGCAGGTAGGCTTGATTAAAGAATATAAAATTATTTCTGGTAAGTATGAACCTAAGTAGATCTAGAATGAATCCATTGTCAGACGAGGTGGTATGGTTCTGACTAGGGTGTACTCCATCTTCCACCCGACTGCAGTGCTCGAATGGCCCTTGTCTATTTATGGCGTAGTCTTAGTCCCCTGCTGACCCACTTCTGGTGATTGGCTGAGGTCTCTAGTTTTTGAAGATTCTCCAACCTTGTAGACCATCAGGCCAAAAGGTATCAGAGAGAGCTACCAAGATCCATCCAGCCCTGGCCTTTAATAACCCTGACACAATTCCATGACTCAGGTTATTCCTGGCCAGAACTATGTTTTTTCTCTACTCCTACTTCTAGCACACACTAGGGTGCTACACAACATACGTCTATACCAATACTCAGTACAGTTTTTTGGCCTATGACTAATGTTGCATAGTGGCACTTTTCAGTTCATCCTACCTTTTGATAAAAACCAAAGCAAACCACATCTACTAAAGTTTAATTTTTTATTATTAAAAAAAAAAAGATGTTATACTTACCTGCTCTGTGCAACAATATTGCACACAGCAGTCCCCAGGTGTTGAATAGGTTCGGCAAGCAGGAGTTTTTTTCTTAGAAGATGCACCAAGGTACCAAAAACTATTTAGAACCACTTAAAACATCTGAAAAATACAACCTGAAAGGCTGAAATTCTTTCCTTGATAAAATGCTGCTTCAGGCTCCCTTATATGCTAGACTTATCTGAGAGCTTTGGTCCATATAGCCTTAAAGGGAAGATCAGAAAACATGACCTTCCCTTCAGCATCCCTATTGTACCCCCATATCTTTTGTATATGATCTCTTTTATTTCTTCTCATTTACATGTTTATCCACTCCTGTGGGGTGCAATGCAATAGCGGAATTTATAGGCAGGAGATTTAGAGATAAAGCATACTCTAAGGAATTTATACAACAGCAAATTCAAGATGTTTCGAGACTGAATAGAAATACCATGCTGCAAGGAAAGAAAAAGAACGACAAATCGGAAGCACCAGTTTTAGTACTGGACTATAATATTCAACATAAAGATGTAGAGAAGTTGATAAAGAAACACTGGCATATTTTAAAAAGTGATAAACATCTGAAAAGTATTTTGTCAGATAAACCCAACATTGTATATAAAAGGGCACCCACTATTAGGGACATTCTGGTCAATAATGTAATTGATCCTCCCCCACGTAGTGGATATACCTTTTTTACTAGGAAAGGGTTTCTTCCCTGTAAGTATTGTTATGCCTGTATCCATACCCAGAATCCACAAGTTAAAAGAAATGAGTTTATTGCCACAAAGACCGGAATATGTCATCCGATAAAGGATTTTATCAGTTGCCACACTGAAGGTGTCGTATATGTTCTACAATGTACCTGCAATTTGCAGTTTGTGGGGAGAACCAAGAGACCCTTGATGGTCCGCATCAAGGAACATGTCAAAAATATTATTAAAGGTTTCCCCAAACATAATGTTAGTAGGCATTTTGCAGAGGTCCACAATAAAGACCCCAAACATTTAACCTTTTGGGGGATTGATAAACATAATAAACCATGGAGGGGGGCCCATTTAGTTAGATCTATTAGCCAGAAAGAATCTCAGTGGATCCATTCCCTCCACACTCTTGTGCCGGACAGGTTAAATGTAGAGTTCGATCTGAACTGTTTTTTGATCAATTTTTATGAATTTTTAACATTTTGGAATTATCTTAAATATTTTTATTTTCGTTACTGTTGTTTTAATAATATTTTTTACTGGTATAATGATATCTTGTCCATGTTTGCGTGACCCATGGATTTATGTGTTGTGATATATGTGCCATATTGTTATACACACACACGCCACTTATGGTCCGCAGTGTATATATATTGTGACAGGAAGTCAGGTAAATCTGTGGGTGTTGTCACAAACGGGACATACATTTCTGCCTTGCTTAGACAATACACTAATCGTTATTAGGCATCGGCTGCGAGAAATAGTCAGACAAGGTCTAAGGGCGTTGAAAGACTCCAGCTGTTCAGAATGAGGCAATTAAGGCCTCTATAAATAGCCCAGAGGATTACCACTAATTGGCTGCATCACTCCTAAGGCTGTGTGAGTAGGAGAGCAGTGCCAGAAGGGCTTCTGTGGAGGTGAGGAGAGGATTGATTTTTCTGTGTGAAAAAAATCAAAAGACTATTGTTTTGTGCTGTATGACCAGCACTGTCTACCCAGCAGTAGGCTGTGTTAGACTTCATAGATAGGTTCCTGTGTGGAAGGTAGACACCCAAAGTGGCTAGGATTTATTTTATGTTTGATTTTGTTTATGCTGTTTGGATGCTTGCAATTGTTTTCCAGCAAGATGGAAAAATAAACCAAAAAAGTTGTTTTCAACCGTCTTCGACTGCCAGTCTGTATAAATTCAGTGTGTGGTGAACCCGTCCAAGGGGTCACACACCCCGCTACCGAGCAAACCCCTCACTATATATATATATATATATATATATATATATACACATATACATATACATATACACACACACACATTATTTTACTATCTTATTTGTTTAATTAAGTGTGGGTGTTTTTAACAGTCATGCTGGTTGGAATGTTTAGTGCTGCATTTAAGCTTTGGTCAATATGTCCCCATATTGCTATAACATGACGGCTGTATTCTATGTATATTCCACCAAGAAAATGGCCGCCGCTAGTATTGGAGACATTAGCTCCAAGAATATGGCCGTTCCATTTACTTCTATTCCACCATTAAAATGGCCACCGTCGGTGTTGGAGACATGTTTTCCTCCAAAATGGCCGCCGATCCACTACCGTTTGAAGTATATATAAAGAAATCTCTTACATCCAATCAGATTCCTCTGATGAAGTCACGTGAGGTGACGCAAAGCGTCAGAACTATTGCATGTGACCGGAAGTGACGTGGATTTCGTCCGGAATTACGGTTTTATCCCTGCTTTCGTTTTTACTCTGCTTGTAAGTGCCCAATTTTATGCTTTATTAAATTTCTTTCTCTTCTGGGATTTTCCTTATCCAGATGGTGAGCCTCCATTTTATTGAAGATTATTAATCGCTACTATTAAGGACAACAGGAAGCTGTATATTAAGGATTATGGGCCAAATCCACAAAGCAGTTGCGCCGACTTAACTCGAGATTTATAATTTTACACCGCGCGTATCTTTGCGCCCGATCCTCAAAACGAAAAATCCGGTTTTTCCGTCCTACCTAAAATAATTACACCGGCGCATCCTCTGACGCAAATTACGCTAGTCACGCCGCTTTTTTTGATAGGCAAAGATGCAAATGAGGGAGATAGGGCGATCCTCAAAATTAAGTGTGTGCGCCGTAGATTACGCCCTGTGCGCCGTAGATTACGCCCTGTGCGCACCTGTTAGTTTCCTGGAGCAAAATTAGACTTTATAAAAGCAGCCCTAATTTTACACCTGCCTTGTAAAGGTCTGCAGAAGCAACAGCATTGAGGAAGAGCTGACAACACATCTTTGCTGGACTTCAATCTGACTGCCAAAATGCCCGGCCCATCCATGATTCTAACAGCACTCGCTACTTTACAGGCGCAAAGAAGGAGGAGGGCACAGAGGAGGAGGAGGGCACAGGAGAGGGTATACCGCCCACGCCAAGATCTCTTTGGCATGACTGCTTCTGAGGTCTATGGCAACTTCCGCTTTAACCAGGAAGCCATCCTGGAATTAACCCGAATCCTGCAGGATGATCTCACCACCCCAACCCAACGATCCCATGCCCTGCCACCTCACATCAAAGTAATGGCAACCCTGCATTTTCTTGCCACTGGGTTTTCCAAAGAACATGTGGAGGTCTGGCTGGGATGGTACAGTCCTCGATGAGCAGGTGTGTCCATCAAGTAGTCCCTGCAATACTAAGACGCATGGGCAATCAATTTCAAAAGCCCACCCAGGAGGACCAGCGATTGAAGACCATGGCGGACTTTTATCACATTGCTGGGTTCCCACGGACCATCGGGGCCATTGACTGTACCCATGTGGCACTACAGCCCCCCCATGAGACAGAGCACCTGTTCCGGAATCGCAAAAACTGGCATTCCATAAATGTCCAGGTGATTGTAGATGCCCATGGCCTCATCTGGCACGTCTGTGCAAAATTTCCAGGTTCGTGCCATGACAGCTATATATTCCAGCAGACCAACATATCTCGAGATTTGGAGCTGAACATGTATGGAGACAGCTGGCTGATTGGTGAGTGACATGGGTGTCAGGTATGTCCCCCCCCCATGATGCAGACATCACAAGGGGCACATGCATGACTAACATCCTTATGTCTTTTCCCTTACAGGTGACTCTGGATATGTCCTGGGACCACATCTGATGACCCCATTCAGGAACCCCCAAACCCCAGGAGAGCAACGCTACAACGAGGCTCATATTCGCACCCGGGCAGTTGTGGAGCGCACATTTGGGCTGCTGAAGTCCCGCTTCAGATGCCTGGACAAGACTGGGGGTACATTGTTGTATTGCCCAGACTTTGTGTGCCAACTAATCGGTGCTTGTTGTATTCTTCACAACTTTGCCATGAGAAGGGGACTGGAGATTAACTTACGTGCTGACCTGACCCCCCACTCAGGCAATCCCCCCCTAACCCCCTCTACCCGGTCTACTGAGGGCACAGCAGCCATCTTTTCACAGTAAATGCACATAAATAATGTCACAATGAGAATGTTTCTTTTCCCAGTAAATGCACATAAATAATGTCACAATGAGAATGTTTCTTTTCCCAGTAAATGCACATAAATAATGTCACAATGATAATGTTGCTTTGCACAGTAAACGCACATGAATTATGTCACATTGAGAATGTTTTATTTCACTGGAAACGCACATTAATTATGTCACAATGAGAATGCATGAATGCACACCACTGTGGTCCCTAGCACAGACACATCACATGCACATCGAATTGGATTAGATCCAAGTACCCCCCCCCCCTTTGGTACTTGGGAGCAGTAACGCCACGCCACGGCTCCAATTATGTCACTGTGCATTCATACACCATTCAGGAACCTGGGATCACTTCTCCCTGGTCCTGGGGATCCCTTCTCCACCAAAACTGAGGGTGACACCCTTATTTTATCAGGAATGCCACCCCCCCACATTCACACATCATTCACACACATAAACCAACTCATAAGTACAGTATAATAAACAAAATCATAAAAAAAGAAAAAAAAAAAAAAAAAAGTACCCCTGCAATTTAATTCCGGCGGCGAGTGCTCCGTCTGGGCTGCCCACGGGCACGGACAACTGGAGAATCTTCACGGGGGGGGGTGTGAGCAGGGGAGGGAGTATCTTCACGGGGGGGGTGTGAGCAGGGGAGGGAGTATCTTCATGGGGGGGGGAGCAGGGGAGGGAGGAGCCTCCCCTGGTGTCTGACCTCCGGCTGGCCTGCCCTTCAAGGCCACTGCTATTCTGTTCAGACAGACAGTGATGGCAGCCGTATTGGCCTGGCCAGCCCGGGTGTTGTCCTGCACAGCCCGGGTGTTGTCCTGCACAGCCCGGGTGAGGGCAGTCACCTCCTGGGCCACGCCTGTTGTGGCGGTATGCAGGGATCACAAACAGGTGATGACCCCCAATGAATTGGTGGCCACATCACTGAGTGACTCCCTCATTACATCCAGGCTGTGCTCCATCTTGGTCATAGTTTTTTTGATGTCACCCAGACTGCGGGTCTGCTGGGCATTGTCCCTCAGCAGACTGGCCGGCAGACGTTCAGACACCCCTCTGGTCTCCTGGGTCGCCATCCTGCCTGCCCCTGAGGCTTGTGGCCTGGGAGGAGGGGATAGAGTGACCCTTGTGGGTTGCAGCCTGTTGGGGGAGGAGTGGGAGGGGCTACCCCTGATGGTGGCCTGACTGGTGCCAGCCTCTGGGGTAGCCTCTGGGGGAGCCTCAAGGGTATCCTCAAATGTCATGAGATCAATAAGGCAATAAGGATTTCCCGGCCAATCTGGAGATCTTCTTCCTCCTCCCCCTCATCCTCCTCCCCCTCATCCTACTCCCCCTCATCCTCAGCCTCCTCATGAGGGGAGGTTTGGCCACTCCCCTCTCCTGGGGACTCCTCAGCAGCCTCCTGTCTTTGGGGTGGTGCAGCAGCCTGGCCTGATGGGCCAGCAATCTCCTGGTCATCTGTGGAGGACACCAAACAATCACAGGTTTGAGGATCCACACACTTGGCACATCTTCCCTTCCCCCACCCACACATGCTAATCACCAGATAGAAAAACAAAAACCTTACCTGGCCTCACAGGAACATCAGACTGATAACCAGGCAGGCCCACCACCTGCTCTGGCTCGAAACACTGGGCCACTGCCCATTCCTCTTGAGTCAGCCGGATGGGGCATGGTCCCCCTCCTCCAGTGCCCCTCATATGGGCAGTGAGCTTGGCCACCTTATTGCGGACCACGCTCCTCAGATCATTGATCTTTTTCTTGATGCCAGCGGGGGTCCTCGTCTTCCCCCCCCCCCCGCCGCATTTATGTGATCTGTAATTTTTGCATATATCCTCTTCCTTTGGGCCGGGGAGGTGTTCCGGCTATCAGGCCCATGTAAATATCTTCCATATTGGATGATATACCTGGCAAGGATTTGCTTTTCAACATGAGAAAAATTCAGCTTCCTGCGTTTGGGGGCCATCACAGACACCACCCAGCAACAAGAAAACAAACAGGACAAACACACAAAAATACACACACAACAAACACACAAAAATACACACACAAGCAGACTTCTACTACAAAATCAAAAACAAACACACAAAAAACAAAAACAAAATCCAAGCAGAAAAAAAAAAAAAAAACACATAGCAGAAACAATCAAACAAAAAATACACTTATCAGAAACAAACAACAACTACTATCTAATACTCCTCCAACACTTCTCTATCACACACAACTTACCAACAAACACTGACAAACTAAGAGCAGAAGCAAATTGCTCATGGAAGGGAACACAGGGAAATACTTTTGCAAGAGAAGTGTGTTTGACTGGGGCTATTTAAGCACAGGGCGATCCTCAAACTAAGTACACTTGGCCTTTTACCTATCTCACTGATTGCGCTCAGCAAAGTTCTGCACATGCGCAGTGAGCAGCAGATTCGTGCGTGCATGCGCAGTACAGCCGGCCCTTCATTTGCATGGGGTCACGGCTCATTACAATGAAGCACGCCCACTTCCTTCCCACTTGCCATAACCCCGCCTTACGCCTCGGAATTTAAGTTACGGTTGGCGCAATTTTGTGCGCAAATGCGCTGTGGATACGGCACTTACGACACCAACTTAGGGCGCCGTAACTTAAATTACATACGTTTTCAGAAACTTAATTTGCGCCGCTGGCTGTGGATTTGGCCCATCATCTCTGCAGTAAGACGTACTGTAGTTATACAAGGCTTAAGATCTTTGTTATTGAGGCAAGTGCTCTGTGAGCCCATATATTTAGAGAACCATCACCTGAAGCACGCTGATCATTTGAAGCACTTGAAGCCAGCATTTGAATATTTATTAGTGAAAGCACTTTGGACTGATTTTTTTATTTTTTAATTTTTTCTTTTTTTGTCAGCACTGGATTTGGGTGTATGTATAGGAGGTTCAGTGGTATACGGATCCCAAAGTACCCACGATATTTATTGCACATTTGCACTTTATTTAAATGGTACTCACATTCTTTGGTTATTATAAAGTGTTCTTAGAGGTTGCGCTCATCACACTTTTTTCTGCATCCAATTTTTTAGTGATTTGTACACTTTATAGATTCGAGCAGCATTCTGACATATTGGTCCTCTTGACCATCTGGTGATTCACTAGGCAAGCGCAGGAGACCACTTTTTTTAAATAGTGGGAATGTATTGTATAGGGATGAGCCGAACACCCCCCATTCGGTTCGCACCAGAACCGGCGAACGGACCGAACTTTCCGCAAACTTTTAGAACCCCATTTAAGTCTATGGGACTCGAACGTTCGAATTCAAAAGTGCTAATTTTAAAGGCTAATATGCAAGTTATTGTCGTTTGAGAACCTGGGTCTTGCCCCAGGGAACATGTATCAATGGAAAAAAAAAAGTAAAAAAAAAAAAAAAAAACGGTTGTTTTTTCTGGAGCAGTGATTTTAATGATGCTTAAAGTGAAAAAAAAAATAGAAACATTTAAATATCGTACCTGCTGGGTGTTCCTATAAGAAAAAAGTAATTTAAAACTGCTTGCGCCTTTAATATAATGTCTGGTCCCTGCAATATGGATGAAAATCATTGAGAAAAATAGCATGGGTTTCCCCGCCCTTCTCCCCCCCCCAGGTCATAACCAGCCCCTTTGGCCCTATATACTTTAAACTGCAGTATACAGGCGGTGCAAACAAGACAGGGACTGTAGGTTTGTTGTTAAGTATAATCTGTTTGTAAATCTGAACTGGTACTTTTTTAAAGTGTAGCTCCAGCCATAAAATCAATTTTTTAAGCTTTTTGGAAAACATAGAGCAGTGAGTGCGCAGTGAGGTAGGGTAGTAGTGTAGTGACGTTGTACAAAACAGCCATGCTATTATCAGCTATCACTGCTGTGGTTTTTGATGCCCCTCAGCCTCCTGACTGTGTTTTAAAGGTTCAACTTCACATCTATGCGATGCATCAGAGTATGTGCCTTGCTGCAGAACAGCCTATTAATTTGAGAATGAACTGCCTGCCACCCCTCAATAGCACCAAAGTGCATGGGCCTTTTTTTAATTAATTTTTTTAATGCTGCTGCACCAAAATGCATGGTGCTTTTGTTAGCATGCATTTTTATTTTTGTGATTTTTTTTTTATTTACACACTCACATATACACATTATATATATATATATATATATATATATATATATATATATATATATATATATATATATATATATATATATATATATATATATAGTGGCCCGGATTCACATACATCGGCGCATATTTATGCCGCCAGAGCGCATCTCCTTTATGCTACGCCGACGTAGCGCAGAGAGGCAAGCACTGGATTCACAAAGCCAGTGCTGCCAAATCTGCGCTGGGTTTCTTAGGCGTAAGTCGCCGTAAGTGGAAGTGGGCGTGAGCCATGTAAATGAGGCGTGACCCCATGCAAATGATGGGCTGTCTTAGACAGATAGGCATAATGAATGGCGCATGCGCCGTCCCGTGGACGCAACCCATTGCGCATGCTCAGAATCACGTCGGAACTACTCCCTAAGATACGCCGGATCACTGCCTACGGCGTGAACGTACCTACGCCTAGTGATATTCATGTCCTACGTAAAATAGGTCGGCTTGTGTTCCCTGGTGCAGCCATTTGCATGGATGCTGCTGACTTACACCTGCTTTATGGGGCATAACTTTACACCGGACGTAGGGCTTTACGCGCACTGTGTCGGACGGACGTACGTTCGTGAATCGGCGTATCTCCTTCATTTGCATAGATAATCAACGGGTGCGCCAAATACGTCCAGCGTAAATATGCACCCACGATACGCAGGCGTAGGAAAGTTACGTCTGTCGGATGAAGCCTATTTTCAGGCGTATCTTGGTTTAAAAGTCCGGCGCATATTTACACTTACGCGGCGTATCTCGAGATACGTCGGCTTAAGTGCTTTGTGAATCCGGGCCTATGTGTGTGTAAATAAAATAATAATCACAAAAATGCATGCTAACAAAAGCACCATGCATTTTTTGGAGAATCGTGATCTTCATTCTAAGCAAAAGAATTGATTCTCATTTTTCCCAGAATCGTGCCGCTCTACTGCCTTTAGGAATTAATATGAGAAACACCAGCAAATCTATTGACGTAGCTTTAGGTGCACACTGCAGAGGACACAGACAGTACACCACGTGCCAGCACAATCACCTGCCTTCCTGTCAGTATATGTCAGCGAACGGCCCAAAACCTTCATAATTCGAGGAACGATCGAACATACGACGTTCGAGTCGAACGTGAGTTCGACTCGAATACGAAGCTCATCCCTAGTAGTGTATTTCCAAGTAGGCTGCTAGGCAAATTTAGTAAGCTTCTCTGTAAGCAGTGGAGCAGCAGTTGATTGCTTTTTGCGGTTCAGTTTCTCACAGGCTGCTGTTTTGCTAATTCCCCCGTCTTCTGGATAGTTCTGAAAGTATAGTGGGAGGGAGAGAAGAACCAGCAGCATGAATATTTATGGGTCTTTGGCCAATCCCTGAATTTTTTTTTTTCATAACAAATATGTCATACCTGCTCTGTACAGTGATTTTGCACAGAGCAACCTCAATCCACCTATTCTCGGGTCCCCCGTCTGTGCTCCTGGCCCCTCCCTCCTGCCGAGTGTCCCCATAGCAAGCGACTTGCTATGGGGGCACCTGAGCCACTGCTCTGTGTGTCCATTTACACGGAAAGTGGCTCAGCCCTGCCCTTGCTCTCTCCCCTTTTGCTCACTGACTGATTGACAGTAGCAGGAATCAATAGCTCCCGTTGCTCTCTCAGCCAATGAGGAGGAAAAGACCCGGGAGAGCCACTGCTCTCATGCACATTGTTGGATCAGCTTAGGTAAGGGACAGCTGCTGCACACAGAAGGTTCTTTACCTTTACGCACAGAATGCATGAATGAGTTAATTAACACTGTCACTGGCTACTAATGCAACACGAATGGGTTAATTAACACTGCCACTAGTTACTAATGCAGCAGGGGCTCATAGCAGTGTTAATTAACCCCTTCACCTCCAAGTTCATTGTACATGAGAAACTGCTTACCTTACATCCAACCTGCACTAGCGTAGCACTGCACTTTCCTTCAAGCCTTTGAATGATGTGACATTAGAGGAGCAGGCCAAGACCAACTTTCAGCTGTTGGGCAGAGATCACTCTGCCAAAGAGTAATGACACTTCAAGTGCCAGGTGCAGGAGCGCAGAGAGTGAATTCCAGCACTTGGCCCCCAAGCTATGCAGGCATCATCAAATTGAAGGCCAACCAGCCACAGCTCAAGGAACATCTAGCAAACTCTAAAGGAACCCTGGTTGAGAATGGCTGATCTAGATGGTCAAGACAAGAGTCAGCCCTAAAACCTCCCATTATGACACATTTCACCCAACACCTTACTTATTAATAACACTACAGTGTTTTTATGAATAAGTCACAAATAGTGTGTGGGGACAATCTCCTTGGTTACCTGGCACCCACTTTGTTGGAAGCAGTGTGGTAATCTTTTTTTGCTCAACTGCAAAACTTAGACACCAAGGTCTAAAAATGTTATATAAAATATACATTTTAGAGTGCAATATACATAGAATTTTAGCTCTTTTACTTACCTATTATATAATATAAATACCACTTGCTTCCCAAGTACTTTAAGGAGAGGAGTTTGAACAAAACAGATGTTTATTTCACTTAGTTTACAACATCAGTTTATTTTGAAAAGACTGCAAAGAGGTTTTTTTAACATATAGGTCACCAAAAAGTAGGAATGTAAGTTCAATAGACAATCTACTACACTCTAAATTCTTATAAAAAAAGTAGACTGTACAGATCTGCCCACAGAATAATTACAGTTGGTTTTGCAGAAAAAAAACAAAAAACACATTCAATTTAGTATTACATATCAACAAGGAGCCTTTGCATCGACTACTAATGGAGTACGACTAGAGAGGGTGGAATCCTATAAAAGGTGAACAATTTTAATGCTACCGCGTTCTTTACACAATGTATCAAAACAATTTCACAGAACATCAACCCTTACATTGTTTTGGCACAGCAGTGCATGGTATATGGACCTGAACAGGAATACACCAAAATGATGTTTTGTTACAGTAATGATGAAAATACAGATAGATATTACACAACACAAACTGTATAAAAAAAAAAAATATTTTCTGGAAACTCTGCAGCAGCAACTAAGTTTGGCACTAAAAGATTAACAAAAAAAAGACATTAAGTTCTTTGTGCTATTTTTGTATTATGCTTCTCTGTTTTCTTTAGATTATTTTCAAAGCACCATATTTTCAGATTTCCAAAAGAAAGATGACGGTGAGGCACTAGACATAAATCCCTAACCTGTAATGAGGAATAATTAGTAAGGTCTATTGGCTTTGCTTTGCCAGCTCTCCACAATTTGTGAGGTGGGGGGCAAAAATAGTGACCACCCAATTTGAGGAGTCCATGCAAAATAAGAAAAAAGTACCAAATAACTGTCTCAAAAGTCCAAAAAACTTTAATGGTGACTGCACATACAGGATGGAAAAATACATCTAAAGCATTTTGCAAGCCAACAATCTCCTTTCAACAAAGCTTAAACCAAAATACTGTCAGTTGGAATCAGCTTCTGGATATAACTCTCTGACTGGAGAAAGAATTGAAGTGCAATTGCGTCTGTCTCTATGGCCAAGTGATGGGATTTTGTCTTCTATGCATTAAATCACTGTGAGCTCCCTCTGAATTGAGCGAGGACAGGAGGCAAGAAACAGCAGGGGAGCCACACAAAAACAGGGTGTAAGGCCAATGAAGACCTGAATGAAAGTGTCAGACTAGAACAGATGGAGGTAGTGATGCAAAAGACACTGAATGGGCTCGGGAATGGAAGCAAAGATGCAAAGGAACTTAGCAGAGACGGGGGGTAGGTGTAGTGAAAAATGCTTAAATGAGACATGACAGAGAGAGTAAACATGGTGAAACAAAGGGTGCCATGAAAGCCAGCTAAGGATGCCAATATATGTAAAATTGTGAAATAATTGAAGGCACAATTTAATGCAGAATAAAGAAAGAAGGTGAGAAAAAAGAAATAAGAGGAGTAAAAAATAAAAAACACATAATGATATAAAGGCAGAACTGGTGTAGAAGGGTATATTGAAATATGTGACACGTGGAAAGGAATGTCTTGAGTATTAAGATAGTTGATAAAATTATATATTGAAAAAATAAATGGATGGGGGGGTACAGGGGAGGGGGAATAATATAGAACTGCCAAAGCTGAAAGAATGAGCAGACTACTGACAAGTGTTTACGAGACAAGAAATATGATAATGCAAAATATGGAAGAAAAAAAGAAAAGGGGGATAAGAAACTGTGCTTGTAAAATGGATGGTTAGATCAAAACATGTATAATATACTGTCAAAGGAGTGTGGTAGTAGAATAACGGTGAAAGTCACAGAGCCTCAGTGGTTTTGTTTAACCATCGGGACCCCATAATTAAGTCTATGAAACATCTCTCTCTTACACAACCTTTCGAAATCAATTATAATTTCTGGATTAATGTACTTCTCTTATTAATAATAGCCCTGAAAAGGCAATGGTCCTTCTGTGGCCCAACAAAAAATTTATTTATTTTCAGACTATGCTCTTTAAAGCCTGATCAAAGTTTGAAATTGTCCTTCCAACATACTTTACCCAAGTACGTTAATAACATATTGGGTTGAGCAATTCAGGTTGGATTTGATAAGCCAAATGTCCTATACTGGTGGTAGAATTATGACTAATTGAAAGAAGGTGCAGACACTTGAGGAAACTGTATCTAAGGTATTACATTACATTTCTAATGATGTTTACTGGTCAGGGAAAACCAACTTTGACAGGAGTATTTTGTTCGGTGCGATCGTGTTTTTAAGGGCGAGTCTCCCGCAGAAAAAAGCTCTTGATTTATTTGAAAGCTCAATACCATTATTTCTTATGTTAACCACTGTATCTCTGAGATTCTGAGCAGAAAAGGTTTTGATTCTTAACTTTTTCCTAAAGACACAATTTTTTGGTCAATTTGCTCACCCTATTAATGGCACGTATTCTAAATTCTTAATCATTAAGAGAAAATGACACTCCAGCTAATGAAAACAACATTATTCATCAGACACAATGACACAAGTTCTTAGACCTTCTTGGTAATTTATGTAAATAAAGCACTGCTTAAAAATGTCTATTTGGTCATTATAATCTGTCTCCAAGGTGCAGCTTATCCTTAGTCTTCTAAAGTGTCCAAAATTAATATTTAGTGGCAAAGGTTTATGGTGACAGCTCCTAAAATTATCAGAGCTGTTATTACCCACATTTATAAAAAAGATCTTCATGCTAATTAAGCCATCTGGTTTACACATTAAAAAAACATCTAATATTTAATAGAAGAATGGTGATGATGGCAGATGAAGTTAAGACCTAATGTGTTTTGGTTTGGATATTCTAAAAACAATGAAAAACCTGAAAGTTACCCTCCCCATATGATTAAAGGAGCATATATTAATCACATGTAAAAATTTCAAGACAAAAGGGATTCCTCAAATCCATCCATATAGTGGTTAGCAAAAATTAACTGTGAAATGTTTACCCGTGACAATTCAATACGTTGGAGAAAGAATGTATCAAGAAAAATAAAGTAATTATGTGTTTAATACGACGCTGTGTTATCTTTTTGTTGATTGGCTTTTATTTGTACCTACATCATTTCCAATAAAATGTTTTTGGGAAAAAAAGATGTGTTTGTATGAATTAAATCTACTTGTTTCCCAGTCATCAGAAAGTCTACACTTAAAAAGCAAGATGTGGAAAGTGGCAGCCTGTAGTCAAGTGGATACTCCGTTCATGATTTAGTAACTTTGATATGTCCATTAGGAAAGTAGGAAGGTGTTTGACAAAGATTTGAAGGTACAAATCAACATATTCCGAAATATTAGACGTGAATGAGTTCATGCTTGAAATTATAGGGTGTCCAGGTGGCTTAAAGATTTTTGGACCTTTTGGTAGATGGTAAAATGTGGTATGTTTGGATTTTTGAAGACACCTTTTTTCACTTCTGGTGATGATGGCTTTCTCAAACCCCTTCTTCTATGGGGATATATACTCTCTGCAGAAAACTTCAGTTTGGCTCTAGGGTAAAACAGATCTGTTCTGGACCATGATTCCACCTGCTTTATAAATGTTTTTGATTACAATGTTTGAATCAGCATTTTCTGTTCGCCTAGCTTATTTTTCTCCCTTAAATACGTTGGACACCAGTGTATTACCAACAGTCGGTAAATCATTAAAATTCCTTACCATTGGATAGTGTAGGAAGTAAAGCTGGACCTAAACACTGAAACAAAACATTTATTTAGAATATCATCTTCGGTCAGAGGTCAGATGGTCAGATATCATCAAGTATATTTGGTAATTAAGAATAAGCTTAGGATAGACAGTAATTTCATAGTTAGACAGTAGTTGAGTCCTTATGAAAGATGTACTAGAAAATTGGATGATAAATAAAAAATCTTTACTGTGTATTGGTCTGTTCACATTGCTTTGTGGATCTTTTTCTTCCTTCCCCTACTCTGCATTTTCTTTAATGTGCTCTGTGAAGTTCAGATTTGTAACTTTGCCAAATTTTAGGAAAGTACTTGTGCCAAATTAAAAACCTATATTTTAGCCTTTATCTGTGTAGGCAACGGTCTTCATGAATTTTCTTAGTACTAGACAGTATGATAAAAGCACATAATTACATTGGGTAATAACATGTTGCAGCTTGCTTTCTTGAGTCCTTCAACTACACAAAGAATTTCATCTTCCCTGTAAATTTGTGCCAACATTTACTATGTGTGTTTAGGCATTGCCACACTTGTTCTGGATCACATTGTGAAGTGGAGCTGTGAATTTGCTCTGGTGTCATGGATGGTAAATATATTTAGACTTTTTCAGGGAAATGGTTAACTGCCTATGTAGAGACCTCCTTAAGATTCTGGTCCCAGTTTCCTGCTGCTCAGTTTCCTATCTTCCAGTTTCTTGCACCTGTTAACCACTGCCTGCTAGAGACTTAGCTGCAATAGGGACAGCTAGTCTCGTCCTGAAGACAGCCATCTGTTAAACTGTAGAACTTTCTCTAAATCATAAAGTATCTACAGGATGATTTATAAGGACTGTTGTAGAGAAGAAACAGGACTGTCACCCAAAACAAGCAATCTTATGCAGGGTTGAGTTTTCTAACCTGCAATACAAAATATTACAGAATTCAGGTTGGATGCTATGGGTATCGACAGACAGACAACCTCAGTTGTTATAAATGTGTCCTTATGTGTTAAAAACGTCATTCCGTGGCAAGCAATATATACAATTCTTGATCACTGCTAACACATCATTAAACCCAACAGCGTGCAGTGCTGTTAAAGTGCAAGTAAGACATTTCATATTTATAATATACACTTCAATTTCTTCATTTTCACTGTGAGGGCTACTTCTTCACTGATTTGTTAAGAAGAGATGGAATTTAAAGGCATTTGTAAGGACACCTTTTTAATTTTTTGTTGCTCCCCAGATAATCAGTCCAAGAACGACAGCAAGTATAAGGAGCACGACAACGATAATACAGATCTTCTTCCGGGATTTGCGCTTAAATACAGAAAAGTAATGTCAGAAACCATTTCCAGAAACCATTTCCATATCATAGTCAATTTCCATCACAAAAATGCAATTAAATAAAAATCTAATGTGAGCTGGAAATTGTCCCTTGTATGAGAAAGTATAGTAAAAAAAAAAGATGCTACATTTATTTTTGAAAATTCACTAGACAAAGGAAAGTAGGAATTTAAAACAATCTACTGAGCTGCTCAGAGCTAGTTATTAAGGGACTCTATTCCACATTTTTACAGTTCATAATGTGAAGAAGCCTTTCCATATGATGGAGATTAATTATTTTTCTCCAAACATAAAAAGGGCCCCCTTGTCCTTTGTAATTGACCTGAAAGTAAATAACTCAACACCAAGTTCACTATTCACCACCTACTGTATGTATTTATACAAATTCAGCATAGCAATGATATCATTAACAAACTGAGTTCACAGCTTAAACTATTAGCTATGATGCCATTATCAATTACAAGGTCCTTGGCAATATCCTAATTTGGAAGTTAGTGTTACTAAATCCAAGACCCTGCATTCACTATATCTGGTCTCCCACAGTACACAGAACATGGAAATGTAATTACACTGCTCAAAAAAAATTAAGGAACACTTTGAAAACACATCAGATCTCAATGGGGAAAAATATCATGCTGGATATTTATACTGATATGGACTGGGTAATGTGTTAGGAACGAAAGCATGCCACATGGTTTGATGTAAATGATTATCAACCTAAAGAGGGCTGAATACAAAGAAACCCCAATCAAAGTGAAAAAATTAATTGCAGCAACTCAAAATGGCACTCAGAAGTTTGTATGGCCCCCACGTGCTTGTATGCATGCCCGACAATGTCAGGGCATGCTCCGAATGAGACAACGTATGGTGTCCTGGGGTATTTTCTCCCAGATTTGAACCAGGGCATCGGATGGACCAAAACAATGTCCCAGAGGCGTTTTATTGCATTTAGGTCAGGAGATCCTGGGGGCCATTCAATGGTATCAATTCCTTCATCCTCCAGGAACTCTCGCCACACGAGGCATTGTTGTGCACCAGGAGGAACCCAGGATCCACTGCACTAGCGTAGGGTCCGACAGTGGGTCCAAGGATTTCAACCCAATACCTAATGGCAGTCAGGGTGCCATTGTCTAGCCTGTAGAGGTCTGTGCGTCCCTCCAAGGATATGCCCCCCCAGACTATGACTGAGCCACCACCAAACCGGTCATGTTGAATGATGTTACAGGCAGCATCATTTTCTCCATGGCTTCTCCAGACCCATTAATGTCTGTCACATGTGCTTAGGGTGAACCTGCTCTCATCTCTGAAAAGCACAGGGCACCAGTGGCGGACCTGCCAATTCTGGTGTTCAATGGCAAATGCAAATCGAGCTCCATGATAATGGGCAGTGAGAACAGGGCCCACTAGAGGACGTTGGGCCCTCAGGCCACCCTCATGAAATTCACTCCCCATCCCTGACCTGTAGGGCCATAACCCCTTCTCCCGCCCCCCCTCGGTCACCGCAGAGCGGCAGTTTGCAAAAAAGTGCAGCCCCATTAGTCACTGAACAGTGTGAAAGCATTCCCTCATGGTAGCTACAAGCAGGGCCAAAAAAAAAGGGGGAATAAGTTGGCGTCACATCTGTCTTCCAGGAGGGGTTGGGTTGGCGCTTAGTCGTGCATGGCCCCTCCGCCTCCCTGGGGCATCCCCCCAGTCTCCAAGGATGGGACAACTCACCCCAGGTCAATGTTCTGGATTACCCCTGCCACCTCTCCCCCCCTACCCCTGGAAAGCATCACCAGGAGCATCAGGAGGAGAAGAATGTCCTGTCTTCCTCATCTTCTCCCGTGTGCTGGGACAGCCCATAAAGCGTGTATACAGTTTAGTTTGTGGAAGGCAATGTGGCTGGGTAAATCCGGGAGTGCCCAGGTGTAGGGGCTCCGTGCAAAACTGTAGACTAGGGATAAGCAGGATGGTTACTCTGCGGGCACAGGTGGCTGTTTTCTATCTCGGTCTGACTCATGTGCATGACCGAGGGCTGCCGAAACAACCGGTTTAGATAGCGGCTCCAGCGGGTACCTCAAGGGGATATTGGTAGGAGGTGCACAGGAGGGGGTTGGAAGTCACTGCTAGTGGGACCGCTGCAGAAGTTTACTGGCCCAGGAGCATGTTATCACACATATGTGAGGTCAGGGTGTCATTGCCACCAACTTGCTCAGCTAGGAGTGTTCTCAACAGGGCAGGTGAAGGGACAGTAGTCAGGGATGGGTGGCCAAGGGCCTACTCACGTGTTGCGCCTCCCGACGCGGACCGCTGTCTCCCTCCGCCCCATTGCTGGCGGGGCGGCAAGGGACCGCGATGTGCAGAGGCGCCCGACTGGCACGGGAGGATCTTTAGCCAGTCCAGAACAGGTATTGGTTCCGCATCCAAGAAGTGGAAAAATGCTGGTAGGTCCGCGGTGGTCTGAAGCGTGAAGGTTTCGGAGTCCCCATGGAAGGTCACAGAAAGGGGGTACCCCCAGCGACACATGAGGCCGTTCTGCTTGGCCAGATCAAGGCATGGTCGTAGTAGGGCTCTGTGTCGTAGAGTTGACCTAGACAGGTCCTGCAGGATTCTGACCTGCGATCCGCCCACCTCTACGTCTCCATGCTCCCATGCGCGTCTCAGAATGGCTTCCTTCTGTGTATAGCGGTGTAGCCTGGGGCCTAAGGCCCTGTGGACTCTATCCAGCATGACATCCGCCTCTGGGTCCTCGAGCACGGTCTGGAAGATCTCCCTCACTGTGTCCCCAACATTCTCCATCTTTGCTGTCTCTAGGATGCCTCGGAGCCACAGATTATTACGGCGGCTCCGGTCCTCGATGTCCTCCAGGTGTAATTGTAGCGCAACTGCGGTGTTGCGGTGCTGGTCTCGGGACCACTCCAGCGCTGACACCCGAACCTCCAGAAAGGACACCGAAGTCTCCCGCCCTCGTCACCTGGTCTGTCAGGCTAGACACCTCTTCCCTCACTTCTTGTACAGCATCTCCCTAATGTCCAGGTCCAATATGGAGGCATCTGGCTGCTGAGGGGAGGACATCATAGCTTGTTGGGGCTCTGTGGGACTGTTTGGCGAGCAGTCAAGCGATGCAGAGGTGCTGGGCGGGGGTGCACTGGAGTCTGATGTGTGGGCCTTCTGTGCGACTCTGCGCACAGGGCCTCATGGTGCCGCCACTCTAGCTCCGGGTGATTTCTCTTGTAGTAGCTTAATATAGTGGTGGATTCTCCTGGAATCTGCTCCGTGACTGTGTTGGGAGACACAGCAAACCTTCTGCCAATAACACGTATTGATGCGCCATCTTGGAGGAGTTGGACTGCTGTGCCACCTCTATAGGGTCCAGGTATCGTCTCATGCTACCAGTAGTGACACTGACCCTAGCTGATGCAAAACTAGTGAAAAACAGTCAGAAAAGATGAGTAGGCGGGAAAAAAAATGTCAGTGGCCTCCACCAGTAAAACGATCCTGTTTTGGAGATCGTCTCATTGTTGCCCATCTAGTGCACCTCTTGTTAATTTCATTACACCAAAGCAGATTAACAACCCCCATAGCTACTTAACTGACCAGATCAATATCCCAAAAGGTTAATTGACTTGATGCTATACTCTGATTAAAAAACTGTTCCTTAAATTTTTTTGAGCAGTGTATTATGTAAATATAAACGGCCAAATACCTTTTTTTCCATCAGCAGTTTATAGCAGTCTTGTGACTTCTATCAGTGTCTGGTTAAAGCTTGTAGGATGAGTTTTTATTCTCCTCTGACTGTCCTATAAAGCTGAAGGACCCCTGACCCTCTATCTGGACAGTGCTGTTTGGCCCTATGCTGATCTCATGCACTCTCTCCCAAGAAAAGAAAACCCTCTAGCAATACACACCAAACTGAGCATGTGCAGCTTGTCCCCAAGGCAAAAAAAATAAATTACCCCTAATTTTGAGTGTCCCATTGGTGGATGCTGCTGCGTTACAGAAAAAAAAACTTTGACTTTCATTTATTCTGACACTGCTGTTAGTGCCAAACGTCTGGCTCTGAAGAGTGCACTCCCAGCTCTAGAACACTACACACAGTGAAGGCTATGTGGGTCGTTCACACTCCACCTGACTGGATGAGAGGTGGATAAACTGTGACACAACCTCACCTCCTCAGAACACATTGGTTTAAAATAGAACTATGGGCTAAGTGTAACTAAAAGCAAAACATTATCTTTTAAAAAAGTGAATAGAGTGGAAAGGCGGGTTAGAACCACTGTCATGTTTTTTTTTTTTATTGCTGTCTGTGGCACCAGAAAAATTATATTGATATTTATATCTTATTCATTATAGCCAAGCCCACTAAAATATACTGTATTTATTGGCGTATAACACTCACTTTTTTACCCTGAAAATAGAGGGTAAACTGCCTGCGTGTTATACACAGGGGGCTGTGGAAAGTGTTTTCCTGGAACTTCCCTCTTAAAGTTAGGGTGCATGTTATACGCCGATAAATACAGTACATGCAATAAGTGACCCCAAAAATATGTCTAGAGAGATCAACACTTTCAATAAAAGCTGCTTGAGGCAAGTTTCCTTACTTGGTATTCAGCTGCTCTGGCCAATTGCTGGTTAGCTTGTTGGACGTGGACATCAGCACTCTCCACATTGGCCTCTATGCTGTCTGTATAATAAAACAGACGTTTAATACAATGTATATGTTTTGCACTTTTTACCCTATTCATTACATCAGGATAAAAAAAAAAAAAAAAAGTAAAAAATGGCGTATTTCTGTTCATCCAGTATGTCTGGTGAGGTTAAACTTTTTGTTGCTGCAGTCAAGTTGCATTTATAGGTCTTCTCCCTCCCCCTACCAGGGACTGAATAACACTCAGTGACAGACTAATGAAGTCTCTTCTACCATAAAACTCTACCTCCTGGTAAATTTTGTTTAGGAAGTTAAATTTCGTTTTAACATTATTATTATTATTAAGAATTATAGGTATGGCCATTTTTGTATATAAGGAATTGGTGAAACTATTGCGCTACTGGGAGTAGGTCAATATTACAGTGAATGAAGCTGAAAAAGGTGACGTGGAAGCAGCTATATCCGATAGTGTTCACTGTACACAAAAAGAAAAATGTAAAAAAGGGTGATAAGCGCTACACACTATGGTATGGCTATTGGAACACAATAACCTACCAAACTAGCAACAACTAGTACTTAAATGACAACTAGTGATAAATATACCATAAAGTGAAACAACTAGTGAAACAATGTATAAATCAATATATATGCAAGAACTGTGAACAACACAGAAGAACCAATGATTGGAATGGAGATGAGAAATGTCCTAAATGAGGATAAATGTCCTATAACTGAGGAAACCGATAATGGGCACCAATGGATAATCTTCAGAAAGATGGCTGTAAGTGAATCACAGTGCAGATAGAGAGGTGTCCTAAGTTAGTCTCCCAAAACTCTCACCGTAGTGTAGTAGGATGTTAGCATGTAGCATGGGTGTAAGCGTATCCAGAGATGAACGTCAGACCACTTCCCAATGATATCTTCTGCAGTGGTCCTTTGTCTCTGTAGCTGACTTTGATCTCAAAAATGGATAACAGATCTAGGCGGTGCTTAATGCTCAAAGAGCACGGGGGGGGGGATTAGGGGAGAGAGAAAACAAGGATGCCTCCAATGGTGAAGTACATTTAAAAAAGATTATCCATTGGTGCCCATTATCGGTTTCCTCAGTTATAGGACATTTATCCTCATTTAGGACATTTCTCATCTCCATTTCAATCATTGGTTCTTCTGTGTTGTTCACAGTTCTTGCATATATATTGATTTATACATTGTTTCACTAGTTGTTTCACTTTATGTTATGGTATATTTATCACTAGTTATCATTTATGTACTAGTTGTTGCTGGTTTGGTAGGTTATTGTGTAGGTTATTGTGTTCCAATAGCCATACCATAGTGTGTAGCGCTTATCAACCTTTTTTACATTTTTGTATATAGTTACATAGATCCATCTTGATCCAATGTGACTATGCATACATTCCACATCTGTGGGATCCCTCTAGAACACAGGTGTCAAACACAAGGTCCGTGGGCCAAATCCGACCCTCCAGGCCATTTCATGTGGCCCCCGCATCTCTCTTGCAGCTGCAGAAGAACTCCAGCCCTACTCCAGACCCTTACTTTCTGCTTTCAAGCAATGCATCCAGGTTCTTCCCAGCAGCAGCATAAGGAAAGGGGGGTGCATTGTGATATAAGGGAGAGTGGGGGACTCAACTTCTGATGGTGGGGTGGCTCTTGACATCTAATATATGGGGAGGGGATGCGCTGGACATATACTCTTACAGATACAACCGGTCCTTTTGAGGGCAATCATAATGCTTATACGGGCCAATTTAATTGAGTTTGACTCCCCTGCTCTAGAAGCTGCAAATCACTGTAGTAAACACCACTACTCCAGTAATCTTCAATAGCTTCCAGGTCCCATGCCGAGTTATTGTCCCGATGAATTTGAGTGCTTGTCCTGATGAATTCTGAACACAGAAGGTTGGTCGCTCAGCATGGGCATTATTTAGAGATCACTTTGCAATAATTTATCATCCAATTAGAGAATGCTTTGCATTCACTGAGAAAATGCAAAGCATTCTCTAAATGGTGCCTGTGTTCAGCAGCTGACCTTCTATGTTCAGAATGCAGCAGGGCAGCTTCTCGGCATGGGACCCAGAAGCCAGTGGAGATCTCTGGAGTAGCCATGTGTACTACAGTGATTTCCAGTTTCTAGAGGGATCCCACAGGTATGGTATATGCATAGTTATTTAAGTCCAAGCAGGATCAATGTAACGATGTAAGAAATGTCATACCAGGAATTCATTAAATGCCTTTCACCACTTTTGAACAGTATTTAGCTTTGTCTAGGACTTCCAAACAGTATATTCTAAAAGGGTGCTGAAATAAAGTGTAGTACAGTGAGATCCAAGGAACATATCTACAGTATTTTAGATATTATTCGTTTAGACAGCATAAGATCAAAAGTGTCAGCTCCCTTAAAAGTGGTACTTTAGTTTTTGGTAGAAGATGTTAAGCTGAAAAAACGATTAATACTTCCGACAGAATACTTTCATTTCCTTACTTCTGATAAAAATTGGGGCATAGATAAAGACTTGGAGATATTGCAGCTGGGTCCCCCTAGAGATAAAAGGAATCCAGTGGGGTATTTAACCAGCTGCTGTTTGTCCTTGCCTAACATATTTTTTTTTTTAAAGGGAAGTGAGGTCTGGAAGTCACTACAAAAAGGCGAGCAGAGGGAAAAGGAATAGTCAACAGTGTTGCCTGTAGGTCTCCATGCAGATGCTCCTTGCCTTGGTCTGCACTGCAACTCTTTATAGAGGTGGCCATCTTGGTAGAGGCTGGGTTTACGTCCTCATGTTAGAGCCTCCATCAAGAAGAAAACTGAGCAGCACCTTCGTGACAACATCAGATCCTACTTCAAATCTCCCAAGACTAGCAGCCAGTGGCAGGCCCTAAATACCACACTGCAGATATACAGCTATGAAGGTGTAGGTACAGGGAGGCCTGGGCACCCTCACAAACTAGGGAGTTTTTTTTGGGCGCAACTCAGGACAAACTGTACTGCTTAGGCCCAATTAAAGTGATACTAAAGGACAAAAAAAAAAAAAATATTTACCTCCTCTGTGCAATGGTTTTGCACAGGGCAGCACTGGTCCTCATTTTCTCGGGTCGCCCGTCCATGTTACTGGCTCCACCACACCCCCCCGCGGAGCGCCCCCACCCCATGATTCCTCCTCACTGTCTGTGATTGACAGCAGCAAAAAAAAAAAAAAAAACATTGCTGCACGTTTACAGTTTGCACAAGAGCACCTGGATGTTCCACAGCAGTACTGGCAACATTTTCTGTAAATTGGTTTCATCTAAGTTGAGTTGTTTGGAAGAAACACACAACACTATGTGTGGAGAAAAAAAAGGCACAGCACACCAACATCAAAACCTCATCCCAACTGTGAAGTATGGTGGTGGAAGCATCATGGTTTGGGGCTGCTTTGCTGCATCAGGGCTTGGACGGATTGCCATCATCGAAGGAAAAATGAATTCCCAAGTTTATCAAGACATTTTGAAGGAGAACTTAAGGCCATCTGTCCAAGAGCTGAAGCTCAACAGAAGATGGGTGTTGCAACAGGACGACGACCCAAAGCATAGAAGTAAATCAACAACAGAATGGCTTAAACAGAAGAAAATATGCCTTCTGGAGTGGCCCAGTCAAAGTCCTGACCTCAACCCGATTAAGATGCTGTGGCATGACCTCAAGAAAGCGATTTACACCAGACATCCCAAGAATATTGCTGAACTGAAACAGTTCTGTAAAGAGGAATGGTCAAGAACTACTCCTGACCTTTGTACACGTCTGATCTGCAACTACAGAAAATGTTTGGTTGAAGTTATTGCTGCCAAAAGGAGGTTCAACCAGTTATTAAATCCAAGGGTTCACATACTTTTTCCACCTGCACTGTGAATGTTTACATGGTGTGTTCAATAAAAACATGGTAACATTTAATTATTTGTGTGTTATTAGTTTAAGCAGACTGTGATTGTCTATTGTTGTGACTTGAATAAAGTTCAGATCACATTTTATGACCAATTTGTGCAGAAATCTACATCATTGCAAAAGGGTTCACATACTTTTTGTTGCAACTTTAGTGGATCTTTGGAGAGCATTGGGCTTCGGAACTGAGAAGATCTCTGGAAATTCCAGCTTGTACCCTAGGGATACTGTGGATACTACCCACTTGTCCTGGATTTCTGTCTGCCATGCCGCTGAAAACTGACCAGGTTGTCCCCCCACTCAGCTGAGCGGGGGCGCCACTTCATAAAGAGGCTTTGGGGTTTTGCTTGTTAGCTTCTGAACCCCACAGCTTCTTGTTTTTCTGGGCCTGTTCTTCTTTAGCCTTTGTGGCTGGTCGAAAATGCCGTCGCAACTGGCTGGAGGTAGATTTACCAGAAGCCGGGGAGAGCGAATGTTTAAAACAAGGCCGCTTGTTTTTCTTCTTCTCTGGTAATAGAGTGGCATTACCACTCGATATCTTTTGGATATATTTTTCCAAATATTCCCCAAAGAGGCGTTCGCCATGGAAGGGGAACTGGCCAAAAGTTTTTTGCATGGTGCCTCTGCTGACCAATGCTTTAGCCAAAGAATTCTGCGCATATGCACCAGCTGGAGTGTGAGGCGAGATGCTTGCTGAATCAAATCTCTCATAGCATCTATTGTAAAACATAAGGTTTTAGGCAAATTCTCCCACAATTTGACTTAATCCAGAGGCAGATCCTTCAGCCTGTTTTACCTGATCCTTGAGGACCTGATACATACCCACTGCTGCTAAAGCAGGTTGGGCAACTGAACTAGCCAAAAGGAAGGAAGATTTTAGTAAAGATTCCAATTTCTTTTCCGAAGGATCTTTAAACACCTGTACGTTATCCACCGGACAAGTCAGGTTTTTATTTACACAAGAAATAGCTGCATCTACAGAAGGCAGACTCCACTTCTTGGAAAACTCTTCCTCCATAGGATAAAAAATGTCAAACTTCTTAAGAGGTGAGATACGCTTATCTGGATGTTGCCAGTCTGCGTAAATTAGTTTCCTTAATAACGGATGCATCGGAAAAAAGCATGCACCCTGCAGGGATTTTAGTGAACCCAGTGAACCCAGGGAGGAGACAGGTGATTCAGTTAACTCCGAAGGGGGTAACCTGAATGCAGTACGCACTTCAGCATAACATTGCACCTGTGACCTTAGCATCTGGGAAACAGAGAAGGGTTCTTCTGAGATTCCTGATCCATCCAACTCCTCGTCCCCATCCTCTGCAGGTGTTACCTTTCTTCCCCTCTTCAAATTTTTCTGAAAGGGGATCTAGAACCACAGGAGGAGATCTGCTTCGCTTTTTGTCCTTTTGCGAGGACTTTGCATTTAGCGTAGCGATTCTCCCCTCTAGGTTGTCCAGAGCTGCAGCCAAAGTGTCCTCAGTGACATATGCAGGCCCAGGTACCACCGGGGAAGTTGCTACTCCTGATAGTGGCAATGGCTCCTCCTGTACAGGTGCGTCAGAAATTACAAGAGAGGAAGGTATCGAGCAGGCACAGCTAGAGCCCCCTTTCTCAGACAGAGGTGCTTTCTTGTCTTTCTTAGTCCCTGAATTATTTCTAAGGGAAGACACATTACTAAGCAACAAGCCGAGGTACCACAACGCATATACTACTGTGCTCAGTTTAGCAATCTACATAAAGTGTGCAACTTAAACACACAGTTTCATGCATAGAGTAGGTGTACCACATAGAGCTTACGTGCCCCCGTAATGCTGCAGTGTCCCAGGGAGTCCCTTTATGGCTCATGTATTGAGCGCAATCCTACAAATGAGCGTGCCCATGCACGTGCATGCTTGCGACCGTGCTCTTCCTCCTCCGCCCCCCACCGCCGCCGATAAAGCGCACCCTGTGCGCATGACCAAGGGCAAATGGCGGCTGTCCTGGGGCAAGGGGAGCCTCCACCTGCCTGCTACTGCATGTGCTCTTACCCAGTGTCTGGAGGAGAGAAGCGGTGGCCGTTCTATGGCAGAGCTCTGCAGCGGAGGAAGTGTGCTTGTCCGTGGGATCTGACACTGTTTGGAGCATGGTGAGTACAACTCAGATCTTTAAAAAAAAGAAGACACCCTACTCAATATTAGAAAAAGGTCCTTAAGATTGTTCTTAGGATTCCTTTTCCCTCTTACCTTTATCCCCGCCGCAGGTTTTTCTGATGAAATTCAGACAGCACCAATCTTCACCCATCACGGCGGGTTTTGTGTGCCAACCTTCAGGGATATGGGTTCCTATTTAAAGGTGACCTCTCCCCTGGGCCTTGTAAAAGACTCTTACCAGGACTTTTAGCGTATAGGGCGAAAGTGCTGGACCCTAAAGCCCAGTCTTCCGAAGAGAGTCATTACAGGCGACGCCTCAAGCATGAGGCCCAGATCCCATCTAGTTTCAGCGTAAATTATTTGGCGTCTTGCATGGATCCGAAAGCATAGCTCCTTTTACCCCCAGAGGGCCTCTTTGGCAGAGCTTTCCTTTAGCACCTCCTACATGCGTCCAACACCTTAGACACTGACGGAAAAACTGAGGTACTTCCCTGATGGGAGGGGTAATATGGAGGGGAACTGTCTTCAATTGGTTGTGCCAGTGTCCAATCACCGCTGGTGACCCTTAACCCATTATGTAATGAATGGCTCTGTGTCCCGTGGTGTACGATAAAGAAATAGCACCAACGTTGTATGTAGTGAAGAAAATTGAAATAGGAATTGTGGGCATTCTTAATTTGAGGAACTAATCCCCAACATAAATTGCCAGGTAATAAAATTATATATATATATATATATATATATATATATATATATATATATATTATATACACACACACACACACACACTATGTGCTCAGTTTAATATATAACTATTGTTCACCAAGTGCTAAACACATAAAAGAAAATTGCACATTTGACCACAGCGCGTACAGAGTAAACCCCATTCTCTAATAAAACAAAGGTGTATATAATGAAGAAATTAGTCTTAATTCATTTAGTGAACATCCATCCTCCAATACAGTGGTTAGTGCTTAAAAGTTCTAATTGAAAGTGCCAAGTGCTCCAGGTAAACATGACGTGCAGTGTGGCACACATGCCTTTTGTTTTCCTACTCCCCAGAAGAAATGGACCCTCTGCTTTTCAGTCTGGGGGTACCAGAGAACTTCTTTACTTTCTATATGTCCAACTTGCTGCTTCTATATCAAGCTCAAATTTCCACCAGGCTCAAAGAAAAGAGAGAGATTTCTTATAGTGTAGTACATTAGACTTTAAAAAAAACACACAACATATAAAAATCCACTTACAGAGTTTCAGATACAAAGGTGCTACGATGACTCACGGCGAACCTGGAAAAACATATCGCTAAGCAAAGCGCCTTTCTATCTGAAACTCTAAGTGGATTTTTATATGTTGCGTTTTTATTAAAGTCTAATATACTACACTATGAGAACTCTCTCTTAAGCCTGGTGGAAATTTGAGGTTTATATTAGAAGCAGCAAGTTGTGCATATAGAAAAAAAAGTTCTCTTATACCCCCACCACCAGATATAAGCGAGTTTGACCCCCAGACTGAAAAGCTAAGGGTGTATTTTTTTCTGGGGAGTATGGAAACAAGAGGGGTGTGTGCCACACTGCACATCATGTTTGCCTGGAGCACTTCAGGACTTTAAATATGAACTTTTGAGCACTGAGCACTTAATTGGAAGATTTATTATTTACATCCTCATGTTTTTTTGTTTATTAAATAATGGGCTTTACACTGTATGCGCTCTGGTAAAATTTGAGAATAAGTTGCCAAGTGCCCACTAAGTCGCAGAATGTAAGAAACAAGATTTCATCATCATAATGGGTTGTTGGTACAGAGAGAAAAAAAAAAAAAGGAAAGAGAAAGATAGAATAATTAGAAAAAAAAGAGGGGAGAGAAAGAGAAAAAAGGCAATGTCTTCCTGGCCTCCCCCCCTGACCGCCAGCAAAACAAACATTATGAAGACGGTTGATTATATTGTATCCATGGATTCCAGACCCTCTCGAACCATAGGGAGGCATCTCATAGTATGCTAACCAGCTTTTCATTAGTCATTATCCAAGTGAGCTTGCGCTTCATCAACACCGGGTCAACCAATGGCTTTTCCAAGTGGTTGCAATCATGGCTGCTAGTAACATAAATTAAATCAGAGTATGGGTGTCTGGAACACACTCACTAGGATAACAGCATCATCCGTGTCTGCAGATCTCTCAGGTAAGCGAATAACCCACTTCCAGCGGTACGTACAGTGCCAGCAATGTTACAAGGCTCACTTACCTGAGATATCTGCAGACACAGATGACGCTGTTATCCTGGTGAGTGTGTTGGTGATCCAACCAGCCCTTAATTCTTTACATGCAGCTGCTCTCTATAATTTGCAGGTCAATATTATCCAGTAGGCAGGCTCGCATCCCTCCTCACATTGGTGATAACTGCATGCACATCCTCTCTCACAGAAGCTGGTGTGGGGATTATTTTACCATTGTGTATTTGTGGACTTTTATGTGATGCTTATAGAGACTTTATGAACATTGAGTTAGCACCACACCCCTCTTGTATTGTGGATGTTGCAAGTGTGTCCAGGAACACTTCTTTACAGTCTGAGTGCCGACCAGAGGGGGATTGGGGGCAATTGAACTTGGTTTAGTTCAATTGTGCCCAGTGTGTGTGCATCCTAAGGGTGCACAAATACTGGGGCCAGTTGAACTGAACCATGCCCACGTTCAATTCTCCCCCCTCCCCACTGGTCTGCACTCACACTGTACTGTAAGAAAGTGTTCCCGGGCACACTCCTCTGCCAGCCAGACCAGTGACCTGTGCGTCAGTACATTGCCATTTATAAAGAGTTCTGTGCGTCAGTACATTGCCATTTATAAATAGTTCTGTGCTTTGGCACAGTTTGCACTCACACTGAAGAAAACTGTACCAGACCACAAATAAACCATGCCCAGGTCCACCTCTTCCAAGTGGTCACCAGCATGGTACACTTAACCATACCAGGGCACTGTTTTGAGTACTCACACTACACAATGAACCATACCAAGGTGGTGAAAGATGCCCAAGAATGGGTAAAAGTGTGAGTGTGCACCCTGAGAAGGGGTCATTTCAGGCACCGTTCATTTGTGGTCCAGTATTGTTCGCTTCAGTGTGAGTGCAGACCATGCCTGAGCACCTAACTCTCCATAGATAACTTAGCCTAAAAGCAGGAATGACTCTGGTCTGGTTGGCAGAGGTGATGATGTTAGCGTGCGCAGGAACACTTCCTAATAGCCAAATGCAGACAAGCAGGGAAGTAGAGGTCAATAAAACCCCTGACACGGTTCGTGTAATTGCTCCCAGTGTGAGTACACCATAAGTTGCAGTCCTGCAATAGCAATGTCTAGCTCTAATGTCAGTTCTCAGCCTGTGTCCTCATCCACACATGAATATCTCCCAAAAAAAAAAAAATGCAGATAAAATGTTAAGCTCCCAATTAAAGAAGCAACTTTCTATGCCCTGTCCAGAGAGTTAAAGTTTATTACACTGAGAAGGACTAGTGGTGTCAGCATGATAAATCACCCTTCATCACCCTTCATATCCATTTAGGACAGGCATATGCAATTAGCGGACCTCCAGATGTTGCAGAACTACAATTCCCATGAGGCAAAACAAGACTCAGACATCCACAAGCATGAACCCAGAGGCAGAGGCATGATGGGACTTGTAGTTTTGCAACAGCTGGAGGTCTGCTAATTGCATATCACTGATTTAGGAGGAAGCAAGTGCCAGCTGATCAATTATTTGTCTTTTTGTTTTTATGGGCAAAATTGAAGGATTTATTTATATCAGTCAGGCTGCTGTTGTTATTTGGATCATGCTTTTTTTATCATATATTGCACTGTGGCCTTTAATCGCGCTTTTTTAGATTAAAACAAGCTTGATTGATGAATATAATACATTTTGGCAGAATGGAATTTTGGAGCTTTAAACAAAATGCAATGACAGGTAAAGCAACTTTTAATTTAGAATAGAGCAGATTTAATCACACAAGCAGTAAATATCTGCTGATGGTAAAATGTTAAATTAGCAAATTTAATACTTATAATACAAACTCACCAATCATTTCTCCTTGCTCGTGAACCATCATACCCAAGTCTTTAAATATTTCATTTATTCCTCTAATATCTTCCTGTTGAAAATAAATACAGAAATGTTTCTATAAAATTATACATTAATCATTTGCTAACTGATGGTGTTTCTACCTAAACATCACATTGTATAAAATTAGTAGAACATCGGAACACATTTTTAATACACACCCAGTTTCCTACCCATGTGTGTTAGTGTTGGGGATTAAACAAGCCTGTCAGGACAGATCCTATGGGCCATTGCTCATTTGTTATTGAGGGAGCAAGCTATGGGAATGTCATACTTGTCCTTCCTTCACCAAGTCAATGATCGATGTCACTAATTTCTGGTCATTGTTTTAACATATAATGAAATTAGGATCAAAAAAATAGCCAGAGTCTGCATCTTTAACCACTTAAGCCCCGGACCAATATGCTGGCTAAAGACCTAAGGGGTTTTTACAGTTCGGGACTGCGTCGCTTTAACAGACAATTGCGCGGTCGTGCGACGTGGCTCCCAAACAAAATTGGCGTCCTTTTTTCCCCACAAATAGAGCTTTCTTTTGGTGGTATTTGATCACCTCTGCGGTTTTTATTTTTTGCGCTATAAACAAAAATAGAGCGACAATATAAAAAAAATGCAATATTTTTTACTTTTTGCTGTAATAAATATCCCCCAAAAACATATCTAAAAAAAAATTTTCCTCAGTTTAGGCCGATGCGTATTCTTCTACCTATTTTTGGTAAAAAAAAAAAAAAAAACGCAATAATCGTTTATCGGTTGGTTTGCGCAAAATTTATAGCGTTTACAAAATAGGGGATAGTTTTTTTTGCATTTTTATTTTTTTTACTAGTAATGGCGGCGATCAGCGATTTTTTTCGTGACTGCGACATTATGGCGGACACTTCGGACAATTTTGACACATTTTTGGGACCATTGTCATTTTCACAGCAAAAAATGCATTTAAATTGCATTCTTTATTGTGAAAATGACAGTTGCAGTTTGGGAGTTAAACACAGGGGGCGCTGTAACATTTAGGGATCACCTAGTGTGTGTTTACTACTGTAGGGGGGTGTGGCTGTAGGACTGACACCATCGATCGAGTCTTCCCTATAAAAGGGATCACTCGATCGATGCGCCGCCACAGTGAAGCACGGGGAAGCCGTGTTTACACACGGCTCTCCCCGTTCTTCAGCTCCGGGGAGCGATCGCGACGGAGCGGCTAAAAACAAATAGCCGCGCCGTCGTCCCGGATCGCTCCCCGAGCGGACCCGACCTCCGCATGTACCGGGGGGGGGGGTCCCGATCGGAGCCCCCACCCACGTCTAGCAGAGGACGTACAGGTACGTGATTGTGCCTGTCCGTGCCATTCTGCTGACGTAAATGTACATGAGGAGGTCGGGAAGTGGTTAAACACAAATCAGCATTTGCATCTTCTGTATGTGTGTTCTATGCATGTATGTGGTTCTTCATACTCAAGAGATAACCTACAGTGTTTCCTAAAGGAAGGATAAGTAATGCATAGCATGATTGCAATGATATTATGAATATCTCAAATTCTAGCTAACTGTAAAGCTACATTTTAAATGAGAGTCTTATTTTGTGCCTAACCAAAGTGTCTGACAAAATCCATCCACTTTTGAACTTGTACCTACAGGTAAGCCTATATTACAGCTTTACCTGTAAGTACAGTAAATATCTCCTAAATCTACAGTGTTTAAGAGACATTCACAAGCGATGCTGCCACGTCACTGACGCATTTGCTTTGAAGGGACGGAATACCGTGCTGTACTTTCAGAGCTTCATGCCGGAGCCGAGGGCTCCTCAGCGCATGTGCGGGAGTGACATCACCGCAGCTCCAGCAATTTATACAACCGAAGCCTGCGAACCCAGAAGGAAGATCGGGTGAGCACCAGGAATCCATGACAGCACAGCGTTACAGGCATCTGCTTTACAGGTATTGCTGGCCATACACTATACAAAAAATTGTCTGGAAAAAAAAAAACAAAAAAAAATGCATTAATATATGTCCACTGAACGATTTATCGGTCATTACATGATGGCACTATCGTTTGTGCTCTAGGCTGAATATTTTTTTTTTCGAAAATGGGCCGATATTTTGTATAGTGTATGGCCAGCATTAGTCTGTCATAATGTGCTAGTATGTGGTGCATACTAGTACATTATGTCTTAAAACTGAAAAATATGTGAAAATATTAAAATAAAATTACATAAATATGAGAATAATGCATCAGACACTGGAAGACTTGAATTCTCGATGTGATCAGATGATACGTTCAAAATGGATCTCAAAACAAATATGTATCAGAATATAAAAATTCATTAAAAGAGCCCTCTAGATCAGGAATAAGCAATTAGCGGACCTCCAGCTGTTGCAAAACTACAAGTCCCATCATGCCTCTGGGTGTCATGCTTGTGGCTGTCAGGAGTATTGCTATGCCTCATGGGACTTGTGGTTCTGGAACAGCTGGAGGTCCGCTAATTGCATATCCCTGCTCTAGATGTTCAAGTGACTCCAGTAATTTGCTGGAATAATAGTCCACAAAATATAACGTTCAAAATTGAATGGAGATTTAAACGATGATTCCACAACCATATATTCTGCAGTGACTTGAGACCACAACACCCAAGAAGTTGTGAAAATGGTATTTCATTCCTTTCTGTCACTTTATGAGGAATGATCGAATACCATATATTGAGGATATCCTGATTGATATTTCTGGGGACACCTTGCTATCCAAGCATAGAGACCCAGGGTTGGGAAATAAGCCACAGGCGTTTGTGATCTCTGTAACTAGAGATCCTAGCAAGCTGGTAAGCGGCAGTAATTGTATTGGTGGACGACCTTTCCTAAACTCTTTTTACAACTTTTTGGGTGTTGTGGTCTCAAGTCACTGCGGAATATATGGTTGTGGAATCATCGTTTGAATCTCCATTCAATTTTGAACTTTATATTTTGTGGACAATTTTTCCAGTAAATTACTGGAGTCACTTGAACATCTAGAGGTCTCTTTTAATACATTTTTATATTCTGATACATATTTGTTTTGAGATCCATTTTGAACGTATCATCTGATCACATGGAGCAGTGGTCTCCAAACTGTGGCCCTTTGCTTGCTCTTATCAGGCCCTTGGGACATTATTTCATCCCAACGATGGGGCTCAATTCCTCCCAATGACACCAACGATGGGGCTCAATTCCTCCCAATGACACAAATGATGGTGCTCAATTCCTCCCAATGACACCAACGAGGGTGCTCAATTCCTCCCATTGACACCAACGATGGAGCACAATTCCTCCCAACGATGGGGCTCAACTCCTCCCAATGACACCAATGATGGTGCTCAATTTCTCCCAATGACACCAAAGATGGGGGACAATTCCTTCCAATGACACCAACGATGGGGCATAGTTTCTTTTAATAACACCAACAATGACATCAGAGATGGGGCACTTTTCCTCCCAATGATACCAACGATGGGCCACTTTTTCTCCCAATGACACCAACAATGGGGCACGGTTTCTCTCAATGACACCAATGATGAGGCACAATTACTCCTATTGAAACAAACAACGGGGCATTATTTTTTCCCAGTGATTTCGGGATCTTTTCACTGACCACTGTCTGGCCCTTGCAAAGTCTAAAGGACAGTAAACTGGCTCTTTGTTTAGAAAGTTTGGAGGCTCCTGACATAGAGAATTCAAGTCTTCCAGTGTCTGATGCATTGTTCTCATATTTAATCAATTTCATTTTAATATTTTCACGTATTTCAGCGCAGCTTATTATTTTTCAGTTCGATTATTTGTGTGTATCTCACATAAAAGTTGCAGCAGTTTGTTTCCATAATTTTCTTTCACAATTCAGAGTGATTACGGACAGTACAGTAATAATTTTTTTCCAATTTACATTATGACTTAACCCTGCAGGGGGGTCTACTTAATTTTTAATTCAGTGGTGATTTACTACCACTTTAAGAACTGGACTTCAAACACACTATATGGGGTTACCAAGTTGCAAACCAGGTGACCCAAGAAGTGCCTCTATGTCACTTTGATTTGCAGTCATCACAGTCATTCTGTCCAGTGTGGGATTAGCCAAATGGTTGGCTATTAGGAAAACAACACATAAAACACTTTAAAGATAGTTACTCTCCACAGTATCAAACCCTTTTGCTCAAAAAGTTTGACAGTCTACCGTGTGCTTTTAGTCCAAACTGAAATTGAAAGATTTTTTCGTCCCAATTCTCCTATGGATCACAGGACTGCAGTTCATTATGAACCCGTGACCCATTTTCAGCCGACACCAGGCTAGATCCCGCTATCCGCTGGCGTCGCTCAGCGGGTCCAAGCTCTAGCAAGATCTCGTAAATCATAGTAATAACCTCCTGCACTTAGGTGTGATGCTAGGGATGTGTAACACTTTTCTGCTTGGCTAGCTAGTAGATATGGTGCCGAAAGGTCTTGCTGCCCTCACAGGACTGTGGGCATTCTCGCATGTACTACAAAACAACAACAAAAAAGTGCACCGACCTAGTGCATTACCAAAATTACAATTTATTAAGAATATGAAAAAAAAGTATTCTACAAGTTTTGAGGGTCAGGCCCTCTTCTTCAAAAGGCAAAGAGTCTCTTTGGCTCTGAAGAAGAGGGCTCGACCCTTGAAATGCATTAGCCTTAGGATGCTATAAGGGCTCCCCAAACCACTGGCTGAGTTCCTTTGGACATGGAGGCGGTCTTGTCTGCATAATTTTATATGCCAATGCATGTCATGAGTTCGTAAATAAAATAAATAAATACTTTTCTTTAATTTTCCTAATAAATTGCTATTTTGGTAATGCACTAGGTCGGTGAACCCTCTATTTGTTGTTGTCTGGAAAGATCCTGACTTTCCACTCCCGCCCCTCCACAGCTCAGCTCTCCAGTAAAGGGCAGAGCACAGATTCAGTGACTGACAGACACATACTCTCTGTTCATTAAAGACTGAGAACTGAGTAATCAGCGTTATTTGATCGCTCAGTTCTCAATCTTAGAAGAATCCCTCCTAGGTGGATATATATATATATATATATATATATATATATATATATATATATATATATATATATATATATATATATATATATATATATATATATATATATATTATATATATATATATATATATATATATTTTTTTTTTTTTTTATTTTTTTTTTTATAAAGAACCCCATGCTTCTCTTTGAAGTTGGTCACACATAGTTAAAATTTCAGCAGATTCCAGTAAAATCCAAGCTGTGAGTGGCCCTCAATAGAGAAATCAAAGTAGTGGGGCGAGAAAAAAGAAAGTGGCTGAACAGTGAGGCCCCATGCAAATGCAAACACATGCAAACTCAAGTTTTCAAAGGCAAAAACCGGCGTTTAAAACGCCAGTTTTTTGCCGCGAATTTTCGGCGTTTTACCGCGTTTGCGGCTATCAGCGTTCATAACAAAGACATTGTAGACCCTCCCAAAGCTTTGAAACGCAAAAACTTTTGCATCTGAACCCAAAATTTTGCGTCTGAAAAAACGAGCCTAAACCCAACTGCTTTAAAAACGCAAAAAAACGTGAATGTGTGCACGGACACATAGGATAACATTAAATGTGTTCAGGGGCAGTTGAAAAAAATGCCCAAATGCCTCTGAACTCGAGTTTACCAGCGTCTCGTGTGCATGGGGCCTGACTGCATTTTATCAGTTGCAGTCACTGTTCAGGTTTTCTGACAACTGTGGCTGCTGGTGTCAAAATACAAAAGCCAGCAGCAGGAGATTTGTCCATCCACACTGTTTAGCATGGATAGTGAAATCTAAAGAGCTCACTGGGCTGAATGAGAAACATCTTTACATGTATGGACAGCCTTAAACCACTGTTGTACTAACCCACCCAAGCCATCAATCTGGCAATTTTGAAAATCGTCAGCCAAATAGTGACTGCATCCAATCAGATGAAGTCACTGTTGGGGTTTTCAAGCAGCCAAGATTAATTGCAGTAGCCAATTTACCCTGCTTCAGGCTAATCTACAAAATAAAAAAACATTGAGAAGCAATTATTTAAAAATGTGAAAGTTACACAAAAATTGTTTTAGGTAAAAGTAAAATTGCTTAAAATGTGCTCATTAAAAATACTCTATATGTGCATTTACAAACACACTTCAAGAATTGTATCACTACTTAATAATATGACGCCCCGAATCCTTGAGTCTCTCAACTTAAGGTAACCTGCCTTTTAATTGCAGTAAATATTTTTTGTGCTTTGCTATAGAATATCTCTGCTGGATAAATACTTGCTTCCTGTTTCACCTTTTTTTTATATTTTATTGTCTGTAACAATTCTTATTTGTTCCTTTGTGAACAAATGAAAAATAGAAACACACCTCAAGTTGAAGTATTGAGGACTCCCGCTCTTCTATAAGCCTTAGGTCATCTTCCGTAATGTCATCTTCTTGCATGACCTGTGATTGGCTCTCACTGTAATAAAACATCACATGCAAGTTAATACATTTCTAATCTTTGGATAATCTTTTCAAAATTACACAGTAAATGACAAGAAGAAATTAAAGTGATTGTAAAGCCTCAAGGTTTTTTCATCTTAATGCATTAAGGTGGAAAACCTTCTGTGCTGCAGCTCCCCTCCAGACACCCCCTTTTTCTTACCTGAGCCCGGTCTGATCCAGCGATGTGCATGAGCGCAGTGGCTCCAGCTGCTGTCTCTCTCCTCATCGGACAAATTGTTAGCATCAGGAGCCATTGGTTTTCGCTGCTGTTAATCAAATCCAGTTACACGGGAGCAGGAGGTAGGACCGAGTCCAGTGTCAATGAAAGCGCCCCCTCCGAGCTTGCACGCAGAAGCGAACGCATATGAAAACAGTGTTTAAACCACACATGTGAGGTATCGGTGCGATCGTTAGTGCAACAGCAATAATTCTAGCACTAGACTATGGGGCAGATCCACAGAACAATTACGCCGGCGTATCTATTGATATACCGCGTAGTTTCAAATTTTGCGCATCGTATCTTTGTTTTGTATCTACAAAACAAGATACGACGGCATCTCGGCTGGATCCGACAGGCGTACGTCTTAGTACGCCGGCGGATCCAAGATGCAATTTTTCGGCGGCCGCTAGGTGGCGCTTCGGTCGAATTCCGCGTCGAGTATGCAAATTAGCTAGTAACGGCGATCTACAAATGTACATCCGGCCGGCGCATTTTTTTATTTCGTTTGCATTTGGCTTTTTCCAGCGTATAGTTAAAGCTGCTGTTATGAGGCGTACTCGATGTTAAGTATGGCCGTCGTTCCCGCGTAGAAATTTTTAATTTTTACGTCGTTTGCGTAAGTCGTTCGCGAATAGGGATAGCGAAAAATGATGTTTCGACCCCACTAACAATTAGAAAAAAATGAAAACAAAACATTTCAAAACAAAAATTATACTAGTGTATGGTGACTGACCTGTCAATTGACATGTTCTAGTTCTTCGTACAATCTATTGTATGTCCATCAGTATAGAAAATTTCCAATAAGGGGAGACTAAAGACTACAAAATTAAAAAATATTAGTTTTTTTTCTGACTTACTTATTCCAGTTGACCAGTGCGCCATCTCTAAGACCATCATCTGCCCCACCAGCCTAATGTATAGAAAACAGCAAAGAAAAAACATCTGTATGAATATACAAGCACTGCATTGCCAACAGTTCACATGTCAATTCTGGAAGCAAATGGTGCTATTAAAATAGAGGCAGAATTTCAAAACCTTAGTTATAAAAGAAAATATTTTCCGATAGTAATTTCAGACAATAAATGAAAGCAATCACTGAGCTAATAATACTTCTAAGTAAACGCAATAACTATATTAAAAAAAAAACAAAGTTTCACTAAGGCTTTTTATGTAAGAATTTGCGTTTTGCAAAAAAAATAGGAGGTAATGACGCTTACATGGGGAGGTGCCATCATCCCTGCACAATAGCATTTAACAAAAAAGTGGACAATTATAAGAGGATAGCTATCGTTTAAAATAAAATGGCACACTTACTAGCCAGCCTGCAAAACAACCAAATTGGCCCCATCTAACAGTTTACGGTAAAAACAGGGGGTTTGGTTTATACACATTTGCAACTATATGCGTGCAGGGACACACTGGATACCCTTGCTGCCTTTGTTCTCTTGCTTGGTGTCACGTGTGTCCCTATGCCTTAAAGCAGGGGTGTGCTCCCTCCAGACATACCTGCCCTTAATCTATTCATTCTTATATATGCTCCTACTATGGAGGCTCTGGAAATTAAGTTAAGCCTAGTACACACTGGCAGGGCTGAACAAAAAAGAAAACTGACAGTTTAGGAGGAGCAGCTGTACTGACTATACAATGTTAGTAAAGCGATCTCACTTGCTGTTCTGATGTGTTCTGACAGGATCTGCCCCCCGCCAGAACACTATAATCAGAGCTCTCAGCCATTGGCTGAGATTGCTGATCGGGAGGCAATCAGCAGGCCTCTATCAGTAATGTCCTCGTAAAGCCGACTTCTGTAGGACCGACTGCATAGTTACATAGTTAGTCAGGTTGAAAAAAGACACTTTCGCGCTTTTCAGTCATCGTGTTTTTCAGTCGGTTACAGCGTGACGAATGTGCCATCTCCATTACAAACGCTAGTTTTACCAGAACGAGTGCTCCCATCTCATAACTTGCTTCTGAGCATGTTTTTTTCCTGTCGTTAAAGCCTACACAAGATCATTCTTCACGTGTTCTAAATTTTTAATGCCAATTTTTCACGTCATGAAAAATGCTCTGGAGCCCACACACGATCGTTTTTAATGACATTAAAAAATAAATTGCATGTCATGAAAAACGGTCTTGTGTACGCGGCATTAGATCTTATTGATCATAGCTTTTAGTAAGAGTCCGGACATTAGCAGAGTGCATGAAAATTGTCAGACCCTGTTATTATAACAATTACGGTACATTCCATCTATACATTACACACGATTCTGAAAGGAAGGATATTGCCTAGTCTGCAGGCTCAAAGGAGCGATACACAGCTCAGCCATTAGCCAAGCAAAGACTATACCTCTGATATTTAACTTACAGATAGTCTGGAACCTGCGCGGACTCTGGCCACAAACTCTTTCTCCTTCTCTGCAGCTTGTCTCTGAATTTTCTGAAAGTTTGTTAGCGCAGAGCTGAACTCATTCAGGAGTCTGTCTTTTTGCAGTTTTCTCTGTCTCTGTCACACAAAGAGAACACAAGGTTAAAGGAATGCATTCGAAATCTCTACTGTACAAAAGTTCACCATTTTACACAAAATTTTAAACCCCCAATTACTCTTTTTATGTTTTAATTGAGGAACTTCACCCACTTTAACAAAAACATGAAAATGAAAGGTCAGCAACTAGAAATACCATAGCTGCTGACTTTAAATAAACATGTACTTGCCATGAAGTCCAGCGTTGTCTTGCTTTAACCCAAAGCCTTCACAGGTCCATTTAAATCCCAAGCTGCCATATTGGATATGAGGACCAGCTATGACTTCCTGAGAGTCACAGCAAGCCCCCTACTGTGCAAGGCACTGACAACGGGGAGCTGGTCCTATAGCCTCCCAGGAGGAAACAGGCCAGGGGGGACTCGAAACAAGCAGACGTAATTTTTCCTAGGCAATAAGTAAATGGGAGCAAGTACCTGTTATAAAGTGCTAAATATCCTTTCCCCATACGAAAAAAGAAATGCCAAATGTGTAAAAGGTAGGGAGGAGGGATAAGATGTGACTGAAGGTCCACTTTAAGCACAGAAACACATCAGTACTATTCTATTCTTGTTGAAAGTTGTTTATGTAATATATATATATATATATATATATATATATATATATATATATATTAAATTAGAGGTCGACCGATATGGGTTTTTCTATGGCCGATGCCGATATTTTGAAATAGGGGCGGCCGATATACAATACCAATTTTTGCGGCCGATATTTTGGGCCGATTTTTTTTTTTCCCCCATTTCGTAAAATTTAACAGTGGGCACATTTTATGTTATTAAGGGACACTCTGATGGGCAAATTTTATGTTAATGGAAAATCTGATGGGCACAACAAAACTTTTATGTTAAGGGGCAAACTGATGGGTATATTTTTAATGTGTACGCTGATGGGCATATTTTATGTTAAGGGGCACTCTGATGGGCACAGCAAAATGTGTCCATCAGTGTGCCTCTTAAAAAAATATGCTCATCAGTGCGCACATTAAAAATATACCCATCAGCGTGCCCCTTAAAATAAAATGCGCCCATTAGCGTGCCCCTTAACACAAAAAAGTGCCCATCAGTGTGACCTTTAACATATGCCCAGCAGTGTTAGTGTGGACAATTAATATGCCCGTTAATAGTGATCAACGAACTAAAAAAAGGAAAATGCCACATACCGAGTAGAATGCAGGGGCGGATGCTGAAAGAATCAGATAAGGAGCCGGGAACTAGTAGCAGGGTGCGGGGCGTTCACTGGACGTCACGCCTCCACCTCGCAAGGAGAGCCAGTGACGTGGAGACAGGCGTGGCCCCTACTCTTAATGAGAGCAATGAGTGGCCCGCGAGCTGCAGGGGGCGGGGGAAGGAACGTGATGCCACGCCCCTACACGCCGCCGTACGCGCTAGTAGACTTCCAGGACCTGCGGTGAGGAGCAGGGGCCATACATGCATGCGGGAGCAGGGTCACTGGTGACTGGTGGTCAGTACAGTACTGCAGGGCAGGCGGCCATGCGGGCCGGATATTGTAGTTGCAAATCGGCCGATTTTTTCACGATAATCGACCAATGCCGATTTCACAAAAACGGCCAAATATCGGCCGATATATCGGCCGACCAATATATCGGTCGACCTCTAATATATATATTGTGACAGGAAGTCAGGTAAATCTGTGGGTGTTGTCACAGACGGGACATACATTTCTGCCTTGTTTAGACAATACACCAATTGTTATTAGTCGTCAGCTGCAACAGTAGCCAGAAAAGGCCTAAGGGCGTTGGAGAACTTCAGCTGTTTAGAATGAGGCAATTAAGGTCTCTATAAGTAGTCCAGAGGATTACCACTGTTTTGCTGCATCCTGAGTCTTTGTGAGTAAGGAGAGCAGTGCCAGAAAGTCTTCTGAGAAGGTGAGGAGAGGATTGATTTTTCTGTGTGATAAAAATCAAAAGACTATGGTTTTTCTGCTGTATGACCAGCAGTGTCTGCCCAGCACTAGGCTGTACCAGACTCCATAGATAGGTTCCTGTGTGGTGAAGATAGACGCCCCAAGTGGCCAGGGTTTATTTTGCGTTTGATTTTGTTTATGCTGTTTGGATGCTTGCACTTGTTTCCAGAAAGATGGAAGAATAAACCAAAATCTTTGTTTACTGCCGGTCTGTATAAATTCAGTGTGTAGTGAACCCACCCGCTACCGAGCTAACCCCTTACACATATACATATACATTTATATATATATATATATATATATATATATAAAAGAAATGAAAAATAATTGATATCAAATAAGCAGGAAACCCCAGGGAATCCTCTGCCAAGAAAAACGTATACCGTATTTGCCGGTGTATAGGACGACCCCCTAATTTTCCAGCTAAAATGTTGGTTTTGGGATATACTCACTGTATAAGACGACCCCTCACTGTGCCATCTATACATGCCTCACTGTGCCATCTTTACATGCCTCACTGTGCCATTAGTAACATGCCTCACTGTGCCATCTATACATGCCTCACTGTGCCATTAGTAACATGCCTCACTGTGCCATCTATACATGCCTCACTGTGCCATTCCATTCCCTGCCTCGACGATCTCCCTACCTTCTCCAGTTTGCAGAGATGTCAGACGGCGGCCATCCATTATTCAAAAGCTGCGCCTCCTCCTCAGGCTGTTCTGTGATAGGCGGAACAGTAATTTTCCCAGCAGAGCCTCTGTTCAGTGTTCCGCCTATCACAGATGTCCTCTCGTCCGAGGCCGAGGATGAGAAGGCATCCGTGATAGGCTTATACAAAAAAACTCCCACTGGAAGCGCTACACCATAGAAACGGTAATCCACAGTGTTCTGTGTGATTAAAAAGTTTCACAAAAAAACACACCCGTGCATCTGTCAATCACTAAGGAGACATGGGCAAAAAGCAAAAGAACAAAAAAATACAGCGCACAGGGGTTTAGTGAATGTCACTTTATAGTCTAAAATATAATGTAGAAAAACATATATGCATGAATAATTGAAATAGCCGCAAATAGCACACAGCAAAATAGAACATTTAAAATCTAATAAAAATAGTCCAAAATATTTAAGCAGAAGTTCATGTGGAGATGGTAGAGTGGAAAGGATTTCGCGTGCCAGGATAAAGCGTCCTGGCACGCGAAACATGTCAGTCACGGCTCACCTCAATTATCTTTTATGCCCCCATATGTTTGCAGTAGTACACGGTAGCTGATGCGTTGTGCTGACACCCGGGAAATCCTTTTAGTGACGCTAGCGCCAGTACTTCTACTGCTCGTTTTTTGCTCACACCGATTGGCTCCTGGAGTCACCTGATGCTTGATGGACGGTGTCCGGACACCTCCTTCTCTCCCCCTGTGTGACTCAACAAGGCTTCCGTCTCCCCCTCCTCGCTTCCGTGTGACGCGGCCGCGTCACTGAACCGGCTTGGTGGTTTCCTTCCAGGACTTCCCCCGCCGCTTGAGATCCTTGTTGCGAGGAAGCATTCCTTTTCCATCAGCCCCTGAGCCAGTGTGGTCAAAACGGCAGTATCCTCCCTGCATGGAAACAGCGCCAACATCTGCTCCCAGCGTGGTTGTCATCTTTCCACTGACGGATTCCATCTCCCCGCATAGAGACGTACAAGCGGCTGCTGTTTTTGAGGTATCGTATCACCTCTGCATACTAGCGTATGCACACCATTTGGATCACATTTTTAACATCTCCCCCGAAGTGTATGTGTTTCCACTCTACCATCTCCACATGAACTTCTGCTTAAATATTTTGGACTATTTTTATTAGATTTTAAATGTTCTATTTTGCTGTGTGCTATTTGCGGCTATTTCAATTATTCATGCATATATGTTTTTCTACATTATATTTTAGACTATAAAGTGACATTCACTAAACCCCTGTGCGCTGTATTTTTTTTATCCGTGATAGGCTGAACACTAAACAGAGGCTCTGCTGGGAAAATTAGTGTTCCGCCTATCACGGAACAGTCAGAGGAGGAGGCGCGCTTTTTTAATAATTGATGGCCGACGTCTGGCACAGGTACCCGGCGTATATGACCCCCGACTTTTGGGGGAACCTTTTTAGATGCAAAAAGTCGTCTTATACGCCGGAAAATAAGGTACTTTGTTCGCTTTTAACAGCTGAGGTAGAATAGAGATCATCCTAAAAAAAATCATTAATAAAAAAATGGTGATCAATTTCTTCTTTTGCAGTCAAATTTCAGAAAAACCCCCACTATAATCTTTGTTTTTTCCCCCCCCCCCCATTCACATCGCATACATATAATAATTTAAAAAATATTTGTTCCCCTTCTAGGTGTTTTTTTCGAGCAAGGCTTGGGCGGAGACTGCCTGCTACTCTGAACAATTTTAAATGAGAGGAAACACAATCGGTTTCCTCCACATGCTCTGGTAATACTCTGTGAATGTAAATGTCTCCAATAGTGTTTCCCTTTACATCGAGTACCCCTACCAGAGTAATTCATTATATTGGGTGTCCCCATCAGAACACCCCACATAAATCAGTTGCCACCATCAGGGTACCACCTTTATAACAGGTATTCCCATCAGGTTTCATCAGACAGCTTCCCTACATCTGGTGTCTCCCATTAGTGTGCCTTCTTACATCATTTGTCCCCATCAGAGTGTCCCCTTACAGTAGGTGCCATCATCAGAGTGCCCCTTTACATCAGGTGTCCCCATCCGAGTGTCCCTTTACATTAGGTGTGCCCATCACAGTGCCCCCTTACATCAGGTGTCCCCATCAGAGTGTCCCTTTACATCGCCCCCTTACATCAGGTGTCCCCATCAGAGTGTCCCTTTACATCGCCCCCTTACATCAGGTGTCCCCATCACAGAGCCCCTTTACATCAGGCATTCCCGTCAGAGTGCCTGCCTCCTTACATCAGATGTCCCCATCAGAGTCCCCCTTAACATAAAATGTGCCCATCAGCATGCCCTTTAACATAAAATATGGGTCACGCTAATGGGCACATTTTATGTTAAGGCACACTCTACTCTGATGGGAAAATTTTATGTTAAGGGGCACCCTAATGGGCACAACAAAACGTGCCCCTTAACATAAAATATGCCAGAGTGCCCCTTACAATAACATTTTCCCATCAGAGTGCCCCTTAACATAAAATGGCCCGGATTCACATACATCGGCGCATATATATGCCGCCGTAGCATATCTCTTTTACGCTACGCCGACGCAACGCAGAGCGGCAAGCATGGAATTCACAAAGCAAATGCACCCAATGTTGCGCCAGCGTAACGTAAATTCGTAGGCGTAAGCCAACCTAATTCAAAGTAGGTGGAAGTGGGCGTGATCCATTTAAATGAAGCATGACCCCATGCAAATGATGGGCCGAACGAACGGCGCATGCGCCGTCCTGTGGACGCATCCCAGTGCGCATGCTCAGAATCACGTCGAAAATACTCCCTAAGATACGTTGAATCACTGCCTACGACGTGAACGTAACCTACGCCCAGCCCTATTCACGTACAACGTAAATAACGACGGCTGTGTTCCCTGCTGTGCCAATTTGCATTGATGCTGCTGACTTACACCCGCTTTATGAGTCGTAACTTTACGCCGGACGTACAACTTACGTAAACCGCGTATATTAATGAGCCGGGCGCAAGTACGTTCGTGAATCGGCGTATCTCACTCATTTGCATATTCGAATCGTAAATCAATGGGAGCGCCCCTTGCGGCCAGCGTAAATATGCGCCCACGATACGACGGCGTAGGAAACTTACGTCGGTCGGATGAAGCCTATTTACAGGCAAACCTTGCTTTCAAAGTCAGGCGCATAGATAGGACGGCGCATATGTGCACTTACGCGGCGTATCACGAGATACGTCGACGTAAGTGCTACGTGAATCCGGGCCAATATGTCGAACAGCGTGTCCCTTAACGTAAAATCTGCCCATCAGAGTGCTCCTTAATACAAAATGTGCCCATCAGTGTTGCTCTTAACATAAAATGTGCCCATCAACATGTCCCTTAACATAAAAGGGTCACGCTGATGGGCACATTTTATGTTAAGGGGCACTCTGATGGGCACAACAAAATGTGTCCATCAGTGTGCCCCTTAACAAAATATGCCCATCAGTGTGCACATTAAAAATATACCCATCAGCGTGCCCCTTAAAATTAAATGTGCCCATCAGAGTGCCCCTTAACATAAAAAAAAGTTTTGTAAAAGACCTTTAACAAAATATACCCAGCAGTGTGCACAATAAAAATATACCCATTAGTGATCAGTACATGTGGCCCACATACCTTGCATGCAGGAGGGCACAACTGAAATAACGAATGGGTGGAAGCTGCGAGATATGGATTGCCAGGAACCGCGAGCAGCATCGGGGCAGGGCACGCATGTGACGTCACGCCCTTCCACACAGGGAGAGTCGGGAGCCACAAGCAGGGGGGCGGGGCATGCATGTGATGTCACGCCCCTACTTGCGGCTTGGGTCAACCCCGAGCCTTGTGGTAAGGAGCAGGAGGCAGGCGCATGCACGGAGCGTCACTAGTTTCTGGGAAAACCTGTGGTCCCAGCAAACCAGCACTGACATTTACAATTACACTGGCAGCCTGGTGGTCCGGGGAGAAGCATCACTCGGGCCGGACTCGGACCGTGGGCTGCCATTTAGTGACGGTTGTTCTAGATTAAAAAACTTTGATAGGACAGACAATGTTCAAATCTAGTGTACAACCGATAATGAAATGTGCCAGTACAGTACAGACAGAGTTATTTATGATGAACTTTAATTCCCAAGCCCTCTCGGCACAGCAGAGGAAAACTTCAGATTTGGAGTTTTCAAAAAGATTCAAGTAAAATGTAAGCAGCAATTTTTTTCCAATTATGCTATATGAATGAGAACATGTCATGAAAATAAAAGTAGGCGACTTTAAGAGGTTGTATAACTTCCTGTATACTTTGTACCTATAGGTAAGCCTAGAGTAAGTCTAACCTATAAGTACTGTAAATATCTCCTAAATGTACGCCATTTAGGAGATTTTACTGTATACCACGTCAATGATGTCATTGGCGAATGCGCTCTGAAGGAACGGCCGTCCGTACCATTTCTTCAGGAGCATGTGCCGTGATCGGGAGTGAAGCAGCAGGAAGAAGTCAGCAGCTGTCTATGAGGTGACGTGGAATAGTCCACAGGTGTAGGAAAGTGTGGGCCGTCTGGTGACTGAGACTCTATTTTGCTGAACTCCTGCGGCTTGTCCCCCCCCCCCCCCCCCCCCCCGAAACAGGCAGGGACTTTAGACCCAGGTGTGGAATGGAGATACTAGCGATGAGCCATTTAGTGGTAATAATTATATCAGGACTATGCTTTTATTTTTGCTTGTTTTGAGAGACCGGTAAAGACTATTTTGTTTTGATTTTGTGGTCTTGGGCACTCAATATTACACAGCACACAGCCATTTATTGCAATGGGAGGCTGAATGTTGTACCTGTGGCTCCCTTAGGCCACATTTACTGTTGCTCATTCTCTTGACTTGAATGGGCGAGTTTGACAGGTAGTGGCGTGGCAAGTGAACAGCTCCCTCCAGCTCTATAGAAGGTTTTAGGTGGCAAGGAGGACCATGACTCAACCACCTGCTTTTACCATTCTCTGTCGGGGTCCTTGCAAAAGAGGCCTTATGCTGGCTTATGCTATGTGTATTCTATCAGGGCCATCTTTTCCATTGGGCACGCTGGGCAGTTGCCCGGGGGCCCCGCTTGCCTGGGGGGCCCCACCGGCTGCCCAGCAACCCCAGTAAAAAATTGTGGAGAGTGACGGGTTAGAACTGCCCATGCCCAGTTCGCGAAAATCACAGAGAAGATCCGGTGCTCCATGAGTGCTGATGTAAGGGGGGAGTGAATGCAAAAATGTAAGGAGGCATTGATATAAAGGTTCCCCCTCCTATATTAGTGACCCCCATTACCTTAGTGTATTTACTCTACGGAAGGTGGTCTCTGGTTACCAGAGTGCCCCCCACATCAGAGTTCCCCTTTATATCAGAGTCTGCAGGATTCCCCCTTACAATGCAAGGGGGAACTCAGTCTGCGGACCCTGTTGTAAGTGGGAAAGAGAAAGCAGTGGACTCTGATATAAGGTGGTCTCTGGTCACCATAGCCCCCCTCCACATCAGAGTTCCCCCCCTTAGCTCATGATCTGCAGCATTCCCCTTTACATAAGAGTTCCCTTTCATGGTAAGGGGGAATCCTGCAGACTCTGATGTAAGAGGAAACTCTGTGCTGGCTGGGTTATAGTAACCTGACCTTCATGTCAATGAAGACATTTTTTTTTTACTTTTGTTTAACTTAAACACATTGCTAATAGCACTAGCTATATGTTTATAGTTTAAATACTGACATTTGCATTGTTCGGCACTGAAAACTGAAATTGTAGGTACTTTTTTTGCAGTGGCAGTAAAAAATGTGGTTCTGCCAGTAAATTTTATGATTTTTGTCAGTAAATTCTCGTGCATGATTGTGTAGACAGGGCCCCAGTGCACTGTATTGCCCGGGGGCCTATAATGCTCTTAAGATGACACTGTATTCTATACATTCTAATGAAGCCGTGTGCATGAAGGTTAACAGAGAATGTGATATTTACCATCCTGGCTGCGCTGTCTGACAGGAGGTAAATGAATCACAAACCATTTGACATTACACATATGTGTACTTGTTTGTGCAACTATCCATAGCAATAAAAAGGCAAGAGTTTGCTTTCAGTTTAAAACGGTTAGCTACTAATCCTGTCTATTCGTCTATCCATCATAAATATAAAGTACCTATTTGCATTTGTTATCATTAAAAGAAACATGCGTGATTCAGAAACTTCCCTTTATGAAAAAAGCACCATAAAAGAGAAAAGGGGAAATGTGTTTAAAACAAAAAGTATCTGTTCCGTTTTATGTAGTATGCCTCACTGCACAAGCCTACACAAATAAATCAATGCAAACCTCTTCACTGCTGTAATGCTTTCACAGGTAAATTGTTATTCGGTTAAAATTAAAACTTAAGAGTTGCATGTTGTTTCCTGCCTCTCTGCTGTACAGAGCCACAGAGCCAATGCAGAGCAGTGATGGTTTGGAAAACTAAACTGATTGGTGCTGAGGGGTTTTAGACACACAGGGCAGGATTCAGCAAGGAGATATGACGGCGTATCCCCAGATACGCTGTCGTATCTATGCGCCTGATTCAGAGAATCAGTTAAGCATAGATTTCCCTAAGATCCGACCGGCGTAGGAGTCTTACACCGTCTTATCTTAGGCTGCATATTTACGCTGGGCGCTAGGTGGCGCTTCCGTATAGTTACGCAAGGAATATGCCAATTATGACGGCGCATGCGCCGTTCACAAAAAACGTCAAATACGCGGGGTCATCTTAAATTTAAATAAAACACCCCACAACATCCCCATTCGAATTAGGCGGGCTTACGCCGCCACACATACGTTACACCGCCGTAACTAAGGGCGCAAGTTCTTTCTGCATACGGAACTTGCGCCCAGTTACATCGGCGTAACGTATCTGAGATACGTTACGCCCGCAGATAGATAGACAAATCTATCTGAATCCGGGCCACAGTAATCACACCTTCTTGAAGTTAGTGACCACAGAGAGAAAGCTCCCAGCACTGTGGTTATCAGGAAACAGACAACCAGGAAGTGTGGAGATCAGAGAAGAATTACAGCAACTTGAGAGCAAAAACGAACAATGAGGACATGAAAACAGCACTGCATTAAGGTAAAGGAAGCTATTAAGATAAAAAAAAATCCTTTACAAACCCTTTAATTAATAAAAAATAAATAAATATTTTATGTAGCATTTTTTATGAATAATCGAAAAACAAAACAAAACAACCTGTGCTAATACAAGAACCAAGCTATCAAACAAGAATATATGAACTCCCTTAGTGAATTCGTGCACAGCATTTTTCCTAATAAAATTACTAACTATGACTTTTGCTCCTAAATTAACTAAAATAAATGTATTTGGACCTCCATGGAACCTTAACAGCAGCCACAATTGCACCAGATTAAACTGAAAAACATACATACATGATATACTATAAAAGAAAACGAAGAAGAAAAAAAAACAGCAGGGCGCTAAGATCAGTATCAAATAAAAAAAACACTTTATTAAAATAAGCAGCACACTAATGCTGGCCATACACTCTATGAAAAATGGTCCAAACGAACTTTCGAAAAACGAACGTTCGGTCGTGAGCGCAAACGATATTGCCGTCATGTAATGACCAATAAATCGTTCAGTGGACATAAATAAAAAAAAAATTGGTTCGTTTTTTTACATATACCTAGTGCAGAAAGTTCAGACGGGAAACACATTAACCTTCCGATTTATCGTTCGTTCCGCAGAAAATTTCCAAACTTGTCCTTCGTTTTTTCGGCTCAAAAACGTCCCAACGATTATCGATTAACTATTCGAAAAACGAACGAACTGTCTGAACTAACGAATTTCGTCCGAATTTGCTGTCAAAATGCCTGGTGGATGTCGGAGAGGGGGTGTGCATGACGTGTTTCCAGGGACTTTGTCCTCTTTTGTAAATGTCTGTACTATACTGTAACCCAGTCAAAACTGACCTTTTTTTAAAGCGGGGGTTCACCTGCAAATAATTTTTTTAAAAGCCAGCCGCTACAAATACAGCAGCTGCTGTCGTTTAAAAAATTAACACTTGACGGACGCCGAAAAGGCGTTCGACAGGGTGAGTTGGCCCTTCCTACTCTAAACTCTCCGCCATATAAGACTGAGGGAGCGCATGATGAAGTGGGTGCAAGCTATATACTCCCGCCTGTCAGCCCAAGTCAAGGTCAATGGCCACCTATCCTCAGCCTCGGCCGAGAGGACATCCGTGATAGGCGGAACACTGAACAGAGGCTCTGCTGGGAAAATTAGTGTTCAGTCTATCACGGAACAGTCTGAGGAGGAGGCGTGGCTTTTGAATAATGGATGGCCGCCGTCTGACATACTCTGCAAACAGGAGAAGGTAGGGAGATCGTCAAGGCCAGGAATGGAATGGTACAGTGAGGTCGGCAATGGCACAGTGAGGCATTTAATATTTGCACAGTGAGGCATGTATAATGGCACCGTGAGGCATGTAATAATGGCACAGTGAGGCGTGTATAATGGCACAGTGAGGCATGTAATAATTGCACAGTGAGGCATGTAATAATTGCACAGTGAGGCATGTAATAATTGCACAGTGAGGCATGTAATAATTGCACAGTGAGGCATGTAATAATTGCACAGTGAGGCATGTATAATGGCACAGTGAGGCATGTAATAATGGCACAGTGAGGCATGTAATAATTGCACAGTGAGGCATGTAATAATTGCACAGTGAGGCATGTAATAATTGCACAGTGAGGCATGTAATAATTGCACAGTGAGGCATGTAATAATTGCACAGTGAGGCATGTAATAATTGCACAGTGAGGCATGTAATAATTGCACAGTGAGGCATGTAATAATTGCACAGTGAGGCATGTAATAATGGCACAGTGAGGCATGTAATAATTGCACAGTGAGGCATGTAATAATTGCACAGTGAGGCATGTAATAATGGCACAGTGAGGCATGTAATAATGGCACAGTGAGGCATGTAATAATTGCACAGTGAGGCATGTAATAATTGCACAGTGAGGCATGTAATAATTGCACAGTGAGGCATGTAATAATTGCACAGTGAGGCATGTAATAATGGCACAGTGAGGCATGTATAATGGCACAGTGAGGCATGTATAATGGCACAGTGAGGCATGTATAATGGCACAGTGAGGCATGTATAATGGCACAGTGAGGCATGTATAATGGCACAGTGAGGGGTCGTCTTATACAGTGAGTATATCCCAAAACCAACATTTTAGCTTGAAAACTTAGGGGGTCGTCTTATACGCCCAGTCGTCTTATACACCGGCAAAAACAGTAATGTTTGGGGGTTTTGTGTAACCTTCAAGCTTACATTTTTTTTAAATGTGTGCAAAAAAATGCAATAATGGCTTTGGCAGTGAAAAGGTTATTATAATATTATTATTATACAGGATTTATATAGAGCCAATGGTTTACACAGCGCTTTACAGGTTAAAGATCTCCCTCTTCTTCAGGGCTTAAGTGTAATGCATTTATGCTGAGCCTAATCTTTCTCACACCTGATTTTTTTAAGCAGGAAATAATAAAAACCATGGTGCTTTTTGGAGTCCTCCATCACATGAAAGCCCTGAAGAAGGGGAAGCCCCCCCCTGAAACGTGTTGTTTCCACTGAGTTTTGCACGTGACTTTTCAAAACTGGGCTCCCTGCTTTTGTTTAGTGCAGCCTCACCAGAGCCACTGTGCCTTGGAACAATATGATTGATCTACTGATGCTTTTAATCTAGCACCCTGTTTTTACTTGTTTCAGTGCAATAAAAAGACGACAGTCACCAGTCTATAAGAAAATGCTTTTGGCTGGAGCTGAGCTATAAGATAGTATCAGTACCTGATCGCTGTCTGCAGGAAGCGATGTAAAGTTCTTGAGGCAAACGTCTGTGTCCTTAGCAAGTTTATTCACAAACTGTATCTTCTGTTGTCTACAACAAAAATTACATCATCATAGGGTCAGTATACTGAAAGTGTTTTGTAATTGTTATATAACCATATAATCCTCTACCTCTAGGGCATATTTGGCTTGCACTTTATATATTACTGACATTTATATACCATCAACAATTTATACAAAGCTTTACATACTGTACACTCACATTAGTCCCTACTGTATCTCACCTATGAAGTTATTTTCTGCTATGTGTTGTATTAAAGTGGAGTTCCACCCATAAATATAACATTACATCTGTAGTTTTAAAAAAAATGTCATTAGTCCTTTTAAGAAAAAAAAATTGTTTTTTAGATGCCTTCAAAGTGTTGTTGCTAGGCAGAATAGTTAATCTTCCCACTTCCTGCACCTAGGTGCTTAAGCTTCCTAACCTACACCGCACAGACTCCTGGGAATGTAGTGGGTGTAACTTTCCAGGAGTCTGTGCACTCTCCAGTCTCGAAGAATCATGTGACTTGGACAGTACAGGTGCTGAAACCCGATCTGAAACCTATTACACCGCTTGTGCAGCACTGAGCATGTGCGAGATCTGCAAGGCTGAAATCCAGGAAGTCATACAGTCTGGCTTCATGATGCCCACACTTAAGATGGCCCCAGTCAATTTCTATTTTATAAAGTGTCTAAATGCTGTAACAACCTAACAAAACGAACCTTAGTTTACAGACTAACTTTACTAGAATACATTAAGCTTGTGTATTACAGGGGTATTTATATTTAAAAAGTGAAATTGTGGCCGGAACTCCGCTTTAATGTTATTATCCATGCTGATATCCAGTGTTAGGCAGACCGTATCGTGGTTGCCGGAAAGAAATTTACATGATTCCCCCATCAACACAGCCAGTGCTCACAGGGAATCCCTTCTTGTCTTCTCCCAGCACTGGCAGGCGGGGGAAGCTAGTGATAAATCGCTAGCAGCTATAGCAGCCACTTGCAATAATTTTGAATTGAATTGAAATCTCTTGTGAGAGTTTGCCAGGAAGGGAGGGGAATGAGTCATAAGAGGGTCAATGAGAGCTGCAGAGCTGAAGGTGTGCCTCTGTGTAAATCCAGGAAGAGAACAGGCCAGACTCAGTGGAGGGAGATTTCTGCAGCAAATATGGCAAGTCCCAGTATATATAAAATAATATGCAAAAAGGTTGGAGGGAAGCTGCAGAATGGCAAAGATATTATTATTACAAATTACGTGAGCAGACTGCAGTTCCTCCTTAATAAGTTCATAGTCAGGTAACACTATTCCTTTTTTGTAATTTGTGGCTTTATACATTGAATTGTTCTAAGTTGTGTGCTTATTTATCTAGGAAAGCAACCCAAAATATGCTGATTAATGATATCATAAGTCTCCTCCTGCTGTAGCAGCAATGTCAAGAGATATGACAAGGTTGTGTACTCACAGTTGATGGCGGAGCTCTGCAGTATCCAGCGCAGTTCCAAGCTGATTTACTATCCTCTGGATTTCAGAAGCTGCATGAGAAGTTCATTATTAATGTAGAAGGTTTATCAGTGTGTGTGTGTGTTACAACATGCAGAAATAACATTTGGCAATTAAACATTCATAAGAGGAAAATGGCAAACAATGAGATCACTGTAATGGCGAACAATCAGAAAGTGAACTTGTCAAGTGCAAAATATTGCCTATTGTGATGATTTGGCAGAATTGAAGCATTTGGCCCAGATTCAGGTAGATTGGCGTATCTATGCGGCGGCGTAACGTATCCGATTTACATTACGCCGCCGCAACTTACACGGGCAAGTGCTGTATTCTCAAAGCACTTGCTCCGTAAGTTGCGGCGGCGTAGCGTAAATCACCCGGCGGAATTCAAATTCGGCGGGTAGGGGGCGTGTATCATTTAAATCAAGCGCGTCCCCGCGCCGAACAAACGGTGCATGCGCCATCTGTAAAATATCCCAGTGTGCATTGCTCCAAATGACGTCGCAAGGACATCATTGATTTCGACGGAAACGTAAATGAGGTCCAGCCCCATTCACGAACAACTTACTCAAACGACGTAACTTTTTACAATTTCGCTGCGGGAACGACGGCCATACTTAACATTGTTGCGCCGCACTTATGCCACCATATAGCAGGGGCAACATTACGCCGGAAAAAGCCTAACGTAAACGTCGTAACTTTACTGCGTCGGCCGCACGTACGTTCGGGGAATTCGCGTATCTAGCTAATTTGCATACTCGACGCGGAATTCAAAGGAAGCGCCACCTAGCGGGCAAAAAAAAAAATTGCAGTTTAGATCCGACGGCGTAAGAGACTTACGCATGTCGGATCTAATGGATATCTATGCATAACCGATTCTAAGAATCAGTCGCATAGATACGACGGGTCAGATTAGGACTTACGACGGCGTACATGGCGCTGCGCCGTCGTAAGTCCGTTGAGAATCTGGCCCTTTGTGTTCCCCTGTGGAGTGTCTTGGAGCCCAGACCCAGGCTGAATACAGGGCCTGCAGATCTCCTCTAGTCGGCATTAAAGTCCGGACACTTTAACCTATCACTAACACTTAAACCCTTCCCTCCTTTACACTTAACCCTAAGCGCACAAAGGGGTGTACTCAAAAAAAAAAAATTTAACATTTGTTCTGCGCCAAAAGCAATGTTTTTCCTTTACAGGTTGAATATTATTCTATCCTAAAAAAAAAAAAAAAGTGATTTGGAAAAATACAACAGGACAGTATGGCCCAGATTTACAGAGAGCAGGCGCACATTACGCCGCCGTAGAGTAACCAATGTACGCTACGCCAACGCAGCGCAGAAAGGCAAGCAATGCATTCAGCAAGCTATTGCTCCCAACGCTTCGTCAGCGTGGCATAGGTTTCGAGGGCGCAGGCCGGCGTAGGTGGAAGTGGGCGTGACCCATGCAAATGAGGCGTGACCCCATGCAAATGATGGGCCGAGCGCCAGACAGATACGTATCACGAACGGCGCATGTGCCGTGACGTAGACGCATCCCCCTGTGCCTGCTCACAACCACGTCGGAACAACTGCCTAAACTACGTCGGATCACTGCGCAAGGCGTGAACGTAACCTACGCCCAGCCAGACACACGTCCAACGTAAAATACACCGGCTTGTGCTCCCTGGTGCAGACCTTTGCATGTCTGCTGCTGGGTTGCACCTCCTTTATGGGGAATAACTTTACGCCGAACGTACAACTTACGCGCACCTCGCGTAGCCTGCGTCGGGCGCACGCAGGTTTGTGAATCGCCGTATTTCCCTCATTTGCATGTTTGAATGGCTAATCAATGGGAGCGGCACCATGCTCCCAGCCTAAATGTACGCCCACCCTACGCCGGCGTAAGCAAGATACGTCGGCGGGGTTTACATATCTGTTTGTGGGTCTGCGCACAGATACGACGGCGCACATTTACACTTACGTCAGCGTAACTTGTTATACGTCGGCGTAAGTGCTTTGTGAATCTGGGCCTATGTGCGTTATGTCACACACTAATGTGTATTGTGTAAAAGCAGTCCATTCATTTTGGGCTGCCAACACACTCCAGCTTTCTCAAAGCGAGTGCAACCTTTTTAATGTAATGCAAAAATGTGATTTGGCTCTTTTATTATAGGCCTGAGGGCCAATTCACACCAGAATCACACAGGAAACGCACATTCCTTTGTCACTCGGTGTGGTGCCATTTTTAGCCCATTCATCTGAATGGACTGAAACTGCACCAAAAGTAGTGCATGCACTACCTTTTAAAAACGCATTTCAACCAAATTGTATAGTACTGCGGTATCATGCAATCTGGTGTAGGTAAGAACCCTTTCACACTGGGCTAAAAATAGTGCTTGTAAAGCACCTGAAAAATGCCTCCCTGCAGTGGCTTTCACAGTGGGACGCTGTGCTGGCAGGGTGTTAAAAAAAAAAGTCCGGCAAGCAGCATGTCTGTGGCGGTGAAGGAAATGAGGCGCTTCAGCAGCAGCGTTACACAGGCGCATTTAACCCTTTATTCGGCCGCTAGCGGGGCTTAAAAGCGCCCCACTAGCGGCTGAATAGCACTGTCAAAACGACTGTAAAGCGCCGCTAAAACTATCCTTGTTTTACCGTCAATGCCCACCCACCCCCGTGTGAAAGCAGCCCAAGACCCCTTTCACACTGGGGCTGGTAGGCATTGACGGTAAAATATTTCTCGGTTTAGTGGTGCTTTACCGTAATTTTAGCGGCGCTATATGGCCGCATTTAACCCCTGCTAGCGGCTGAATAAAGGGTTAAATGCGCCTGTGTATCGCCGCTGCTGAAGCGTTTTGCAGGGGCTTCGGCAGCGATGAAGAAGATAAAAGAAACAGAAGATTGTGGTAGAGACTCAGTGATAGTGGAATTTTTACCATTCAGCTTCTAGTATCCAATTGGGCAGGTCATATATTATGGAATTTTCTTTCCTTCAACCACAGGTCGAAGGGATGAAAATTGCTCGATTCACCCATTAGCACAGTCAGAGTTGATGGTGAAATCCCTCCCTGTAGCACTATTGTGTTCCGCCATCAAGGAGCCTTCCCCGCCGGCAGAATACAGCGATCACTGCTGGCAGATAATAGCCACCGGCAGTGGTCAAATGAAAAAAAAAAGGGCATCTTCTCTACACCAATTTCCTTGGCTTTTGTCTGAATGAATGTACACCAAAAAAAAGTCTGTATTCTCTGATCCAACGATTTGTCACTCTATTGTGCAATCCAGTGGTGTCTGGTGCTCAATATTTGGGGGGGCAAACAAACCTGCACCCCCTCACTCGTACTACCAAAATCCAGGCAGCCTGCCAAGTTTTATTACAACACACAAGTAAGTAGAAGCAATGTATCTTTTCATTCTTTTATCAAGGGAAATAACACCGGCGTGTAGATGAGGGAAGTCTAACTGTTTAAAGACCAAACCTTTTCTCACATTTGTTGCTTACAAGTGAAAATCATTATTTTCTGCTAGAAAATTACATGGAACACCCAAACATGATATATTTTTTTTTTAGCAGAGACGCTACAGAATAAAATGGTGGTTGTTGCAATATTTTTTGTCACACTGTATCTGCGCAGCGGCTTTTTAAATTTCAAAATGTTTAACCACTTGCCGTCGCCGCACCGTCATTATACGTCCACAAGGTGGCTCTCCTAGGCGAGACCACGTAAATGGACGTCCTACCTTTTAGCAGCCGCTCGCCCCCGACTCCCGTGCGTGTGCCCGGCGGGCGCGATCGCCGCCGGGCACACGCGATCGCTCGGTACAGAGCGGGGAACGGGAGCTGTGTGTGTAAACACACAGCTCTCGTTCCTGTCAGCAGGGGAAATGCTGATTTTCTGTTCATACAATGTATGAACAGAAAATCAGTGTTTCCCCTAGTGAGGCCACCCCCCCCCCCCACAGTAAGAACACACCCAGGCATACTTAACCCCTTCCCCGCCCCCTAGTGTTAACCCCTTCACTGCCAGTGGCATTTTTATAGTAATCTAATGCATTTTTATAGCACTGATCGCTATAAAAATGCCAATGGTCCCAAAAATGTGTCAAAAATGTCCGAAGTGTCCGCCATAATGTCGCAATACCGAAAAAAAAAATCGCTGATCGCCGCCATTACTAGTAAAAAAAATATTAATAAAAATGCCATAAAAATACCCCCTATTTTGTAAACGCTATAACTTTTGCGCAAACCAATCAATAAACGCTTATTGCGATTTTTTTTACGAAAAATATGTAGAAGAATACGTATCGGCCTAAACTGAGGAAAAAAAAATGTTTTTTTATATATTTTTGGGGGATATTTATTACAGCAAAAAGTAAAAAATATTCATTTTTTTCAAAATTGTCGTTCTATTTTTGTTTATAGCGCAAAAAATAAAAAACGCAGAGGTGATCAAATACCACCAAAAGAAAGCTCTATTTGTGGGAAAAAAAGGACGCCAATTTTGTTTGGGAGCCACGTCGCACGACCGCGCAATTGTCTGTTAAAGCGACGCAGTCCCGAATCGCAAAAAGTACTCTGGTCTTTGGGCAGCAATATGGTCCGGGGGGGTAAGTGGTTAAAAACTGAAGTTAGCCCAATTCTTTTTTTGTATAATGTGAAGGAAGATGTTACATCGCGAGAATCGTGATCTTTATGCTAAGCAAAAAAATTGTGATTCTCATTTTAGCCAGAATCGTGCAGCTCTAGAAAACATTAGCGAAAATTCATTTGCTAATATCACACAACTGAGCTGGCTCAGGGCGCAGTGCTCTGCACCCTGAGCCCACTCTTTTCCTAATCTAATCCTGTGCTTTAAAAAAATAAAATAAAAAATATTGAAATCCATGTGTCCGGCGCCCTGCATGTAGATTAGGGGCCGGGCGCATGGATAAGGGGGGCAACCCTAATGGAGTGGCCGCCACTGGTTTAATCTCCTCTTCATGTGGAAATATTGAAATCATTGGACTGGGTCTCAACAGCAATCTGGCAGTGCGGGGAGGTAATAAAATGGACAATGTGTCACTTACTACTGAAATCTAGCATTGTGGAATCATCATTACAATGCAGAGAACATCAAGCGTAATCCCAGCCAACTTTTTTGGGGGGGTTTTGGACAGTGTGCAGAAGGCTTTAAACCTTCGCCTGTGCCGGTGTCTTGTCGATCTAGTTCCCCTATCGAGATGGTTCCCTGCCTGACTGCGCAGGCGCAGACGAATCCCACGGAAATCTCCGACCCTCGGATGGCATCCAGGCTCATTCCTTAAAGTGGAGGTTCACCCAAAAACTTAATTTTTAACATTAGATTGAGGCTCATTATGTGAAGGGGCGTTCCTATTTGATTGACAGGCTTCTGACGGTCACATACATCGCGTCACGATTTTCCGAAAGTAGCCGAACGTCGGTGCGTAGGCGCCGTATAGAGCCAGACCGACGTTCGGCTTCTTTCGGCTACTCGTGACGCGATGTATGCGACCGTCGGAAGCCTGTCAATCAAATAGGAACGCCCAGTCCCGAAGACCATACCTGGAAGCGGCGGAGAAGATCTATCTCTAAAACGGTAAGTACTGCTTTGATTTTAAAAAAAAACACCCGATTCCCCTTGAGTTGACTGTGGGTATAGGGTTAGAGTATGTATGTTTTTTTATTTTATTTAGTAAGGGGTCTTTTACACTGATGAGTTTTTTGCCTTGCTAAAAATGCAGGAATTTTTTATGGGACTCCACTGCGCTGTGGATGTGGTGCGTTTTGAAAATCCTGCCTGCTGCAGTTCTTCAAAACCACACCAAAAACTCAGCTCCCCATTGAAATAAATAGAAAACACCATCTCAGTTGTATGGTGTATGCTGGGAGTCAGGCAACTAAACCAATGCACTGGAAACGCATCAAAAAACACATAGGCCCCTTTGACACAGACCAACCGATCAGGTCCACCTGTCAGTTTTTCAGGCAGACCCGATCAGACCCTCCATTGCGATCTATGGAGTAGCGGATGTCAACGGACATGTGTCCATCGACACCCGCTGACATCCGATCCAATCCCGTCTGCTAAATACAGACGGATGGAAATCTGTTCCCCAGCCATCTGGCGGATCAGAGGACAGTCAGATGGAAACGGACAGGCGATCTGTTTATCCGATAGCCCAAAGCCCAATCCGCATCAGCAGAGTGGACACCGACCTGTCACCTGCCTTCTCAGCTAGGATCAGTGGAGAGATCCCCTGCTGAGCTGGCGGACTCCAGTGTGAAAGGGTCCATATGCATTTTTTTAGCCGAACAGTGTTAAAGCCGCCTAAGGCCCGGTACACACGAGCAAACATGTACGATGAAAGCGGTCCGTCGGACCGTTTTCACCGTACATGCCTGCCAGAGGGCTTCTGTACGATGGTTGTACTAACCATCGTACAGAAGTCCGCGCGTAAACATTACGCGGGGCGTGTCCGCGTCAATCGCTGCGGCGATGACGCGGCGACGTGGGCAGGCCTGGCATTTAAAGGCTTCCACTTATGCGTCGAAGTCATTCGACGCATGCGAGGGACGGCGGGCGCTCGGACATGTACGGTAGGTCTGTACTGACGACCGTACATGTCCGAGCGGGCAGGATTCCAGCGGACGGTTTTAAAACACGTCCAGGAATATTTGTCTGCTGGGAAAAGGCCCGGCGGGCAAATGTTTGCTGGAATTCGGCCCGCTTGCGCCTACACACGACCGAACATGTATGCTGAAACTGGCCCGCGGACCAGTTTCAGCATACATGTTTGGTCGTGTGTACGGGGCCTAAGTCATTGCTTCTCTATTGGTTGAACTAGATGGTCTTTTTCAACCTGGCCAAAGCAGGGTATACACTAGTAGAACTCTGTTCAACATTTTTAGTACAGTGGTCTTTTGTCATCATTGGCGAGTCAAATCGGTGTTCCTTTTCAACCACAGTGACAAGAATAGGTACAGGATGAAACAATTCTAACAGTGTATGTGGTTTTCATTCAATTAAGTCTATTCACTCCAAAATGGAATGTTAAAAGCAAACAAATTCTTGAAATACTTTTATTCGACATTTGAATGTCGTGGTGAATTTGAATTTTCACACATGTCGGCTCAAGAAGGGCTGGCCTGACCTATAAAGCGCATATCTCCAAGACCCCTTTCACACTGAGGAGTTTTTCAGGCAGTTTAGCGATAAAAAATAGCGCCTAAATACCGCCTGAAAAACTCCTGCCCTGCAGTCTCAATGTGAAAGCCCGTGGGCTTTCACACTGAGGCTATGCACTGGCGGGACCACTCCAAAAGTCCTGCCAGCAGCATCTTTGGAGCGTTAAGAAGAGCGGTGTGTTTCCACCGCTCCTGCCAGTAATACCGCCGCCAATGCGCTTCTCCACAGAGTTGCATTGCATGCGATATTGACCCTTTTTCGGCCGCTAGTGGGGGTTAAAACCGCACCACTAGCGGTCGAATACCGCGGCAATTCCGACGATATAGTGCCGCTAAAAATAGCAGCGCTATACCGTCACCGCACCTCCCGCCTCAGTGTAAAAGGGGCCTAAAGGTAAAGAAGAAAGTCCTTTGAGGTTATATCGAGCAAACAAAAGGCTGTGACGTACTGCTTTGTGTTATCTTCTGGATATTCGTTGATATGGTCTGCACAAGCTGCATGGGGTCTCTTGTATCATAAGCCATGGTTGCTTTGTACCCGAGATCTTGTTCACATCAAAAATGTCCAGGAAATGGGATGGTACCTGAAAAAAATGTAAAAGATTAAATCAAAATGAGGTTCACAGCAACGCTAAATGAATTCCATGGCCAAAAGCCTGGACATTAAAATGTTGCAGCAACAGAACAGAGACCACTTGTGAAGTAAAAAGGACTTGATTTCCTTTTCTAGTATTGTGGCTATTGGCATCTCCATTAAAATTTAGTCTACCACTGCCTATTGCTGTTAATGTAACCAATGATATGAGACTTAGGAGCACACAATTACCACCATTACAACATTAAAGGGATAGTTCACCTTTACCACAAAACTGCCTATACAGATAAGGGTCATCTGTAGATAAGAAGAAACTGTGCAGCTCTGACTAAAGTTGAACAAAGCCATTGTAGGCCATTTACATACTTTATGAAACCTGACTGGAATACTCCCAGGACGTTGCCAAGTGTGGTCCAGTCGTCACTGTCCACCTTCTCAAATGCTGAGCTCAGAACTACTTCATTAGGAGAGAAAGAGAGTATGTGAGGGGGTTTGAATCGGAGAAAGAGCTCACTCCTGTGATGGTGGAGATAAGTAGTGATGGCTAGGCCTCACTTAGCAACATCCTGGGAGTATTCTAGTCAGGCTTCATACAGTATTTATATGGCCTACTCCCATAGCAAGGGTATTATTCATCTTTAGTCAGAGCTGCACAGTTTGTTTTAAATCTACAAACAACCCTTGCCTGCACAGGCAGTTTTTTTCGTAAAGGTAAAACATACAAACACAGTAAATTGCTTTGATGGCTTTAAATGGCCATGGGGTTTATATTATGGGGTAGCCCATTCTTTAAGCATACAACATACATACTTAACCAATTAGCCTAGCCATAAAAGCTCAGGCTGACAATTCCAAAAACAATCACGGTTAATCAATTTGAACCTGATCACCCCAACACAATGCTGGATGACCACTACAACAACAAAACCTAAGCCTAGGATCACATTGGAGCGATCTGTCATGCGATTTCAGAGATCAAATCGCATGACAAGTCGCAGCCTATTGGAGGCAATGGCGCTGTCCCAATCGGTGCGACACCGATTTTGCGGCAGCAATTTGCAAAAGTACTTCCTGCACTACTTTTGCAGATTTCAGGTGTGACTTCAATAAACATCTATAAATGAAGCCACACAAATGTCTATCAAGTAGCACCTGAAATCGCATTGACCTTACTACTTAGAAATCGCACTACTTCACGTGAAGTATCGCGATTTCAAAGTAGCATCAATGTGAACCAGGGCCAATACTGTGTAGGGGGGCTCTCTACTACTCCTGACAAGGCTACACCCCAGGTGGCTCAAGTTGCTGATAGCTGCCAGATCTCTCTAATCAACGCTGTCACTCAAAAGACAACTGCACTGCAACGCAACTGTAGTGAGCCTCAGGCTGAGTTCACACTACTACACTACTTTCATCCTACTTTGCTCTGCTACATTGGTCCTACATTTATCCTACATTGGTCCTACATCCATCCTACTTTCATGAACAGGACACTACTTTGGTCCGACTTCAATGATATTCAATGGGCCTGAAGTAGGATCAATGTAGGACCAAAAGTAGTACAGGGAGCATTTTCAAAGTCGGACCGACTTGTGTAGGACGCTACAAGATGCTCTCATAGGGAAACATTGAACACAGAGCAAAGTAGGATGAAAGTAGTGTAGTAGTGTAAACCCAGCCTCAAGCATTAAAGCACTTCTGGGGCCAGATCCACAACGAGCGGGCTTAACTTAAATCTTCCTATTTAAGTTACACCGCCGCAAAATCTCTACCTAAGTGCCCGATCCACAAAGCACTTACCTAGAAATTTTCAGCGGTGTAACTTAAATTCGTCCGGCGCAAGGCGGGCCCAATCTAATGGGGCGAGTCCCATTTAAATTTGCCGCGCTCCCGCGCCGGACATACTGCGCATGCTCCCGACGCGATTTTCCCGACGTGCATTGCGCGAAATTACGTTATGCCGAGTTTTGTGAATCGCGCCGGGTAAAAAAAGTTGCGTCGGGAAAAAAAAAAAGAGATGCGGCGGGAAAAAAAAAAAATGTAAAAAAAAAAAAATTTACAGCGTCGCGGGAAAGAAGGGTCTACTTTTACATGGTGTACTAACTTTACACTTTGTAAAAGTAGCCCTAATTTTGCGTTTGCAAACTAACAACTTACGGAGACTTCACGAAGGGAAACCGCTTCGTGGATCTCCGTAAGTGCTAATTTGCATACCCGACGCGGCATTTCGACGAGAAATGCCCCCAGCGGCAGCCGAGGTACTGCATCCTAAGATCCGACAGTGTAAAACTATTACACCTGCCGGATCTTAGGAATATCTATGCGTAACTGATTCTGTGAATCAGTCGCATAGATAGAAACAGGAATACGACGGCGTATCAGTAGATACGCCGGCGTATCCCTTTTGTGGATCTGGCCCCTGGTTCTTAAGGCTGAGTTCACACTACTACACTACTTTCATCCTACTTTGCTCTGCTACATTGGTCCTACATTTATCCTACATTGGTCCTACATCCATCCTACTTTCATGAACAGGATACTACTTTGGTCCGACTTCAATGATATTCAATGGGCTGAAGTAGGATCAATGTAGGACCAAAAGTAGTACAGGGAGCATTTTCAAAGTCGGACCGACTTGTGTAGGACCAGTTAAGACAGCTCTCATAGGGAAACATTGATTTTCACACGTCATGCTACATGAGGCTCCCAATGTAGGACCGTTTGTCGGACAAGTGTGAACCCAGTCTCAGGCTGGGTTTACATTTTTGCGAATTGCATGCTGGTTTTCACCGCATCCAATTCACATGACAGGAGATTGTGCCCTCGCGCCAGCCCAAAAAAATATGATTTTTGATACTGTTTTTTTGCCAATTTTTGGAAAAACAAAAGCAAACAGTGGCCACCAGTTTAGACAGGTGGTATACATTTTCTACATATATATTTTGTATTGCCCTCAGTTGTCAGCTTCATGTTTTATTGCCCCCACTTGTCAGCCTCATTTTTTACAGTACCTTCCCCAGCCCCTGTCCCCCGACTTGTCACCTGACCTGCTCCAATCAGGTTCCATTTGCCCACCTTCTAATCTGGACTGGCCTGGTAAATGGTTGAGCGCCGGTCTTTGTTCCCTGGTCCAGGCTGTGGGGCCCCCCTCAGGCAATTGGTCGGCTCGATCCGCAGGCGGAAGGAGTAGAAGTGGGGCAATGCGCTGCAGGAGATGGGACGGGTAGCCGAGCCATGGATCTAAGCTAGCCAGCACTGCAGAATGCTGCCGCCCATCGGGAGGTCACTGAAGACTGGAGGAGATGCTCTGGCTGCTCTCTCTGGGTGCTGCTGCCACTGCCAGAGAATGAGGAGAGGTGGGTGGACAGGGAGCGCAGGGCAGCACTGGTTAAAGGCTTTGCTCCTCTCTGCCTTGCTCCGAGACTCTGCGAATGTGACGTCACTGGTTGTTAGGGATAAGTCGGCACTGCGCTGCGCTAATCACAGGCAGTGAGACATGATCCGATCTCTGCAGCCACGCATTGGGACAATGTCTCCCTGCCTGTGATTAGCACAGCTCTGCATGTGGAGTGTGCGAACACGCCAGAGCTCATCCCTACTGGTTGCTAGACGCCAGGCGGGGTTGCCCTAGCAACCAGTTTGGCAATTGTCTATTAGGGTGGCTATGTGTCCTCATTTCATTCCGGGACACTGTATTGTCCTGGAATGAAGGTGCCCAGGACACAGGACACAAATGAGAATTATGGGACAATCCCGGGCAATCCGGGACACATGGGCACCCTACATCTGGTCCATTTTAGGTCCGAATACAGCCAAAAATTCGGACTGAAACGGTAAACAGGGACACACTGGACCCCTGCTGCCAGCCACTTTGAGGTTGGGTTCACACTGCCGCACAATGTGTGAATTCAAAAGGCTCATTCACACAGCACTGCATGCTAAAATAACCACGCTTAGACCTGGTTCACACCTATGCATTTTTTAGTGCATTTTCAGTTTTTTTTTAGTTCAGTTTTGCAGAAACACACTAAAGTACACTTAACACGGGCCAGGGACTTTTTTCTGGTATCATAGACTTCAATGGATCAAAAAATGTGTATTAAAAAATGCAAAATGCACCTGGAATATGCAAACTGCATTCTGCATAGGCGTGAACCAGGCCTTAGTGTACGGGCTGCTGTCAGTTCAGGGGCAGCAAAGCTGCAGTGTGATACATGTTTCAGTGCACACATTTTTTCATTTTATTTGTCTCCATACAGCAGCGCAGTGGCATGCTCTTGTGGTAAAACGTGTCATGTCTGCATTTTACTGCAGCTCACCGCACCTCCCAGCTGCCTTGCACTGTGAACTGTTTTCTATTTGCCCTAGCTGTGACCGGCGGAGGTCCATTGCAGAGAAGTGCAGATCACCAAACTACATGCAGACAAGCCTTTAGGCTAGGATCACATATGTGCGAATTGGTTGCGTATTTCCCCACATTCCAATTCATATGACAGGTGAGTGTGCCCGGTTCACACAGATCCAGGGCGGCCACAGTCCGCATTCTAAGGCTGGATTCACACCTATGCAGTTTTAGTGCTTTTTGCAGATTTGCACTACAGAACATGTTCCAAAGAAAACAATGTTAAATGGACTGTAGTGCAAATCTGCAAAATGCAAAAAGCACTAAAAATGCATAGGTGTGAATCCAGCCTAAAAAGGTCCTGTGCATATTTGGGTCCTGTTCAGGTGCGAGTTCAGGCAAAAAAATTCTGAACAGGGATGCACCGGACCGCATGCTGGGAACCTAGGGTGACCACGTGTCCCGAATTGCCCGGGACAGTCCCGCATTTTGCAGGTCTGTCCCGGGCACCTTCATTCTAGGACAATACAGTGTCCCGGAATGAAACTGACAGAGCCACCCCCCAAAAAAGGCCGCCACATCACCGCTTTACTTACTGACAGTACTTGTCCTGGCCGGGAATTCCTGGAGGAGCACAGTCCCCGCCCCTGCTTGTGATTGGAGAAATCAGAAATCCCACCTCTTGTGTCCAATCACTGTGCTGTGCTTTGTTACAGCACAAGCTGATTTTTGGGAAGGGGAGTGTCCCTGAATGGTAGTTTGGAAATGTGGTCACCCTATGGGAACCGCGGCCGCACATCTATGAACACAGCCTTAAGGGCCAGTTTACACCGTGAATCACACAGGAATGTGTTGTGCGATTCACATGCAATCCAGGTGCAGTGCAATTTCAGACCGTTAATTTAAATGGGCTGAAATTGCACCAGACCGCACCAAATGTACAGTAGTGCATGTACTACTTTAGAAAACTCACAGCAACCGGATCGCATGGTTCTACTGTACCATGTGATCTGGTGCAGGCAAACGCTCTGTTTGTATGACCTGCGTTTGGGGTATGGTTAAATTAGCCCTGACACCCGCTGCAGAATGCAAATGCATTGCGTTTTGAACGCAGTGTGGGAAGCGTGCATGGAACATGGGTTTCCAGCACTGCATTCTGGTGTGAACTGACCCTAAAGGGTTACTTCCCCTTTCCAGAGAACATGTAAATGGGAACAAACACCGGAGAACCTCCCAACACCCCTGGTCCCCACTGTACATACCTCTGGGGGTGCCAAGCTATCAGCACCAATCCCCACTTTTCTTCACACACCACTTCAGAGACAGATCAGATCGATTCACTTTGATGGTGCTGACCAATCAGAGTTGATCTGGCCCATCCTGGAAGTGCTGCACTGAGCAGAGGGAGGGTTTTAAATTGCTAGACTGGCTGTGGGGGTCCTGACAGCTCAGCAACCCCAGAGGTAAGTACAGGGGGTGGTGAAGGTGTCCGGTGTTAGTTTTACATTCTTTCTGTAAGCCCTGGGTCACACTGGTGCGACTTTGGACTCATGCTACTTCAGCGTGATTTCAAAGCCGCAGATCAGTGCGATTTGCGCTGCTGATTTCATTTAACGGTAAAACGTAGTGTAGGAACCTTTTTCATAATCGCTGTGTCGTGGCATTATTATTATTATACAGGATTTATATAGCGCCAACAGTTTGCGCAGCGCTTTACATCAGGGAAGACAGTAGTCACAATACAAATCAATACAGGAGGGATCAGAGGGCCCTGCTCGTTAGAGCTTACAATCTAGAAATATGAACGGTTCCATTGCCGGCAATATGGTGTCACTTGTCATGCGATTCAAAACTAACAAATCACATGACAAGTCGCATCGCTGTGATTGGGGGGCTAAAGCCGAACTAACCCTTTAAACTGACAGCCGATCCCTAACATTTTCCTTTGTTTTCAATGTTGCAGGCTCCTAACAAATATCCGACTCCTAGAATGGACAGACAGAATGGTTCTCCTGTCCACCCATAATGCAAACAGCAGCAATGGCCTCGCCACCGGTTGCAGGAACCAATCTATGAAATACGCCATTTGTAAACAACGCTGGGATCTTTCATGCATGCTTTCTGCCATATCACTGCCCCTTTGCTGTGGAACCAGAAGTCCCAGCAGACCGGTATGTTCCAGAAGTGTGTGAACAGGAAAGGACAGACATTGCTCCTCCTGCCATCACATGATCAGAGTTCAATCTGGATTTCCCGAGCAACAACAGGGAGACTCCCTCTCCGCCACATCAATGGAATATGCAGCTTTAATGGCCGGTCATGTGATCCTAATGGACCCTCTATAAATCCAGGACCAATAGATTACAATGGATCGCCTGCAATGACATAAATCACATAGAGTGTCCCCAGTGTGTAGATGTGATCACTTCTTGTGTGATCAGCTTCCTTGTGACAATCTAAGTGCTGGGCTGAGATCACAACAATTAGATCAATGGTTGCTGGATCAAATGATCCCTCCATGCTGATCACACCCTGCCTCCCCCCTTTATTACAAAGCAATGTCATACCTGGCTGTATCCTGCGGCCTCAGTGCTCCACACACCCCAGTGACAGGCAGCGCATACTCAGTGTGACTGGAGGGAGGGGCCGAGCCTGCTGATCTCCAGTGTCACATTTAGGAAGTCTGCATCAGGCAACTCATTGCATTCTAGGTGTCAGCATTACAAGCCGCTTCTTCCTGGTGGGGGTTTGCTCTGGGCGGAAGACAAAACACATGGGATTATAAATGCTATACAACTAAACGCCCGTATGTGTTTATACGCCTATGTTTTTGTTCTTCCGCCTAGCTTTGCTTTAGGCTAGGCTCACAGTCACATCTATGTGTTTTTTAGGCTCCATTTACATCTATGCATGTTACTTTTAGGTATTCCTGCTGTGCTTTCTGCGTTTTAAGACACGCATTTTTTAATTCATTTTTTCTAAGCAATTTGTTGTTCGGCAGATTACCCACTTCATTACTGGGCACTTAAAGTGGGTTTCTACCTTATTTTTAAGTTTATTAAAAGTCAGCAGCTACAAAAAGTGTAGCTGCTGGCTTTTAATAAACAGACGCTTACCTGCTCCACGGCTCCAGCGACGCGCCGGGGGGCGAGGAGCGGAGCCCTGGCCGGCGCGTCGCTGGAGCAGGTAAGTGTCTGTTTATTAAAAGCCAGCAGCTACACTTTTTGTAGCTGATGACTTTTAATAAACTTAAAAATAAGGTGGAAAACCCCTTTAAGGCTCCATTCACATCTAGGCGGACGAAATTGCGGCGTTTTGTCGCCGCAAATCGCGGTAAAAATAGTGGCGTTTTGTACCGCGATTTGTGGTATTGTCCGCCTAGATGACCCCCTCTATGGAGATGATTCCCATCTCCTAGCCGAACGCTCGAAGACGCCTGAAAAAAAGGTCCGGGACCTTTTTTCACGCGGCAGGCGACAGGCGTTCGGCGTGGAGATGTGAACCATCTCCATAGAGGGACATCTGTTTTCAGCCCTCTGGCGGCAGCGGCGTAGCGCTACAGGCGTAAAAACGCCTAGGTGTGAATGCGGGCTAAGTGCCCAGTAATGAAGTGGTTAATCTGCCCAACAACAAATTGCTTAGAAAAAATGTGTGTTTTCATTCTTAGTGTGGGCACCCGTTAGTGACAGCTTTCAGCTTCACGGCCGGGCACCCAGTGCGCATGTCCGAGCGGCGCAGCGCCGTCCGATTGGACAGGCGCTCGCCTACAGGGAGGGGCTGTGAAAAGGCGATTAAGCTAATCGCCTTTTCAGCCCCTCGGCGGAAGGAGGAAGTGGGACAGGAAGTCCCCTTCTCCTGAAGCTCCCACCCCAAAAAAATTACATGCCAAATGTGGCATGTAAGGGGGCAGGGAGTGGGTTAAGCGGAAGTTCCATTTTTAGGTGGAACTCCGCTTTAAACCCCCTTCGTTCCCAGACCAATTTTCAGCTTTCAGCGCTGACGCATTTTGAATGACAATTTCGCGGTCATACAACACTGTACCCAAATTATATTTTTATCATTTTTTTTTCCCACAAAGAGAGCTTTCTTTTGGTGGTATTTGATCATCTCTGCGATTTTTATTTTTTGCGCTATAAACATAAAAAGACAGAACATTTTGGAAAAAAAAACCCAATATTTTTTACTTTTTGTTATAATAATATCCCATTTTTAAACAAAAATAAATAAACATTTCCCTCGGTTTAGGCCGATACGTATTCTTCTACATATTTTTGTTAAAAAAAAACCGCAATAGGCGTATATTTATTGGTTTGCGCAAAAGTTATAGCGCCTACAAAATAGGGGATAGATTTATGATTTTTTTTTTTTTTACTAGTAATGGCGGCGATCTGCGTTTTTTTTTGTCAGACCTGCGATATTGCGGCGGACGTATCGGACACTTTTTACTAAATTTTGGGACCATTCACATTTATACAGTGATCGGTGCTATAAAAATGCACTAATTACTGTATAAATGTAACTGGCAGTGAAGGGGTTAACACTAGGGGTGAGGAAGGAGTTAAAAGTGTATCCTGGGTGTGTTCTATCTGTGCGGGGGAGGGGACTGACTGGGGGAGGTGACCGATGCTGTGTACCTATGTACAAGGGACACAGATCGGTCTCCTTTCTCCCTGACAGCACGTGGAGCTCTGTGTTTACACACAGAGCTCCACGTCCCTGCTGTCACCAGCGATCACGGGTACCTGGCGGACATCACGGCCACCAGGCACACGCATCGGCTCCCCAGCGATGCGCCAGGCACGTTGTTTCCCCGCTGCGCGCCTCCAGCGGCGCGCACAGGGAATGTCAGCAAGAGGATGTCCAAAGACGTCCACTCGGCACTTGAGAGCCGCGCTCTGGACGTCTTTCGTCCATAGCGCGGATCCCAAGTGGTTAACCTCTTGCCAACCAGCAGCTGTCATTATTACTGTGGCAGGTTGGCACGGCCGCACAAACTGCCGTAGGTGCACGTCAGCTGCTCTAAGAGCTATAGGTTGCCGCAATGTTCCGCCGGCAACCTGCAATCTCTCTTCAAAAGAGGCCAGAATGGGGATCTGTCAATGTAAACAGACAGATCCCTGTACTGTCAGGGAAGTATAGAGAGATCTGCTGTTCCTAGTGATCAGGAACAGCGATCTCTCTCTCCTTCCTATCAGTACACTCCCCCCACAGTTATGCCCTGTACACACGATCAGAAAATCGTCCGAAAAATACTGATTTCTGAGCGATCATATGATAATCTGATCGTTAGTATAGAGCTTTCGAGAGCTGATCAGGACAGTTCATACGATATTATTTGATCGGACGTGCAAGTTTTTTTTTTTAATAAGATGCCAGATCACACGATTTTCGTTTAATCAGCACAGCTGTTGTTGGAAAATGCTAAACAAATGCATTACAACACATGATATCACTTCTGAATTTTTATTCTGTCGTTTGCAAATTTTCGTGACTTTAGTAAACTCATCAGATTCGATCTGAGATTAGCATGCAAAAAAACGATCATCTTGTTCAATTTCCTTTAGATTTACCTTTTAAAGCGGAGTTCCACCCAAAAATGGAAATTCCGCTTTCCCCACCCCCCCCCCCGTCCGGTGTCACATTTGCCACCTTTCAGGGGGGAGGGGTGGTGCAGGTACCTGTATAATACGGTATTGAATAATAAGGTATTAGCACCCACCTCTGGGGAGAGACTCCCACGGGAGTCACTCCACTTCCTGTCGTCCCCCCGCTGCCTTCTGGGAAATACACTGGTCCCAAGAGACAGCGTGGACCACTGGGAACGCGCTGTGCTACTCGCACATGCGCAGTAAAGAACCAGGCAGTGAAGCCGGTGAGGGAATCAGGAAGTGAACCCGCAAGGCTTCACTTCCTGATTCCCTCACCGAGGATGGCAGAAGAGAGACGAGCGATTGCTCATCTTCTGCCGCCGACATCGCGGGCGTGCTGGACAGATAAGTGTCTATTTATTAAAAGTTAGCAGCTGCAGTATTTGTAGCTGCTGACTTTTAATATTTTAGTTTTTTCCGCGGGACCTCTGCTTTAACTATGTAGTGCAAGGGCCTTGTAATTGCTTACATATTGAAAGTGTTTAGGTCTGACCTTATATTATATGGATTTGATAACTATAAAGGAAAATTTTACAAGAAAATTGTATAGTGTATGGACAGCCTTAGAAACCTCCCTGGGGAATATTTAACCCCTTGATCGTCCCCCTAGTGTTAACTCCTTCCCTGCCAATGACATTTATACAGTAATCAGTGGCTATTTATAAATGTCAATGGTCCCAAAAAAGTGTCTGTCATAGTCCAGCTAAAAAAAGGCTGATTATCGCCATTACTAGTACAAAAAAAATTATAATAAAAATGCCATGAATATATCCCATATTTTGTAATCGCTATAACTTTTGCTCAAACCAATCAATATATGTTTATAGGGTTTTTTTTTTTTTTTTTTTTACAATAGCCCACATCTTTCCCGGAATCACTGTAAATCCCGGAGTGATTGGCCGGAGCCGCGATGACGTCACTCCCACGCATGCATGCGGGTGCTGCCGTTCACAGCAGGGGTCCTGATAAAATGGCATGAGTAGGCTGTTCCTTCAGTGTGCATGCACAAATGACATCGTCAGCAGCGTACAGGCCCGGATTGGCCATAGGGCAGACCGGGCATTTGCCCGGTGGGCCGGATCGCCCGATTCATGGCATGTTGATGATCAGGCCGCACAGCAGGAGGGAAGCGGCGACTGCGGCCTGGCCAGAGTTATCACTTACAGACTGCTCCTCTTCCTTCAGCCATGGGCGTCCGCACAGTGGGGCGGAGGGGGGGCTGCGAGCCGCTGTCAGGATGGTTTCCTCCCCCCTTTCTTTCTCATGTCGGCTGCATGGGAGGAGAGAGAGCTTTCTGCCTGTTCTTCTTTCCTCCCAATTGGCCACAGCGGAGGGCCAATCAGAAGAACTAGAGGGACATCATGGGAAATGTAGTCCCAGAGATTGATGGCCCAGTTGTTATCAGCAGGGAGCCGGCCAATATGCATTCTGCTACATCTTTGTAGCACTACCCCCAAAGGAGCTGCTGGTTTGTTTTGGGTGGCACGTTACCTTGTGGCTCCTCCGCCGTCCTAGGGGTGTATAGTGAATATAGCAGTAATGGAATGTCCACGACAGGTGTCTTTTTCTGTGATCTTTATTACCCAGTCAGGTAAAAAAAATAAAAACTTGTGATGAAGAGTAGAGGTGGAATAAAAGGAGAAGTAGCAGACTCAGGCGCAACAATAGGGAAACAGTCCTGCTCCCAACAATACTTTGTATTCTTCGCCACTCTAGCCAGAGTGAGTATAGCGTACCTGGACAGGCCTCTCTCACTGACCTGGCAGCCAGGGTATCGCTCGAACTTGAAGGAAAAGTTTCTGTCTGCCACAGACCCTCCTGGAGTGAACTCAGGGAAAAGCCTCTGCCACAGGCCCTCCCTGTGATTACGGAGACGATCCTCTTTGATAGAATTGTGCCTGGATCTCCTTCAAATAGTTTTCAGGTACCGACTGACAGGTGACCAGCCTCTCAGTGTCCAGCTACCTTGATCCCCGGTAGTTTGTCGAGACCCTATTGGATCGCCAGCCTATCATTGGCTCTCCTCAGATGGACTCCCCACCGAACAGCTACCTCGCTTGGGATCTTCAGGATTGGGAACCCAGTCGACTACTGGGCTCCCTGCCACAGCTTAAATGTTCTGGACCAACATGGTCCCGGAACCAGGAACACCGCGTGGCACGCGCACACCGGCCTGGGAGGCCATTACATCGGGGCGCCGTGATGCAGTCACCCTGAAGGTGGGTGCCGCACTCCGAAGAAGAACCCAGACCAATGGCGTCTGCCTCTTAATCACTTGCCGCCCGCCAATGACATATTGACGTCGGCAAAGTGGTTGTAGAATCCTGAGTGGACGTCATATGACATCCTCAGGATTTTGAGCCGCTGCGTGCCCCCGAGGGCGCGCATCGCGGCAATCGTTGTTGCAGGGTGTCAGTCTGACACACCGCAACACCGATCAAGCTAAAGAGTCTCTCACGGAGACTCTTTACCACGTGATCAGCCGTGTCCAATCACGGCTGATCATGATGTAAACAGGAAAAGACGGTAATCGGCTTTTCCTCACTCGCGTCTGTCAGACGCGAGTAGAGGAGAGCCGATCGGCTGCTCCTGTGACAGGGGTGGTTTGTGCTGATCGATTATCAGCACAGCCCCCCCGAGGATGCCCACTGGACCACCAGGGATGCCCACTGGACCATCAGGGATGCAAAAAAAAAGGTATGCCACCCTAGACCACCAGGGATGAGAAGGACACAAAAAATGGATGCCAATCAGTGCCGCAATGGATGCCAATCAGTGCCCACAATGGGCATCACTGATTGGCAGGCATTGTTTGGCACTGATTGGCATCCATTAGTACAACACATACCATAGTGCCCATCCGTACCACCTATCAGTGCCCAGAGGGATCAGAGGGGAGAAGACCAGGCCAAGAGCTAGTAAAAGAGCAGAATAAAGTGGAGGAGATCTGGCAGAAGACACCGGACAGCGGGAGAAGAACCAGAGAGAGAGCGGAGAAGAGCCGGAGAGGGCAGAAGAAGTCGGAACAGACCCCCAGAGCTGCCTAATAAATTACTTTAAAAACCTGCATAGTGTGTTTTTTTTTTCAGGTGAATGGGTAGGGGTACAATGTACCCCATACTTATTCACATAGGGTGGGGGGCTGGGATCTGGGGCCCCCTTATTAAAGGGGGCTCCCAGATTTCCGATAAGCCCCCCGCCCGCAAACCCCAACAACCAACGGCCAGGGTTGTGGGAAGAGGCCCTTGTCCTCATCAACATGGGGACAAGGTGCTTTCGGGTGGGGGCACCCACACCCCCATGTTGAGGGCCTGCGGCCTGGTACGGTTCAGGAGGAGGGGCGCTCGCTCGTCCCCACCCCCTTTCCTGACCGACCGGGCTGCATGCTCGCATAAGGGGTCTGGTATGGACCTTTGGGGGGCTCCCCTGAAAATCCATACCAGACCGAAGAGCCTGGTATGCTCTTAGACCCCTTTTACACTGGGGCGTTTTTCCGACGCTTTAGCATTAAAAAAAAAGCCTTAAAACACCTGAAAGTAGCCTCATCTGCAATCCCAATGTGAAAGCCTGAGTGCTTTCAGAGCCCTTTCACACTGCCAGCACCCGAAAAACGCTGGTAAAGCGCCGCTAAGACCCCTTTCACACTGGGTGTTTTTTTTTAGGTGCTTTGGCGGTAAAAAAAGCTCCCTCAATGGGAAGGGGGCTCTGCAAAGAAGCTGCTTGCAGGACTGCCAGCACAGCGCCTCAGTGTGAAAGCCCTCGGGCTTTCACATTGGGATTGCAGATGCAGCTTCTTTCAGGCGCTTTACAGGCCCTTTTTTAATGCTAAGACCCCTTTCACACTGGGGTGTTTTTCAGGCACTTTAGTGTGAAAGCACTCAAGCTTTCACATTGGGATTGCAGATGCAGCTTCTTTCAGGCGCTTTACAGATGCTTTTTTTAACGCTAAAGCACCTGAAAAACACCCCAGTGTAAAAGGGGCCTTAGAGAGGAAACCAATGCCGGTTTTTTATTAAAAATTTGGCGTGGAGTTCCCCCTCAAGATCATCAGAGCCCAAGTCGCATGCCAAAGTCAGATCATGCTAGACGGCGATCCGACTTTGATCCGACTTCAGTGATATTCAATGGGCTGAAGTAGTATCAAAGTCGGATCAAAGTAGTACAGGGAGTATTTTCAAAGTCGTACCGACATGTGTCTAACCAGTTAAGACGGGTCCCATAGGGAAAAATTGATTTTCACACGTCAGTCGACATGAGCTCCCAATGTCGGAGCGTTTGTCATACCAGTGTGAACCCGGCCTCAACACAAATGCAGTGCTTTTGCATGCACAGGATCACATGGTACAAAATCTGGTTGCAGTGCATTTCTAAAATTGATTGTGCACTACTTTGGAGCAATTTGAGCCCATTCACAATCACCCCACACTGAATCGCATGTGAATTGCATAGGAATGTGGTGCGATTCCTGTGTGATTCATAGGCCTTTCAAAGTGTGAACCAGGGCTCCTTCCTAATTGTATTTCCTATAACACTTTACTGCAATGCATTTTATTTTTAAAGGTGCAGGGACTTTTTTACATGAGGCATGCGTTTTTCGCTCCATAGACTTGAGTTTAAAGACGTTGTAAACCCTTTTTTTTTATTTTTTTGCTACAGGTAAGCCTATATTAAGGCTTACCTGTAGCTAGCCTGGATATCTCCTAAACCTGCACAGTTTAGGGGATATCCCCCTGTGTCTGTCGTGCCGTTGCTTCAGTTAGCTGTACCGTAACAGGCGGCTCCCACGCGCATGCACGGGAGTGACGTCATCTCGACTCCGGCCAATCACAGCGCTGGAGCCGCGATACCCGGAAGCAAGCTCCGGATGAGATGTCCGCAGCCGGAGGGGATGGCTGCGGGGGCTTCGATCTAAGGTAAGTAATATATAATGAGCTAGTATGCTATGCATACTAGCTCATTATGCCTTTGTCTTGCAGGTATTTATTTAAAAAGATATTTTTTTACGGGTTTACAACCACTTTAATTGCTTTAAAAGCGTATATATGTGCGTTTTACCCACATTCTTTGTTTCGTTTTCCTGTATGACAACAGACACCTCCTCCTAGCATCATCACATACAATACTTTATATGTAACAAACCTAGGTGCACTATCACTTTTAGCCCTGGTTCACACCAGTGCGACTTGAGAGTTCAAAGTCGCACCCCACTTGCGGCAATGGAACCATCCAAATTGCTGCAACTCTGAAAAAAGGTTCCTGCACTATTTCTGTGCAATTTCAGTGCAAGTTGCATTGACACATGTTAAATTAAGTACCACAGATATCAGCAAGCTGCACATGAAATCACACTTTGAAGTCGCGCTGAAGTAGTGTGACTTCAGAACCACACTGGTGTGAACTAGTGCTAAAGGCATTTTCAGGTGATTGTAAAAGCAGAAATGAATTCTATGCATTAAGATAAAAAAATTCTGTGTGCAGCCCCCCTAATACTTACCTAAACCCCATGTAGATCCAGCGATGTCTCAGCTGCCTGGGACTCCCCTCCTCATTGGTTGAGAGAGCAGCGCGGCGACATTTGCTTCTGCTGCTGTCAATCAAAGTCAGTCAGCCAATGAGGAGAGAAAGGTGGGGGGCAGGGCCACGGCTCCGTGTCTGAATGGACTAAGGAAGCTGCGGCTCAGCTTGGGTGCCCACATAGCAAGCTGCTTGCTGTGGGGGGCACTCAACAGGGGGGAGAGTTCAGGAGCACAGAAGAGGGACCCGAGAAGAGGAGGATCTGGGCTGCTCTGTGCAAATCCACTTCAACAGAGCCACCTTGTTCCCGTGTTGATGGGGACACAGGCCTCTTCCCCACACCCCTGCCTGGTGGTTGTGAGGGTCTGTGGAACAAGGGGCTTATCTGAAACTGGAAGCCCCCTTTAAAAACACAGACAGTTTTTGACCATTCCTTTATTAAAAATAAAAAAAAACCTGCCCCAGGGTGTAGATCCATCGGCAATTACAACAAAAGCTAAAAGCTCCATACGTGCTGTGTGACAGTTCTTAAATAGGTAAGGGGTGGGGGCCACCCAGCGACATAACCTGGTGGTACCGCCCCACTGTGATGTCACTGACCGCTGCATGCTGGGTCGGTGGCATCGCAGGGGGCAGTGCCACCAGGTGATGTCGCAGAGTGGCACCACGCCTTGAATGACCCGGTGACAATGACCAGGTAATATGAATAGCAGCGGCCGGTCAGCCTTTATTAAACTAATGACAGGCTGACAGTGGCCACCACTTTTCGCATATAGCCGCACACCACGTGTTTACCTGCGGATGTCTGGGCCTTGATGCAGTCAGCTGTGTCCAGCTCAGACATCCACAGGCAAACGATCGGTGTGCGGCTACATGCAAAAAGCTTGTTTTTTTCTCACAACCCCATGCTAATAAATGGTCAAAATATTTTTTATTAGATAATATACATTCTCTGTAGAACAAGATACATAAGTTTGGTGGTGTCAAGCTAACTTCTCAATCGAACAAAAATAGCAGACATCTCAAGTCTCCTGCGAGATGCTGGAGACTCCCGCATTTCTTTGGCGGCTCCCGCACACCCGCAAGCGACTCGCGATCTCCCGGGAATGATCGGTGGGCAGGGGACATCTGTGAAGACCGATCTCTGTCCCCACAGACGTCTCTGCAAACACAGCTTCCGCTCCCAGCATCCCCTACAACAACACTAAACAATCTGTTCTTGTAATTAGGGCTCGCGGACCAGTTTCAGCAGACATGTTCAGTCGTGTGTAGGCCCGAGCGGACAGGATTCCAGCGTACATTTGCCCGCCGGGCCTTTTTCCAGCAGGCAAATATTTCTGAACATGTTTTAAAACATGGAATCCTGCCCGTCGGACATGTTCGGTCGTCTGTACATGTCCGAGCGGCCGCCATCCTTCGCATGCGTCGAATGACTTTGACGCATGCGTGGAAGCATTGAACTGGCAGGGCCGCGCATGTCGCTGCGTCATCGTCGTGGCGACGGTGCGGACACGCCCCGCGTATTGTTTACGCGCGGATTTCTGTATGATGGTGAGTAAAGCCATCATACAGAAATCCCCGGGCAGACATGTACGGTGAAAACGGTCCGGCGGACCGGTTTCATCGTACATGTTTGCTCGTCTGTACGAGGCCTTAGAGGTGCCTCTCTTTTTTATAAACTGTAAAAAAAATGCTTTGATATACAAGTGCGTTGGATTACAAGCATGTTTCTGGAACAAATTTTGTGCTCGCAAACTATGGTTTTACTGTGTGTGTTTGTGTGTATATATATATATTTTAAGATTGGGGGATCAGACTCCAATGGTAGGTGCGTTTTTTCAGCGAGTATGCCGATCCAGACTGAGTTTTTTTAGGGGCCTGGTAGCCCACTTTTATTTAAAAGTTCACAAATACAAATAGCAGCCCACGCAGTGGGGTTCCACCATTCCTGTATCTTGGAAAAACATCAACAGTTCAGCCTCCCGGCTTTCACATTTGCCATCCGGCTGTTTCAGGCCTTTAGCTTAGGCCCCAAGTTCTGCTCCTCAGAACTACCAGTTTCTTAGAGATAAGCACACATCTAGCTTACGTCCTGCTGCAGCTAAGCACACACCTAGCTTATATCTTGCTGCTCCAACAGTAATGACCTCTGCCTCCTGCAGAGATGCATCCACTCTGTGACTTCTCTCACAGAGCTTTGGGAGTCACCTGACTCCTATCACAGACCTCCTGTCTGTGGGGTGGGGCCCTGAATGCTGTTCAGATCAGCCTTAAAAAGCCCAAAACACAGCTGACCCATTAACATGTGTTTCTCTACAGAATCTGGCGTAAAGCAGCCATTTCTCACCCAGCACAGGGTCCCATCCTCACAATATATATGTATATATATATATTAGGTACATGTGTTTATCTTATCTGTCCAGGACATCTACCTGTCTAGTGACCTAAAACGATATCTGTCCTAAACTTGCTGCCTCACAAATCTCACAGTAGCTTGATACAGTTTATCTGTTTGTCAGTTGGTATCAGCAGTAGGACATACCCGGGGCAATAAACTGGGAACACCACATTGTACTTCCCATTTCCCTATGAGGCTGTCCCTGTTGAAGACAAAGTACTACTTAGACCACATACACACTAGATTTTCTTCAGATTTTTGTCTTCAGATTTACAAAAACCATGTAGTGCAAGGGCCTGCCTGATTGCATGCAAATCAAAACTCTTAAGGTTTGACCTCATATTATATGGTTTTTGTAAATCTGAAGACAAAAATCTGCAGAGAATCAAATAGTGTGTATTGGGCTTTAGACTGTACATTTTGGTATGATTCCATGTCTACATTTGGGCACATGTAGGACCTATACAAAGCCTAAAACGAGTTACCGTTTCTATCTCGCTTGTGCTCTTGTCATTGACATCAATTGCTTTAGTACTTGAAAAAGGGCAAAACGTGGCCAGGAGTACACTGCTGTTTTTGAATGTTAGTTTATAGTTATTGTATTAATTCCTCTTATGAAAACTAAAATTGCAAGCCATGGTAAAATACTTTACTTTATTAGTTCATAATTGTATACATCATCATTTATCACCGAAATGAACATTTCCCTTTATCTGAACATATAAAACTTCTTGTTGCCTTCCTAAACTCTTGGTTTCTTACGCTATATAAAAGAGGGTTAATGAAAGGAGTAAGGATGGTATACAAGAGTGATCTCCATTTATTTTCTGGATTAAAGGGACCTCTTGCTGTAAAAATATACACAGTAACCAAAATACCACAGTGAGTGCAGACAGTAATCAGATGGGAGCTGCAAGTGGAGAAGGCCTTCTTCCTTCCAGCAGAGGTTGAGATTTTCAGAATTGTGATAAAAATACAGATATAGGATAAAATGATAAATAAGAATGGTATAAATATAAGAAGGAAGGAAATGGAGAAATCATGCCATTCAATTAGGTCTTGGTTTGCTGATGCTAGACTGAGGAAAGGAGCTAAGTCACAGAAGAAATGATCAATGACATTAGACTGACAAAACTGTAGAGTGAAGATCAAATAGAATTCGCTTGGGCTTAAGAAGACACCGGCTGCCCAGGACCAGAAAGCCAAATGAAAACACAATTTAGGAGTCATGAAAGAAGAATAGTGTAAAGGGTAGCAGATGGCCATGAATCTGTCAAGAGACATAGCAGCAAGAACTATAGACTGGGTATAAACGTACAGAGAATGTGTACAGTACTGGAAAAAACACCCAGCTATGGTTATTTCCCCCCCCACCATCAGGATGACATATAACATATTGGGTACAATGTTTGTGGTGAACATGAGGTCTACAAGTGCCAGATGTTTGAGGAAGTAAAACATAGGAACTTGAAGCTGATGATCCAATGACACCAGTGTAACGATGAGAAGGTTTCCAACAAGTATGACTATATACATTACTAGAATGAAAATAAAAAGGAGAATTCTAAAGTTCTGAAGACTCTGGAATCCCAAGAGTAGGAATTCAGTCACCATAGTTTGATTCTCATTGCACATTTATTTCAACCTGTAATAAAACGAATGCAAGTTGTCAACAAGGGATGATATTTTTTGATATTGATGATATTGTACCATTAATGACATGATCAGCTGAATAGTAAAATATTAGATTTAATTAAAGTTTATATATAGCCAAAATGTTTTGTTTTTGATGAAGTAGGGAAGGACTAGAACCCTGACTGCTGGTGAGTGGAGAGGCTTTAGGACAATAAAAAACAGGTAAATGTTTGATGTTATGTTCAAGCTTAACTTCATCTTCTAGGGCCTGAGGTTAGGGATTAAAGGGAAGTTGTGCTTTGCCTATGCGCAGGAAAAAACAACAGATTAACTTAAAGGGGTTGTAAAGGTTAGTTTTTTATTTTCGAAATAGGTTCCTTTAAGCTAGTGCATTGTTGGTTCACATACCCTTTCCTTCAATTTCCCTTCTAAATGTTTTTTTTCTTTGTTTTCTTAGTCTGAATTTCTCACTTCCTGTTCTTTCTTGGTAAGGTGTTCAGTAAGCTGTTCCAAATGACTTTCCACCGCTCAGATGATGGTGGAAAGCTTACTGAGGAGAAACAGGAAGTGAGAAATTCAAACAAAGAAAAAAAACATTTAGAAGGGAAATCGAAGGAAAAGGTAAGTGAACCAACAATGCACTAGCTTAAGGGAACCTATTTAGAAAATAAAAGACGAACCTTTACAACCCCTTTAATTGTCTCCCTCCCCAGCTTTCATATTCACTTATCCTTCAGTCCTCTTAAAAGTAGAACAGAAAAGACAAAAAAATACAATTACTGCCAAGATGGAAACTGGGTCATGGAATAAATGTGTTCAATTTGTTATCCAAACCAGTTGTTCTCATCATTTCTGAGAAATAATCTTTTTATCACACTACTGTTACACTGTACAGTTTGGGAGTTTCCGAGGATTTGTGATATGCCTTAACTCATGGGACGAATATCCTTGATACAGACAATTTTATCTTAGATAGTCAGGAATTTTATTGCATCCTACATCCTGATAGTCAAACTTAGATCCCATACACACTATACAACTTTTGTCATCTGATTTCCTCTAGATTTACCAAAATCATGTAGTGCAAGGGCCTGCCTGATTGCATACAAATTGAAACCCTTGAAGTTATTATATGGTTTTGGTAAATCCGAAGGAAAGAATCTACAGAAAATTGTATAGTGTGTATACAGCTTAAGTGGTGGTGAACCAAAATTAAGGTGAGTACTTAAAGCTGGGGAAGTTTGCAATTAAATGAGCCTTTTGAATTTTCCTGAATTGTCCAAGCACTGGTTCATTTTAAATTTAGGTGTTAAGTCTAGGTTATCTGTAGGGTTAAGGAGAAGGTTAGGGTTACCTTTACAGTTACCTTTAGAGCCGGTTCACACACAGGCGGCACGACTTTGGGGGTGACTCGGCAAGGCGATCTCAAGACGAATTGAGAGGCAACTTGCAAAATTACTTCTCTATTATAGTCAATGCAAGTCGCCTTGAGTCGTCCCCAAAGTCGTACAGGAACCTTTTTCTAAGTCGGAGCGACTTGCGTCGCTCCTATTAGAACGGTTCCATTGAATAGAGTGGACCGCAACTTTTTAGGCGACTGCGTCGCCTGACAGGTCACCCCTGTGTGAACCGGCTCTTAAAGTCAGTAAATTGATCTGTGTACGTAACAGATGCAACAAAAGCAGTTTGTGCTAAAGATGCATCACATTATCTCTTCTATAACTAAACAATATGGTACAACAATTGTAAAGTTATACATGTAAAAGGTTCAGACATCTATTTAGAGATACACATTTGTACTTACTATTATTCAGATTCCAGGCTTGATTAAAAATGTGTTTTGGAATAAGATATGTGTTAGCTCTTTAACTCTATAATCATAATAATATAATAATACTATATATCTATAATGTTGATGTGCCTTATGATGGGTAAGAATTATCCAGTAAAAGTATCATGCCCTTTTATTTACCATTCAATTCAACTCAGATCCAATCAGATTGTTAATTGATTTCAATAATCTGCAAAAGTCCCTTGTGTATAATTAGTTCATAGAAAACAAAGCAATAAAACAATAATGACAGTTTCTGTAAGTTAATTTGCTTGTTTCCTCTGAAGTAATGTTATAATGTATTATTAAATATATTAATAAAGAAACTTTGTTCTAAGAACAATTTTAAATCATACGGTTTATTCCCGCTTTACTAAACCAGACTGGGTGTGCTATATATGGAGAGGTAAGTGAACACAGGCTACAATTTCGATTATCTGCTGTAGTGAACCCCTAGGTGACGGCCACCCATTCTGACACCTAATCTTTAGCACTCAATCGCATTTTGGGATAAGCTCCGAAAAATAATAGTGCCCTGGTCTCCCCATTTAACAATTTTTTTGCCCATATTTTTAATAATCCGTGGATTTTAAAATATTGGTGGATATTAAGGCTTTTAAATGGTGGCTGAACAAGGGGTTATACTGAATGTGGCACTTTTTTAGGGGGCCCTTTATATTATGTTATTGCATAGACACTCTTGAAATGCCCTTGTTAGAGTGATATACACATATTCGCCAGCACACCAAGGATCATTTAAAAAAACGTCCAAAAATTTAATGCATGTTAGCGATCCAGAAAAAGCAACGTTTCAAGGTCGCGCATAAAATTTTTGGACTTTTTTTAAATGATCCTTGGTGTGCTGGCGAATATGTGTATATGATTTGCTTTCCGGTTCCCAGCCGGTAATCGTTTCAGCACCCTTTTACTTATTGGCCATTTCCTGGAAGGTGTGCAATTGGAATATTTTTGACTTGTTGGAGTGATTTCGCTTTTTTCAGATCTCACACTTTTTACCGTCGCTTTGGCCTGAAAATCAGGACCAATATAAGGTAACCTCATATTAAAAGTGGTATACGCAGGACACGGGTCAGTGAGGGGGTATATCTCTCATATATAGGCTGCTACTGGGCTCATGTCCCAAATGTTCCTATATTCCTATATTCTTCACATGCAATGGACCTTGTGGAGGACAGAGATCTGGATCTATGGCACAAGTGTTTTTTTTTAAGATCATTTACTGGTATCCTGAACGTTGCTGTAATGGAAGCTGATTTGAAGGTACTCACCCATTGGTACTTTGTCCCGACGTGCCTGACTAAGATGTAGTGACTACCATGTTTGGTGGGAATGTCCACAGATTAATAGCTTCTGTAATGGAGTCTTTGCCTTAGTGTGCAAAGCATCTGTTCCTTAGACACCCCACATCACTCTTCTTAATGCTCCAGTGGATGGTGTCCCTAGCCACCTCTAATGTTTGATCCTTTTATTTTACTGGGGCTAAAATGATGGTCGCTAAATCTTGGAAGCAACCTACCATGCCTCCAGCATGGGCAAATAAAAAAGTCACATGGATTATGTTGCAGGAAAACATTGTCAGTGTTTTACATGAAATAGACCTGGGAACCGTGGGCTAGCTATATGCATGACTCATTTTTAACTTAATGCATTTCCCTGAACGTGAGGGATAAGTGTTTCCTCTGGTTCTGTCCAGACTCATTCTTCTTTTTCCTTTCTTCTCTTTGCCTCTTTGAATGTCCTGGGTGTCTGAGGGTCCTTTAGAATGTTTGTGCCGGAAGTGAGGTCCCTCATGATTGTATACTTGTTTATTACTTGCCTTGAGAGGTGGGTTAACCTGGCAGACTCCATGGCAGCCTATGTGTGGGGGCTTACCTTCTCTCCACTGCTATAGGATGGCTCTTAAAGGGAAAGTAGCCTTTCCCTAACCATATGCCTTATATCCTGCAGTTAGGCAGGATGGGGGGGGGCGTCTGACGGTCATAATGCTCCCGAGGTTCAGTTGAGAACTTCCGTGTTAACGGCAGGTCTCTCTATCTCTCTCTTGTTTGTCAGACCTTCCAGGTCAGGTGGCCAGACTTCAGCATGTGATGACAGAGACCTTGCCAGGCCGCAACAGTGGCATTCTTTATCTAGATCCAGATGCCATGGCTCCCCATCTAGGATCCAACATCAGTGGAGAAGTTCTGAATCCTCCTCCAGACACTGCACCTACTGCCCTGACAGCCACTCCAATCAGAGAGCCTGCTGGGGATGTGTGAGGTCCCAGAGGGCAAGTCACTATGCAAGCCATGCTATGCCTGGGCAGTTGTGGAAAGAGACTGAAAACCAACAAATGGAGTCTGTAGTGAATAGTGTGTTGCAACAGTCCCTGAAAAAATGGGGTACAACCCACATGCAGAGTCAGACCACCACCATGTTAGGCTCTACCATTGGGGATGCTAAAGGTGACCTGAATCCATCTCAGCCAAGGTATGCATCCACCAGATCCTCAGTGAGGTAAAGGGAGATGAATACTTCAGAGGCCTTGACTTTGACTTATATGACCCCCTTCGCTCCACCGTTACCCTTTGAGCAGGGTCGCTTACCATCTCGGTGATGAGTCTGCTGGTCGTATAACACGTCTATTTTAGACTTGCTGTTGATGTATTTTTTATAAAATTGTGTATTTCCTGTTTTTTTAATGTTATTTTCAATAAATTGATTCATTTTTTTACCTTTACTACATTTCTCTTTTAAAACTCTTTTATCTAGTACCGCTATAGTCCACTTGCCCCTACCTACCTTCTTGGCTTTTTTGGCTCTCTGGGGTCCCAATAAATCTTATTTCTATTCAAAATTATGTTTAGGATGATGGTACTATAACTTTCTGTTTATCTTTGACACTGAGAGGCTTCCATTTAAATCATTGTGATTAGGTGGATAACACACCAGGACCTTATTTCTTTCCGGATTACTGTTGTGACGAGGAATAACACTTTTGAGGAGTATTTTACCACCTTTACCCCATATGTGACTCACCTCTGAACCAAGAGTATCTCTCCTTTTTCTATGCTCCCAGTTCTGGGTAGCTGCCTCTCGATACATCTATTTGAATTTCTGTGCATTAAATTGTTATTTGAATTTTGTACAGACAGTTCTCTCCGACATGGACCTAGTAGGAACTGCTTGGACTGGCTTTGTGAGCTCAATCCAAGCTAATTGCCTGACTACCAATGTCAAAACTGAGGAAGAGACCAAAATCTTCCTCGATAGAATGTTCGGTCTGCTGAAGCGCAAGTCCCATCTGCACTGGCACACCGAATATTTTAAACAGTACATCAGAGAAGAAACCTGCCCCCTAGGTTTAAGGATCCAGTTATTTCCCACCATTAAAGACCCGTCCTCCAGCCTTAAAATGACCTGGGAAAAAACCTTGACGCATTGTAGCCTAGAACTCATGAAAATACTTACCAATCAGTATATTTTAGACATGGTCTCCCTGGATAGTGAAATCGAGCGTCTGAATACCCAGTATCATCACCTTATGGACGTCACTACCTTCCCTGCTAAATGGAAGGAGGTTCGACAACGTCTAGAAGTGATGAATAAAGATATCATTATCAAAAAACAGGCTAAATACGTCAAGGACAAACTTGCTTTTTCTGAAAGCTTCGCATATAAGTGGAATGACCAGTCCAATAACCAAAGAGGGCCCCCTAAAAACAATAGGCCCCCCCCCGAAACCCAACCTCTGATTTTTCAGAATCTGACTCATCCACTTCCTCCCTTTGTTCTTTCCCTGTAGACCCACGTCTAACTGGGACTGCCGTATCCAGTATGACGCGTAAACGCACAAGACATACTAATGGGACCTCACCAGTGGCACCTAGGAAAGGCAAAAAGACTTCTAACAGGCACCAATCGGCCCATACCCCGGGTGAACCCTCACCAGAGGCCAACACGGCCCCAGGTGGGAGCACACCAGCCCCAACACTCCCCGCTACCCTGCATCACCTTATTCCCAAGGCCCTGAGCTCAATGGTGAGCAACCCCAAAAAACCTCTCCTGGACATTGATTGATTTTTTAGACTTGACATCCCCCGACTTCAAAAAGCAACAACTCAAAATCGACACATTCACACGGAAAATACCACTGACACCACTACCTAGCGAATCCACAACACCGACCAATTAAATATTATTAATCTCTCCCCAAATAAACCTTCCCCCGAACAACTGTCTGTATTACAACTAGGTTAGAGCTTCTGCCCCCTAGATTCACTACACGTCATGGAAACCATTAAAGATTTGTATCTTTTTGCACGTAACCTTACTTACAAATACCTATATGATTCAGATCATCACAATGCTAACCTGGAGCGTGAACTTTGTGAAAGCACCAAACATTTCTCTATGGCTGAATTCAGGGCCCTACGTGACTTAATGCTTCTCTATGACGAGGGCTCCATTGATGACCCCCCTCCGGCCTCACAGACCGGAGTATCTGGGGTCCCCACTGGAACCTCTGTGACAACTCCCTTAAATACAATGACAATTACCAGCAACGTTCCAACTAAAAAATTTCAATTTTTTTTTTACAGATTGCTCTCAAGCAACTCCAACAATGTGGAGAAATAATAATTAAACCGTCTGACAAAGGCGGGAACATTGTAGTAATGACACACCTCCAGTACCGCACAATGTGCTATACTGTACTCAACAACTCAACCTGGTATAGACCAATGCCTATGGTCTGTACACAAACATATATTAATGAATTTTGTGAGTTGTGCACTGGTGCATTCTGGCAGGGCTTAATTGATAAGGAGACTCTTAGCTATCTGATTCCCAAATTTCCCAGGACCCCAACATTCTACACCCTTCCCAAAACCCACAAAAACTTGCTACAACCCCCGGGTCGACAGATTGTGTCGGGGATTGGTTCCTTAACCGACCACGCCAGTAAATTTATCGATTTCTTTCTCATGCCCCATGTCAAAAGTCTACCCTCATATATTCAGGATACCTCTGATCTTTTGCGGCACATAGAGGGGATCCAGGACTCCCTCCTCGTGGCGATTGACGTCGAGACTTTGTACTCGAGCATTCCCCACAAGCAGGGAGTACGGATGGCTGGATCCTTTCTCATGGAACAGGACAATACCACCTGGCCCCTTAACAAATTTTTGCTGAAACTACTGAGATTTTTTTTGACGCCGAATTATTTCATCTTCGAGGATCAGCATTTTCTTCAATGTCAAGGCGTAGCCATGGGCACCTTGTGTGCCCCTGCCTACGCCAACCTCTACTTAGGCGCTTGGGAGAGAAGAATCTTCTCCAGCGAAATCTATGATACCTTTTTACAAGCAGTACTATGCTGGTATCGCTTTATTGATGATCTGTTTATTGTGTGGACTGGGTCCATAATCCTGCTGGAGGAGTTTATCCTTGCCCTTAATCAAAACTCAGACAATTTGTTTTTCACTGTGTGTTTTGACAAGCAACAGATCCCGTATCTGGATCTGTTAATTACCAAGAGCCCTGATGGCACCCTAGGTACAGATCTATACCGCAAGCCCACTGCCGGCAACACCCTGTTGCACGCCTCCAGCGCACACCCACGATCTCTTGTGCACAGTATCCCGTATGCGCAATATTTGCGCCTACGCAGGAACTGTGCACGAGATGAGGACTTCTTATCACAGGCTGCCTCCCTACGGACGCGACTCCTGGCAAGGGGCTATTCCTCTACCATTTTGAGGAAAGCCTTCAACAAAGCACAGGCTCGCACGAGAACATCTCTCCTATACACTGCTCCACGTACCCCTAGAAAATCCACGACAGCTATTGTCACCAAATTCTCGGCCCACCATGGGCAGCTGCGCAGCATTTTAGACACTGGCATATGTTGGCAGATCATCATATCCTGAGCAAGTATATCCGTGAGACCCCGGAATTAATTTTCTGTTGAGCTAGGTCACTCAAGGACTCTCCCTATCTGGGACCCAGGGGCACCTCATGCTGTGGGCAGTGCCCTAAATGCCCCTGGATCCTAGAGGGACAACGATATCAACTACCCAATGGAGAAACCTTCTCCCCCCACTTCTCAGCCAACTGTGGGACTAATGGGGTTGTTTATCTCATGCTATGCACTTGCCAGGCCTTTTATGTGGGTAAAACAATACGAGAATTACGCCAACGTATTGATGAACACCTATACTGTTCTACCAGTGGGAAACTTACTACCATAGGTAGACATATAGGGCTTCAGCACTGGTACAACCCCTTAGCAGTTAAATTTATGATACTAGAGATAGTTGCTATAGACCCTAGGGTTGGTGACCGTGATAGGGTTCTCCTCCAACGAGAAGCCCTATGGATTGAACGGCTCAATGCCCTAATTTCTCCTGGCTTAAACAAAGTGAATTCATTCAAATCATTTATATGATCTATAGACACATATTAGGAACGTTCACTTGCCCCCCCCCTCCTCCTCCTCCTCCTCCACCTTTGCAATTTTATGTTTTTTTGTGGTTTCTGATTATGCCTATGTGTTTTTAACTTTGCTTTTTGTGATCATATATGCATAAATCTGATGCTCTTTTTCCCTACTATGTCATACATATGATCCATGTCCGATATGATATAACTGTCTGCCCATGATTGCTTGAGCATTTCTTTGTTTAAAATGCTTTATTTACCTTACAAATACTTGTCAGGGTATCAACACATACCCTTGTTAAGCTTGTTACATACCATATGTTTTGAGTAAATCGTATAACTCTTTATTAATAACTGTTTATTCTTTGTAAAAGCCATCACTGTGCGGCTCCTTGTCCTGTGTCTTCCTCCACTCGTTCGGGGTGACCTGCTTCCAGCTGCGCTGGTTCCTCTTACAGCGCGCCCTGTGGCCATTGGGGCTTATCACCCCGCCTCCTGGGGGCGGACTACTGTCGCCTCAGACACGCCCCTAGCTTGATTCCAATATGGTCCACGACTTTGCCTTGGGGGGCTGGTGTAGTAAAAAATCCTCGGACCTATGAAAAAACCGGACCGCGCCACTTCCGGTGCTACTACGTCAGGAGCACAGCTGATCGCGGGTCCACGGCGCATGCGCAGATGCTTTTTTATTGTCCGTGAATATCCTAGACTGGGGTAGGTGGGCTGAGGCGGATCAGGCTAAATTCAGAGACTCGGGTGGGCAGGCGGAGCAAGAGTTTTCATGACATTATCTGCAGCACCGCCTCCAGCCCTGTCCATAAACACACAGTAGCCTGCTTGGTCCCATGCTATTTTTGGTCCGTGAATATCATAGACTGGGGTGGGCGGGGCGGAGGCGGAGCAACAGTTTTAATGACATTATCGGCAGCACCGCCTCCTGCCCCATGTAAACACACAGTAGCCTGCTTGTTCCCGAGGTCGAGAAAAAATATAGAGACCCCCGCCCCCTAGCCTGCTCTGCTAAAGGGGGGGGCGGGCCCCGTTTATACTTGTGCCCGTCATACGAAGCAGTTGTGCCCACCATGTGCAGTCACTTGTGCCCATCATACGCAGCCAGTGTGCTCACCATTTGCAGCCACTTGTGCCCATCATACGCAGCCAGTGTGCCCACTATTTGCAGCCACTTGTGCCCATCATACGTAGCAATTGTGCCCACCATATGCAGTCACTTGTGCCCATCATACACAGCCAGTGTGCCCACTATTTGCAGCCACTTGTGCCCATCATACGCAGCAATTGTGCCCAACATTTGCAGCCACTTGTGCCCATCATACGCAGCAATTGTGCCCACCATATGCAGTCACTTGTGCCCGTCATACGCAGCCAGTGTGCCCACTATTTGCAGCCACTTGTGCCCGTTATACGCAGCAGTTTGCAGCCACTTGTGCCCATCATACGCAGCAATTGTGCCCACCATATGCAGTCACTTGTGCCCGTTATACGCAGCCAGTGTGCTTACTATTTGCAGCCACTTGTGCCCATCATACACAGCAGTTTGCAGCCACTTGTGCCCATCATACGCAGCAATTGTGCCCACCATATGCAGTCACTTGTGCCCGTCATACGCAGCCAGTGTGACCACTATTTGCAGCCACTTGTGCCCGTCATACGCAGCAGTTGTGCCCTCTATATGCAGTCACTTGTACCCGTCAAATGCGGCACTTCCTTCTTCTTCTGTAGCGGCGACTGTAGCTCCTGTGTCCGCTTGGCTCCTCAGGCTTCCTCCGTCATGTCTCCTTTTCCGCCAAAGCGTTAAGCATCCAATAGGATCGCCTAAAGATTTGGCCATTCGGGAGACGGTTTTTACTGACCTGCCTGCTGATTGGCAAGGAGGAACTTTAGTGTGAAAATAGCCTCTGGCTCTTATCACGTGCTTCAAAATTCACACCCCGCCTATTCCCGCCATAATATTTCATGTGTCCGGCGTCCTGAAAGGGGCCAGGCACATGAATAGGAAGGGCGGCAGAGGTGACGGGGGCGGTGCCCATGCATTGTGGGCCCACCATGCAGTAGCCACCACTGGTCTTTGATATCTGTCAAGTGCTGGGGTCCGGATCGCCTCCGCTGCTTTTCCTCCAATCGGGCCAAAGAAGCTAAGTGCGAGTTTACCTATAGCCCTCACACTGGAGACTTGTACACCATCATCATGGCATCCCAGGACGGTGGGTATCAGGTCACGGGAGGGCAGAGCGCATGTGTGTCCCGCTTTGGGGCACTGGTGGCTTAGGGAGAAGGAGAGGGCCCCTGGGTGGACGTGGGAGAAGGAGACGGCACCTGGGTGTTTGGAGGAGGAGAGGGCCCCTGGGTGGCCATTTAGTGAAGAAGAGGGCCCCTGGGTGGCCGGGGGAGAAGGAGAGAGAACCTGGGTGGTTGGCAGAGAAGGAGTGGGCCCCTGGCTGTTTTAAGGAGAAGGAGATGGGCCCCAGTGTTGGCCAAAATTGTAAGTGAAGGAGGACAGCACTAAGGTAAAGGAAGCTATTTTTGAAAAAAATTGTACCTTTACAACCCCTTTAAGCCACCCAGGACTCTGATTAGCTCTTTTAAATGTATTTCCCATTGGGATGAATTGGCTAATGCCCTTATTTAATATGCTCTTAAAGCATATTAAATATGTGTTCTTTGTTCCTAAGATTATATCCCAATTATTATCTTCTAGCAAGGAACATAGTTTAGGGAAGTTGGCTCTTTTGAAATTCAGTATCTTTGTATTCTCCTTATGTTTTTATATTTGTGTATATCTGTGATCGTTGTTTCCTAAATCTCCCCGTATTTCCACATCCGTGATCAGGTCTGTATTGTTGAGAAAAGGGGAAAACTGGGGCAAGTTTTTTTGGACTTTTCAGGCACAGTATGCTAGTAAGAATACAGTCGTACAAAGAGGAATTCTCTAAAATGTAATTTAATTGAACATGGGAGTACAGTTCATATGTTAAAAACTTGACGTTCCAAAAGGAACTGACTAACAAACTAGCTAGGCATTGTAACAGGCCTCCAAACCGTAACAGGAAATAGTCAAATAATAATCAAAACAAGTAGTAGTATAAAAGTAGTATAGCGTTTCAAGATTAGATGAAATACGAGCTATAGAGAGTAGATTAGGTAATTAGAATATCCTGTATGAGTAGAGGAGGTTCGGACGTGATGATGTCCGAAAGATGGAGCTTGCAATGGGATGACTCTACCGGTTTCGCGCGTCTAACAGCGCTTCTTCCCAGAGTCTCTTAGATATAGTTTGCTACAAAACAAAATATAGACATTGGAAGCACAGACATAATAAAACATTTGGATGTCAAGCAGAACATTAATACAGATAAAACTAAAAATTGATAGGCGTGTGAAAGGGGCCAATCATTGTCTCAAACATGGAAAGCGGTATGAAAAGGAATATCGAAGTCAAAAAGGCAAGGAAGAAGAAAGGAAAAGGAAAACGGGAAGTAGCGACGGCTCGCCTGGACTAGGAGAATGCAACCCAAATTAATATATACGTGTGCCAAATATGAATAAGCATATATAATCAGTAATATGTATGAAAGGAGAAAAAGTGTTAAAGAGCAGGAAGGGAAAGGGGAAGGTAAGCAATATAGTAGTTAAAAACTGAGGGGCATATTCTTATAGATCTGAGGCGGCGGAACGTATGTCCTTTACGTTACGCCGCCGCAAGTTTAAGTGGCAAGTGCCTGATTCCCAAACCACTTACCTGTAAACTTGCGGCGGCGTCGCGTAAAGTCCACCCGCGCAAGCCCTCCTAATTCAAATGATCCTGGTAGGGGGCGTGGATCATTTAAATTAGGAGCGCTCCCGCGCCGATCGTAATGCGCATGCTCCGTCGGGTAAATTACCCGACGTGCATTGCGCTAAATGACGTCTCACGGACGTCATTTGTTTTGACTGTAACGTAAATGGCGTCCAGCGCCATTCACGGACGACTTACGCAAACGACGTTAAATTTTCAAATTTCGACGCGGGATCGACGGCCATACTTAACATTGAGTACGCCACCTAGGGCGCATCTTTATCTTTATGCCGCGTATCGCTTACGGAAACGACGTTAAAACACTACGGCGGGCAAGCGTAGGTTAGAGAATCGGCGTGACTAGTCATTTGCATATTCTACGCTGACCGCCACCTAGCGGTCAGCGTAAATATTGCAGCCTAAGATACAACGGCGCAGGCCGTCGTATCTTAGGCATGTTTAAGTGTATCTCATTTTGAGAATACACTTAAACATAGGATCGGACTTACGTCGGCGTATCTGCTGATACGCCTGCGTAAATTATTTGAGAATATGGCCCTGAGTTACTTACTTACTCATATATATAAGTAGATTCAAGAACATTGGTATAGAACATAGAAGAAATTCATTTCTTATAGAGGTTTAAAATACTAGGTCCGGGCTGCTGGACACTAGATGATATACCCTTGAGGGTAAGCAGATCTATGAAGAGAGTGAGCCGGGTTAATTATAGTACAAATATAGCCAAAAGGAAGGGTTAACAAAGTTTCTAATTCATACCTCAAATGGAGTATTAGACTGCCAGAGCGAGGGGGGGAGAGAAGAGGGGGGGGGGCCACCGTGGCTCCCAGCCCTATTGTAGTCTCCAAGTATTCAGCAGAACGTGCCGGGGCTTAGGCCCAAGATGGGGTTGTAACCCAACAGGCAGTGTAAATTTTGGGAAGTTAGGGGATAAAAAAGACAGGATAAATAACATTGCAACAGCGCAGTGAATCAGGGGTTGGGCGGACTGATTAGAGCATGGACGGTTTACCTGGTAGAACGGATGGCAATATTTAAGTTTATTTTGCAAAGCAAATATACAAAAATCAAATACTTTCAACAGGGTACATTCTCTGTACTGCGACGCAGCGCATAAATACACTACATATCAATACAGTTGCAAGCATACAATTAAATTACATTCATTCAACCCATTCTGCGGTATGATGCCTGATGTGTTGCGCATAGTTGTGAAACCCCGAAACATCACATCGTGCATGACGCCGCATTACCCTGAAAACAGTAGTTCAAAAAAGCGTGTCAAGAAATGTCAATGTCAGGTGGAAGGGGAAATCTTCAGACGTCCTCTTCCTCCTTAAAGTCCATCAAGGTATAGTCTCTAGAACGTAGAATGGATGGCAGCGGGTATACTCCATAAGTCTCGTACGAGACTGCAGCCCAGAGCGTCCAAGTCCTGAGACTTAAGAAGGGCCGCGCACCAATCAGAGGGGACGTACAACGCGGCACGGATGCGTGACGTCATCCGCAGTAGCCGCAGATAGAAAAAGTATAAGAAAAACAGCGCCGCATGACAGAACAAGGATGCAGTATAAAGGGGACAGGCTAGCTAGAAGGGAGCTCCATCTAGTGGTATGCAAGTGTAACGTAGGTAATAAAAATGTATTGGAAGAGCCGGCATTGTACATAAAAAGGGAAAGTAAATACAGCAGTACACGAAAAGCAGATTCAGAGAAGGGGAAAAGAGTAAGCAAAGACAGAAACACAAATAAGAGGTGGAGACACATGAAGGGAGCTAGAGATTCACACGCTCATCAATGGAGTTACAAAATATAGGATGCAATTAACATTCATAATATAATATAAAGCACAGAGTTATAAGAATTTAATAGTTCAGAAAGTTTTGCATAATCAGACAGGGACAAATGATCATACATTTATATGATTGAGTAGATACTTTTAGTGTGATTATTTAAATGGAGTCATCAATAAATTATTAACCCCAAAGCTTACAATAATGGGGTAAGAAAGGGAGGGAAGAAAGGGGGAAGGGAAGGGAAAGGGGGACAGGGAAAGGATGGAAAAGGAGAGAAGAAAAGGGGGAGGGAAGGAGGGAAGGAGTCTGGGAGCACAGGTAGAGTTGTGCTATACATGCATAATAGATAAGGAACCATGACTTATATGTGGTGATAACCTAAATGGCCTAAAGGAGGTAGAATGTTGGTCATTTAGATAGTATTAGTAGGGTAAAGTATGGTTATTTAAATAGCTTTTTTTTAAAACTCTATGAGCTAAAGACCGTGTAGTTCATCATGTCATATGTATTTAGTTGGAAACCCCCGAAGGGGGAGCAAACAAACCACAGTATAGCTATAAAGGGGGAGGGGGGGAAGGGGAGGGGGGAAGAAACGGGTGAGAGCAGGTACAGGCAATGGATTGGCCATTACAGAAAAGGTTTGTATGATTGTGCCTCGTTGAGGCCAGGACTGCATAAGGCATTTAAACGCTCAATCCAGAGGGTTTCTTTCTGTAGCACCAATTTATCCCAGTTTCCGCCACGTTCATTTTTACGGACTACCGCAAGAGCTATAAAAGAAACAACCTTGTTGTTGAATCTATGGTAAAGATCCAGGTGGCGGGTAACAGATGTCAGCATTTTACCCTCCGCAGAGTAGTAAATGTGATCCCTTATTCTACATTTAAACTTCCTAATCGTTTTGCCAACGTAGAAGGCTTGGCATTGACAAGTCATTAAGTAGATTACCCCCTGTGTATAACAATCAGCATGAAAATTTTGTGTAAAACTTTCCCCATTGGGTAAAATGAAGGTGGTGCCCTCATTAACCCAGGGGCAAAAAGAGCAATGACCACAGCGAGTGATGCCATTGGGGGTGTTAAGGATTAGGATTTTGGTACATAGTGGCTGGAGGTTAATTGGTCCCGTAAAGATCTAGATCTTTTAAAGGTTATATCTGGTTGTTTGCCAATATATTTCTTAAGGATGGGGTCATTAAATAATAGGCTCCAATGTTGGTTTAGGATTCTTAGTATTTCGTTATGGTGCCCGGAAAAACGCGTTATGAATCTGACTGGATGCGATGTAGGATTAACCTTTTGTTTATATAGTAGACTTGTACGTGGTTGCCGAAAAGCTTTATTAAACGCCTTCCGCAACAGAGATTTACTGTAGCCTCTATTAAGAAGGCGTTGTTTGAGGAGATTAGCTTGCTGAATGAAATTGGTAGTTAGAGTACAGTTTCTGCGGAGGTGCAGGTATTGGGCATAAGGTATGCTACGTATTAGGTTGTCTGGGTGAGTACTTCCTGCGTGCAGTAGTGTATTTCCAGCAGTCTCCTTTCTGTATAGTGATGACGTAAGTCGTCCGTTTGCGTCTTTCATGATAGTCAAATCCAAAAACGTTATTTGATTTTGTGCGCTGGTAAATGTAAATTTCAAATTATAGCTGTTGACATTGATGGCCTCTACAAATTGGTGTAGTAGGTCCAGTGGACCTGTCCAAATTATAAAGATGTCATCAATATAACGTAACCAGTTGGTAACGCGGTTAGTATAAATGGACAATTTTTCATTGGAAAAAAAAAATCGTTCCCACCCCCCCAGGTACAGGTTGGCGTAGGCAGGGGCACAACATGTGCCCATTGCCACGCCCTGTACCTGGAGGTAATGGGACTCTTTGAAAACAAAATGATTACATGCAAGTATAAAACGTAGGAATTCTACAACAAAGTCACTATGCTGCCATAGATGGTGGTCTTGTTCGTAGAGGAATGCTCGAGCTGTCGATATGCCCTGCTCATGAGGGATGCTGGAGTAGAGAGCCTCCACATCCAAGGTCACGAGCAGGGCATTCCGAGGCACTGCCACATCCTCAATCTGTTTGAGTAAGTCGAGTGCATCTTTGGTATATGATGGTAGCCCTAATACATGTGGCAATAGAATTTTCAGTGAGAGAACCAATCCCGGAGACTATTGGTCTTCCGGGAGGAAGTTTGGAGTGTTTATGGATCTTGGGCAAAGCATAGAACGTGGGTGTTCTAGAATGCTGAGTATTTAGGTAATTGTACAAGTCTTGGTCAATTAGACCTCTTTGGTAGGCGGAGGCTATAATGATGAGAAATTCATCTCTAAACTGTGTAATTAGTTTGATTGATCAATTTGTACCATTCTCGATTTTGGAGTATGTTCATAACCATCTTTTCATAATTTTGTTTTGTCATCAGTACTACGTTGCCACCTTTATCTGAAGCCTTGATTTCAAGGTCAGGGTGGCATTGGAGGCTGTTTATGGCTTGTCGTTGTTCTTTAGAGATGTTATAGGTTAGGGGATTGGTATCTAACTTTCTAAGATCATCAATAGTACTTACGAGGAATGCCCAAATATTGGGATTGCTCATAAGATCTGGAAACCGTTGGGATTTCAGTTTAAACTTTTTAGTGATAGAAGAGGTTTCATTAGGGGTAGCAATTTCTAAATTATCTGAGGAGTTCAAGGTAGAGTATTCATTCTCATCCAAGAGCAGCATGAGGTCTCGTAAGGCTCTAAAGTCTTCCATGGTGAAAGATTAATAACATCTAATTCAGGGTTAATTGTTACGTTGGTGGTAGAGTGGTCTGGGGATTGTGAAAATTAGAAACCTGGGGGATAACATGCAGATCCAATGTACCTTGTCTAGTGCATTGTTGTAAATGGGTAACCACTGGAGAGGCATCTAAGGAGATGTATCTCCTAGGGACCCCCGTATGTAATTCTGGGGTAGAGCCAGTAGTACTAGCACCCAAAGGGAGCAAATGCGATATGTTTTGGGCTTGCAATGTTTGTATGGCTTGAAGTGCTGTGGCTCCCATATAGTTACTTTGTGACCCACCGCCGCCACCACTAGAAGGAGTGTTAGGTTGGGAACATTGGGCCAGAGCAGTGTCCCTAATGGGCGGGCGTTTTTTAGGAGGGTGCGATACGGAAGACCCACCACCAAAGTCCCTCTTACGTGTTCCGGAAGTAGACGGTTTCGAGCCCGATTGGTTACATTGTGATGAAAACTGTAAAGGAAGCAAAGAGGAAGAATCAGATTCTGTATCATCTTCAGTGGTGTAATAATTACTGTCTTGGTTTCTAGGTATTCGATAATTAGAACGTGAGTTTCTATTGGATGGAGGTGCCTGCCAACGGTAGGCAAAACCTTCTGTAAATGCTACTCTGTCTTTAGAAAGCTTGGTTTGTTTTTTATATATAATATCCTTAGTAATCCTAGTGATGTAATCCTTAATTTCTTGGCAATGTTTTTCGTATTGACCATGTGACTTAATTCATTCATTATTGGATTGTAGTGCAATGATATCTTGGTCTAAGGAGAGTAATTCTAATTGGTATTATCCAATTAGTAGTTTCATAAGCTGTGTGCTGCAAGCAGTAAGTATATGTTCCCAAGATGTCTTAAACTCAGCAGTAGCATTTTGGAAGGAAGGAAATACCTGGACTCGGAGGCCTAGAGGACTAATATTGTCATTCACATATTTACTGAGGAATTCTATATGCCAATGTAAATTCGACTTCTTTTTTAACAGACGTTTCATTTTAGCCATATATTGGTTGATCGTTATTTCCTGTTCATTAACCACTTAAGGACCGCCTCCTGCACATATACGTCGGCAGAATGGCACGGCTGGGCACAAGCACGTATATATACGTCCTGTACTTGTACCCAGCCGTGGGTCGCGGGTCCGAAGCTCCGGGTCCCCGATCGGTCCCCGGAGCTGAAGAACGGGGAGAGCCGCGTGTAAACAAGGCTTCCCCGTGCTTCACTGTGGCAGCGTATCGATCGCGTCATCCCCTTTATAGGGGAGACACGATCGATGACGTCACACCTACAGCTACACCCCCCTACAGTTGTAAACACTCACAAAGTGAAGCCTAACTCCTACAGCGCCCCTGTGGTTAACTCCCAAACTGCAACTGTCATTTTCACAATAAAGAATGCAATTTAAATGCATTTTTTGCTGTGAAAATGACAATGGTCCCAAAAATGTGTAAAAATTGTCCGAAGTGTCCGCCATAATGTCGCAGTCACGAAAAAAAACGCTGATCGCCGCCATTAGTAGTAAAAAAATAAATAAAAATAAAAATGCAATAAAACTATCCCCTATTTTGTAAACGCTATAAATTTTGCGCAAACCAACGATAAACGATTATTGCGATTTTTTTTACCAAAAATAGGTAGAAGAATACGTATCGGCCTAAACTGAGGGGAAAAAAATAAATTATATATGTTTTTGGGGGATATTTATTATAGCAAAAAGTAAAAAATATTGCATTTTTTTCAAAATTGTCGCTCTATTTTTGTTTATAGCGCAAAAAATAAAAAGCGCAGAGGAGATCAAATACCACCAAAAGAAAGCTCTATTTGGGGGGAAAAAAGGACGCCAATTTTGTTTGGGAGCCACGTCGCACGACCGCGCAATTGTCTGTTAAAGCGACGCAGTCCCGAACTGTAAAAACACCTTGGGTCTTTAGCCAGCATATTGGTCCGGGGCTTAAGTGGTTATTGACATTACAGTTGGTTTGGATTTCAGACATGTATCCTGTCCAGCCTGTACCTGCAAAGTCCATTATTGTAATGGGGTGGCTGTGGGGATATAATGACTTAATTGATTTTAGAGAGACAATAAGGATAACAAAAAAAAAAAACTTTCTGAATTAAAAAGTTGAATAAAGAGGTTTAAATTGTTATGTAACACTAGTAGGTACTTTGGTGCAAAAAAGTAGGTCTGTATTGTTGGTAATTAGTAGGTCTAGTAACGCTTTGTTTTTAGTTGTTGCATTTACCAACTGACCCATGAAAATGTCCTGCAAGAAATTTAAGAACTAGTGAGTATTAGATGAATGCACGGTTCCTTCCACCCAGTCTATGTCTGGATAATTTAAATCCCCCATCATAATGACACTTCCCATTCTTACTGCTAATCCAAATTATGATAGGAGGTCCGCCTCCGCCTTCTGGTTAGGGGGCCTATAGCATACTCCCAGTATTACTTTCCCCTTAGTTTCCTCCCTTTGTAGCTCTACCCCTAAGGATTCGACCTCCTCCCTTAGTGATGTCATCTCACATTCACTTGTACATAATTTTTGATATACAAGCATACCCCTCCCCCTTTTTTACCTTTTCTATCCCTGCGATATAGGGAATACCCTTAAATAGTTGACAGCCAATCATGAGAGCTGTCAAACCAAGTTTCTATAACTCATACAAAATATAAATCCTCCTCATACAACAGTAGCTCTAGTTCTCCCATATTGTCTGCCAGACTCCTGGTGAACATGCCATGTAGTTTAAATTAGTTGCATACTATCTCCTTATTGGGTCCTCTGGGTTTGCAAATAGGATTTCTATCCTTGTATCCCCAAAACTCCCAAAACATTCCAAATATAGACATCAGTTATGTGCTTATTAGAAATTGCCAACAGCACTGTTTTGCCTGCAGCATAGCCATGGTAAAAGAACCAGCCATTGGGTACAACATACATGAGGAAATACATGACTCCACAGAGCTTAGTGTTAGGCCCCGTACACACGACCAAACATGTATGCTGAAACTGGTCCGCGGACCAGTTTCAGCATACATGTTCGGTCGTGTGTAGGCGCGAGCGGGCCGAATTCCAGCAAACATTTGCCCGCCGGGCCTTTTCCCAGCGGGCAAATATTCGTGGATGTGTTTTAAAACCGTCCGCTGGAATCCTGCCCGCTCGGACATGTACGGTCGTCAGTACAGACCTACCGTACATGTCCAGGCGCCCGCCGTCCCTCGCATGCGTCGAATGACTTTGACACATGCGTGGAAGCCTTTAAATGGCAGGCCCGCCCACGTCTCCGCCGTGTCATCGTCACGGCGACAACGCGGACACGCCCCGCGTATTGTTTACGCGCGGACTTCTGTACGATGGTTAGTACAACCATCGTACAGAAGCCCTCTGGCAGGCATGTATGGTGAAAACGGTCCGACGGACCGCTTTCATCGTACATGTTTGCTCGTGTGTACCGGGCCTAAGTAGCACTTCAGCAAAAGTTATGTTCTTCTCCTTCTCAAGTGCGCAAAGCAACCACTTTTTATGAAGGCCGCTAATGCCCCCTTTTCCTCATACTGCTCATTTTCTCTTAATGCACTGTGTGGTGCTAGCATTGAGGCGGAGGAAAGCAGCGAAATTATTATTTTTGCTCCTTGTACCCTGCCTTGAAAACATTGCATAATTGAAGAAACACAATCAAGTGAAGGGTTGCTTTCACTTTTTTTGTAATCATATACTCTATTTAACCTCTAAAGTGGGGATGCATTTCATGGCTGTAGGCAGTTTGTGAATCGGCGTACGCAAACGACGTAAAAAAAAAAAATTTGACGCGGGAACGACGGCTATACTTAACATTGGCTGCGCCTCATAGAAGCAGGGGTAAGTATACGTCGGGAAATCGCTTACGTAAATGTCGTAACAACACTGCGTCGGGCCCGCGTACGTTCGTGAATTGGCGTATCTCGCTGATTTACACATTTCTCAGCGTAAATCAGCGCGAACGCCCCCAGCGGCCATCTTTAAATTGCAGTTAAGATCCGACGGTGTAACACAGTTACACCTGTCGGATCTTAGGCATATCTATGCGTAACTGATTCTATGAATCAGTTACTATGAATCAAGTCAGAGATACGAGGGTGTATCAGGAGATACACCATCGTATCTCTATGTGAATCTGGCCCCATGTGTCCATAAGAGTCAGCCCCCCCAAAAATAAATAAATTCCCCCTCCTCCCAAGACAAATCTGCCCCCTGCTGAAATCCCCCGTCCCAGCACAAATCTTTGTCCCCTCATCCCCCCCTCCCAGCTCAAATCCTCTCTTTGCTCAAATCCCCACTGCACACCCCACCCAAAAAAAATCACTTCTACTAGCAAAAATCCTCTACCCCTCAAGTTTCCACTCTGAGTACACCCCCCCTCCAAATCCCCCCTTCTAGCACAAATCCGCTCCCCTCTCTACCATTTTGCCTCTTCTAGCACAAATTCCCCCTTCCTAACACAAATCCTCTTCCCCTATACCCCCTCATAACACAAATCCCCTAAAATCACCAATCCTAGCCCCCGTCCATCAATTTTTCCCAACCAGAAGAATATATTCCCCCACCCAACACAAATACCCCCCCCCATCTCCTTCTGGTGCCCCCCAACTCACATGATATCAAAGTGCCCAGGGCAGCCGCCTCTCCTGCGTAACCCTTGTCTCGGTCCAAGCTGTAGGCAGCAGTAATGAGAGGCTAAAAATCCCTACAGCTGTTAGTGTAGGCAGCAATTCTAGACACTGAAGAAAATGGTCAAGTAAGGTGACTGATATTTTAAACTGGTCCTGTCATGACATTCATTTACTAACACCAGCAGACATAATATAGTGCCAAAATATACCTTTTAATTTTTTGTAACTCATCTTTTGAGGGTTAAGAAATTAACCAAACTGGATGATCTTTGCAAACAGACTTTTAATTGACATAGATTTAATTAATGGTTCACGTATCATACATTAGGACACACTACTGGACTACTGCATTGATCACTGCCTGTTTTAGAAGGGATATGTGCAGGAGAAGGTCGGGCCCCAGGGTCTTCTGGTAAAGTAGAAGAGTGACCATAGCTGTAGTTGCTGCACCAAGAGTGGAATTACCTTGTAGTGAGACCCTGATATGGCATGAAGGACTGAATCTTTATTATTTACCTTTTGGGAAACAAGTACAACAAAGATGTATAAGCGCCACAGCACTTGAGAAGAAGAAGAAGGATGAACATGTTATGTTTATGGATGTTGCACCATTTTGTGTTTTGGATGGAAACAACTGTATGTATCAGTTCCTTTATTTAAAATTTGCTCTGGTTAAACAACATCGTCTAATTATTGTGGAGAGAGTGTGCTCCTACAATAAATATAATCTAGGGAACAGAGGGGTTCATGTACTTAAAGGGGTGGTTCCCCTAAAAATAAACTTTTGACATTGCATTTGCTACAATAATTACAATTAGAATCGGCTGGTTTTATGTAAAAAATACCTCCGTACGTAGCGTTTGGTATATTCGTTCCCACCGCCACTTCCGGGTACGATGCTGGCGGTGGGCGTTCCTAATTGATGGACAGGCATCCGACCGACGCATCCATCGCGTCACGAGATGCCGAAAGAAGCCGAAAGTCGGTGCGCATGCGCCCTATAGAGCTGCACCGACGTTCGGCTTCTTTCGGCATCTCGTGACGCGATGGATGCGTCGGTCGGATGCCTGTCCATCAATTAGGAATGCCCACCGCCAGCATCGTACCCAGAAGTGGCGGTGGGAACGAATATACCAAACGCTACGTACGGAGGTATTTTTTACATAAAACCAGCAGATTCTAATTGTAATTAATGTAGCAAATGCAATGTCAAAAGTTTATTTTTAGGGGAACCACCGCTTTAAACTGGAATGCGCAAAATCTGGTGCAACTGTGCATTGTAAGTAATAAGCTTCTAATGTTAGCTTGTTCAGTTAAGCTTTGACAATAAAACCTGGAAGCTGATTGGTTTCTATGTAGAGCAGCACCAGATTGTGTATTCTCCAGTTTTAGTAAATCGACCCTACAGTGTAAACCTTTAATCTAGCCTTCTGGATGGTGAAGAGTGAGTAAAGAATGCGGAGCAACCAACTCAGGAGAGGGAGCAGTAGTGGTCGGTGATGGAGGTTCCATAGGTAGGGTGATCTGGTGTGTGATGCATCCTGCTCAGTGCTCAATGCAGTCTCTCTCAAAATGTCTCTGTAGTCAGTGCCATATGTGGGCACCCGGTGAAGTGATTTGGCTTCTGGCCATAAAGGAGTGCTAAACCCACATGAGTGACAATACACTACAACAATATGCAGTTTATCCATGCTAACAAACTGATTGTGAAGATGTGATCATGCTACAAAGTTCGATCTAAGTAGGGGCTTCATTTTAGGTGTGGCCCAGGTAAGTCCATACACAGTATGGTACATGTTGCAATCTGACTGTATAATCTTTAAACAATCACCTTTAAACTATTTAAAGTGGAAGTCTCATCTAAACCCTCTAATCTTAAACTTGCTCCCACCCTTATTCTAAGTCATTTAATAACTAGCCTGTAGAGGAAAGATATTTACATTCACCTATACCTTAGCATCCGTGCCTGATCATATGATCGTCTCCCAGCACCAGCTTCAGGGAAGAAGGAGGGGCAACGGACAACAGATGCCCCATATTAAGCCTATGGGTGACCCCACTTCCCAGGCATTGCAGTTGTTGCCCCCCTCTCCCATTAAGCTGATGCTGGGAGCCAATTACATGACTGGACAGGATAGTTCAGGGAATAGGCCGGGCCGCCAGTCTCAAACTGGCGGCCCTCCAGCTGTTGTGAAACTACAAGTCCCATGAGGCATTGCAAGGCTGTCAGTTACAAGCATGACTCTCACAGGCAGACGCATGATTGAGACCCCTGTTCGACAGGCTTCTTAGTACAGGGTTAGGGATGGGGGTTAGAGCAGATTAAAGATTAGGTTTAGACTGGGTATGAGGAACTACCAAACTATCCAATCAATTTGTATCCAATCAAGCAGGCCCTTGCACTACATAGTTGTTGGTAGATCTAAAGGAGATTGTACATTCAGTTTGTCGTGAGCTTTAGTCTTGCAATTTATTAAAGTTTTATTGAACACTAAACACCCAAAAATTGACAAAAAAACCCCCAAAACAATTAAACGCAATCAACAAATAGCAGTTAATTTTAATTTACTTTATTAACATGTTTACAATGTACATACTATATACCCTACTGTATGCCTATATTATTTACCTTTATGTCTATGTGTCAGTTGTTTTAGAACTTTTCTAAACTCTTGACTCCTGAGGCTATATAAAAGGGGATTAATAAATGGGGTTATCACTGTATACAATAGAGACCTCCATTTGTTTTCACGTAGTGAATTACCTCTTACTGTAAAAATATATATTGTAACTAAAGCTCCATAATGTGTGCCGACAGTGGCCAGGTGGGAACTACAAGTGGAGAATGCCTTTTTCCGTCCAGCAGAGGTAGAGATATTCATGATTGTAATGAAAATACAGATATAAGATAAAATAACAAATAGAAATGGAATAAATATAAGACAGACAGAGATCAGAAAATCTTGCCATTGTATTATATTGGTGTCTGATGAAGAAAGCTTGAGAAAAGGGGAAAAATCACAAAAGAAATGATCAATGACATTTGAGTTGCAAAACTGTAATTGGAAGATTAAGAGAAATTCACTTGGAATAAGAAAAAAACCAGCTGCCCAGGACCAGAAAGCCAATTGTTGACACAGTTTAGGATTCATGACAGAAGAATAATGCAAAGGTTGGCAAATAGCCATATAGCGGTCAAAAGACATTACAGAAAGTATTACAGATTGTGTGTAAATTGCAATACAGTGAATATAGTATTGTATAAAGCACCCCGTTGTAGTAATGTTTCCCCCTTCCATCAATATAATATATAGCATGTTGGGTACAATGTTGGTGGTGAACATGAGGTCCACTAGTGCCAAATGCTTGAGGAAGAAAAACATGGGAACTTGGAGTTGATGACATGTTGTCACCAGTATGACAACTAGAAGATTTCCTATCAATATCATTATGTACACAAGGAGGACCAGTATGAAAACCAGTACTTTCAGGTGGGAAAAGGTTTGAAATCCTAACAGGAGAAATTCAGCCACATCCGTTTGATTCTTCTCACACATTTTTTAAAGATGTTTAGAACTTTTGTCCAAGCCTGAAACATAATGGAATTGGGTTAAAGGAACACTAAAGGAAAAAAATGTTTTTGGTAATGTAACGGGAGGGCCGTGAGACCCAGAAGCTCTTACACAGATTGAGCCAGGAAATAAGGGACATATTTTGGATTGTCTTAACATGGGTCTGTAATCCACAATATATTCAAGAATGTCTGCAAGAAATTACAGGTTGTTGATTCTGAACCCAACAGGTCAATAGAAGAGTGACTCATTCATGTGGGAACACAGACTGTTAAGGGGGTAATTACGTCTGCTACTGTCATGTAAATTAACCTTAGTCTGGCTCTCAAGAACCGGTCATTGTGTGATGCTAATTAACACTATATTGTGTGAATTTATATTGATGATAAATGTGTATTGTATAGCAGGTGAGAAGAGCCGGAGTCACGATGTCTGACTTGTCAGCTGTAGCTAATTAGCTCATGTGGATTGTGTCAGACCTGGCGCCAGAAAGTCTACCCAAGATGTGTATTGGAGGCTTGTGAGGAAGCATTGTATAATGTTGTGGGTGGAGTTGAATCATTGTTCATATTTGGTTGCTGACTGTACAGTATATAAAGAGCCTGAGTTTACCATTAAAGGATCTATTCGTTTTGAACCAGAGAAGAGAGCTGTGTGTGTCTTGTTTCTGGGGAATCCTATGGGTCGTGTTCGTCTGCTGGATTGTGGAGTGTCGATAAGCTGTCGTGGGTTGGTGGAATGGAATATCGTAAACGGCGTTTACCCCTGACCGTTACAGGTAAAATAACAAACATGTTATACTTACCTCCACTGTGCAGCTCGTTTTGCACAGGGTGTCCCCGAACCCTGTGCAAACATTTAACTTTACAACAACCCCTTAAATTGATAGATCACATTTAAGTAATCAGGGACTTTTCCTGTGTCAGGACTAGGGCTGCAACTAACGATTATTTTCAACATCGATTAGTTGGTCGATTATTGTTTCTATTAATCGGTTAATAACCTTACAAAAAAAAGGTAATTTTGCTGCGATTTCCTTTTTTTTTTTTGGCTAATTTGTTGTTAGCCAGGTTAAAAAACACAATTTACCGCAAAAACACATTACCGGTACATGCTTTTCTGCAGATTCTCCATTGAAGTACTGGTATATTGAACCAAAAAAACAAAATAGCACAGTTTTGTGTTAAAAATAGTCATTGCCCTTTCCAAATACGCAGCAGCTGAAAAAAGCATGGATGTTAACGTGTCCCATAGAAACCATGTAAATGAACTATAGTGTGTTTCTGCAAAAAGCACCAAAAAACACAGATGTGTGACCCAGGCCTGAGATGTTTAGTAACATAATGGGGTTAAAAAAAAATTGTACAAAAAAGAGCAAATAATTGCTACTGTAAGTGGTTCTTTTTTTACTGTGGGACAGTGTAAGTAATATTTACAGTAGCGATTTGCTCTTTTTGTAGTATAAAGGGATAGTTTTTTTTTTAACCCAATTATGTTACTGGCTGATTAATCGATTATGAAAATAGTAATCGATTCATTTCATAATCGATTAGTTGTCGATTAATCGATTAGTTGTTTTGGCCCTAGTCAGGACAAAAATCATTAACACATTAAAATGTATTGTTTGTCCAGCTTGTTGTTATTATTCCCAAATATCAGAGGTCCACTAAGTAAAATTTTTGTCCAGCAGAGGTTCGAATCTCATGTCGGCACCTGTGGCACATTTTTGTGTGCAACAAACCGCATGTTGCTGCAGCACCATATGGCTTAGTGTGGACCGATTTTGAAAAAAAGGGTCAGAGACTTCTTTCTCCATGTTTCTCGTGGGTAGTACAGCCCTTTAAAATGAATGCACCAAACTTACAGTAACAGATCTGAACCCATTCTTGCATCAATGTCCTCAGTCCTCACTGCACATCACAGTCCCCTCCCCCCTTCACATCAAGATCCCATTTTGATGAGTGTCCTCAGCTTCCCCTTTACATCACCCCCCCCCTCAAACCTTTCACAATAATGTCCTCACACTTCCTGGACATCAAACCCCCCAACAGTACTGTCTTATTTACATCGCCTCCCTACATTACTCTCCCCACACCCCCACACATTATTATCTTCAGCCCTCACATTACAGTTCTCAGTCCCCCACATTACTATCCTCATTGCCCCCCACATTACAATTCTCAGCCCCCCCCCACGTCACAGTCCTAAGCCCCCCCCACATTACTGTTCTCAGCCCTCCACATCACAGTCCTCATTCCCCCCACATTACTGTGCTCAGCCTCTCCACTTTAATGTCATCAGTAGATTTGGGCCGAACACTCCCCGGTTCAGCTTGTGCCAGACCTCTCGAATATCGCAAAAGTTCAGACCCGAACCGTGAACCCTATTAAAGTCTATGGGACAGTTATTGGCCATAAAAAAGGTATGGGGGTCCGGGGACTACCCTGGAAGACATGTATCAATGTAAAATAGTTTTTAAAAACCTGCTGCAGCAAAACTGACATATATAAAGAAAAAAAATGACATTTAAATTGATTTTCCCTGCAATCTTTCTTTATTTTGTAAACACATGGCTTGAGGTGCCGGTCTGTATGATGAAGCCACAATTAAGTGCACTTGGAACAAGATTCGAGATTTTTTGGATAAATTCTGGTGTCTCTTTGGCACCAATTTTGCATCACAGTGAGCAAGCCTTATGCGAATAAGCCAAATTAAAGCACACTCAGGCCAAGATTAACATTTTTTTTTTATAAAGTCTAGTGTCTCTTTCGCAGACTTTGGATAGAAGTAACAGGTGTGGACAAAATGGCCTTTGGGTGTTGGTGGTGCCTTTGCACCATAACCCTATAGAAGTACTATAGAGGAAAACAAATTTGTTTGTTTTTGTATGTTTTGTTAAGAAAAATAATGTCCAACAATAACCTCAAAAGAGAAGTTTCAAAATAAATGTACAAAACTAATTTGTAAATTGCTTTATTCTCTCATCTCGCCATCTTCTTCCTCCTCTTTTACTCCTCGTATATACAATACATTATTACATCTTATTAGAACTTCTCCAAGATGTCTAGACCATGCCCCATCAATATACTATTCTGCATTGACGAGCTGCATTTTCATGTAGCCATCGACAGAGATCAGGTATCCCTTGTACTCTATATCCCTCTTCAGTTTCACCATTACTGGCTTACCAGTAAGGCCATTAGGAAATGGTTTTTGGCTTAGTGGCAAACTCATTCTGCCGATGAAGCTGCCGCTGATCTACAGTGAAAGGAAGAAAATATTTCCCTACAGAATGCTCTGAAGACAGTCCCGAGAGAGCAGGAAATAGCTAGAGGTAGGCACTCTTGATAAAAGCAAGAATTGGCCTTGCTATTAAAATAATTATATGCACCTGTTGAACTGATGTGGAAAAATTGGTCCTTGGATCGTCTACTGGAAAGCTCTCCATGTCTGTTTTCACCCCTAGATAATCTTCCACCATATGATGCAAACGCTGCCAATGGCATGTGGAAGCTGACAGCCCTGAGCGCCAAGGACTAAAAAATGTTTTAAATCCATCACTTAGATGGCCCCCTTCTCCACCACTCCTCCTTTGACCAACAGAAGCCTAACAACTACCTTTACCATGAGACCGTAACCTACCAGAGTCTGGAAAGGTGCTACAAAAACTCTTTAATGTGCCCTTAAGATACATCATCCTGTGCTGCGGGGGCAGAATGAGTTTTGAGACTTTACCCTTGTAACGATGGTCAAGAAGGGTTGCCAAAAAATAATAATCCTTCTCCTTGATGCCATCAATTCTTGGGTCCTTTCGCAGGCTTTCAAGAATAAGGGAGCCCATGCACCATAATTTAGTCCTCAGGGTCACTATCTCAAACTGCCTCCTCCCAGCCATGTACTTTTCCCAAGGTTTCTGAGGACTGAAAATCATCTCTTAAGGTTTGACGTACAGTATGTCTTCCTCTGCTTCAATGACTCCAAAACTGCCAGAATCCTCCTTCTCAAGTTCTCCTCTTCCTCCTGTTTTGGCTAGAGTGCCCTGTCCATAATGCCACGCAGAATAGGCTCCAGCAGGAACACAAGAGGGATTGTGTCACTAATCCATCTATTGTCACAGCTCACCATCCTTGTTGCCTCCTCAAATGGTGACAGTATAGTGTATGCATAGTTTTTCAGCAGCCATTTGCGTGGTAAAAAAGCCAAACTCCCATGAGCATGTCCTTATGCCTTACTCAAACAGGTACTTGTTGATGGCCCTCTGCTGCATGTGCAGTCATTGCAGAATTACCAAAGTTGAGTTCCACCTGGTGGGCATATCACAATACAGGCAGTAGTAATTCCCGCTGAATTTTAGCCAACTGAACACTGGCTGTGTATGACCACCTGAGATGGCTACAGACTTTTCTGGCCTGCCTTAAAAGATCTTGCAAACCTAGGATACTGGTGGTTCATAGGACAATTCGGCAGAGGAGGGCATGGAGGAGGAGAAGGTGGAGCTGACAGATCTCACATCATCACCACCAGCTGTATGGAGAGGTGGTGGCAAAAGAAGCTCCAGCACTGAGCCCTGTCCTGCATCCTTTCTAGTTGCAAGCAGAGTAACCAAGTGTGCTATGAATGAAATATATCATCCCTGAACATGCTTGCTGGACCAAGTGTCAGCAGGTGGACGTTGCTGCTGACTGCCTTGTCCAATTATGCCAAAACATTGCCTTAAACCTGATGGTACAAAGCTGGAATGGCCTTACATGCAAAGAAATAGCGACTGGGAACCTGCCATTGTGGTACAGCACATTCTGCAAATTCACAAAAGGGGGCAGAATCCATTAAATTGAAAGGCAGGAGTTGTAGAGCCAGCAATTTAGACCAGCTGGAATTTAGACGCTGGGCATGTGGGTGGGAGGGAATGTATTTTTTTTGATGCAGCAGCTGGGACAGAGAAATTTGTCAGTGGAGGCTGCTGGGAGGTGTGGCTTCCAGGTGGTCTTGTCGATGGGCTGAGTGGTGAGAGGTTAAATGCCTTTGCAAGCATGTGGTATCCAAATGGCTGGTGTTTTTGCCACGCTTTATTTGCTTGCAGCAGAGATTGCAAATTGCAACAGTGCGACCAGCTGCACATGTGCTAAAAAAGCCTGCACAGCTGAGCTGTGGGAGGTGGGCCAGGAGATAACAGCTCCACAATCTGATGGAATAAGGTGGCTGCTCTCTACTGTTCCATGATGGCTGCCTCTGAAGGACATCCTATGTAGAAAAAAGGAAAAGAAGGGCGCACCGACGTAGTGCATTCACCAATGGCAAGATTTAGTTAAAATTAGTACAAAGATCATAAATACTCACAAAGCAAGTTAAAATACAAGCGTATACAACACTCCATCAGCAGGGATAGATGCCACCAGAGGGCCTCCTACTGCAACCATATAGTGTGACTTACGTGTTACGAGGGCGAACCCTCTTCCTCAGAGTAAAAGCAATGGTCACTACCATACCCATTATTCTGAGGAGGGTAGCAAGATTTGTGGTCATTCCCCATTCCAACGGAAGGCTCTGGTTGTGCCACCAAGTGACTGAGCGCAGGAGACTGTCTGTGTTTCTGAAGGACATCCTGCCTTGTTGGGGTTGTGCCTCTCCCTCACTTTCCTCCTCTGCTCTATCTGGCACCCAAGTCACATCAGTGATCTCATTATCCCCTCCATCCTTATCATCGCTGGAGCCAAGTTGGCAAAACGCTGCGGCTGGGGGAACATGGCTGCCAGTTTATTGTTTATCAGTGGTTTCCCCTCTCCATAAGCTCATGTTACTCCCTTCCTCAATGTCAGAACTAACATCAGAATCAAGTAATGCCTGTGCATCATTAACCACTTAAGACCCGGACCAAAATGCAGCTAAAGGACCCGGCCGGTTTTTGCAATTCAGCACTGTCGTGCGACGTGGCTCCCAAACAAAATTGGCATCCTTTTTTTCCCACAAATAGAGCTTTCTTTTGGTGGTATTTGATCGCCTCTGCGGTATTTATTTGTTGCGCTATAAACAAAAATAGAGCGACAATTTTGAAAAAAAATCAATATTTTTTACTTTTTGCTATAATAAATATCCCCCAAAAATATATATATAAAAAAAAAATTTTCCTCAGTTTAGGCCGATACGTATTCTTCTACCTATTTTTGGTAAAACAAATCGCAATAAGCGTTTATCGGTTGGTTTGCGCAAAATTTATAGCGTTTACAAAATAGGGGATAGTTTTATTCCATTTTTATTTTTATTTTTTTTACTACTAATGGCGATGATCTGCGATTTTTTTCGTGACTGTGACATTATGGCGGACACTTCGGACAATTTTGACACATTTTTGGGACCATTGTCATTTTCACAGCAAAAAATGCATTTAAAATGCATTGTTTACTGTGAAAATGACAATTGCAGTTTGGGAGTTAACCACAGGGGGCGCTGATGTGTGTTTACAACTGTAGGGGGGTGTGGCTGTAGGTATGACGCCATCGATTGTGTATACCTATAAAAGGGATCACACGATCGATGACGCCGCCACAGTGAAGAACGGGGAAGCTGTGTTTACACACAGCTCTCCCGTTCTTCAGCTCCGGAGACCGATCGTGGGACTCCAGTGGCGATCGGGTCCTCGGGTCCCGCGGTCCCGGAGCTTCGGACCGGGTGGCGGGCGTGCACCCACGACCCACGGCTGGGTACTAGCACAGGCTGTACCTATACGTGCATGTGCCCAGTTGTGCCATTCTGCCGACGTAAATGTGCAGGAGGCGGTCCTTAAGTGGTTAAGAAGCACGTGGCTGACACTATGTTCAAATAATTCAGCTGACTCATGCCTGCATGATGCTGGGGCTATGCAGGAGTAGCTGTGGACAATGAGGCAGGAACATCTGCCTCTCCTTGGTGGCCTCCCAGACATGATGGTGGGCTTATTACCAAAATGTAATAGATACTGTACTAGTAAATGTGTAATTGGATAGACTTTATTCAATGAAAAGTGGTGTTTGAGGCACTTTAAATTGAGGACTGCTGCTGACAGAATTGTAAAAACGATAAAAAAAATAAAAAAGGGGGAACAACAGCGACACTAAGGGTGACAATTTAAAAAAAGGGGGAAGGCACGGGACAAAAAAGTAGGATTTTTTAATAACAGCTTACCTGTAAAATCCTTTTCTTTGAGTACACCATGGGACACAGAGCCTTTAGTCATTACATAGTGGGTTGTATGGTCACCAGAGGTGATTGGACACTGGCACAACCAATGAGAATAAGTTCCCCTCCATATAACCCCTCCCATACAGGAAGTACCTTATTTTTTTTATAGCAAAGCAGTAAGGATCCCATAAGAAGGGGGGGGGGACCTCTGTGTCCTGTGGTGTACTCAAAGAAAAGGATTTTACAGGTAAGCTGTTATTAAAAAAATCCTACTTTGTTTATTGTACACCACGGGACACAGAGCCTTTAGTCATTACATAGTGGGACATCCCAGAGCAATGCTCTATATGAAGGGTGGGAGACACAGATCAAGCAGGCCGCCAACGGACAAGAAGCCCTAGTCCGCTGCCTGCAGCACACTACGCCCGAAGGCAGAATCCTCATGTCCTCTTACATCTATTTGATAGAATTTGGTAAATGTATGGACTGAAGACCAAGTAGCAGCTTTACAGATCTGAGCCATCGAAGCCTGGTGATGCACTGCCCATGAAGCACTTATTACCCTGGTCGAGTCGCCTTAACAGGAAAAGGAGGAACCTCATTCCTTATACCATAAGCTTCAACAATAACTTGTCGAATCCAACTAGCAATGGTGGATTTTGATGCCGGCTGGCCCTTCTTGGGACCATCTGGCACAATGAACAATACAACTGTTTTACGTATCCGAGCCGTAGCCTGAAGATACACTTTTACTGCTCTCACTACATCTAGAGAGTGCAATGACTTTTCCTCCGCTATTCGCGGTTCAGGAAAAAAGAAAGGCAAAAAAATGTCTTGATTTAAAAGAAACGCCGACACCACCTTTGGAAGAAAGGTAGGGTGAGGATGTAGTACAATTTTGTCTTTGTGACAAATTAAATTGGGCTCTTTACAAGAAAGAGCTGCTAACTCCGATACCCTTCTAGCAGAAGAGATAGCAATCAGAAAGGCCAATTTCCTGCTTAAAAGAATCAAAGGAATATGGCGAATAGGTTCAAAAGGTTGCTTTTGCAGAACTGATAATACTAATGAATGAATCCCTGAATGAATGCCCGGACTAGGGAATGAGATGCCAATGGTTTCTGAAAAAAAAAAACTAATATGCCGCGTACACATGACCGTTATTCAGGTCATGGAAAAAAACGAAGTTTTTCTCGAGGTGCATTCTCTCAAGCCTGCCTTGCATACACATGCATACACGTGAAAAAAATTAAAAAAATGCTTGAGCAAAGCCCGGTGACGTACAACACGTACGACAGTACTATAAAGGTGAAGTTCCATTCGAATGGCGCCACTCTTTGGGCTGTTTATGCTAATTTCCATATCTCATAACTTGCTTCTGAACACGCATGTTTTTTCCCCCTCGTTAACGCATACACAGTCCGTTTTTCACGACGTGAAAAACGACAACGTGAAAAACGACGAGAAAAAATAGAGCAGGTTTTAAATTTTTAACGCCCATTTTTCTCGTCGAGAAAAGTGCTCTGGAGCCTACACACAGCCGTTTTTCACGACCAATTTAAAAAATTGCATTTTTCTCGTCATGAAAAACGGTTGTGTGTATTTGAGCCGATATTTGACCCTTGCCAATTTCATATCCACTCCTAATTGGAAAAAGGCAAGAATCCTACATATGGCATACTTCCACCCTCTGGATTCATACCAGGAAACATAAGCCTTACAGACTCTGTAGTAGATTAGTCTGGAAGCTGGCTTTTTCTAGCATTAATGAGAGTAGAAAATAACTGGACCCAAGATTCCTTGTTTCTTCAAAATGTAGGTCTCAGTAGCCAGACCATCAGATTTAGCTTCTGCAAGGAAGGGTGGAACATTGGACCCTGTGATAGCAGGTCGTGACGTAGTGGAAGCACACAAAGTCTTCCTACCACCATCTTTATGGTATCGACGTGCCAGGGCCTTCTGGGCCAATTTGGGGCCATTAGGAGTACTGGTATTCCCTCTTTCTTGATCCTGCCCAGGATCGGGGGGAATGCATAGATCATTGAAAACTGATTCCAAGGAATTGTCAGAGCATCCGTCCGTAGGCCAGTGGATCCTTCGTCCTGGACACAAAGTTGTCCAACTTTCTGTTGAGCCTGTAAGCTAGAAGGTCTACATCTGGGGTCCCCCATCTCGGGCATATTGCCTGAAAGACTTAGGGGTGGAGAGACTACTCTCCTGGTGACTTAGATAGTCCGGTTGCCAGTTTTGGTGATTGATATAATCTACTATAGTAGCATTGTCGATTGAATCCGAACTGGGTGGCCCTGTAACCTGTGTGTCCAGGTTCTGAGGGCTAAGTATACTGCCCGATTTTCAAGAATATTGATGGGCAGACTATCCTCGGTTTTGGCCCAGGTACCCTGGGCTGTAGCTTCTTCTGATACTGCTCCCCAGCCCAACAGGCTGGCATCTGTCGACACCACCTTCCAGGTGACTGGGAGAAAGGACCTTCCTTTCTGCAAGTTTTTGGTCTTTAACCACCAACTGAAGCTTTGGTGCACCTGTGGAGACAGGTGCATGGGTAAATCCAGAGCTTGGCTTTTCCTGTTGCAGGCAGCCAGAATGCCGCCCTGCAGTAGTTTCGAATGAAACTGGGCATTGGGAACAGCCTCGAAGGAGGCCACCATCTTCCCTAATAGCCTCATGCAAAGGCAAATTGATGGTCCCTTCTTCGTTCTGACCTTGTGGATAAATTCTCTTAGGGACTTGATCTTTGGCTCTGGCTGGAATACCCTGCTTTGGGCTGTGTCTATGATCATGCCCACATACTCTACCTTTCCTAGGGCTTGTAGAGAGGATTTCTGCAGGTTTATGATATATCCTAAATGCTCCAGGTATCTCACTGTATTGAGCACTGAGTGATCTAGTCCTGCCACTGACTGATCTATCACAAGTAGATCATCTACATCAGTGGTTCTCAACCTTCTAGTGCTGTGACCCCTTGATAAAATTTCCCAAGTTGTGGGGACCCCTATCAGAAAAATTATTTTCGTAGCGTGGATTGTCGCCACCCAAGGCAAGACAAGTAATTTGTGCCCCTAACCCACAGACATTTGGCACTACCTGAGTCCTTTTAATGGCAACTCTAATCACAGGTAGTGTTGCTCGCTGTGTCTCCGATTTTGTGGTGTCTCGTAGCAGTGACACCTATGCCGAAATCAGGAGATGGGGTCTCCTTCAGCCCCTCCCACTTCACATTCCTCACCAGTCAGCTGACCTCTAGTCTCTGCCCCTGTCATGGTCTTGCCTCTTTGCAGGCTTCTCATCACTGGCATGTGCTGGCAGCCATCTTGCTTCATGGGGTTCTTGTAACCTGCCTCACCCTGCGGCTCCTCCTTCCCACTGGGAGGAGCTGGCTGCTCAGCATATATATATAACGGCAGCTGCAGCATTTCCTTGCTTGGGCCTCTCGTCTGATACCCCATCTATGATCGTGCTGCTTGCTCCTGGTAACCAACCCGGCTACGGACGTTCCTTCTGGTTCCTGATTCCCGGCTTCGTTTCACCCGTCTCTGGCTACAGACTCCGGCTTGGCTGACTTCCATCCCTGGCTATCGACCCTGGCTCTGTTGGACGACTCTTCTGGCGGTTTCGATCGTCAGCGTGGACTTTGATCTTGCTGTTTGATTTTCAATAAAATCTCCTTATTCATTTATTTGTGTTGTACGTCTGATTCATGCTTCCATGACAGCCCCCCAGCCATGCCGCGAACTGAATGGGTGCCTGTGAAGAGGCTGAGTGGGCAGCTGCGGGCTCCAGAAACAGCCGGGCGGCCACAGGCTCTAGTGATAGCCCTGCTTGGGGGCCCCAAAAAGGCTGGGAGAGTGGTGTGGGCTTCAGGAACAGCCCAGGATTCGGTGACCCCCTGGCAAATCATCTTTTGACCCCCGAGGGGGTCCCGACCCCCAGGTTGAGAACCACTGATCTACATAGTTAGTCAGGTTGAAAAAAGACATAAGTCCATCCAGATAGGCCCAGGCCCAGATCTAGATAGGCTTTCACCGTTATGCCCTGTGCGATCAAGCCTTTTTGCACGATTATGCGACTAAGCATCTTTATGTGAACAAGCATTTGTATGCGACTATGAAAAAAACATGCATATCTATACAAACATAAACATGCATCCTTATGTGACCGTGTATCCTTAAGCGATCCTGTCACCTTATGCGATCATGCATTTTTATGTGATCAAAAATAAAAAAAAATTTTTTAACACAAACATGTCCAAACATGCATTTTGTACGCCCATGATTATGTATCTTTATGCAAACATATGAACTGGTAAAAACAGTTATCTTCAGCAACCGTGTGTTTGAGCAACCGTGTGCTTCAGCAACTGTGCCCTTTAGCAGCAACTATGCGATCCAGCAACTGTGCATTTCAGCATCTGTGCAATTTTAGCAACTGCGCATTTCAGCATCTGTGCGATTTTAGCAACTGTGCGATTTAGCAAATTTGTAAGAAAGCACCTGCTCAACTGCAGTTGGTCCAATACTTTAGACCTGTAGGATACCAAGCACATATGCACTACGCTCATGCCTTTCAAACATGTACTTTAAAAACATGCAATTAAGCAATAAATCTGCAAGCACAAATATTATGCTGTTCCGGCCCACAAGCAGGTAATGACACTTTTAAAGTGAACTGCTAATTATCCAGGGGTGTATCTGCTACTTGCAGTTGTACATGTACCTTGGATAGGCAGAAAATTTGCAGCATGTAATCATGGCTTGTCTGCACCCGTTCCCAAGCTAGTACTCACATACTCACGGCCCACTGTTCTGTCTCCAAGGCCTATCTGACCTGTCAACACATGGTAATGGCCGCCCTTCCTCTTCCTGCCTAAAATAAAACAATAGGCTAGACTTGAGACACTGGTGTGTCTCTCCCTGTGCGTGAATAAGTGCAAGTACTTGAATTTGACCTGGAATCAGTCTCCTACAGTTCGGTTGGCTCTGATGAAGAAGGGTTTCCTTCGAAACGCGTAAGGTCCTCCCTGGGCTAGAGGCTTTGGCAAAGTTTGGAGATTGTCACCACTTGAAGTGGCTTGATGAGCGAGTATACTACCTATACTTATGTTATTGGTTGGGACGTCTCACAACTCCACATTGCTCTCATCCCCTCTGCTTTGATTGATCCTGATGGATCACAGGTTCTGGTAAGGGTCAGTGTGTGTACTGGTGGTGGTTTCCGTTTGTTTTTTTGTTTTTTTGTCTAATAATTTTTATTAGAGAAAGGAAAAATCAGAGTACCAAATACAGCCAAGGTACCTAAGTACCGCACAGTAGCACATAATCACAAAATGTCAATACATACTCTGAATACTCTGAATATAGGCAATTTTTATATCCTATATCAAAAGAAAGCAGACAAAAACATCACTATCTATGATTTACCCGCTACTAGCTAATACTAAAGACAAAAAGGAGAAAGAAAAAAAAAAAAAAAAAAAAAAATAATAATAAATAAGGGGGGCTGAAGACACCGTAATGAACGGATCTTCTAAAGTCTCTACGTACCAAAAGGAGTGAGCAGGAAATGGTCAAAGCCAAAACAGCAGTCTCATCCCATATCGAGTTGTAAGTATTGATCAGAATACCTGAACGCCACCCAAGGTGACCACGTCTGATTGAATTTTTCCGACGATTCCCTGGCAATTGCTACCGTTTCCTCCAATTGGTGGATGTTCTCTATGGAGCTAAACCATTCCGGAATGGAAGGAATATCCTTAGATTTCCAGTGCCTGGGAATCAAAACTTTCGCTGCATTCAGCAGATGTCTAGTCAATGATTTTTTATAATGTTGCATGGAGCAGTCCGCAATGTGGAGTAAGCAACAAGCAGGTGTAAGAGAGATTGTGGTATCTGTAATGGCTTTGATCAGTTCGCACACCTTGTCCCAGAAGGGTCTCAGACACGGACACTCCCACCAAATATGAACAATGGTGCCCGAGTCTTGCTCGCATCTCCAGCAAGAATCCGATGTCAACGGGTACCATTTTTTTATTTTATCCGGAGTGGTATACCATTGTGTTAAAAGCTTATACGACATTTCCTGCATTCTCGTGCCAATCGCACACTTATGGGCAAAAATGCAGGCACGTTTCCATTGCTTATCTGTAAAACTTATTTTGAGCGCCTTTTCCCATTGTACTTGTAATCCCGACGCTATCCCCCCCCTGTCTAATTGGAGCCATGAGTATGTGAGAGAAGTAGATCTCGGAACCGGAGCTCCAGTCAGGCAAGTTTGTTCAAGCGGAGTTATTGATCTAAAGAATTGTTTTTTAAACTGGGAAACCTGTATATAGTTATGCAGCTGACGGTAAGTCCAAAATGAAAGAGTGCTCTGGGGATTTACATCTCTTTTTAGGGAGTCAAAGGATTTTAAGGTATTAGCCTCAACACAATGTATCATTAAGAGGGGCATTGTTTGGTCCGTGGGTGCAGAAAAGTGCAGGTCCATCCCAGGCAGGAAATCCGGATTGCGAGTAATAGGGGTGAGCGGACCGGGACATGAGGACAATTTATGATGTTTCATCATCATGTGAAACGCTCTGAGCGTGGACCCCACCAAGGGATGCTGCCGCAAGCTCTGCGGGAGTTTCCCCCAAGGAGTCCAAGGTAGGAATCTAAGATGCAATGTAGATGATGCTTCCTCCAATGTAACCCAATCCTTCTGTCCCCTATGACAGTTCCAGTCCAAGATTCTAGCTAAATGTATCCCAGAATGATATAGTTTAAAATCAGGCAGGCCTATACCCCCTTCTTCCTTAAATTTTGAAAGCGTTTCCAACTTTATCCGAGGTTTTAGCCCCTTCCAAATAAAGGTGCGTACAATAGCCTGAAGTCGTTTAAAAAAAGAACCTGGGAGTGGAATAGGTAAAGTATGGAAATGGTACAAAATTCTAGGTAGAATTACCATCTTCAGTATGGCAGCTCTTCCAAACCAAGAAAAGGGTCTGGAGGTCCAACTTTTAAGATCTACTTGGATTTTTTTTAGCAAGGATAGAAAATTGATGTTATAGATATCCCCAAAGTTAGCCGCCAATTTGATTCCTAGATAGGTTATGGATGAGGTTACCCACTTAAACGAGCAGGAAGAGCGTGCCCTCGCTAAGGAATCAGATGACAGTGTGAGATTAAGGGCTTCCGATTTAGAATCATTAATTTTCATATTGGAGATATAACTGAAAATGTTAAAAACTTTAGAAAGATTCGGGATGGAGTCGTGAGGCTGTGTCAAAAAAAATAAAAGATCATCCGCATATGCTGCTATTTTAAAGTCACGCTGACCTATCTGGAAGCCTTGTACCTCCGGGTTTGCATTAACTGTGCGGATAAAAGGTTCTAAAGACAAAATAAATAAGAGAGGGGAAAGAGGGCATCCCTGCCTTGTGCCATTGTTTATATCCACTGCTTCTGAAAGGGTGCCATTGATTTTAAGCTGTGCCCGAGGTTTATGGTATAAAGCCGAAATCCACGCCATCATGTGCGATCCCAACCCAACATGCCTGCAGGTAGCAAACATATAGTCCCAGGCGACACGGTCGAAGGCCTTCTCCGCATCGGTTGAGAGGAGAAGGCCCTCAATTCCCCGGGTATGTGCATAATGAACCAAATTAAGGGCTTTTATAACATTATCCCGTGCTTCCCTTCCTGGCATGAATCCCACCTGTTCTGGGCCTATAAGTTTGGAAAGGAAAGGTGTCAGCCTGGAAGCCATTAATTTCGCCAGTATTTTTAAGTCCAAGTTCAACAAAGAAATCGGCCTGTAACTTGTACAGTCAGTAGGGTCCTTCGCTGGTTTAGGGATCAATGTTACAAATGCCGTTGTAAAAGTGCTCGAGCTTGGTGAAGAAGTTCGGATATAATCCAGAGCACGGAGGAGGGGGGCTTTCAGGGTGTCTATAAAAATGTTATAATAATGAGCCGTGAACCCATCCGGGCCTGGGCTCTTACCCGGTTTTAGAGTCTTAATTGCCGCCATAAGTTCTTCTTCTGAAATCGGCGTTTCCAAGGAATCGCTCTCATCCGAGGATAAAGTAGGCATGCCACTCTCCACTATATATTCTCGCAAAATGGATTCTCTATTTCCTTGAAGCTCTGCAGGTTTATGTATCACAGGGAGATTATAAAGCTTAGTATAAAAAGCATGAAATTGTGCCGCAATCTGGTCCGTTTTTTGTATAAGTTGGCCCTTAGGGGTCTTAATAGAAAGGATAGAATGTGCATAAGAAATTGTTTTGAGGGTTTTTGCAAGGAATTTGCCGCACTTATCCCCATGTTCATAATGAAAGCCCTTCTTGAGATAGAGAATACGTTTTGCTTTGAGATTAAGTAAGGAGTTAAGTTTTTCCCGCGTCTTTGAAACTTCTGACATGAGCGCCTCTAAATGTGATTGTTTATGTTGGCTTTCCAGACAGGCAATTTTTTCCGCCAATGCCGAGATAGCTTTTTCAGCTTCTCTTTTCTTAATCGAACCTAGGCGCATAAGTTCGCCACGTAGGACACACTTATGAGCCTCCCAGATCGTCAGAGGTGACATATCCTCTGTAGTATTAAGCTGGAAGTATAATTTGATCGCCTCGTGAATTTGTTGGCTGGTAAAGGGATCCGTCAATAGAGTGGAATTCAACCGCCAGCTGCATGGTCTAGAAGGCCTATCTTGTTGTGAAAGAGAGATCGAAACCGGGCAGTGATCCGAAAGGGATTGTATGCCTATGTTGGCTGCCTGGAGCAAAGGTAAATCACGTTGTGAAATAAACACATAATCGATACGGGAGTGCTTTTTGTGTAACGGAGAATAATATGTATAGTCTCTGCCCGTCGGGTATACCAGGCGCCAAGCATCCACCAAGGTCAAAGAGTTCAGCTGTGATTTAATTTTCTGAATAATAGAATATGAGATGCTAGACTTGCCATTAGAAGTATCCTGTAGGGGTACCAGTGGGATATTAAAATCCCCACCCAAAATAATACAGCCAGTGGCAAAGCCCTTTAATTCGTCTATTAAGTGACGACAAAATGCAAGATGGCCTGAATTAGGGAAATAAGCATTGGCCAGGGTAATCTCTTTATTATGCCACATTCCCTTGAGGAACAAAAATCGCCCCTTAGGGTCCTTGTATTGCTGGGACACTTTAAAGTTTGCATGTTTATGCAACAGAATTGATACACCTTTGCACTTAGAGTTAGGATTTGGCGCATGGTATACCTCAGGAAAGTGTCTATCAAATAATCTAGGGACAGAGGAGGATAGAAAGTGGGTCTCCTGTATTAACACAAAAGCCGGTTGAGCCTTTTTTAATTCTCTTAAAAGTGATACCCTCTTTTCCGGAATATTAAGGCCCCTTAGGTTGTGGGAGATCAGGGTAGGGTGTTCTCCTAATGAGGAATAGGCCATTTCAGCACAATGTCAATAAACCCCCAACCTACAACAGAAAAAAAATAAAAAAAAATAAAAAAAAATAAAAAAATAAAGAAAAAGTCTCCTGAAGGAACAGGGTAGATATATACAATTAACCAATCGAGCACTCCTCTACCACTGAAGAGGGGCTCCTCCAATTGTGTCTAACCCGGGGTACAAGGCCCGAAGATAAATAACCCTGTGAACCCCCGGGGTAGACACAGTGTGGGGTTTCCGTTTGTTCACACTGTCTGTTGCCAGTCACTGGGGGATGCTTTTTATGTATTGATTATCGCACGGATTTACACCATATTAGTTTATCTCTCTGGTTGCTTTACTGGTGGATCGGTGACTCTGTGGAGGATCGCTTCAAGAGACAGGCTCCATCCCAGCATATGCGATCCAGTGATTTCTGCTTGACTAGATCCGTTAGGATCTTCCATTCTGGTAAGGGTCAGCAAGCTTCAGTGATCATTGGACCCTGAGTTTTTCCTCACGTTTGCAGCAGTGTGCCAACACTCAGATTCGACACATTGTTGGACTATTATTTTTATTTCAATTTAGTAATTTGTTTTACACTTTTGGATATATATTGGATTCATACACAGCCTTCATATTGATTTAGATGGCATATGAAGGCCTTTTCACTCTTTAGCGCTACTCCACCGTTTGTTCTAGACTTGAGAAAACCTGCGCAAATCTAGTGGCTGGGGAAGAAACAGCAGCCTGCATGAGCAAAAGCACAAGCATGATAGAACAGCACACTGCTCCCAGTGGCCACCGGGAGAACAGACAGTCAGATCGCTCTCTTTTAAAAGAGAAACAGCAAACAAATGCAGATTCACCATTCCTCACTGCAGGGTACTGCTGGAATATCACAGCGACCCAATATTCACCCATCACGGTGGGTTGGTGTCATGCTAGACCTTTAAGGACAGGGTCCCCTCTGAACATAGGGTCCACTTCCTTGGACCAGTATTGCGTTCTGTGGTATAGCAATGTGACCAGGGTGCTGGATCCCAGGGCCCAGCTCTCCTAAGAGAAGCGTTACAGGCAAAACCTTGTTCTTCCGTACCGAGGCTTGGGTACCATCCACTTTTGTCTTTGTTTATAGACTTTTTTAATGGATCCGATAGCGTAGCTCTCTGACCCTGACCAGGCCATCAATGGAGCACTTTTTAGCAAACTATTAACCGTGACCAACACCTTAGACACTGGCGAAAAAACTAAGGTACTCCCTGTATGGGAGGGGTTATATAGGGAGGAGACTTCCTGTCTTGAATATGCCAGTGTCCATAACCTGAAGGTGGGTGTATAATCCATATAGTAATTACTATAGTGCTCTGTGTCCCGTGATGTACGATAAAGAAAAGGGGGTATACAGCACTAAATGTTATGTAATGCTGTGTTAAACACTGCACTACACTACACTACACTCACACTATACTGACACACTATACTCACACATTAAACTATAATGAAGTGCTGGCACTGTGCCCAAGTGCCGCTAGCCCCTGCCCTGGATTTGCAAAAAAAATTCAGAGACTGATTTAATAGACTTTTCTGCTGAGGAGGAACAGCCCTGTGAGCCTCCAGCAGAAGAGCTAGCATCAGGGCAGAGCACCACCGACCTCTGCCCAGCACCCACAGCACTTCCGGAGCTCCAGGGAGTCAAGGTCGGCAGATCTGCTCCCAGCAACAGGCCAATGCAGAGAAGCTCGAACTCACAGCTGAAGCATTGGCAACTGGACAGAGAGTCGAATGCCGCGTACACACCATCACTTTATGTGTTGAAAAAAAATTACGTTTTTAAAAACGTCACTTTAATTGACTGTGTGTGGGGGAAAACGTTGTTTTATGTCTTGTAAAAAACGACCAAAAAAAATTGAAGCATGCTTCAATTTTATGTGTCGTTTTTCAAAAGTGCACTTTTTACTTCACAGAAATTGACCGTGTGTAGCAAAAAACGTTGTTTTCTAAGACGTTTTTTCATCCACGCATGCCCAGAAGCTACTTATGAAGCAAGCTTCAATGGTAAAACGTGGTGGAACGTAACCTCACTTTGCAAGATCATTGTGAGAAAACGATGGTGTGTAGGCAACTTCGTCTTTGAAAATTGAAGTTTCAAAAACTTAATTTTTTACTTCACAGAAAGTGTCGTTTTTTTTCATCACATAAAGTGATGGTGTGTACGCGGCAGAAGACCTCTGACCCACACCAGAATCAGTTCTGTTGGAACAGGATGAGAATGTGGCAGTTCATCTTTACAGAGATGCAGGAAGTCAATGATACAGAGACAGGAGGAAGCTGTCCTCACTCCCCATTGGCAATCTGAGATTCAGGGAGGGCAGGAAGCCATTCCCCCTGTCCAGCGGCAGGCCAAGGACCAGGGAGAGGGGGTGGTGATTGTAAGAAAACCATTCGCTTCTGTCCGGTGCACACCAGTGCACATGTGCGCGCGCATGGGCGCCTGCAGATGCCAGACGGCCTACTTAAGGAAGTGCCCTGATCATTGCTGTTTGGTCTTCAGCTGTTCCTTGATATCCTGAATTCTGCTATTATCCTGCCTGATACCTGTTGCTGAACCTGGCTTGCCTTGGCTTGACCTTGCTTCTGGACTCTGCTTCTGTTCTGACTACTGGTTCCTGATTCTGCCTTCCCATTTGACCCTGCTTCTGCCTGCTGTCTTGTACCTTGCTGCCCACCTGCTACCGAACCCGGCTATCCTTGAGATTCTGCTCCCTGTTTGGCTTCGTACTATTATTCGAGTGTCTGCGACTGCAGTCTTGAGACCTGCTGCAACTTCTTGCTGCAATCCTGCCAGGAACCCTACACCACCTGACTTTCCAGTGCCCCTGTCCAAGCGGAGTGCCTCTTCAACACCTCATGATCCATGGTGCACAGCTGCCTATCCTGATCTGATGCTTCCCCTGCTTTTCCGAAGTCGCATCCTCTGCTACAGGTGTCCGGGTCTACTTCTGCAGGCACTCGTGTTCCTCCTGTCCCTCGGTTTCCTCTGTTCCACTGACCACAAGAATCTTGAATATTTGAGAGCAGCTAAAAGACTGAGACCCCGCCAAGCGAGATGGGCCCTCTTTTTCGCAAGATTCTGCTTCCATATTACTTATCGGTCTGGGTCTAAGAACGGGAAGCCCGATGCCCTTATATGTTCCAAGACACTGAGGTTTACCCCGAACCTGATACCATTTTACCTGCTAAAAAAATTATTTTGTTACAGACTGATCTCATCTCGCAAATCAAGACAGCAGTTCAGGATCATTCTCCTCCTCAGGAACTCCTCTTTCAGTTGAAAGAAGGTCTCTATTTTCATGGTGAGCAGATCTTTGTTCCTGAGCACTTACACACAGCAGTCCTTTACATGTGTCACGACCACCCCTTGGCAGGACATTTTGGAGTTCATAAAACCTCCAGTCTGGTTCTTCGCTCATTCTGGTGGCTGGATGTGATACAAGATTGCAGGGACTATATTAGGTCCTGCTCAACTTGTCTTTGAAACAAGTCCGATAGAGCCAAGAATTGGGGCCTGTTGGAACCTCTCTCTGTTCCTGATAAGTTATGGAGCATGATCTCTATGTACTTTATTGTCGAATTATCCCCATCTGAAGGATTCACCACCATTTTTGTAATTGTGGATCGGTTATCCAAGATTGCCCACTTCGTGCCCCTGAAAGGTACCCCTTCCGTGCTGAGACTGCCTCCTCTTTCATCAAGGAAACTGTATGTCTACACGGTATTCCTGCTAACATCACCTCAGACCGTGAGGTACAATTCACGTCCAGATTCTGGAAATCCTTGTGTGAAGTTTTGGGCATTAAACACTGTTTGTCGTCTGCCTACCTCTCTCAGACTAACGGGTAAACGGAGAGGACCAACCAAACCCTGGAGCTGTATTTGCGTATCTGCATTGTTTTTCCTTGTTTGCACAAGATGATTGGGCCTCTCTTTTGCCGTTAGCAGAGTTTGTATATAATACCTCAATATATTCTGAAATCAAACAAACTCCCTTTTTCGCAAACTATGGGTTTCACCCGACCTTCTTGCCTAATGTTCCCCAGGAATCTTTGGTCCCGGCAGTACAGGATCATCTGGAGTTCTGGAGGTCCAATAATCAGCTCTTGCAAGAAACTATCACTAAGTCCCAGGAAAATAATAAGAGGTTCTATGATAAGAGTAGAAGGGGCAACCTAGACCTTTAACCTGGAAATAAGGTATGGCTTTTCACTACGAACCTAAAGCTGGCTTGTCCCGCTAAGAAACTAGGACCAAGGTACATTGGCCCATTCCCAGTAAAGAAGAAGATTAATGCTGTAGCCTTCAAGCTCAGTCTGCCAGTGAGTTTGAGGATTTACCCGGTGTTTCACATGTCCCTCTTAAAACGGTCTGTGACTAATCCTTTTCCTGATCGAGAACCTGAGACCCCTGCCCCACTGCTTGTCGAAGGAAACAAAGATTTCAAAGTTGAATCCATCCTGGATTGCAGGAAGAGAAGGGGGAAAACCCAGTTCTTGATTAAGTGGAAGGGCTATGGCCCTGAAGATAACTCATGGGAGCCTTCCTCTAATGTATGTAGCGCTTCCCCCAGAGGAGCCGCTGGTTAGATTGGGACCTACTCTCGTTAATTAGTTCACCCCTTTTAATTGGCTCGAACCCTCCCTTGGCACACCAGATGAATGCAATAGTATTGTGACCCCCTACTTGACTGGGGCCACAATAACACACATAAAACATGCAATGGTAATACAATAGTATGGTCACCTTCTCCAGTTGGCGGCTCCCAGGAGTAAACACACCTCACACAATTAGTATAGTCAAACCAAAAGAATAGCTTTACTTTGCATATAGTAAAGAAGGCAAAGGGGTTTGAATACAAGTTAAATATGCACAACATACATAAACATTAGCAACAAAATGACTCTTTGCAATAGTCAACAAATAAAGAAAAGAAAAACCCAAACTAAGAGGTAATATAGTTAATTATCAGTTACAATAGGCAGTCTTTGCTCGCGAGCTCCCCTAGCGGGTAGTCCTGCAGAACAGCTAATGTAGAACTCTTTGCCAGGCCTGGGTCAAGCAACCCCCAAATGTCTCCTACGAACAAAGTTTATGTTGCAGCCGTTGGTGCACTTTTAGACTGTAATCAAAAAAGGGTAAAAGAGGGAATAAACTCAGCCAAACAGGGTATGACGAACTCCAATGCTGATGAACTGATCTCTAGTCAGTGTCAGTCAACTCGTGGCCTGCGGGTATGACTCTCAACTCTCTTGGCCTCTCTGGTTTAGTCAGAGATCAAACATGTGGTTTCGGTTTATGGAGTAACACTAAGTTATCAGCTGAAGTGAGGTTTGAAGTTTGGGCAGGTGCCCTCTCACCCGAACAGGCCCGATCCGCCTGAGTTCTTCACAAAGACGCGCCGATCAGTCCCTGCTCCGCAACACACGGTCTCTGGTCTCAGACTTTCCACTGTTACAATCATCAGCTGGCGAGCTTCTCCGGTCTTCTAGGACACAAGCTGGGCACCCTTGGTCTTGCTTCCCTCCAGGCGGTTGGTCTTCCGGTGAATCCAGGCCCAGGCTTCAGGCCTAGCAGCTCGGCTGTGCTGCTCTCCACAGCTCCGCAGAGGAGAAGATGCAGGTCCCGAGAGTCAGCTCCTCCTTTCCTTTAAGTAACCTCCCCCATAAGTCTGTGCGGAGGTATCATGTGCTCCAGGAAGGCAAGGCATTGTGGGAAATGTAGTCTATTTCTACTAATTGTCGATGGAGTCCATATCTCCCAGTACTTCCGATCCCACAATGCATGGCTTCTAAAAAGATATCAACACATATATACAAATATAACTAGAGCACCAGTGGGGATTCAGGCTATCAGTAGTCCATGATAGTGTGACCCCACTACATGTAAATGCTTCACGATTAATTCATGCCTATCTTCGTCTCCACCCTGAAAAGATATCCCTAGTAGGAATCCAGAGGCTGCCTGTAAGGGGGCAGTGTAAGAAAACCATTAGCTTCCGTCCGGTGCGTACCAGTGCGCTTGTGCGCGCACTGATGCCTGCAGATGCCTAGGCGTGCCAATTTGCAAGTGCAGCGGACTGCATGCACGCGCAGGAGTACGTCCCTAACACCAATTGGTGCCAGACGGATTATCCTGCCTGATACCCATTGCTGAACCTGGCTTGCCTTGACCTTGCTTCTGGACTCTGCTTCTCTTCTGACTACTGGTTCCTGATCCCAGCTTCCCATTTGACACTGCTTCTGCCTGCTGTCTTGTACCTTGCTGTCCACCTGCTACTGAACCCGGCTATCCTTGAGCGTCTCCGCGTCTCACGCCCCCCCCCCCTCAGCAGCAGACCGAGTCCTGAAACAATATAGGACACTAAGCTGAATATTTTTAGGCTTCCTTCACACCAGCAATTACCTGCATCAGCAGATTCTTGTGGCTGGAGTGACAGATTTATATGAGCACCAGCCACTCAACCTGTAGGAAGTAATGACAGGCTGACAGGAGCCAGGAGCCATAACATGTATTTGCAAGTAGTTACTTGCAGTTAGGGACAAATGTCAAGAACTAGATGCAGATTTCTGGGTCCAGTGTCACCCATCCATCCCTAACCGCATGTAATCACTGAGTGCGAATAGTAATGACTTCTTAATGGGTCATGGCTATGTACAGGCTGAGCGTCCGCAGCCGCTCACATACACTTGTCATCCCAACCACGAGAATCTTCTGGAATCTGGTGTATGCAGTTAATCACACATGTGAAGGAGGCATAAAAAAACAATATATTTTAAAGTGGTTGAAAAATGAACAAAGCATTTTCTTCTATTGTGTGTACTTGCCTCTATCCAAAGCACCTAGTGTGATTTGTGTCTCCTCTCTCATTCCTCTGTTATCTGCATGACTCACTTCAGACAGACAATGCCGACACCACACAAACCCAAAAGATGGCCCTGCCTCCAGCATACAGAACGTGATTGATAGCCTCACCTTTTGCATGTTTCCCTATGAGATTGTGTGTGAGGGGGTGTGTTTATTCCCTCCACTCAGGTCTTAGATTACACTGTGTAATATCAGATCCCCACCCAATGCCCTGAAACTCAGACAAGCAGTGTAATGTAGTGATGTGGATGTAGAAGAGAGAGGGCCGCAGATAAACAGGTACATGTTATGTAGGTATATTTGTTTACCACCTGAGGCTAGTCACTTTAGTGGATTTATATAAGGGTTTACAACCACTTTTAAAAAACAACCTTCCTATTTAAACCAGGAAATTGTTGGAACCTCTGCCATGTGTTAAAGTGTATCTAAACTCATATCAGGCTACCAGTCCTTAGATGTGGTGGGTGCATTAGTGTTCTTTTCTCAAGCTTTGTTTCCTTTATTTTCACCTGGTGGTAACACAACTCCTGACTTGCATTGACAATGCTCTTTCACCATACTGAAACAGGACAGAACCACACAAACCTCCCTCTCTTTTCCTATCCATAACATGGACATGCAAAGTCCTCAGAGAGAGCAGGAAACTAACAACAAATAACAATCAGTACAGGCAGAGGCATAGAACATTGTAATTCATCAGCTGACAAGATTTGTGGCAAGATCAACAGATATTTTTACACTTATTAAATAGATATAACAAAACACTTTTAAACCTTAAGTTCAGCTTTACAGAAAAAATGAAAAGGTGAACTAACTGCGTTCATCCTCCCCACCCCCTGCCCCTAGTCCCCGTTGTACTTACCTCCAGAGATCCTGAGCTGTCAGGGCTCCCGAAGCCAGTCCATTGGTCCAAGGATTTTATATCATGCCCCCACAATGACCTTCTCCTAGCACACTCTGATCACGGATGCTGAATGTGAACAAACTGGCTAGTGATGCTGGCTAAGGTCACTGGCAAAATATTTGTTCAATGACATTACCCAGAATTCCTGGCGGTTTGTTTGCAATTTGAAATAATGCTGCCACTAAATAAATAGCTTTCTGTTGCAACAATCAGAGGTCCAGGAGGATGGGTGAACTGGCCAAAATCTGGCCATTAAATAGGTTTGGCCACCTCTTATACAGGGCTAGAGAGGAGTCCTAGATGCCATTCCAGTGCTGGCGACTTGGATGCTGAAGGAATCCTGTCTCCTGATCGAGATGCTTGAACTCCATATGCTTTGTTGTCTCTAAAACTCTGATACCTCCCAGCTTGAGGATCATTTGATCTCGATTTAGTTGGACAGTGCCACAGCAGTGCTGTATATCAACCATCAAGGAGGACCCAAAAGTCTCGCTGCAGCAAGAGAAGTAGAAAACATTTTGTCCTAAGCAGAACTTCATATTCCAGCCTTGTCAGCCGTTCAAATCACAGGGATGGACAATTGGCAGGCAGACTACCTCAACCAACACTGAGATGCTCTGGTGACTCTATGGGATCAGTGATCTACACCTATAATTCCCTAAAAAAACACTTTACTTGTCTACCTTGTAGGATCAAGGAGAACATTTCAGTTATACTCATAGCTCCAAACTGGCCCAGGAGGATGTGGCATTCCTACCTGATCAAACTGCTGGCAGATATCCCATGGGCTTTTCCAGATCAACCAAACCTTCTATCTCAAGGACCGGTTTACCACTCTGCTTCACGGTTGCTGGCTTTTTAATGGCATGGCTGTTAAAGCCCAGGTTTTGATAGACAGGGGCCTCTCTGAATGAATAATTCCCTAAAAGCTGGGAAGTCATCCTTATACAAGGTCTACTATTGTACATGATAGGCAAAACTCTGTGGGACATATCCTGACCTTTTTGTAATAAGGCCTGGATCAGCATTTGACTCAGATTTTTTAAATCCAAGGCCCTGTGATTTTATTCCAAATAACATTAATCTCCACTTTCTTGGTTATGACTTTTCTATAGGGTGTCTGTCCCCCTGAGCAACTACCTGTGACTTAAATTTGGTTCTTGACTGTTTGTCATCATGACCAAGGAAAAAATATGATACTGCGCTGAAACTAACTAAAAAACAATTCTAAATGTATAAGCTGCAACAAAAATTGTGATATACACACAATAAAATCAAATACAAAACAGATAAGTTGCGCTAACCAAGAGTGAATGAGGAATATCAATATAGTTGATATAATTAAATTTCCCCAGACGACGTCACATACTGACGAAACGTACGTCGGGAGGAGGAGACGCTTTGACGTGCTGCGTCTAGGTCCAGAGGACGGGCGTTCGTAGTAGCCGGCCGGCTCGAAATTACATGCTGTTTTTATCTGTTTTTATGTAAGTGATATCTACCATATTAAATTGTTTCCTTACGGTACATCACTATGTGGAATTCCTCTTTTTTATGGTGACCTATTTGGCTACACTGTACGAGGGAGTCGTTTGCTTTTGTTTGATACGTTCTGAAGTTAACCCCTAAAGGCCCTGGCTGGGTTTGGCCACAAGCTCCATATTTTCATTTTGTCTGGTAAGAGTCCCCTTTATTCGGTGATTCCTTTTGGTGGAGGCTTTCCCTTGGTGTGCCTGTATTCGTGATACCTACGGTACATCACTATTTGTTGCCTGCATATTTATTTTCATGTTCCTCGGTTTCCGGATCTATCCACCTACATTGGAGGAATACCATTCGGACTTCCAGTAAAGACCCTAGCTGGGGAATTCAGCTGCAAGCTTTCTTTGCTTGCCCCTCTGGTAAGCTCATAGACATTTACCCATTTATCACACCGGTGGAGGATTTTTTGTGTGTTCAGTCACGGGCACAACTTCATTCAACAATCTATTCACAATTTATTCACTTATGAACTTTTTATTGTTATTTTTATTTTTATTATACACTGTATCATTCATGATTTTTTGTATATGGACACTATTTAATTATATCAACTATATTGATATTCCTCATTCACTCTTGGTTAGCGCAACTTATCTGTTTTGTATGTCATCATGACCAGATTGTAAGCTCTAACGAGCAGGGCCCTCTGATCCTGCTATATAAATCCTGTATAATAATAATAATGACCACCTCAAAGAACATATGATCTATTTTTGCCCCCAGTTAAGTTTTTAAGCTTTTACTATACATAAACTGATATTGATACTTGCCCCAATTTGATCATATACAGCAGTGGTTTCCAAACTGCGGCCCTGGGGCCAGATGCGGCCCTTTGCCTACCTTTATCCGGCCCTTGGGTCACTACTTCCAAAGATACAAGACACGATTCTGCCAACTGATACCAGCAATGAAGCACAATATCTCCCACTGAAACCAATAATGGGACAATATTCCTCCCACTGATACTAGTGATGGGGCATTATTGTTTCAAATGATACCGATGATGGGGTATTATTCCAACCCTCCCAATGATACCAAGGGGCACTGTTCCTTCCATTTAAACCATGGGTCTTCAAACTACGGCCCTCCAGTTGTTCGGGAACTACAATTCCCATCATGCCTAGTCATGTCTGTGAATGTCAGTGCGTTACAATGCCTCATGGGATGTGTAGTTCTACAACAGCTGGAGGGCCATAGTTTGAGGATCCCTGATTTAAACCAATGACTGGCCACTATTCTTGCCAATGATGGGGTACTGCTTCTCCCCCAATACCAATTATGGCGATGTTTACTTCCAATGATGCCAAGAAAATTTCCACTACCAATGGCCATAGTCCGGCCCCCCTAAAGTCTGAAGGTCAAAAAACTGGTCCTTTGTTTAGAAAGTTTGGAGACCCCTGATATACAGCATAATATAATAAAATACTTTAGCTTCCTTAGGCTTGGATTACTACAGACAATGTAAGTTATGATGTAGTGGTATGCATGGTGTTCTGTTCCCTGTGCCACCCAGTTGAGAAAGTAGTTTATCTCCTAGATCACTTTCCTAAATCTGACCAAACATTAAACATGAATGAAAGCAGTGGGCCATTGCTAATCTGTTGATTATAGGCTGGCTATAGATAGGTCTCAGCAGGCTAATGGCAAAAAACAAAAAAAACAAATGGGTTCCCCCACCCACACAAGCATGGTGTATAGAGGAATTCTCACCACTGTGCCAGTGTTTTCTGACCATGGGACTCCTTTTGCTGAAGCTGCTGATCAAGAAAACATTTCCAACAAACCCATTCAACAAAAGTTCATCATTTGATTAAATTCTGTCAAACAGAAGCGACCGCACGTGGATGGAAATTCAGCTGGTCCCTGTTGAACTTGACGAATTTTCGAACAATTTATGGCCAGCTTAGACATGCTACTTGCCTGACTGTCATGACTCATGACAATGCTTTAATACTTTCTCAGTGGCTGTAATCTGGAACAAACATAAAGATAAGGAATTCTGACTTATTCCTGACCTTCTTTTGCTACATAATTGTTCTGGTGACTCTACAATCCCAAAGTCAGACACAGCGAGGCACTTAAGAATTTTAGAAGAATATCAGAAATTACCTCCCACAGATACTTTTAAATCAGATGGGCCCAGATTCAAGTAGAATCGCGCAATATTTGCGTGGGCAAAGAGCAATTTTTTTTCTCTGCGCCCACGCAAATATTGCGCTTTGCCCGCGATTCACGGAGCAGTTGCTCCGTAAATTGCGCGGGCAATATGCTAAGCAGCCGGGCGCAAGGCTGCCTAATGTAAATGATCCCGCCGGGGGCGGGAATCATTTAAATTAGGCGCGCTCCCGCGCCGAGCGTACAGCGCATGCTCCGTCGGGAAACTTTCCCGACGTGCATTGCGGCAAATGACGTCGCAAGGACGTCATTTGCTTGTAAGTGAACGTGAATGGCGTCCAGCGCCATTCACGGTTCACTTACGTAAACTACGTTAAATTTGAACGTCGCGAGCGGGAGGCGCAGCTATACTTTATAATTGGCTGCGCCTGCTATTAGCAGGAGCAACCTTATGCTAAAGGCGCCGTACGGAAACTCCGTACCTTGCGTAGGCAGGGCCCGCGCAACTTTTGTGAATCGGTGGTAGTATGCAATTTGCATACTACACGCCGATCACAAAGGCCGCGCCCCCTAGCGGCCAACACAAGAATGCAGCCTGGGATGTGAAGGCATAAGGAGGCTTATGTTTGTCACATCCTAGGCTGCATTCGGTGTAACGAGGTTCCTGAATCAGGAGCACTCGTTACACCGGAGCAAGTAAGCACTTGCGCCGCGCAACTATGGTTGTGCGGGCGCAAGTGCTTCTTGAATCTGGGCCATTGTTTTTAGAAATGAAGTTGTGGCCATCTCATAATATATAAACATGTGCCTTGATTTCAAAGTTATGGAAATTGGCCACTGATAAATGCATCATTTACACAGCTAAACTGATTAGGGTTAAAGTAGATTAAAACCCAATCACTTAAATATCATATGAACATGGGCATGGTAATGTAATTTGAATTTGTTTTCTTTTCAACAATTTATCTGCAGCATTCATTAAAATAATACCTGTTGATCCTGCCATGAAAGTCCTTGTTGACATCACATTCTCCCTATCTGTTATTTGCTCTCTTGCATTACCACACTAGGTTTCAGTGGGGACTACAAGCAGCCATATCAACACCTGGCCCTGAGCAATAATATGAAACCCCCATTTGAATAAAGGAAGAAAGTGGCAGAGAAAAAGGAGAGATGAGGTGCAAAAAAGGATGAAGAATTCTAAGTACAGTATTTTGTTAAGAAATCAGCATCTGGTGGGACAATTATATGGTTTGGATAATGTACTGTATATTGTCTGACATTGGGGTTGAAGTCAATGCTCTCAGTTATCTAATGATGAGCAGAAGATTAGAGCTGGTGAGCCTCAGATCTGTAAATCTTAGACCCCTTTAACACTGAGCTCTTTCAGGCATTTTAGCACTAAAAAATAGTGCCTGTAAAGCACCTTATGCCTCCCCACAGTGAAAGCCCGAGTGCTTTCACACTGAGGCAGTGCTCTTGCAGGACAGGAAAAAAAGTCCTGCAAGCAGCATCGTTGGGGGGCGTGCAGGAGGGGTATATACACCACTCCCAAAATGCCATGCCTATTGAAATGAATGGGCGGAGCCGCCGAAGCGTCTGCAAAGCCATTCAGCAGCGCCGCAACACAGGCACCTTTAACCCTTTCTTTGTCCGCTAGCAAGGGATAAAAGTGCCCCGCTAGCGGCCGAAAAGCACCGCTATAACAGCGGTAAAGCACCACTAATACTAGCAGTACTTTACCGCTAATGCCGACACCCCCCCCAGTGTGAAAGTACCCTTACTGAATTTAGTAAAACATTGAAACAAAGCCGGCAGGTTTCCAGCTCTGGCTGGCAAAGAAACAAAATCAATAAAACCTTGTTAAACATGAGCTTCAGATTGTATATGAGCAGTATGCACAGCAAGTTGTTATAAAGCATTTGTCATGTTTTTTTGTGAAACTTGGCTTGTCTACAGCTTGGTTAAAGGGAAAGTCAGCATTCCTATTAAAGCAAGGGTCTGAACTTTAACTAGATGGCATTTAGTTTGCTGAAGCACTGTGATGCATAAACAATTACGTTTTTTTTCATAAAATGCTGTTTTCACATTTTTCATTCCTTTAGTATTCCAGTGCTCCTGATCTGCAACTTCTAGAAGGCACTTCCTGTCTATTTGGTTTAAAGTCATTACAAAGGGCAAGGGCACTCTTCATATCTGGAGGAAATAAGGTTTAACCTCCACATACAGAAAGGTTTCTTCACAGTAATGCTGCGTACACACGATCGGATTTTCCGATGGAAAAAGTCAGATGGACTTGTTTCATCGGAAATTCCGATTGTGTGTGGGCCCCATCTGACTTTTTTCCATCGGAGTAAAAAAATAAAACATGTTTTAAATTCTTCCGATGGAAAAAAATCCGATGGGAAATTCCGATTGTATGTGTAGAATTCCGTCGGAGAAAAGTCGACGCATGCTCGGAAGCATTGAACTTGATTTTTCTTGGCTCATCGAAGTGTTTTACGCCACCCCATTTTGGATGGTCGGAATTAATCTGACAGTGTGTAAGCAAGACTGATGGAAGTCAGCTTCATTGGAATTTCGATGGAAAATTCCATCGGAATTTCCGATTGTGTGAAAAAGAGCTGTGAAAATATGGAATAGACTCAGTTCAGTAGATTGTTTCGAAAAAAGGGCTGCATCCCAAAGTTCACAAGAAATAAAAAGATGTTAATAAGTATAAGTAATAACACCAGAGATTGTTGATCCAGAGACATCTGAGTGTCTTCTGGGGAACAGAAATAAATCTATATTTCCCCTGCTGGACCAAATTGGATCATGCATTAGGCTGCTTTCACATTTTAGCCTTACCAGCGGAAGAAAAACGTATGACCATCAAATCCTATGGAGCTTTTCACAGCACTCAGTTGTGGATCAGTTGCCTTTTTAAAAGTCCTGCTTGATGCATTTTTGGTGCAGGTTTGCTGCGGTAAAATAAAGGCAGCTAAAATGCACCTTCCCATTGAAATGAATGGAAAACACATCAAAGACAATAACAAATGCACACACACAAGGTTTTTTTTGTGTGTTTTTTGAAGTCACATGTACTGTTTTTACAGGTGCAATGTGCACCAGAAATACATTTTTGCAACAAAACAATTGTGGGTATATGATTCTGTATATGAAGATTTTCTATTTATTTATTTTTTCTATTAATTGAACTGGATGGACTTCTAACTATAAATGCTCAATCCAGCATTAGCTACACATCATTTCTCTGGGCCAGAACCTGTGTAATGTTTATCAGTTCAACTACTTGTAGTGTTCATGTAGGAACATAAGTCAGAGACAATTGTCACCCTATATCAGAAATCACTTGCACAGTTACCTTAATGATAAGATCACCAGGTATTTAAATGAAAACTGTAGATTTAAGAAGATTGAAAACAACTTTTGAAATAATATTAACATGTTAAATTTCATATGAGATTTTATTGATAGGATTTAGATTTTAAGATTACAAGGCCTAAGGGCTGTTGGGAGTCAGGTAACAGCTAATTTCTTCATATCAGCCAATATACAGATTATTAGTGAGAGTGGAATTATTTCTAACAGTCTAACAGAAGATTAACACTGTATATAACAATGGTGTTTTACTCTTTTACTTTATGTGTCTATAGCTAGGACTTATAGTAAAGTTTTTCCATCCAGAAAGCTATTACAGATTAGAGTCATCCGGGCTTTCTTTTTGTAATTAATTAAATGCCATGACAAGCTATTGAAGGATTAAATGTAATTACAAGACAATAATACTTCACAAGTATAGCCAATTCAAAATCAGTAAAGCTCCATTGGGTGCTAATGACAAAATTGCTAGAATACAACGTACAGTATTGTGCAATATTAGGTTTCATCTTAGTCCATTAAGATCACAGTTCAGTCAGCTTCAGCAATGTTGCTGTTTTATTGGTCCCATTGAATCAATGCTTCTGACCATGTTTCGCCCTTACTGGTTTATTCACTTGGAAACTAAAACAGTATATTACCCATGACTACATGATTATTGATTATTGGTAGCTCCCTTTTGGCTTTTTCTATTTTATGTACTCTTCTAAAAGCTTTCAATTACACAAAAGAGACAACTGGGGATGAGTTATATTTTCACACAATTCAAACGATTGCATAAAAAATATATGACCATGTCATGTTTTCCATGTAAATATAATCAATATTCCCCAATAGTGGGTCATTGATCAGAAAGGTAGGGAAATTGTAGATAATTCCTTTTGCTCTTTGCTATTAAGGCAGATGTTAACCAATGTCAAATGAGCCATTTTAAATATTTTAATTTACATGCATAGTCAAGAGCAGTGGTTCTCAACCCTGTCCTCAAGTACCCCCAACAGGCCATGTTTGCAGGTTTTCCTTTATCTTGCACAGGTGCTTTAAATCAGAGTCAATGGCTTGGTATTTTGGACAGCTAATTTATCTAAAAGAAAATCCCAAAATATGGCCTGTTGTGGGTACTTGAAGACAGGGTTGAGAACCACTGATCAAGAGGATGGGTCCGCTGGTGAAAAGTGATTTTTCAAAGGTTTGATAGTTCCTTATGATAAAGCCCACAAACCCTTTGCCCAACCTAAAAGTAATAAAGGCAGCAATGAGTTTATTTTAACTTCTTTTTAACTTTGAACTGTGTAGAAATAGGCCACCCAACTTATAAATTACAGAGAGCAAGGCCAGCTGACATGAGCTCTTAAAACAGCCATCTATTCCAGAATCTTGATGCAGCAGTTCGTGTTGCTGTTTTTGTTTTGTTTTTTGTATGTATTTGCTTGTTTTTATCACTTTTCAACTGTTAGCTCTCTTACTGATAAATAGGTAAATAGCCTGATGCCAAAGGAATGTGTTGCAAAAGTTCATCTGGGACTTCTTATATATCTTTCATTGAAATAAAATGTGTTAAAATGCCAACTTTATCAATCCTCATAAGCCTAAAACTACAGATGAGTCCTAAAATGTATAAAAAAAAACAAAAAAACAACAACATTCTGAGTTTAAAAGTCAGCATTCTGAATTTTTAAAAAGAAATTCTGAGGATGGCCGCAAGTTTCAATTTCAGAATTCTGACTTTTGAAAATTAGAATTTTGTTTAATACATTTTAGGATGGTCCCAGAGGCTCAAGAAGCTGACAAGAGAAGGAAAATGGATGTTAAAAAAACAATGCTGTAGGAAAGGATAGGTCTCCTGTTCTCATGGGCTAGTAATAGATGCACCCCTTATAACTATGGTTAAAGGTCAACATAACCATTCATTTATACAACCATTTGCAATAAATCATCAAGAATTTAATCTATATATGACCCTCATTACAAGAAATATCTAGTGACAATCTAACTTTAGTCCAAACATAAAAGCTAAATTGTAATTACACATCAGAATTTTTTTTTTAAACTAAGTCAAGACAATGTACTTACAATGTTATGAATCCTAAATATAACTGAAAATGATGCTTTGAATGTATGACTTGCTCTTTTAGAAGTTTTTTATAATGATAATTCCTAAATGATGTATTTTTATGGTGGTTTTGAATCCCTGTGTCTTCTAGAGGTGCTCAGTGGTGGGATTTGATCATTGAGGATGTCCTGTCCTTTTATATGTCCCAGAAAAGCCCAGACAATCCCGATTGTATTACCAGTCCACAGTTGTCTCTAAGGTATAATTAGATCTTAGAACACAAAACAATAACATCCTTTTCTAATTGGCAATGGAGTATGGCAAAATTAAATCTCACAGATGTCACTGAGTTGTTAAGAATGCATGGAGGATTCACACTAAATGCATTATTATCTTTCCTCAATATTTATTCATAGTTCATTATATGTACATCAAATATATACTGTATGTGTGTTATTTAACCTCTTGCCTACTGGGAATTTAAACCCCCCTCCTGCCCAGACCAATTGCCAGCTTTCAGTGCTATCACACTTTGAATGACAATTACTCAGTTATGCACCACTGTAACCATATGAATTTATTGTCTTTTTTTCATACAAATAGAGCTTTCTTTTGGTAGTATTTAATCACCACTGGGTTTATTTTTATTTTTTTTGTGCTATAAATAAAAAAAGACCAAACATTTTGGGGAAAAAACAAAATTTTCTCTGTTTCTGTTAGAAAATTTTGCGAATTAGTAATTTTTCTTCCGAAATTTGGCCAAAATGTATACTGCTACATTGCTTTGGTAAAAATACAGACTGATGAAACTGAACTTCAGTCCGTTTTCATCGGTTTGGACCGATGGTGTGTACGTGGCCTGACACAGCCTTGCCACATACAAAGGCCCAACATGCAAGGAGTACAGTCAGGTGTTCTAGGGACACAGCATGCACATACCAAGAATTACACCCAAAATACATTCTGCTGAGCAAATGGTAAACAAAAGATTACCTGTGTGTAGCGCCTGGCTATTTTCAGAGCCGGTGCTATTGTAAATTTAGAGGGAGTTCAGAGAGGTAGTTGGCTCTGAACCTGTTTATTTGGTTAAATTTAGGGCCTCTGCTCCAGTTTTGGCTGTGCTGTTTGTGCATACTGTCATCGTCTGGGGAGTGTGTTCCCGCCCCAGGCTGACAGGTGGCAGCAGTGCATGCTGTGCATGCTGGGAAGGGGTATTTAAAGGGCAGACACCATTGGTTCGGGGGCGCTGTGTTCCCGCCCTTGAGCTGGGCAGTCGTCCCACCACCCCCGTGTGTGGCCCTGCTGGCCAGGGTGTGTGTGTGTGTCGCAGTGTTCCTGGTTCCGGAACCACGTTGGTCCGGAGCACATTTATCTAACTTGTGGATCCAGTGAGTCGACTGGGTCCCTATTTTGCCAAGTGGTCCTGGGCTGTCCGTCCAATTGGAGGAGGCTGACTGATAAGGAACCTATCTGGGCGATACCGAGCACAAGGCTGGTGTTTCAGGAGAGGCCTGTCTATTCATGTCATGACCCGGGTTGTATTCGAACCGGGATCTTCCTGGTCTCTTAAACCAAAGCCTTACCTGTTGTGCTACAGAAGAGATCTAGACTTTGGGAATGTCCTTACTGTGTTCAACACTACATCATACTCTCTAGCTCCACCTGCTGCCAGCTGTGGACAATTCTCAATCTGGACAGCCTTTAAATAGGAAGTGAGGTCATCACTCAGTGCCCGTTTATTTGGATTTCTTCCCTGGGTGTTTTGACTTCAGTGATCTTCCTTGTATTGAACTCCTGCCTGATATCCCGACTATTCTACAGCCTGCTGATTTTGTACCTTGCCGCCAGATCGTGAATGACCTTAGCCTGCCTGACTCTTCTCCGGATTTTGATTGTGAACTATTTGCCTGACGACGCTTTGCCTGGATCTCAAGCACACTACTTCCACTTCGGACACTACCTTTTACAGGTACCTTACATAATAAACGGGCCACAATGGCAGTGGACCCTGCTGAGATTGTTAAGGCGATTACACGTCAGGGACAATTGATCGGAGCTCATGAACAGCATCTTTCTTCCCTGGACGCCAAGTTAGATGAACTTTGCACCATGCTCAAATCTTGTTTGCCTGGTTCCTCTGCAACGGTTCAGACTCCGGATCCTACTCCTGCTACGGTCCAACCCGCCTCTTCTGTACCACCAAAACTTCCCTTGCCTGACAAGTTTGGTGGTGATACTGAGGACTGCAGAGGCTTTTTAAATGTTTGCCGTTTGCATTTCCGCAACAACCCTGTGACTTTTAGCACTTCGTCTGCCAAAGTGACTTTTGTAATTTCCTTGTTAAAGGGGAAGGCCCTGGCCTGGGTCTCTCCTTATTTGGAACGCAACGATCCTGTACTCCAAGATGCTGAAAAATTTCTGGCCTCTCTCCAGATTGTATTTGACAAGCCAGGTAGAGTTTCTGCAGCTGAGTACTCCCTCTTGGACATACAACAAGACACCAGATCTGTGGCACAGTATGCTATTGAGTTCCGTACCCTTGCTGCTGAAACAAATTGGGACTCAAGGGCATTACGTACAGCCTTCCGAAAAGGTCTTACGGATCGCATCAAGGACGAATTAGTCTATAAGGATCTCCCAGAAGACCTTGAGAAATTCATAGAGCTGTGTGTTCGTCTGGATGTCCGGTACCATGAAAGATGCCAAGAGAGACTTAGAGCCCGCAAGTTTCCTAGGCCAGTTTACCGTTTGGCCCCTAACTTCCAAGCACCACCTCAGCCAGAACCTGAAACCTCTGTTGAACCCCAGACACCTGTGGAACCCATGGAGGTGAGCCGTCTCCACCTAACTGAGTCAGAGAAACAAAGGAGGCGTTCATTGGGCCTATGCCTGTACTGCGGACTTAAAGGACATTTAGTATCTGTCTGCCCCTCTCGTCCAGTAAGGCAGGGTCTAACCAGTGTTGGAGGAGCTGGCTTAGACCTTACAGGTAGATCCTCCAAGACCAAGATTACTGTTCCGGCTACTATCCATTTATCTTCTAAGCTTGTTTTCTGTGAGGCTTTTGTGGATTCCGGAGCTGCGGGTATATTCTTGGACTACACTTTTGCAAGAAAGAACAACATCCCATTTGTTCCTAAGTCTAGACCCCTGAACATTACCACCCTGAATGGACAGCCCTTGGGAGATGGTATTGTGAAATTCGAGACTACAACAATCACCCTGCAGGTAGGCCTCCTCCACAAAGAGGAAGTTGTCTTGTCTCTTATTGATTCTCCGCTTCTGCCTATCATCCTTGGTTACCCATGGTTACAACTTCACAACCCCTCTTTTGATTGGGAAAATGGAGAACTAACCTCCTGGGGATCGTCCTGTCGCCTTCGCTGTTTGTCTCAACCCAAAAGACTTTCTGCTTGCATGTTGGCTCCTGTGACTATCCCACCTACCTTGCCTCGTGAATACCATGACTTTGCAGACGTATTTTGCAAACAAAAGGCAGAGGTGTTACCTCCACATCGTCCTTTTGACTGTACAATTAAATTGATTCCCGGAGCACCTCTTCCCAAAGGAAAGACCTACCCCCTGTCTCTGCCCGAACAAAACTCTATGGAGGAATACGTAAGAGACAACTTGGAAAGAGGTTTTATCCGACCCTCTTCTTCTCCAGTAGGAGCAGGTTTCTTCTTCGTTGAAAAGAAAGATGGGGGCCTTCGACCATGCATAGACTATCGGGGGTTAAATCAAATCACCGTAAAGGACTCCTACCCTTTGCCACTCATTCTTGAACTATTTGATCTACTTAAGGGGGCTGTTATATTCTCCAAGCTAGACCTACGAGGGGCTTATAACCTGATTCGAATTAATGAGGGGGACGAGTGGAAGACAGCATTCAACACTCGTAATGGACACTTTGAATATTTGGTCATGCCATTTGGCTTGTGTAACGCACCTGCTGTCTTTCAACGTTTCATGAATGAAATTTTTCATGATTTCAGCAACCATTTTGTGATCATCTACTTGGACGACATTTTAATCTTTTCCAAGACTCTTCCAGAGCACATCTCGCATGTGAAACAGGTATTACAACGGCTTAGAGAAAACCATCTTTATGCAAAAATCGAGAAATGCAGTTTCCATCAAAGCTGTATTCCTTTCCTTGGGTACATCATAAGTGCTGACGGTTTCCAAATGGACCCTCAAAAACTTTCCGCTGTCTTGCAATGGCCCCAACCGACCACTTTAAGAGGACTCCAAAGCTTTTTAGGATTTGCAAATTACTACAGACGCTTCATTAAGAGTTTTGCCTCCATTGCGGCACCCCTTACTGCCATGACTAAGAAGGGTACAAATTGCAAGGCGTGGTCTTCAGAAGCAAAATCAGCTTTCCAGCGATTAAAGGACATGTTCAGTAAAGCTCCAATTCTTCAGCATCCAAATCCTGACCTCCAGTACATTGTTGAGGTTGATGCTTCTGAGGTTGGAGCAGGTGCCGTACTCTCCCAGAGACAGCCAAAGTCTGGTAGAATCCATCCAGTAGCTTTTTTCTCTAGAAAGTTTTCTCCGGCAGAGATGAATTATGATGTTGGGAATCGAGAACTACTGGCCATCAAATTGGCATTGTCTGAATGGCGACATCTTCTGGAAGGGGCTTCCAAACCTTTTACTATCCTCACGGACCATAAAAACCTACTGTATCTTCAGACTGCTAGACGTCTGAACTCACGTCAGGCTCGATGGGCTCTGTTTTTCTCCCGTTTTAATTTTGTCCTTTCTTACGTTCCAGGGCATAGAAACAAAAAAGCCGATGCTCTTTCCAGACAGTTCGCTTCCTCTGAAGAAGATCAACCAGCCGAGCAGTATATAATCCCACCTCACAAAATTGTCGCACAGATCTCTACGGCCCTTTCCCAACAGCTACAAGAAACCCAGAATCGTGTTCCCCAGGGCTTGAAGATACCACCAGGTCGCCTGTACGTAGCCCCTAGTCTCAGAAAACCTATACTCCTCTGGGCACATGATGGCGTGTTATCCGGTCATCCTGGTGTCACCATCACTCTTAAGACCTTGCAGCGTCATGTCTGGTGGCCTCGTATGAAAAAGGATGTTACTGACTATGTGGCTGCCTGCCCAACTTGTGCTGCTAATAAAGTACCCCGCACATTACCTGCTGGACTGTTACATCCACTTCCGGCACCTCGCCAGCCTTGGACCCATTTGACCATGGACTTCATTGTAGACTTACCCAAGTCCGAGGGCATGACTGCTATATGGGTCACAGTGGATCGCTTTTCCAAAATGTCTCATTTTGTGCCGATTCCGGGATTACCTACAGCGAAAGCACTGTCCACTCTTTTCCTTTCCCATATTGTAAGACATCATGGCATACCTACCAATGTCATCTCAGACCGCGGATCCCAGTTCGTTTCCCGATTCTGGAGAGCATTCTGCAAGAAACTGGGAGTAACGCTCTCACTCTCTACCTCACATCACCCTCAAACTGATGGTCAAACCGAACGCATGAACCAGACCCTAGAAACCTACCTTCGACATTATGTCAATGCCTTACACTCCAACTGGTCTGAGTATTTGCCTTTAGCTGAGTTCGCCCTAAATTCCCGTTGGCACAGTGCTCTTCATACCACACCATTCTATGCAGCCCTAGGCTATCACCCTCAGACTTTTCCCCTACTTCAGCCTTCTTCTGGTGTACCAGCAGCAGATCAGCGGGTGAAAAATATTCTACTACATTGGAAGAAGATTCGTTTATTACTACGGAAGTCAGCAGGCAAGTACAGGCTTTTTTCCAACAGACGAAGACGCCATATACCTCCATATGTGGTGGGGGACAGAGTTTGGCTATCAACCAAGTATGTGAGACTGAAACAACCTTCTACCAAATTGGGCCCTCGATTCATTGGTCCTTACAGGATCATTGCTCGAGTTGGACCAGTTTCCTATCGCTTAAGATTACCTTCTTCTCTCCGGATACATCCCGTGTTCCACGTTTCACTCCTCAAAAAAGCTATTTTCAACCGCTACTCCAGATCACAACAGCTACTCCTGTTCTTGTTGATGGACAAAATGAGTTTGAAGTCTCCAAGATTCTTGATTCCAGAAGACAGGGCCGTGGCCTTCGGTATCTAGTTCATTGGAAGGGGTATCCTGTCACAGACCGCTCCTGGGTTCCAGCCAAAGATCTGCATGCCCCTTCTCTTATACGAGACTTCCATACCTCGTTTCCCACTAAGCCCCGCTAGGCCCCCGGAGGGGTCCATTGGGGAGGGGGCCTTGTCATGACCCGGGTTGTATTCGAACCGGGATCTTCCTGGTCTCTTAAACCAAAGCCTTACCTGTTGTGCTACAGAAGAGATCTAGACTTTGGGAATGTCCTTACTGTGTTCAACACTACATCATACTCTCTAGCTCCACCTGCTGCCAGCTGTGGACAATTCTCAATCTGGACAGCCTTTAAATAGGAAGTGAGGTCATCACTCAGTGCCTGTTTATTTGGATTTCTTCCCTGGGTGTTTTGACTTCAGTGATCTTCCTTGTATTGAACTCCTGCCTGATATCCCGACTATTCTACAGCCTGCTGATTTTGTACCTTGCCGCCAGATCGTGAATGACCTTAGCCTGCCTGACTCTTCTCCGGATTTTGATTGTGAACTATTTGCCTGACGACGCTTTGCCTGGATCTCAAGCACACTACTTCCACTTCGGACACTACCTTTTACAGGTACCTTACAATTCATCGGAGGACACTTTGGTTCTGAGAGGCTGGACACGGGTCGCCTATCAGTTGCTGATTTAACTAAAAGCTATGTGAAGGAGAACCGGGTGCTGAATCCAGTCAAGAAGGATTTTGGACCTCAATTGTCTCCAATCTTCAGGAGGGCCTGTGGCAGAGACTTAATCCTGTTCATCCGAGTGACACTCTGGCTGCCAGGCTGGTGAGAGAGGCCTGTCCAGATGCACTATACCCACTCTGGCTAGAGTGGCGAAGTAAAGTTGTCGTTGGAAGCAGGACTGTTTCCATATGCAGTTACACCTGAGTCTGCTGTTTTCTATTTTGCTATCCCTTCACCTTTCTACTACTTATCGTTTTTGCCCGGCTGGGTAATAAAAGCACAGAAAAGACACCTGTAGTGTGGACATTGACTTTAATGTAGCTCTCATCCAGTACCCTAGACGGCAGAGAAACAGAGGTAACGTGCCACCCAAAACAAACCAGCAGCTCCTTCGGGGGTAGTGCTACATGTGGTTTTAGTAGCGCAGTTGTCCACAGGAGGAGAGCACTGGTCCTGACAGCAGACAGCAAAAAAAAATGCAGACAAACAGTCCAGGGTCAGTTCCAGGGCAGGCAGAGGTATGTACAGAAGTGGTTGTCAGAAGCGTGGTTGAATAACAGGCCAAGGTCAGTTCCGGAGCAGGCAGAGATATGTACAAAAGCATCAGGCAAAGGCATGGTCGAAAAACAGGCAGGGTCAGTTCAGGCAGTGGCATAAGGGGTGTGTGTCAGGGCTGAGCTCAGCCCTTCCTTTTCTGAGCTGGCTGCTCAGCTGTCGGCTAATTGCCAGCTCCTATCTCTCTACAGTGAATCACCTGTTGATGATCCGGCTCGTCAGTCCTGCCTACTTAAGCCTTCCAGTTCACTTGCTCTCGGCCTTCGCCTACTGTCAGAAACCATGAATCACACCGAGACAGAAGTACAGTTAAATCACACTTGTTTAATAATAATAATAATAATAAAAAGATAAACAGAGTAAGCATAGTCAAAACATAGCTAGAGTTCAGGGATCCGATCGGATACTCAGACAAGCCAAAGGTCAGGGAGCCAGAGATGAACGTAGTAGAACAGCAAGCAGGATCAGGAGCGAGAAGGGATGTCAGCCAAGCAAAGTCTTCAACAGGAACGCAGGAGAAAGTCTGTGATGTTGACCAAGGGGAAGGCAGAGAGCAAGTGAACTGGAAGGCTAAAAGCGGAGGTCCACAATTTTTTTTTTTAAAAGCCAGCAGCTACAAATACTGCTAAATGGACACTTACCTTTCCAGCGCTCCCACAATGTCAGCAGCTGAGGCCAAGCAATCGCTCGTCTCTCAGCTGCCCCTGCCTCCATCCTCGTTGAGGGAATCAGGAAGTGAATGAATGAATGACTTGTATAGTGCTACACATGCGAACTGAATCGCCTCTAGGCGCTTTTTCCAGCCTGTGTCTGCTTGGCTTGTGTGGTCATTTTTACCCCATAGGATCGCGACACGCTTGCGTTGCAGCTTCACTGTCCGGTTCCTTACTGCGCATGAGTGAGCGGCGCGGCCCGTCCTCACTGGTCCCTGCTGTCTCCTGGGACCAGTGTGTTTCCCAGATGACAGCAGGGGGGGGAGACCGGAGGGGGCGTGACTTTACCTAGAAGCAGGTGCAAATACCTGTTTTATACAGGTATCTGCACCCCCTCCCCCCTGAAAGGTGTCAAATGTGACACCGGAGGGGGGAGGGTTCCTAAAAAGCGGAGTTTCACTTTTTGTGTGGACCTCCACTTTATGTAGACAGGACTGACGAGCAGTTACCTATGCAGAGGCCTGAATGGGAAGGACACTGGGGACAATAATAAGAGGTCACTTCTAACTCCACCTCTGGTACACACCCTACTTTTTTTGATGTTTTTGGCCTGTTGGCCTGAGAGGTATTTTATCAGAAAAATGGCGTTTAGAGAGTCTGCTTATCACACCTGATCATCTGATCTTACCATTTGGTAATATAAGGACAGTGATGATTTACTCCTGGTAGCCAAGGAAGGGTTGGGGTATTTCAGTGGAGTTGCAGTAGATTATATAGGAGTTGTATATTAGGAGTTGTATATGGCCAAATTAGAAAGATAAATTGAGACTTTTTATACCAATGGTATGTTTGATTTATGGCAAGGTAGAGTTTGAGCATTTAATCCTTGAAGTCCACTCCCCCCGTAAACAAATTGTATACGTGGACACATGTTGGCTTTTGGACCATTCCTTCTGGGGATTTCAACTTGTTATTGTTATTGTGGATTGAAGACAGCATGTAGACCTTCTGTCCCTCCACTTCACAGCCAGAATTTCTTTGTCCTGCAGACTCGCCAACTCCCCTCTTCTTAGCTTCATATTAACGAGCCTTTGAGGTAAGCCATTCTGTTCTTTCTTATGGTGCCCCATGCTGGAGTATTCTTTCTGTGAAGGTTGCGTAAAAGGGGCAAACTGGTGTAGAAGATATCTACATACAGGTGATAACCCTCTTCCAGGAGTGGGTGTATGAGGTCTCAAATGAATTTCCTACTTGATCCTCTGTAGTCTGAGCATTCAGGGGGATGTAGCTGGGTGTCCTTCCCTTTGTACACCATGAAGGTGTAGGTGTACCCTGTGGTTCGGTCGCTTAATTTGTGAACTTTCACCCCATAGCGGGCCCTTTTGCTGGGGATAAATTGCTTGCAGCCCAGCCTGTCAGTAAATTTGACAAGTGACTCATCCACACATATATGTTGGTCTAGGGCAGTGATGGCGAACTTTAGCACCCCAGATGTTTTGGAACTACATTTCCCATGATGCTAATGCACTCTGCAGTGTAGTCGAGCAGCATGGGAAATGTAGTTCCAAAACATCTGGGGTGCCAAGGCTCGCTATCACTGGTTTAGGGTAAATAACTGGGGAATTTTTCTGAAAAATATTTTAGAAGTGGCCGAATTATTATAAAGTAACTATAGACCTGTTAGTTTAACTTCTATAGCTGGGAAGATACTGGAGAGATTAATAAAAGACCACATAGAGGAGTTCTTGCTGGAAAAAAAATATTTAAGCAACAGACAGCATGGATATGAAAGACAGAAGTTGTCAGACAAACCTGATTTCTTTTTATGAAGAGGTAAGTATAACCTTGGACAGAGGCGTGGCAGTGGACGTGGTATAAAAGGTAAACAAAGGGTGCAATCAGCGCAAAAAAATTTGATAAAATTAAATATTAATCAAACTTATCACACTATGTGATGTAAGTGAGACACATAAATGGTTACTTTGAAAATAATCAAAATAATAAATAATGAACAGGAATGCGACCATCAAGTCGCTTATTTAGGAATGCTGGCTAGTACACCAAAACGGACGTTCACAAAGTCCCCAAAAAATGCAAGAAATATTATATATGAAATATATAAAACAGTGCAGCGCAAACCAATAAGTGTATAATATGAAAAATATATATATCTGAAAAAAATATATTAATATGAATGTCCAGAAAAAAAGGAGAAACAATATTCAGTTTTCCATTTCCTGCTCCGCCCTGCTGAGGAAGTGAACCACGCAACGTCGTCCGGGGGTCAGAAGTCTTGTTTATGTCGCTCCTTTTTCATCCCATACATCCGGTCCATGAAACAATGCCTGTGATTTCTCTCCCATGTCTGTTTTAATCGGCTAAATGTGAGTAGCCTGTTATCTTCACATATTGAATTAAAAACCTTTTTACCCAGCGGAGGCTCTTAGAAAGTGTTCCTTTTTCTTCCTGCATGTTTTCGGTCCATTAATGTGGTTGTGAACTGAGGATTTTGGAATCTCATTGTGGCCCCTGGTGTTCATTTGGCTGTCCCACGGGAAGACATACCATTGTTTGTACTGCTGATTCTCTTGGATAATATACACAAGCTGTTTTGACCATCTGGTAACACAGTGGTCTCGGACTGAGGTGAGAGTACCCAACCTAATCGGTGGAGGGATCACATTCTTGGTGTGCTTTCAAGTCACGTGGTGAAGAGTTTCAGGAAATGGAAAACTGAATATTGTTTCTCCTTTTTTTCTGGACATTCATATTAATATATATTTTTTTCAGATATATATATTTTTCACATTATACACTTATTGGTTTGCGCTGCACTGTTTTATATATTTCATATATAATATTTCTTGCAGTGGACGTGGTATACCTGGATTTTGCAAAATCGTTCGATACAGTTCCCCACACACGGCAGGTAAAGTCTACAGGATTGGAAATATCAGTTTGTAAATGGATAGAAAACTGGCTAAAAGACAGAATTCAGAGAGTCGTGGTCAATGATTCTTACTCTGAATGGTCTAAGGTTATCAGTGGTGTACCCAACGGTTCAGTGTTGGGACCCTTACTTTTTAATATCTTTATAATTGATATTGGGTCTGAGATCAAAAGTAAAATTTCTGTCTTTGCAGATGACACCAAGCTATGCAGTGGAATAACGTCTTTACAGGATGTCGCCAATTTACAAGCCAACCTCAATGCTCTGTCTAATTGGGCGACTAAGTGGCTAACAATGCTCTGATTCTATGTATTGATTTCTTGCTACAGCCCTGCCACCTCTGCTACGCCATTTAATTCTTTTTGGAGTTACAAATTTAACTCCTTGCTAGCCCTTGCTACATATCTCTCTATCCAGAGAGTACCAAGCCAAGTTATTCTACAGTTATTTTTTCTGTACTGTTTGTTCTACTCCTTTTTATAGGTAAGCAAACTGGCTCTAACCTTATTAACTATCATATTCCAATTTCATTATGCCTCCTGTCTCCTTCGTACTGGAATTTTTGGGACTCTATTTTCAGGCATCCTGTCTGCTATTTGTGGTTATTCCCACAATTTTCATGGGGGTGACTCTCTTTTGTCCTTTCTCACCATGTTGCATGTTATAGGAGCACTCCGGTTTCTCAAATACTTATACAGGTTGTTATACATTTTTCTTTTGTTCTAAATCAATATGTTATATATGTATATTTGTTTTCTTCACCAAATGTAGCACATTAACCTCACTAAGTCCTTCGAGGAAGCGCTCAGATACAGCGCGAAACATGTCAGGACTCCGATCAACCCAGCGCAAGTGCTAAAATCTCCAGTTGCTGATGATTTTCTTTAGAAGCCTTTGTACTTATTTATGGTTTAAACTATCAGTCCATATCAGGACATCTAGTCTAGTATTATATACTTGGTGCTAGTGTTGTATAACCAGATCTAATCTTCTAAGTTACATCAATTGCTGTGAACGCTGTACTGATCAAATGCTATGTGGAATCTATGTGTACTCTTTGGAGTGAAACTTTTTAAAATATATATTTTTTTGTAATAAATATTTTTATATATAAAGTCATTTTTCGAAAGACTCATATCTTTACTAACCTATCATGCCGACAAAGTCCATGACTAGCCCCTAAGTCATTCTTTCTTTTCAAAATTCGTTTAGGACGTGGCATATGTGAAAATATTATGCATCCACATGTGCACTACATGTGAGGATGTATTAATCCTTTTGAAATGTAAAGTTATGCACTTGGGAGCTAAGAATATGCATGCATCATACATACTAGGGGGAGTACAACTGGAGGGATCCGTAGTGGAGCAGGATCTTGTGGTTTTGGTAGATCATAAGCTCAATAATGGCATGCAATGCCAAGCTGCGGTTTCCAAAGCGAGCAAAGTCCTTTCTTGTATTAAGAGAGGTATGGACTCCAGAGAGAGAGATGTAATTTTGCCCCTGTACAAATCATTAGTAAGACCTCGTCTGGAATATGCAGTTCAGTTTTGGGCTCCAGTTCTCAAGAAGGATATTGGGGAACTGGAGAAAGTGCAGACAAAGGCAACCAAACTGATAAGAGGCATGGAGGAGCTCAGCTATGAGGAAAGATTAGAGGAATTAAATGTATTCACTCTTGAGAAGAGGAGATTAAGGGGAGATATAATCAACATGTACAAATATATAAGGGGTCCATATAGTGAACTTGGTGTTGATTTATTCACTTTACGGTCAACACTGAGAACAAGGGGACACTCTTTACGTCTAAAAGAAAAGAGATTTCACCTCCAAATAGGTTTCTTCAAAGTAAGAGCTGTGAAAATGTGCAATAGACTCCCTGCAGAGGTGGTTCTGGCCAGCTCAGTAAAGTGCTTTAAGAAAGGCCTGGATACTTTCCTAAATGTACATAATATAACTGGGTACTAACATTTATAGGTAAAGTTGATCCAGGGAATATCCGATTGCCTCATGGGGGATCAGGAAGGAATTTTTTCCCCTGCTGTAGCAAATTGGATCATGCTTTGCTGTTTTTTTTGCCTTCCTCTGGATCAACTGTGGGTATACAATTGGGTATATGTGATTGTATGATATTATTATTATTATTATTATTATTATTATTATTATTTTATTTCTTATGGTTGAACTTGATGGACTTGTGTCTTTTTTCAACCTGACTAACTATTTAACTGTCATGGACATGCAATAATGTCTGGCAGCTTACCTTCTCCTCATGTGTCCATTAGAGGCCTGACCATCTTCTGGCTGCCTTTTTATCATCTCTCCTTCCTGTATGGCCCCACCCCAGGCCATCCCAGGAAGTCTATATTAACTGTTGCACTGCAGGTCTGCTTTTCAACCTTGTTGTTAGCTTAAGTTTCTGTCTGCAGTGTGCTACGTTTACCTTCCTGTGTACCGTTTTTGGCCCGTCCCTGACTTCTCCTGTTTGCCTGTGACCCTGACCTTTTGCCTGTCCCTCGGTTACCCTTGTCTGCCTGTTGCCCTGACCTCGGCTTACCCATCACTATCGCTTGTCCTGGTTGCTGCTTCCCCTCTCTCCCTGCGGAGCATGACCTAGGGGATCCCAGGGGTCGCGACCTGGATCCAGCTGCGGCAAAGGCCATCCTTACCACAAAGCTGGGTCTTAGGCCCCGTACACACGGTCGGTTTGGTCCGATGAGAATGAACCGAAGTTCATTTTCATCGGACCAAACCGACCGTGTGTATAGGCTATTGGTCTGTTTTCCTTCGGTCCAAAATTTTAAAACATGCTTTAAAACCGAAACCGATGGTTAGTACAGAAAAGCATCGGTTCAAAACCTACGCATGCTCAGAATCAAGTCGACGCATGCTCGGAAGCATTGAACTTCGTTTTTTTCAGCACGTCGTGTGTTTTACGTCACCGCGTTCTGACCCGATCGGATTTTGAACTGATAGTGTGTACACACATCAGACCATCAGGCCACTTCAGCGGTGAACTGATGAAAACGGTCCGTCGGACCATTCTCAACGGTTTTGTCCGACCGTGTGTACGGGACCTAAGACTCCGCGCCCTGGGGAATCTTGGGCTCATGCTTCCTCTCTGATTGCAGCAGTTGGCTATAGGGTTCACTACCCTGTGGTGCATCCCTGACCCCAACGGGGTGCACTTGTCCCCTGGCCAAAGGTGACCTGACAGTTTGAACAGCCATGAACCCGGCCGAGATTCCGCTCCCCGCAGACGATCCATTACAGGGCATTGTTCGCAGACTCGAGACGCATGAAGCTAATCAGGCTCAGGTGATGCGTTTCCTTCAGGATCTGGCTTCCCGCTTTGATCAGCTTCAGACCCCATTGGGAACCCTGAATCCGCAACCCCAATTACAACCAGCAGCAGCGCCTGTCGCACCAGTCGCAGAGACGCATTTACTGAAGCTACCACCTCCAATCCGTTTTTCTGGAGACTCCAAGGCCTGCAGGGTTTTTTTTTAGCCAGTGCACCATCCATTTTGAGCATCAGCCTCAAAACTTCTTGTCTGATCGGGCAAAGGTAGCCTATATTATTTCCCTCCTTTCCGGTGAAGCTCTAGCCTGGGCTGCCCCCATGTGGGAGAAGAAGGATCCGGTAGTTTCCAGCCTGTCCGACTTCCTGAAGCTCTTCCGTAACATCTTCGAGGAGCCGGCTCGGGCCTCTTCAGCGGCTAGTGCTCTTTTACGTCTCCGCCAAGAATCCCGTTCAGTGGGACAATATGCTCTTCAGTTCCGTATTCTCTCAGCTGAATTGAGCTGGAACAATGAGGCCCTGGTCGCTACCTTTTTACATGGCCTCTCTGACCGAGTGAAGGACGTATTAGCGGGAAGAACCATCCCCGTCGGTCTGGACGATGTCATCTCCCTATGCAACCAGATCGATATTCGTTTTCAGGAGTGGTCCATAGAAAAAAGACACCAACACTCCCTAGGTCTTAGCCAGTCTGAGCTCCCCTCACTTCGTCCCGTGGACCATCCTCTGCCTGCTGAGGAACCTATGCAGCTGAGCCGAACCAGACTAACCACCGAAAAATGTGGCGCAGAACTCTGGGCTTGTGCCTCTATTGTGGAGGCAAGGGCCACTTTCGTGACTCCTGCTCGCTTCGCCCGGGAAACGCTCGGGTCTAATACATTTAGAAGGTGGAGTATTGGACATCACCTTCCCGTCTGCTTCTTCCGGTGTCCCTTCATGTAAGCACTTCTCCCCAATCGACCATTGCATATCTGGATTCCGGGGCTGCCAGCAACTTTATGGACTGGAGAACTGCTTCTTCTTTGAAGCTCACCCTTTCACCCCTCGCTACACCGCTGGTAGTCTCTGCAATTGATGGCACTGTTCTCCCAGGGGGGCCTTATTCGCTTCCAGACACTACCTATTAAGATGTCGATAGGGATTCTCCACCAGGAGTGGATATCCTTTCTCATCCTACCCAAAGCCTCTACCCCCATTGTATTGGGCCTTCCTTGGCTACAGCTCCACTCTCCCCATGTGGACTGGGTCTCTGGGCAGATCCTGGCTTGGGGTCCTTCATGTTTCTCGTCATGTCTTTCCAAGGTGACTCGCAAGGAAAGACCTCCAGTTGCTACCACATCGGTATCTTCTGATCTTCCCACTGCATACAGCCATTACCAGGATGTGTTCTGTAAGAAATCAGCTGAGGTGCTTCCTCCCCACAGGTCTTTTGACTGTGCCATTGACCTTGTTCCTGGAGCAACTCTGCCCAGGGGTCATACATACCCTTTGTCCATCCCAGAGACCCAGGCCATGTCTGAGTATGTCGCAGAAAATCTTGAGAGAGGTTTCATCCGGAAACCGTCTTCGCCTACAGGAGCGGGGTTCTTTTTTGTTGCCAAGAAGGATGGTACCTTGAGACCCTGCATTGATTATCAAGGCTTAAACGCTGTTACTATTAAAAATCATTACCCCTTACCCTTAATATCTGAGCTATTCGATAGGTTGAGGGGTGCCTCCATTTTCACTAAGTTGGATCTCAGAGGGGCGTACAACCTCATTTGAATACGAGAAGGTGATGAATGGAAGACTGCGTTTAACACTCGAGACGGCCATTACAAATACCTGGTCATGCCTTTTGGGTTGTGTAATGCCCCAGCCGTGTTTCAAAACTTTGTCAATGAAATCTTCAGGGACCTGCTGTACCAGTTTGTTGTCATCTATCTGGATGACATTCTTATCTTTTCGGAAAATCTGCATGTCCGCACTGTACTCCAGCGCCTTAGAGAAAATAATCTCTATGCCAAGCTGGAGGAATGTTCCTTTGAATGTTCTGATGTCCTGTTTCTAGGATGCTTTGTCTCAAGCTTGGGTCTTCGTATGGATCCTGGGAAGGTCTTAGCCATTACCAACTGGCCTCTTCCTGCTAGCCTTAAGGCCACACAGCGCTTTTTTGGCTTCACACAAATTATTATAGGCAGTTCATAAGGAATTACTCTTCCATTGCCGTGCCTATTATCGCTTTGACCCAAGGGTTGACGCTGCGCTGATCGTGGATAATTATTGATGTGTAAATAATTATTGATATGTAACCATATAGAGAAAAGCTGCTAGCACTAAATTGTGTACAACAACAAAATAAAACATAAAAAAACAGAGAGCAGTGCAGCGCTAATAAATGATGTATAAACTTAATCAAATTAATTATGCATAAAAGTTCATTCTGAAGTGAAATCAGAAAGATTAAAAAGAAAATTTAGTGTATATAGGAAAAAGTCCATTTGAAAACCAAGGAATAAAGTTCGTGTGACTTAATCCAGCATTCTTTCTTGTGAGAAAAAATCTTAAGTAACCAAATGTGATACACTCTTGATTGCTGTGAGATAGAATTCACCCGTGCACTCGTGAAGTAGGATTGCCTGCTTACCAGAAACAAAGACTGTTTTACATCAGTCTCATAGGGCTTGTGGGAAGTCTGGTCTCCCTATACATTTTCGATTTAAATGATGGCAGTGGAACTCAGCATTCAATCCAAGGTGTCATATAACAAAAAAGAAAGGTCCTCTCATAGCGTATAACGTTTATCAGAGAAAGAAATTTAATAAGCAATGCACTTACACTTAAGTTGTAAAAGAGCAGCGTAGATAATGGACAGGAGGAAAGCGCCTCCGCTGTAGTGTTCCGATGCTCCTCGCTACACAGTCAGTAAACACGGCCAGCGTTCAAGACGGAACGCGATGACGTCACGGCACCCTACAATCGTTTCGTCGCAAAAAGGACTTCTACGGGGGATTAGCCGGATATTGCGTATTATCGCTTTGACCAAGAAGGGTGCTAATGCCAAAGACTGGCCCCCCGAAGCTGTCTCTGCATTTCACAATCTGAAACAGGCCTTTGTCTCTGGACCTCTCCTGAGGAGACCAAATCCTGGGGAGGCATTCTTTATTGAAGTGGACGCTTCTTCAGTGGGGGTGGAAGCAGTGCTTCTTCGACTGTTTGAGATGAGACATCAACCATGTGTGTTCTTTTCCAAAAAAAATTCTCAGGCAGAGAGAAATGATGCCATCGGCGACCGGGAACTTCTCGCAATCAAATTGGCGCTAGAAGAGTGGCGTCATCTTCTGGAGGGTTCCCCTCACTCCATAACGATCTTCACCTATCACAAGAATCTACAGTATTTACAGAATGCTAAACGTCTGAATCTCAGACAAGCCAGGTGGAGTCTCTTCTTTTCCTGTTTTAATTTCACGATTACGTACAAACCTGGTACCTGCAACGGTCGGGCTGATGCACTCTCTAGGTCTTTTGACACTTTGGACGAGGTGCCCACTCTTGAACCTGAGCCTAAAATTTTTACAATGGGTCATCAGAGGGGGTGAGGAATCTGATAAGTGGAACTTATATTTTTGTCTTAAAATACTCCTTCAAATAAATGTTATACTGATGTTGGCCAAAAATCTTTGTATCTAATCTGCTTGCAATGTTATGTGCTAAAGTACAAACACGTCAACATCGTCCCACCACCCCATTCGGTGTCATACTATTTTAACTATAAGGGATTTCATAGTATCATGTTGATGGTGGTGGTGTCGGCGACATATGAGTTTTTATATGTGGACGTGGCGAAGAATGGCCGGATGTCGGATGGTGGAGTCTTTACCCAGACCAAGTTTTCCAGATGGCTCCAGAGTGGTGGCTTGGGATTGCCACCTGCTGAAGATAATGTGGCAGGACTCCCATTTGTCTTTGTTGCAGATGAAGCATTTGGTCTGGGCGAACATCTGATAAGGCCATTCCCCCAGAGGATGCTCACCCTGGAGAAGAGGGTGTTTAATTACCGGCTGGCCAGAGCCAGAAGAGTTGTGGAGAATGCATTTGTGATAATGGCCAGCTGGTTCTGCCTCTTCCTTACATCAATAAATATGGCAGAGTATAAACTGAATCACATAGTGCTAGCATGCTGTGTTCTTCATAATTACTTAAGGAGAAATATTGGGCCTGAGGACACAATTCAGGACATATACAATGACAGCGTTGGAAGCTGGCCGTCATGGCTTGCCCCCCCCCCCCAAAGGGCCCGTGATGTGAAAGTATCTAGACTATTTTACGGGTAGGGGGGCCATTGCTGTGCCAGAAAATTTCTGATTATTTTATAAAATAAAAAGATATTTTGATCTGAAATCATTTTGAATTTGATTTACTGCTTGTGTTTCTTTTATTAGCTGTCTCCTAGGTTCTCCTAGTGCAGGGGTGTCCAAACTTTTTTTTAAAGAGGGCCAGATTTGATGAAGTGAGCATGCGTGAGGGCTGACCATTTTGCCTTACATTATTTGAACCATTAAAATGCAGTCTGAGCTCTAATACACTGCCCAACAAGCATTATTTTGCCTTTGTGGCTGTGTGTGGTGAAGAGATGAGCTTGGGTATGTTATTTGGATATACCGTATTTATTTGCGTATAACACTCACTTTTACTTTAAGAGGCTTGTTCAGAAAAAAACAAAAATTTTAAATAAAGAACAGTGAAGCAAAATAAGGATCACTGCCCATATGCAGCCTCACCATTGCCATCAGTGCAGTCTGATTGATGCCCATCTGCAACCACGGAGGGGACAGGCAGGGTGGCGGGATGACCTCCAAAGATTACATACAGAAGAATCTCCTGTTTACAGGATGGCCTCTTTAATACAAAGTCCTGCCTCCTATGATAGACAGAACAGTCATCCAATGGCAGCCCAGGAGACAGAACTTTCAATTACAAACGCCACCAAGTAAACAGGACATTCTCCTGTATGTAATCTGACGACGCTCATCCCGCCCCCTCCCTCCGAGGCAGCGCTGATAAATACAGTATATGGATATCCAAATTACCAGTGGGGGCACATTAAACCGGAACGCGGGCCGCAATTTGCCTGCGGGCCGGACTTTGGACATGCCTGTCCTAGTGCACTTGTTGTGCCAAGTGGATTTTCCTTTATTAAATAACCCCTATTGTCACTGTAAACACCAACTTACTACAAAAAACGGTATTGAGCATTGAAAGAAAAAGCCGCACATTGTTGAGTAGAAAACGTTTTACTCCGTGCACATTTACATGTGCGTTTTAAAATTTTTGGGTAAAAAAACAACATCTTTGTTTTATAAAGTTTTACATACATTTTTTTATTTTTTTTTGGGCATAAACAGGTATGTTTCAAAACATAACATACACAACTCTGGAACTTACAAAGTTCAACATAGAAAAAGTGAATTAGATGGGATGATGTCACCACTGTAAAAGCTACATTTTGAAGATGCACACAAATTGAAAGGCAAAATAGGGATTTTCCTCCTGATCCCAAGCCTAATGTCAACATATGCTATCTCCCATCATGGGGAATCAATGGATGTGTTTTATGGGTGCAACCCCTTCCTCTCACCTACTTGAGTTGCGAGGAAGGGGTTGCACCCACAAAACGCGTAAATTGATATTCCGTGATGGCAGATAGCACATGTTGATACACACTGGGGCTGATTTACTATTCTCTGTGTGCTGCGCTGGTTCATGCCTTAATTAGTACTCCGGGTGAAGCCTTAATTAGGCGCATGAACCAGCGTAGCAGCCGGCGCATTGCAAGTGATATGTAAAGCCGCGCCAAACTCCCTATAGAAGTCTATGGGAGAAATCAAAAGTGTTAATTTTAAAGGATAATATGCAAGTTTTTTCCTAAAAAGTGTTTGGGGACCTCAGTCCTGCCCCAGGAGACATGTATCAATGCTTTTTTTATTTTTTAAAACGGCCGTTTTTTCGGGAGCAGTGAAATTAATAATGCTTAAAGTGAAACAATAAAGGTGAAATATTCCTTTAAATTTCGTACCATGGGGGGGTGTAAAGTCAGCATGTGAAATGGCACATTTTTCCCGCACTTAGAACTGTCCCTGCACAAAATGACATTCAGAAGGAAAAAAAGCCATGTGTAGGGGTTCCCCCAAATTAAATTACCAGGCCCTTCAGGTCTGGAATGGATATTAAGGGGAACCCCGCTGTATAAAAAAAAAAAAAAAGATGTGCGGTTCCCCGCAAATATCCATACCAGGCCCTTCAGGTCTGGTGTGGATTTTAAGGGGAACTCCACTCCAATTTAAAAAAAAATGGCGTGGAGTCCCCCTAAAAATCCACACCAGACCCTTATCCGAGCACGTTGACCTGGCCGGCCGCAGAAAAGAGGGGGGGACAGAGTGCGGCCCCCCCTCTCCTGAACCGCACCAGGCCACATGCCCTCAACATGGGGAGGATGTCCCCATGTTGATGGGGACAAGGGCCTCATCCCCACAACCCTTGCCCGGTGGTTGTGGGGGTCTGCGGGCGGGGGGCTTATCAGAATCTGGAAGACCCCTTTAAAAAAGGGGACCCCCAGATCCTGGCCCCCCCTGTGTGAAATGGTAATGGGGTACACTGTACCTCTACCATTTCACCCCCAAAAAATGTCAAAAGTGTTAAAAATGACAGTAACCGGTTTTTGACAAATCTTTTATTCTCTTCTTTCCGCGGTTTTTCTTCATCTTTCATTCGGGTTTCTTCCTCTGCTTCTTTCTTGGGTCTTCTCATCCACATCTTGCCCGACGTCTTCTTCTATCTTCTTCTCCGTCCGTCCGTCAGCCTTCTCGTCCACCTCTTTTTCTTCCCCGGATGCAGCGCTTGAAATTGAATTAGCCGCCGTGTTCCGCTCCTGGGACCCGCCCCCTTTGACGCCACAAGTAAACTCATTTGAAAGTCAGGTGCGTCAGAGGGGGGCGGGGTCACAGAGCGTCACACGGCGGGGGAATTCAATTTCAATCGCGCCGTCCGGAGGAAGAAGAAGCCGCCGCACTATGCGGACGAGCTTCCAATTGAAGTTCCCGCCGTGTGACGCTCATGTGACCCCGCCCCCCTCTGACGCACATATACCACACGTGGACTTTCATATGAGTTTACCTGTGGCGTCAGAGGGGGGCGGGTCCCAGGAGCGAAACACGGTGGGGTCTTCAATTTCAAGCGCAGCGCCCAGAAGATCAAGAAGATGCGGGACGAGAAGGCCGACAGATGGAGAAGAAGATAGAAGAAGACGTCGGGCAAGATGTGGACGAGAAGACCCAAGAAAGAAGCAGAGGAAGAAACCCGAATGAAAGAAGAAGAAAAACCGCGGAAAGAAGATTTTATTAAAAGATTTGTCAAAAACCGGCTACTGTCATTTTTCACACTTTTGTCACTTTTTTTTGGTGAAATGGTAGGGGTACAATGTACCCTATTACCATTTCACATAGGGGGGGGCAGGATCTGGGGGTCCCCTTTGTTAAAGGGGTCTTCCAGATTCTGATAAGCCCCCCGCCCGCAGACTCCCACAACCACCGGGCAAGGGTTGTGGGGATGAGGCCCTTGTCCCCATCAACATGGGGAAATCCTCCCCATGTTGAGGGCATGTGGCCTGGTGCAGTTCAGGAGAGGGGGGGCCGCACTCTGTCCCCCCCTCTTTTCTGCGGCCGGCCAGGTTAACATGCTCGGATAAGGGTCTGGTGTGGATTTTTAGGGGGACTCCACGCCATTTTTTTTTAAATTTGGGGTGGAGTTCCCCTTAAAATCCACACCAGACCTGAAGGGCCTGGTATGGATATTTGGGGGGACCCCACGTAATTTTTTTTGTTTTTACGGCGGGGTTCCCCTTAATATCCATTCCAGACCTGAAGGGCCTGGTAATTTAATTTGGGGGGACCCCCATACATTTTTTTATTTTTAATGAGCAATGACTGTATTCTTTATAGCCATGAGTACTTTAAAATTACTTTTTTTTTCACTTCAGAAATGACATCTTGTACAGGAACAGTTCTAAGCACGGGAAATAGGCATGTTATACCCCCCTCCCCCCGTATGAATTTTAAAGGAATATTTAACTTTTATTATTTCACTTTAACCACTTCCATACCACGCCTATTCTGGCACTTCTCTCCTCCATGTAAAAATTATATTTATTTCCTGGGAAATTACTCAGGACCCCCAACATTATATATATAATTTTTTAGCAGACACCAACGGTATTTGCGCAATAACTTTTCTAACGCCTTTTTTTTTGGTCCCCAAAAAAAAAACGGTTCATGAATTAAAAAATGACAAAACAGTAAAGTTAGCCCAATTTTTAGGGATAATGTGAAAGATGATGTTACACCGAGTAAATAGATACCTAACTTGTCACGCTTTAATATTGCACACACTCATGGAATGGCGCCAAACTTCGGGACTTAAAAATATCCATAGGCGATGCTTAATTTTTTTTTACAGGTTACCAGTTCAGAGTTACAGAGGAGGTCTAGGGCTAGAATTATTGCTCTCGCTCTAACGCACGTGTCAATACCTCACATGTGTGGTTTGAATGGTGTTTACATATGTGGGCGGGACTTACAAGCATGTTCGCTTCTGAGTGCGAGCTACTAGGGACAGGGGCGTTTTTTTTTTTTACCTAATATTTTTCTTTTTGCACTTTTTTGTCCCTTTTTTATATTTTGGATCACTTTTAGTCCTATTACAAGGAATGTAAACATCCCTTGTAATAGGACTAGTGTGTGACAGGTCCTCTTTATGGAGAGAGGCGGGGTCAATAAGGCTGGAAAGCATGTTATTGGCAAAAAAAAAAAGAAGATCTCATGCTTTTAGCTGCAATCATGTTCGTTCAGCACAGTGGTGTAGTGTATAGCACTTTGACCTAGCAGCAAAAGGGTCGCTGGTTCGAATCCCGCCCGTGACACCATCTGCCTGGAGTTGGCATGTTCTCCCTGTGCCTGCTTGGGTTTCCTCCCACACTATAAAAACATGCTGTAAATCGGATCCGGACTAAATAAGCCCTAATATGCAGTATTTAATTACAGGGATATGCAATTAGCGGACCTCCAGCTGTTGCAAAACTACAAGTCCCATCATGCTTCTGACTCTGGTGTCATGCTTGTGGCTGTCAGAGTCTTGCTATGCCTCATGGGAATTGTAGTTCTGCAACAGCTGGAGGTCCGCTAATTGCATATCCCCGCAGTAGTATATTTAGGTTTTGTGCTGCCCTAGGCCTGACTACATTTCTGCACCTCCTAATAGAAAAATGACCCACCCCTTCCTGTCAAAGCCACACGCTGTTTTTGTATGACCCGCCCAGGAATTTTCAGGGCACACACACACTATTTCTGGGGGGGAGGGGGGCACTGGATTCTCTTAATTTGCATAGTTTTTCTCTCACTTCCTGTTTGGCTATGGGGCAGGAAGTGAAGGCAAATCTCCCCAATTGGACACAGATAATAAAAAATAAACTGACAGGGGCTATAACCCTCCCTCACTTTATCCAAAATTAAAGAAAATAAAAAGTGTTGATTATAGTTCTAGTTTAAGCACACATTTCTGAGAGTTTTATTGAGAGGCCTAAGAAAATATAACCATGCCAATAGGCCAGGATACAGCGTTGCTAATATGTATGAATGTGTGTGTTAGGGCCCCCCACAAACACCACCCAATGTTAAATAAAAAAATATTAATTTGCAAATAAGTATTATCTGCTCATTTTTGGGGGATGTCTGCACCCCTGATAGTGACAACATTTGTGAGGTGTCTTCACCCTTTCTAATTCAAATTCATTCACTTCCTGTCACATAGCCAAACAGGAAGTGAGGCTAAATCCTTACTAATATATTTTCTTGGGGACACAGAGATCAATCTAAATAGTTTCCCATTATGTAAATTGCACTCTAGCATTTTGCTGTGTACACCCCAAATTATTAGGGATCTAGGACTTTGGGGTTCATTTACTAAAGGCAAATCCACTTTGCACTACAAGTGGACAAGCAAGGAAGAAAACAAAACAACTTTGCTTCTACAGGATTGGATGTTAAAACCATCAGTGCTTCCTCTCTGATTTTCAGCGACTATGCTTGTACTGCAGAGTGGCTTTGCCTTTACTAAACCCCAAACTAAATAATCATTTGGGGCAGGGATCCTCAAACTACGGCCCTCCAGCTGTTGTAGAACTACACATCCCATGAGGCCTTGTAATGCACTGACATTCACAGACATGACTAGGCATGATGGGAATTGTAGTTCCTGAACAACTGGAGGGCCGTAGTTTGAAGACCCATGATTTGGGGTGTACACAGCAGTGCTGGAGTGCAATTTGCTTAATGGGGACACTAGTTAGATTGACCTGTGTCCCCAAGAAAAGACATTGGTAGGGTTTTAACCTCACTTCCTGTTCAGCTGTGTGAAGCCAATTTTAAGAAAAGGGACACAAAGCTCAACCCAAAAAAAACACAAGTAGGGGTTCTAACACTCACTTGGCTTCCCTCAAACACCCACAATTAGAATAGGATTGCCTTGCGCTAGATTTAAGCACAGTGCTGTAAATCAGCACTTCAAGCCTGTCCAATAGCCCCCCCCCCCCCCAACAGGTCATGTTTGCAGGTTTTCCTTCATCTTGAACATGTGCTTTAAAAGACAGTCTGGACAGCAATTCTTGAGAAGAAAAATCCACAAAACATGTCCCGTCGGGGGTACTTGAGGGCTGAGGACCACTGCAGTAAAAAGAAAATACTTACCACTTTGTCTTTAAATTCATGGAGATTAAACATGGCAGCGAACTTGATGCCTACACACCAGGAAAGAAGCTTAGACAAAAATCACACCTAATTTGTTAGGCCCAAACCTATTTCAGCTGCAGCTGACTGTAGCATGAAAAAGTAACAAAAACAAACTTCAACATTTTAAAGTAATTTTTATTGGTCAACAAAACAAGGAAAGCAAAAAAGACAAACAAACACACACACACACACACAAACAAAAATAAATTAAAAAAATGAAAATAAACATAGGTTAACCGTCCCAATATCTTCAGAATTTTTTTTCAAAATAAGGCAGCAGAGACAAATACATCAAAGTGAACATCATTTAAAAATAAACAAAAAACATTGGCAAAATAAACATGCTCCAAACCACATTTCTGTTTAGCAACAACATTCCTGCCAGCCTGCCCCTCTGAGGGCAGCTGAGGACTGCTCGATCCACGCTTTTTATAACATGTGTGCTAATTAAGCAATTGAAATCACATGAACAAATTTCAGTCTCTAGTTTGGGTGAGCTTGTAAGTGCTTACACCTGGTAAGGATGTCCTTAAATTACTAACCCACCCACGCTCTATGAGCATGCTCAGAGACATCCAAGTTATTTTCAACCTTTAAAAAGAAAGGAAAAAATGTTCTAAGTGTCTGAGCAGGCTCAGTTCAGCTCACATGCAGGAACAAAGCTGCAATGGCTGCTGAAAGCATGAGAGCTTTTTTTCCCCCTGAACTCATGCTTTCCAGCCTGAAGGGGAGGTCTTAGTGAATTATTACGTAACAAAAATAAATAATAATAATTAAAATGCCCCTGTCCCTAGTAGCTCCCAGTCAGAAGCGAACACGCACATTTTTTTTCTGCAGGTTAACAGTTTAGAGTTACAGAGGAGGTCTAGTGCTAAAAGTATTGCTCTCGCTCTAACGCACGCGTCAATACCTCACATGTGTGGTTTGAACGATGTTTACATATGTGGGCGGGACTTGCGTAAGTCCCGCCCACATATGTAAACACTGTTTAAACCACACATGTGAGGTATTGACACGTGCGTTAGAGCGAGAGTAATACTTTTAGCACTAGACCTTCTCTGTAGCTATAAACTGGTAACCTGAAAAAAAAAAAGGTCGCCTATGGGGATTTTAAAGTACTGAAGTTTGGCGCCATTCCATGAGTGTTTGCAATAGTAAAGCGTGACATGTTAGGTATCTATTTACTCGGTGTAACATCATCTTTCACATTATCGCCAAAAATTGGGCTAACTTTAGTGTTTTGTTAATTTTTAACCACTTGAGCCCCAGACCATATTGCTGGTCAATGACCGGGCCAGTTTTTGTGATTCGGCACTGTGTCGTTTTAACTGACAATTGCGCGGTCGTGCAACGTGGTTCCCAATCAAAATTGGCGTCCTTTTTTTCCCCACAAATAGATTTTTCTTTGGTGGTATTTGATCACCTCTGCGTTTTGTTTTGTTTTTGCTATAAACAAAAATAGAGCGACATTTTTTTTTTACCCAAAAAAATAATTTTTTCTGTTTGCTATAATAAATATCCCCAAAATTATCTAAAAATAATAATTTTTTCCCTCGGTTTAGGCCGATACGTATTCTTCGACATATTTTTGGTTCCAAAAAATCGCAATAAGCGTTTGATTGGTTTGCGCAAAAGTTATAGCGTCTACAAAATAGTGGTTAGTTTTATGGCTTTTTTATTATATTTTTTTTACTAGTAATGGCGGCGAACAGCGATTTTTATCGGTACTGCGACATTATGGCGGACACATTTTTGGGACCATTGACATTTTTCTAGCGACCAATGTTCTAAAAATGCATTGCTTACTATGAAAATGTCACTGGCAAGGAAAGGGGTTAACACTAGTGGCGAGGGAGGGGTTAATTATGTTCCCTGGGTGTGTTCTAACTGTAAAGGGGGTGGGACTGACTAGGGGAAATGACAGATCGCTGTTCATACATTGTATGAACAGACGATCAGGCATTTCCCCCCTGACAGGACCGGGATAAAGGGGAACTCCGCGCCAAATTTCAAACAAGAAACCGGCGCGGGTCCCCCTCCAGGGGTACATAAGGCTCTTCGGCTTGGTCTGGAACGTGAGGGGTTTAAACCCACGCCGAAAAACAGCGTGGGGTCCCCCCAGATCCAGACCAAACCCTCATCCCAGGTACGCAGTCTGGCCGGACAGGAATGGGGGTGGGGACGAGCAAGCGCCCCCCTCCTGAGCCGTACCAGACTGCATGCCCTCGACATGGGGGAGTGTGTACTTTGAGGGAGGGGGCACTGCCCCCCCACCCCAAAGCACTCTTGTCCCCATGTCGATAGGGACAAGAGCCTCTTCCCGACAACCCTGGCCGTTGGTTTGGTTCGGGTATGCGGGCGGGGGGCTTATCAGAATCTGAGAGCCCCCTTTAATAAGGTGGCCCCCAGATTCCGGCCCCCCCCACCCTATGTGAATGAGTATGGGGTACATTGTACCCCTATTCATTGACCTGGGGAAAAAAATGTAAAAAAAATAATACACCACACACATTTATAAATTAATTTATTAGTCAGCTGGGGGTCTTCTGCCGGGGCCCCCCACCACCACCCCATTGGGCCCCGGGCTTCGCCGTCTTCCACCGGGGCCCCCCACCCCATAAGGCTCTTTTACATTTGGGGGGGGGCCCAGGCTTCACTGCTTTCTGCTGGGGGGTGCACCTACCCCCCCGGTCTTCTGCGCCATCTTCCGCCGGGGCCCCAGACTTCGCCGCTTTCTGACAGGGCCCCCTTCACCATGAAGCTCCTTGCTTATGGGGGAGGGCCGCGGGCTTCGTCGCTTTCTGCCGGGGCCCCCTTCACCATGAAGCTCCTTGCTTATGGGGGAGGGACGCGGGCTTCGTCGCTTTTTGCCAGGGCCCCCTTCACCATGAAGCTCCTTGCTTATGGGGGAGGGCCGCGGGCTTCGTCGCTTTCTGCCGGGGGAGGGCGCCACCCACCCGCAGGCTTCGTCGCTGTCTTCTGCCGGGGCCCCCTTCACCATAAAGCTCCTTGCTTATGGGGGAGGGCCGCGGGCTTCGTCGCTTTCTGCCGGGGCCCCCTTCACCATGAAGCTCCTTGCTTATGGGGGAGGGCCGCGGGCTTCCTCGCTTTCTGCCGGGGCCCCCTTCACCATGAAGCTCCTTGCTTATGGGGAGGGCCGCGGGCTTCGTCGCTTTCTGCCGGGGGGTGCCTCTCGATGGCCTTTTCTGCCTTGCACCTCCGCGGGGGCCAGGGCTTGTCTCCGCTGTCTTCCGCCGGAGGGCGCCACCCTCCGGGCTTCTGCGGTGCCTTCCGCTTCTGCCTGGCTCCTTCGCGGGAGCCAGGGCTTGTCTCCGCTGTCTTCCGCCGGAGGGCGCCACCCTCCGGGCTTCTGCGGTGCCTTCCGCTTCTGCCTGGCTCCTCCGGGAGCCCAGGGCTTGTCTCCGCTGTCTTCTTCCTTCTCTTCCATTCGATGTTGACACGACGAGGTCCAGCGCTGGAATGCCGTCTGAGCGGTGGGCATCGAGTTATATAGGGCAATGCCACCATGTGACCCCAACCCATGTGACATCACATTCCCATCATGCCCAGGGAACAAAACAAGGAAAAAGACCCAGTGCGCATGCGCGCGGTGACGGAAGCAGTCATGCTGTGACCGAGCTCCGCACATCGCCGACAATACCGCAGCTATAATCAGCGCAGGAGGACCGGGAGACATCCCGTGATCAGCAGCGGGTCACCGCGGGACTGTCATGCAGCGCCGGACCTCGGGACAGGCAAAAAAGAGGCAGTACAAACGGCGCAATCAACAGGGACATGCACGGCCCCCTCCCCCAGGGCAGACTCCCTCACCTAAGATGGCGCCGGGTAAGCCAGAGACACGCGGCCAGCACAACAAGCAGACCTGCTCACCACATGCTGCAGAAACGGCTGCCAGGGAGGACATACGTGACCCCTTCTCCGCACAATCTTCAGGGTATCGGAATGGAGACCCCCGATGTGAGTGCCCCTCCCTGCCATCGTCCCCCAGGTCACCCCAGGATCCATTAGAGCACGCAGGCTCCCCAGGCTCCTCACTGGACAGGAATATGGCAGAACTAGCTGACTCTATATTCAGCCAAACTAGCCTTGCTCAGGGAGAACCCTCGCCTCCATATGTTCCCTATGCAGGAGACACAGTGCTGCTGGTCTGTTTCTCTGCAATGCTGCAGCAGGAACTTTCTAAAACATGTTCAATCATAACCACTGACATTAGGCAAGACATACAGAGTTTTGGGCTCAGGCTGGACATTGAAACTAAGGTGGAAGGATCGGTGGCCAGAATCAACCAGAACACCAGATTTGTTGCTGAACTCCAAGAGCGATTGAATGAGGCCCACTCAAAGATTGAAGACCTGGAAAATCGGTCTCGCCGATATAATGTGCGGGTCCGCGGCCTACCGGAAAGTCACACAGACCTAGAAGGAGCAATGCAGGCTCTCATGACAGAATTGATTCCAGATATTTCACCCCATCAGTTGGAGATAGATAGGGTCCATAGGGCCCTGACGGCCCCCAGGTCGGATGGGCTTCCACGAGATATAATAATGAATCCACACTACTACAAGATTAAAAAAAAACTGATGATGGTATCCAGGAATCGCCAGGATCTGATGCTGTTTGGAACCTCTATTCAGTTGTTTGCAGATCTGGCCCCTTCCACAGTGCAAAAACGCCAAAATCTGAAGCCCCTCTTGCAGCAGCAGCTAATGAACCGCCAGATAAAATATCGCTGGTCTTTTCCGTTTAGGTTGTCTTTTTCTTATAAGGGCAAACCCTACTCCTTTACAACCTTCCATGATGGAGAAGATTTGCTGCTGGAGTTGGGCACCATCTCAAGGGATCAGCCTGCCCCCTCTTCTTCTGTTCCAATAGACTGTCCCTTGTCCCCGATCTGGCAAACCCAACGCTCTGGACGGGGCAAGAAGTCTCTCTCACCACCTACCTGAGCGGCCACAGTCCTCCCTCCGTTTTTTTTGGAGGGGATTGTTTTCCCATTCTGGTTTCCTCCCCCCTCCCCTCTCGGTTACTGACAGAAGGGCTTACTTCTGGATAGAGCACACCATGGCCTGAACTGGGAGGCCGGAGGGACCAGACTGTATTGGCTGAGGTTAAATTGCCGGGGTCCAGCTCAGCCAACATGACTATCTTTTTGGTTTTATTTGTTTTAGTTTTAGCTCCTGTTTTATGATTGCTGCTCATTAGTTCCTAGGTCAGCTGCACTGTTACATAACCGGGCGGTGGCGGCATGGGCTACCCCATGGTGAGTTTTCTCATTTGCTAGGATGTTGATATGTTTACCTATCCTCCTTTGGACTTGTAGCTAGCATGGTTAAAGTCGGGGTGGACTCGTAAGCCACTCAAGTGACCTTGCCCCTGTCTTCAAGTGGGAGTAACATCACAATCAATTCCCCGGGATTATGACCCGGGAAGGGATTTGTCCCGATATTGTTTATATTGTTTAGCAAAAGTATTGTTCTCAGGTTTAGGCATTTGGCCTTTCATTTGTTCACAAAATCTCATTACTATTTTTTCTGTACTCTTCTTTCTCTTGATCCTGACCTTGTGCTCTGATCCTGTCACGATCTTACGGATTCCTGGGTGGACCTGGTCCTCCTGCCACTGGAGCTGGGGAGCTCTACTTCAATGTCAAGGTGAGTGTGCTCTGCCGAGCTGGGATGGCGACTGACTACTCCACTAAATACTCCATAATCACACATAATGTACAGGGTTTTAATTCTCCCCCTAAGAGAGCGAAGGCATTCCATTACTATTATAAACAAAAGGCAGACATACTGCTGTTACAGGAGACCCATTTCTCAAAGACCTCGACTCCGAGGTATCTCAGTGCCCGATACCCTCAGTTCTACCTTTCTTCTGCTACAGAGAAAAAAAACGGGGAGTTGCAATCTGCTTCTCACGAAAGGTCCCCTTTACTCCCATCACTATAGTTAAAGATAAAGAGGGTAGATACCTGATGACAGTGGGACGTATTAATGACCTACTAACCTCCATAATCTCCTACTACACTCCCAACTCGGGCAGTGTCATCTTAAGAGCATTATAGGCCCCCGGGCACAACAGTGCACAGGGGCCCTTTCTACACAATCACGAATGAGAATTTACTGACAAAAATGATAAAATTTACTGGCAGAACCACATTTTTTACTGCCAGTGCAAAAAAGTACCTAAAATACAGTTTTCAGTGCCGAACAATGCAAATGTCAGTATTTAAACTATAAACATACACAGTAGCTAGTGCTATTAGCAATGTGTTTAAGTTAAACAAAAGTAAAAAAAAAATTCTTCATTGACATGAAGGTCAGGTTACTATAACCCAGCCAGCACAGAGTTTCCTCTTACATCAGAGTCTGCAGGATTCCCCCTTACAGTAAAAGGGAACTCTTATGTAAAAGGGGAACGCTGCAGATCATGATCTAAGGAGGGAACTCTGATGTGGAGGGGGGCTCTGGTGACCAGAGACCACCTTATATCAGAGTCCACTGCTTTCTCTTTCCCACTTACATCAGGGTCCGCAGACTGAGTTCCCCCTTGCATTGTAAGGGGGAATCCTGCAGACTCTGATGTAAAGGGGAACTCTGATGTGGGGGGCACTCTGGTGAGAAAATACACTAAGGTAAGGGGGGTCACTAATATAGGAGGGGGAACCTTTATATCAGTGCCCCCTTACATTTTTTTACATCAGCAACCCCCCGCACTCGTGGAGGACCGGATCTTCTCTGTGATTTCCGCAAACTGGGCATTGGCAGTTCTAACCCGTCACTCTCCACAATTTTTTACTGGAGTTGCTGGGCAGCCGGTGGGGCCCCCCAGGCAAGCGGGGCCCCCGGGCAACTGCCCGGCGTGCCCAATGGAAAAGATGGCCCTGAACTCGGGGCAGCTAGAGTTTTTTCGTAATATGTTAGCGGTCGTTCTTCCAAAGGCACAAGGCCAAGTGATTATGGGGGGTGACAGCAACCTGCCTTTAGATCAAACATTAGATAAATCGTCTCCCAACAAACCCTTATTCAAGCATTTACACAAAAATAGTAGTAAACTAGCTTGACTACTACATAGCAACGACTTAATCGATGCCTGGCGCGAGGACAATCCCTCCACGCGAGACTACACCTATTACTCACACGTACACAGGACCAATTCCTGGATTGATCACATTTTTACAGCCTCCTCTCTGATACCTTACGTGACCTTGGTTAAAATTTTGGCTACTCCTTGGTCGGATCATGCTCCGGTATGGTTGTCCCTCTCGGACCTCATGTCCCTCCCCGTGGCGTCTTAATGCATCCCTGTTGAATGACCAAATCGTACTGAAAGAGATAGAGGCGGAGTTATGCACGTTTTTCATGAAAACTCGCCATCGGTCACTTCCACTATTATTAACTGGGCAGTGCATAAGGCCACCATCCGTGGTAAATTCATACAGATAGCAGCGAGCGTAAAGCGATCCCACGAAAGTACGATTACACAACTGGAGACTGAACTGAATACACTTATAGCAGAGCAAAGGGCATGACCGCAGATTGATATCAGGCACAAAATTGATACAGCCAGATTATCATTAAGCTTGAGTCTCACTACACAAGCTGAAAAACAACTATGATGGTCACGTCACAGGTATTACACGTTGGGGGATAAACCTACCACTTTATTAGCAAGAAAACTAGCCCCTCGCCCCTATACACCAGCCCTACCTAAACTCAGACTAAACAATGGCCAGTCAACCCAAAACCCAGAAACCATTGTGGGAGAGTTCACCAAATTCTATTCAACACTGTATAGTAGCTCAGAGCAGAGTCACAAGTCTAAAATGGATGACTTTTTTTAGCGACATTCCCCTACCCACGTTGACTAATGACCACTCGGATCTCATGGATATGGAATTCACAGAAACAGAAGTTAGACAGGCTATAAAAGGTTTGAATCCCTCCAAAGCTCCAGGCCCAGATGGGTTCACTGGCCAATATTATCATAAATACCAAGAAATCTTGACCCCACACCTGTGCGCATTTTTTAATGCAATTCGGAGGGGCATTTGTCTCCCGGCTCAGAAGAACAGGGCCTATATCCATGTTATCCCGAAACCAGGGAAAGATCACAGGCTCTGCGCGAATTATCGCCTCCATTTCGTTGATAAACACTGACCTTAAAATTATGACCAAAATCTTGGCAGCTAGTTTCTTGCGCAATATGTCCACCCAGATCAGGCATGGTTTGTCCCTGGATGCCAAGCTTCAGATCAGACTGGGAGAGTCATAGATGTCATTTCAGCAATACATTCAGATTGGGATAATGGAGGACCCAGGCGGGGGATGCTGCTGTCTCTGGACATGCACAAGGCTTTTGATTCCTTGTCATGGGAATACCTCTTCTATGTTCTAACTAATCTGGGTTTTGGGTCGAGATTTCTGTCTGTACTACGAGTTCTCTATAATTCCCCTACTGCTTCATTAATGGTAAAGGGTTATTCATCTTGCCCTTTTTCTATCCACAAAGGACACGTCGGGGGTGCCCCTTGTCCCCCTAACTTTTTGTTTTGGCTCTAGAACCACTCGAAATAAAAATACGCAATTCTATTGGTATACAAGGCATTACATGTGACAATCATGAACATAAATGTGTCCTTTTCGCGGATGATATCTTAATGATGATCTCGTCACCGATCACTACCATCCCTAACTTATATGCAATACTCAAACCATCGGTTAAAAAAAAGCCAACTTGTTTTAAATGTAACCAATGGATACCTAACCGATAGAACAAAACCGATCATTAATAGGCACAACCATCGGTTAAAAATCCACGCATGCTCAGAATCAAGTCGATGCATGCTTGGAAGCATTGAACTTCATTGTGTGTTTTACGTCACCGCGTTCTGACACAATTGTTTTTTTAACCAATGGTGTGTAGACGCAACGGACCATTAGTCAGCTTCATCGGTTAACCGATGAAAACTGTCCATCGGTCCATTCTCATCAGATGGACTGATTGTGTGTACGTGGCATAAGTCTCAGGCCATGAACGTCTAGCTAACAGAAAGTACGCTCTTGACACTCAAAAGCTCCTTCAATTTCATTTGGCACACGGAGTCACTCCCATATTTAGAAATAAACCTCACCCCGACATAACGCACTCTGTACTCCAAAAATTAACCAGCACTATTCCAACGTTTGACAGCTGACTTGGCCAGATGGCTACTTCACCCGCCGTCGTGGTTTGGCAGACTACACTCAGTAAAGATGAATGTACTTCCAAAAATATTGTATTTGTTTCGAACGCTACCAGTTTCGATTGTCTGTTCGGAACTGCTGGCCTTCCAGAATAAACTTATATCTTTTATCTGGGGCGACAAAAGGCCTAGGGTGAATAAGCGCACTCTATTTACCCCTAAAAAGAAGGGTGGACTGGGGACCCCAGATTTTCAAAAATACTATTACGCAGCACAGCTGTCTCAACTAGCCAGGTTTCACTCTACCTAGCCCCATCCTATATGGATGCAGATGGAGGAATATGCATGTAAGGAAAGGCCGATATTGCATATTTTATGGTTATCGCCTAAGGACCGGCCAACAATTCTATGCCCGGCGCTATCCTCATCCCTGCACATTTGGGATAGATTGACAAAATCATACAAGTTTAAATCCCAGCATACTCCATTAGCCCCTATTTTTGGAAATTCAAATTTCACCCCGGGCCTCACCCCCAGAACATTTGCTTGGTGGACCAACAAAGGGCTTCTACGAAAAGCTGATTTGTGCGACCAAAAAGGTATACTGACAAGACAAGTTTTAATGGAGAAATATCAAATGCCGCCCTCTGAATATTTCCGATGTGCTCAGATCTTGCACTTCTTGAGCACTTTGTTGCGAGGTTCTGATATGGCTACTATGTCCCTGATGGAGTACCTGTGTCAGAACTTCGATAAAATCGGAGGACATATCTCTGAAATGTATACTATCTTGACTAATTCCTCTACTAAACAGGCTTATATGGTGAAATGGGAGGCAGACCTCCAGGAGACGATTGATCTGGATGAATGGCATAGTATGGCTCAAGGGGCCTCAAAGTCGTTTATAAATACATTGTAACAGAATGAACTATGACACCCAGAGACTTTTGAAGGATGAGGGGTACTCCTGTGCAAACGTCACTAATGACTCTTGGGTCTAGGGTCATCCTGTGCCCCTTTTGGGCATAGGGTGACTGGGAAATATAATTTATAAATTACATGAGGTGGGACATTAATGATGATTCATGTTTTGCAGGATATCTTGGAATTTTACAGGTTGTTAAAGTTTGACTCCAAATGGAGTGTTTTCATTCAATGGGGGGACACATGCTTTTGAGGTGTTAATTTAGTCTGCTCCTAGACATTCCATTGTGTGATGCTAATGACACTGTTTGTATATGGAATGTGACTTGTCAAGCTGTAATAATTACCTCCTCTAATTGCGGAGACGGGATGTCTGGGGGATGACTAATGATTAGCACAACTGGATGTCATTGTCTAAGAGAATGTGTATTGAAGCCCCCCCCATTGTGTGATGTGTGGGTGGAGAGTTTCTTTGTCTCTGTGATTAACTTTAATATGCTTGGACTGTATATAAGAAAGCTAAGATACCATTAAAAGCGTTAATAAATTTTGAAACCAGTACAAGAGCTGTGTGAGTCTCGGTTATTCTGGGGAATGGAATGGATCATGTCTGTTGGATATTTGGAGTGTCAGATAAGCTGTCGTGGTTGATGGAATGGGAGTTTCGTAAACGGTGGTGACCGTTACATACATCAATTATTGAAGCCAATTATAAAGTGCTTTTGCAATGGTATATGGTTCCTGCTAGGCTGTATGTGCCGGCAGCATCCCCACTGTGTTTCCACGGATGCGGACAGCAAGGAACCATGTACCATGTGTGGTGGCAGTGCCCTAAGGTACGGCGCTTCTGGATTAGAGTGTACAATTTTATCTACTCCCTCACCCAGGTCAATCTAGTGAAATCCCCGAGACAGGCTCTGCTGGGTAGTACGGTGGAGGCGGCATCAAAATCTCAGAGACGTCTCATATCATTTATATTTATTTCAGCAAAAATGATTATTGCAAAGTCCTGGAAAATGGCAGCCTTACCATTTGCACAACTTAAGAATAAACGTTCCTGGATTATGCTAAATGAACGTATGTCTGCAATATTACAAGATAAAATGCAGATGTTTAAGAAAGTGTGGGACCCCTGGGTGGAATACCTGGCGGGGGATCCAAGATCTTTACCCGATTAGAGCTGTCTCTGGCTAGTGGGTATTGGAGCACGGGGTCACTTTCCTCTCTTCTACTCTCTACTTCCTCTACTTTCTTACCTTTCTCTTATCCCTCCCCCCCCTTTTTATTTATTTATTTTTTTCTCTTCTTCACTATTTTTGTTGGTCTTTCTCTCTTGTTTTTCTTTTTTTTGGTTGTTACTATAATTATATGAGAGTCGTCAACTTTTTGCTCTCTAACCTCTGCATAGTGGGCACCTCTACAGAATGTATTCTGTTCTCAGGCAGCGGAGTGGTGTGGTATCCTCACTATACAGCTATCCACCTCTACTTGCTCATATGTGAAGTGGTCAATTGGTGTGTCTATAATATCTATATGTATACATAGTTATATATGGGCAACTGATGTTGTTGTTTAAAGCATGGAGGCTCTAACTGTCTATAACTGACACACAGTATTAGATTCTGTCCATGTCTGAGGCCGCGTACACACCATTGGTCCAAACCAATGAAAACGGACTGAAGTTCAGTTTTATCGGTCCAAACCGTCCTATCGGTCTGTTGTCTTTCGGTCAAAAAAAAAAAAACTTGCTTTAAAATCGAACTGATGGTCAAAACCGATGGTTAGTGCACAAAAGCATCGGTTCAAAACCCGCGCATGCTCAGAATCAAGTCGACGCATGCTTGGAAGCATTGAACTTCTTTTTTTTCAGCACGTCGTGTGTTTTACGTCACCGCGTTCTGACCCAATCGGTTTTTGAACTGATGGTGTGTACGCACATCAGACCATTAGTCTGCTTCAGCGGTGAACCGTTGAAAACGGTCCATCGAACCATTCTCATCGGATGGACTGACCATGTGTACGCGGCCTGAAACTTCAAACAAGCTTTGAGGTTACCTCCTAGGGCTGTAGATGTCTTAATTGTTCCACTTGTTCCACTTCGTAAAGATTCTTACGTGCAATTTGATTCGCTGCAGAGGTATACACTCATTGTTTGGATTACTCAGGATTTTGTTTACATTTTATACTGTACCTGTTTTTGTATTCAAGATTGTATTTCTTTTCTTTGTGAAAATTTCAATAAGAACATTGAATCGAAAACAAGGGAAAAGACCAACACCACATGCCTGATCCCATGTAGCTGTGAAGCCCTACAACAACTTTTTTGTTGTGCTACAACTACTTTAGGAGCCAATCTCCACTGTCCTCTGCCATCCCTATGTCTACTGCCCTTCCTTAAGGTCTGCCTCAAAGTATGTTTTTTAAAGAATGTCTTAGAATAATGTTGTATTTGATTTGTACTCTTTTATAATATCATTATAATATTTTTTTATTTTTGTAATTAATGTAATCCTTTTAAAGTGGTAATAATTATTTTAATATTGTAATATTTTGCTTAACCCATTGTGACAGTAGGCAGGTTAAATCCCCTGGTTGCATCCAAGATGCTGTATATATTTCTCCTAGGTTCAGTCTTTATGCCAGTTTGTACCTCTAGGGGGAGTGCTGGGAGTCCTGCTGGGAGGACTTAATGAGCCCAGCTGTATCAGGTGGGCTCGTTAGGTCCTCTACAAAAACTCCCAGCATGCTAAGAGAGATGCTCCAACCTGCAATCAGACCTGTGTGAATAGTCTGGGGAGTGATCTTTGTGCGGTGAGACAAAGCCTGTGTGGCTACTATTACAAAAACTCTAACCAGCAGGGAGTTAGGGACTGGGGCAGCACCAGGTGTTAGTTAGGGACACTGATGTGTTTAGTAAGCGGTCAAGTGACCAGGATTTTTTTTTGTATTTCTTTTGTTTATGTCACATTTGTTTTGTATATAGTTCAAATAAAATCAGCACCTTTTTGTTTTCCTCCTACCATCGTCTGCTGTGCCTAATTGTTTTTGTGTGCTGAACATGTCCAGGGGGTCACACACACCCGCTGATGGGCTAACCCCCTCACACCATTTACACTGACCTTACACAGATATGCAGCATTACGAAGGTGGACCTTCTTCCAAGGCACTACACATACAGTATGTGCTCCGGCATTTATGTTGGAAGGACCCTCCAAAGCCCACTCTCAGCCCAAAGACTGGGCAATCACAAATAGCTCGAGTCTCATATTAATAATTGGGAGCTGGAAGGAATGGCTTTCAGATACATGGTTGCTGTAATAGTCTGTGATTGGCTAACACATGGATTACTCATTAAATCTTGCCCTTGTAAGTTCTTTTTTCTCCTAGCCAAAGGAGATGTAGGTAAATAACAAAATAAAATTAATTCTTTGTGTAAAAAACACCAGGACCAGGTTCATAATCATGATCAGCTTCAAATGTCAGGGTCAGTGTGTTTTAGGTAGGATATTTTGTTTTATAATTAATAATAGGGTCAATGGGCCAGATTCACGTAGAGCGGCGGTAATTTTGGTTTGTGCTAATGTATGTCAGTTAAGTTAAGGTGGCTGAATTTTGTGACGTAAGTGCCGTATCCACAGAGCATTTGCGCCCAAATGCGCGCCAGCGTAATGTAAATACAGAGGCGTAAGGCGGGGTTATTGCAAGTGGGAAGGAAGTGGGCGTGCTCCATTGAAATGAGCCGTGACCCCATGCAAATGAAGGGCCGGCCGTACTGCGCATGCGCGCACGAATCTGCACCTCACTGGGCATGCTCAGAACTCGGGCCGGCGCAATCAGTGAGATAAGAAAAAGGCCAAGCAGACTAAGTGAGATCCACCATGTGTATAAATAGCCCCACACAAACGCACTTCCATTGCAAAAGTACATCCCTGTGTTCCCCTTCCTAAAGCAAGTTGCTTTTGCTCTGTTGTCTGTTGGTGTTTGTTGGTGAGTGTAGTATTGTTAGCTAAAAGATTTATAGAAGTAGGAGGTTGTAGTAGTTGTTTTTTTTTTCTGAGTGTTTTTTCTGTTTGTTTTTTCTGTGTTTGTTTTTGAATTTGTATTAGCTGTCTGCTTGTGTTGTTTGATATTGCTGTCTTGTGTTTGCGGTTTGATTTTTGTGTGTGTTTGTTCTGTGTCTTTTTGTGTGTGTTTGTTCTGTGTCTTTTTGTGTGTGTTTGTTCTGTGTGTTTTTGTGTTTGTTTGCTGTGTTAGATTTTTGTGTGTGTGTTTGGTGCTGAGTGTTGGCTGTTATGGCACCAAAGAGACATAAGCTTAATTTTTCTGTGCGAGAAAAGCAAATACTTGCCAGGGCCATCACCCGATTTGGGCGATATTTACATGGCCCTGAGAGCCAGGACACCCCCCCGGCCATCATCCAGGAGATAACTGATCAGATCAATGCGGAGGGGGGGGGGAGAGACAAGGACCCCCAGTGGGATAGCCAAGAAGATAAATGACCTGAGGAGCCTGGTCCGTGACAAGATGGCCAAGATAAATGCCCATGCCTCGGGCACTGGCGGAAGACCACCCTGCTCCGTCAGGCTGACTGAGGAGGAGTGGGCAGTGGCCCGGTGCTTCCACAGACAACAAGTGGTGGGCCTGCCTGGCTTTGACTCCGAGGAGGGCGTGAGGACAGGTAAGTTTTTTTTTTAATTTCTGTCTGGTGAGTAGCATGTGTGGGTGGGGGAAGGGAATATGTGCCAAGTGTGTGGCTCCTCCAACCTGTGAATGTTTTGTGTCATCCACAGATGGCCAGGAGATTTCAGGGCCATCAGGCCAGTCCGCACCAACCCCCGGACACCAGGCTGCTGAAGAGCCCCAAGAAGGGCAGGAGTCCTCAGGGGAGGGGAGTGGCCACACCTCCCCTCATGAGGAGGTTGAGGGGGGAGGATGAGGGGGAGGAGGATGGGGATGATCGGATGGACCTTGCCAGGGAAATCCTATTGACTACGGATGTGGTTCCCCCTGAGGCTACCCCTGTGGCTGGCAGCAGTCAGGCCTCCATCAGGGGTAGCCCCTCCCACTCTTCCCCCAACAGGGCTCCCCCCACAAGGGTCTCTCTCTCCCCCCCTCCCAGGCCACAAGCCTCAACTGCAGGCAGGAAGGCTACCCATAAGACCAGGGGGGTGGCCGAGGTTCTGCTGGCCAATCTGCAGAGGGACCAGGCCCGGCAGACCTAACATCTGGGTCAGGTCGCCCGGACTTTGACCCAGATGGAGGACAGCCTGGACTCAATTAAGGACTCGGTCAATGAAGTGGGCACAAACTCCTTGGCGGTCATAACATGCATTTGTGACCTGCAGACCGCCACAGCAGGCGTGGCCCTGGAGGTGAATGCCCTGACCCAGGCTGTCCACGCAAACACCCAGGCTGTCCAGGCCAATACGGCTGCCCTCACTGTGGGCCTGAACAGAATCGCCGTGGCCTTGGAGGGCAGGACAGCAGGAGGACAGTCACCAGGGGAGGCTCCTCCTTCCCCTGCTCCCCCCCCATGAGTCTCCCTTGGTTGGCCGTGGCCGGCCCAGGCGTAGCTTACCCCGCCGCCATTAATTTTGGTTGTACTTTTGTTTTTTTATTATTTTTTTAATTAAACAGAAAACAAATAAAATCAAGCGCTCACTAAAATGAAATGAAGGGGATGAAAATATACGCTTAGGAAATGGAATAATGAAATGGTGAAACTCATGAAAAAGCTGAAGGATTAGGAAATAATGAAGAAAGGGGGGGAGGATATTTGGAGTGGGGCAATGGTCCTATTCAGCTATCCATAAGAATGTTAATAAAAATGAAGAATTAAAACATTGTTAAAAAAATTGTTAAAAAATTGTTAAAAAAAATTTGGGTTTTAGAGTTATTTGTGATAAAAGTTCAGTCCATTGAGAAATTCATGGAACAGTAGCACAAATGTTAATAGATTGGGTATATACTCTCTTGCTTGGAGGGCTGCCAGCTGTCAAGAAGAAGCAATTCTGGAGAAACAATAAAAAAGAACAAAAAGCGGCGCCCTCTAAGCGTAGTATGAAGTTTAATAAGGCGGACAAACAACAACAAATCATATGAGGGGTTACTCACAAAGGTAGAGGGAATACAGGTATTTAAATACTGGTGTCATCTGAGGCTGACGTCTGGAAAGCGTAGACTCTGCTGAAAAAGGTCTTTATTGCAGGCTTCAGGCAGCGTGATGGTTGATCCACACAATAATGGCCGTGGGGGGTGTCTCTGGGGGTCCCCGGATGATATCTCAGCGCTGGTACTGGGGGAGACAGAGACGCCACATTCGGCGCGGTGGAGCGCAGCCGTGGAGCGCAAAAACAGTCGTACGTCACTTCCGAGTGAAGTCTCAGGGTGATGCGCGCGTTCGAGACATGCGTGTCTCTTCGTCAGGCTCTGTGGGGGCCATCTTTGGTGAGGGACAGAAGAACAGCTCAGACGGAGCTGATTGGTTGATGTTACCATACCCGGAAATCAACTTAACATAGAGGGGAATCGAAAAGCAGGCAATCGAAAAGCAATAAGGAGATTAATTATAGGAAATCTCACAATGGACTAATATAAAAAGGGCATAAGCATACAAAATTTATGGTGTTATAACACATTGAGGGAAACTGGGTTGGAACAATAATTTTAGAAAGATAATTCTATAAAACGGACTACCAATAGGGGATGTACATAAATACCATATGAGTAAATGCATAAACATATACAAAACTTACTCATGAGAATTATCAATGTATATAAGACACTAGAGGGTGTGGAAATAAATGGAGTAAATAGGAAAAAAGAAAAGAGAAAATTACTATAATCCAGACTTGATTTTGGAAAGGTTAAGATATCAGGATAAGATATACTAATCCGGAACTACATTGAATTTTCAATTCACAGGGGAATACTACGACATTGTTAAAAAATGAGTACAATGATAAGAGTATATATTGTTGTGTGATACAAAGAAGTATATTATAATATAATTATAATAATAATCAATTAAAAAATATAAATTAATCGATTAATAAAAAAATGGTAAAAATTGATAAAAAGAAGAAGAGTATTATAATAATAAAAGTATTATAATAAAATATTTATTTCTAGTCCCTCATTCAGGCCTCGGGGCGATAGACAGTCTAGGGTGAAGATCCAATAATTTTCGCGTTCGCAAAGTTTTTTGTATCTCTCGGCCTGGGGGAGAAGTCTGGATATGGCCTCTATGACCCAAACTCGAAGTTCTGAAGAGGATTGTTGGTGGACCTCTTTAAAATGCCTAGCAACACTATACTTTTCTAGGCCTTTTTCGACGAAATTCCGGTGTTCACCAAACCTCTTCCTTAGTGTCCGAATGGTACGGCCCACATAGAAGAGGCCGCAGGGACAGGTGAGACAGTACACCACATATTCCGAAGAACATGTAAAAAAATCTGGTAGGGTATACTGCTTTCCTTTACAAATAAAGTCTTTCTGTCGATGGGTTACATGAGGACAGGTAAGACAACGGGCTTTTCTACATTGATACATCCCTTTAATATGGAAGAAAGTCAAGGAGGCGGTGTTACTGTTGCGTTTTTTGTTGTTATTTTTTATTTTACTGGGCGCTATACTTGCCTTTATGTTTTTGGCTCTTCTATAGCTTACTGTAGGGCGTTCAGCTAACGAAGTTTTTAGGTGTGGGTCTTCTTTTAGAATAGGCCAATGTTTGACTAGGATCCTTTCCATTTGTCTGAATTGGCTGTGGAATTGTGTGACAAAACGCACTATTGGTGTTGTCTCATCCTTTTCATCCTGTGTCTTATGCGCTCTAGGGATTAATTCTGTGTGTGAATAATGTTGGAAGGCACCTTCAATAAGATCAACAGGATATCCTTTTTCAGAAAACTTGTCTTTCAATTTTTGGCCATGTGTGATATAGTCCTTTTGTCTAGTACAATTGTGCTTGAGGCGACAAAATTGGCTTTTAGGGATATTTTTTAGCCAACGGGGATGATGGCAGCTCCGATAGTGTAAAAAAGAATTCCCAGCAGTGGGTTTCACAAAGTTTTGGGCACAAATGGTGGTATTGTCATATGAAAGCTCCAGATCTAAAAAGGCTAGGGTTTTGTCATCAGTGACTGCTGTAAAGGAAAGGCCCATGGTATTGGAATTACAATGTTCCAGGAACTTGGGGATTAGCTCACCGGGACCATCCCAGATGATAACAATATCATCTATGTACCTACCGAAAAATACAAGATGAGAGGCAAACGGATTGTTATACCATATGTGGTGGAGTTCCCAGTAGCCCATGGTTAAGTTTGCATAACTCGGTGCAAAATTAGCTCCCATGGCTGTTCCTTGAACCTGTATAAAGAACTCACCATCACTTTCGAAATAGTTGTGTGTGAGACAATATTTTAGCAAGTCCAATAAAAAGTGGATTTGTCGGGGATTCAGCAAAGGATCTTTGTTTAAAAAATATTGGGTTGCTAGGATACCCACTTCATGGGGTATCGAAGTATACAATGATACTACATCCAGGGAAAGCCAACGGTAAGACTTTTCCCATTGGTAGGGTTGTAGCATCTGGAGTAGATGTGTACCATCCTTGATGTAGGAAGGGAGGTTCGCCACTAAGGGTTGTAAGAAGTGATCTATGTAGATCGAAAAATAACTAGTGACACTTTCCATTGCTGCCACTATGGGTCTCCCTGGGGGATTAGATACATTTTTGTGGACTTTGGGTAAATGGTAAAAGTACGGTCTCTTGTAAAAATCATGAAGTAGAAAGGCCACTTCAGTTTTTGTTACCAGGCCTTCCACTTTTGCTGCATTGACTAAGTCGTGGGCTTCTTGTGAGAAAGCCACCAATGGGTCAGTTTTCAATTTATAATAGGTGGTAGTATCAGATAAGAGACAAGAGCTCTCTACCTGATAGTCAGTCAAATTCTGAATAACTATACCTCCACCTTTGTCAGCTTGACGTATAACAATAGAATTGTTTTCAGTTAATTGTTTCAAGGCTAGATTTTCTGCTACTGAAAGATTAGAGGAGTTCTTATGTGTGGCAGTTTGTTCACACATACGTAGAATATCACTATAGACTACTTGATAAAAACTTTGTATAAAGGGCCCTTTCGAATAGGTAGGGTAGAAAATAGATTTGGGTCTAAATTTGGTCTGCACTATTGGTGGTGATGTGGAAAGATGTTGAGTGAGCAATTCGACATAATCGTCGGAATCTTCAGTATACAGAAGTTCAAGGTGATCGAGAGCCATTTTTTCAGGAACACTACAGTTCCGAAAGAGATCTGGACTGGTAGGACAAGTTTCAGTAAGAGGTGTATCCAGTGTGGCTTTGGCGGTTTTTAAATTAAAGAAACGTTTAACAGTGATATTACGAATAAACCTATTAAGATCTAAAAATAGGGTAAACGGATTGGGTGGGGCCATAGGTGCAAAGGTGAGGCCTCGAGCTAACAGGGACTCTTCAGAAGTAGTAAGATTGTGGTCGGATAAATTGAAGATTTTTATAGTTGTCGTACTTTTCGTTTCTTTTTGGCGTCTCCTTCTGCCCCCTCTTCTGCCTCTGTATCTAATTTTCTTTTTGGGCAAGACAGGGGGGCTGTCACTAAAAAAGGCGGAACCGAAGATGTTAATGAGGATGGTAAGGTGTTGGTTAATTCTAGGTCAGTTTTCATAACCGAAGAGGATGGTTGGGGAGAATGGATTATATCATGGGCCAAAACGATTCCTGGTTTTGGAGACAATATAGGGTCTTCAGACACAGGATTAAGAAGAGCTGGAGATCTTGAGGGACTGGGGTGAAGTGTGAGAGTAGCATTAGCTGGAACGGGGGAAGTAACACTATTTTCAATAGCGTTTACCTTCAGATGTTCGGAACTCGTGGTAGGACAGACTTGATTTTGGGCCACAAGGTTATCTGACTTGTGGGACATAGAGGTTCTTTTTTTATAGTAATTTATAGTAATTGTTATTTTGAAGATGTCGATGGGAAAAGAGTGGTCTAATAGTTGGTCTAGGGACACAATCCATAAGTGGTGTAGGACCTGTGTGTTCATCTACACTAGCAAGTTCAGTTTCAGGAGTGGGGTGACCCGATTGGCGACTCTTTTTCCAACAGAAAATTCTGTTGGAATTATAATCGTCAAAGTCTCTCCTGATTTTATGAAGTTTAGTACCTAGTAGGAGGTCTTCTTGATACTTTGTATTTAGTTTCAGCTTCCTCAACCAGGAGGACGGTAAGCATGAAACCGAGGTCTGGAGTTCAGAAATATTATTTTTTTAATTATACTGTGATTATGATTTGGTTTATGTGTGTGAATGATGTATGAATGTGGGGGTGACATTCCTGGTGAAAAAGGGTGTCACCCTCAGTTTTGGTGGAGTAGGGATCCCCAGGACCAGGGAGAAGTGATCCCAGGTCCATGTGAATGGTGTATGAATGCACAGTAACATAATTGGAGCCGTGGCGTGGCGTTGCTGCTCCCTAGTCCCATGGGGGGTACTTGGGTCTAATCCAATTCGATGAGGATGTGATGTGTCTGTGCTAGGGACCACAGTGGGTGTGCATGCATGCATTCTCATTGTGCCATGATTAATGTGTGTGTTTACTGTGCAATGATGCATTCTGTGAGGCGTCTCCTGGCTGCTGTTCCCTCAGAAGAGGGGGAACCCTCGGTTACTAAAGTCACTAGTATATCTATGAGCATGGATGCCCCTGGCATGTTGGCATACAGATTGTTGTCCTGCAAGTGTGTGTGCTCAGCTCGTCCCTAATAGTGTTGCTTTAGCTGACATTTACACGGCTGGTGTAAAGTTAGGGCACCTTTTATAAGGTGTAATTTTACACCGTGAAACTAGCAGATGCGCACAGGGCGTAGTCTCCGCCGCACAAGCGTACTTTTGTGGATCGCCCTATCTCCTTCATTTGCATATTAGCATCGAAAATCAATGGTGTGTGTAGCGTATTTTGCGCTTCAAGATGCGCCGGTGTAATCGTTTTACGTAGGACGGAAAAATCTGGTTTTCAGGCGTATTTCGTTTTGAGGATCAGGCGCAAAGATACGCGCGGCACATTTTTCAATTACGCCGCGCATCTTTAGATACGTCGGCGTAAGTGCTTTGTGAATCTGGCCCAATGTGTTTAGGTAGGATAAAAAAGCAAAATGTGCACTATTGTGCCCTTTCTATGGGTAAAAACACCAAATAACAGACACATACATGGCATTATCATGAAAGTCACAAATAGAGGAATTTATTTTGGAGTTTTTTTTTGCTGGTGGGTCTTAGTAATGACAGGAAATATACAACAATATAAAAACATTTTTAGGTCAGTTTTTTTTTTTTTTTGATAATACAAATAAATCCGGATATTTCCAATGTCATTTATTACCAAATGAAGGCCAAATTGTCCTGAAATTAAACAAAGTGAAAAGATATGTACAGTTTTACCAACACATGCTAAAGTTGTAAAACTGAATTCAAGCATGATGATTTAATTACCATATGCCATTAAGGGATTAATAAAAAAAAACATAGAAAAAAGTAACAAGCATTGTTACGTCTTAGTACGCCGTCGGATCATAGATGCATTTTTTCCGCCGGTCGCTAGGTGGCGTTTCCGTCGAATTCCGCGTTGAGTATGCAAATTAGCTAGTTACGGCGATCCACGAACGTACGTCCGGCCGGCGCATTTTTTTACGTTGTTTGCGTTCGGCTTTTTCCGGCGTATAGTTACCCCTGCTAGTATGAGGCATACTCAATGTTAAGTATGGCCGCCGTTCCTGCGTCGAATTTTGAATTTTTTACGTCGTAAGTCGTTCGCGAATACGGCTGTACGTTGTTTACGTTCACGTCAAATCCAATACGTCCTTGCGACGTAATTTGGAGCAATGCACACTGGGATATTTTAAGGACGGCGCATGCACCGTTCAAAAAAAACATAAGAAACGCGGAGTCAAGTCAAATTTAAATAAAACACGCCCCCAACATCCCCATTTGAATTACGCGGCCTTACGCCGCAACACATACGTTACGCCGCCGTAAATAAGGGTGCAAGTTCTTTCTGAATACAGAACTTGCGCCCAAAGTTACAGCGGCGTAACGTATCAGGGATATGTTACGCCAGCAGAAAGATTGGCTGATCTTTCTGAATCTGGCCCGTTGTATTTAAAAATTTAGTCCAGCCTCAGTCCAGAGCCCAGAAGGCCTTTGTAGGGATCTTATGGGGAAAAACATAACAAAATCAAGGTTAATCTTTTTTTGTTTTGTTTTGTTTTTTCTTTTTTTGTTTTGTTTTTCTTTTTAAGGAGTAGGGGAGGAAGTGGAGGTGGCTTGAGGTGAGGTGAATCATTCTACCAAATCGTCTGTAGGCTGCATTGCAAACAAGAAAGACAACACCACATGTAGGAAATGGGGCTACTACAGCTGCTTCAGGAGGCAATCTCTCTTGTACCCACCCCCAATATACGGACACTGCCCTTTCCTTTAGGTCTGTTTTTTTCTTAAGAATGTTTCAGAATGTTATTGACTTTGTAAACTTTTATAAAATTGTTGTAATCCTTTATATCATTAAACTTTTTTTTATTATTTTTATATAGTATTTATTTTTATGTAATAGTTTTAATATTTTAGCAATTACAGTATTTTTATTATTGTATTGTTTTGTTTGAAGATGAGAGATAATAGGTAGGTAAAATAGAAAAATAGCCGTCAACTCCAATCCGTAAGAAATACTGTATTTATTGGCGTATAACACTCACTTTTTCATCCTGCAAATCGGTTGCAAATAGTGTGTGTGTGATAAACGCCGATACTGCAATTTGGGCTGCCTCGGAGAGAACGGGGAGGGGGGTGGGACGAGCGCCGCTGTCAGATTACATACAGCGAGAATCTCCTGTTTACTCAGCGGCCTCTAATAGGAAGTCCCGTCTCCTGGGCCAGCATTGGACCAGTGTTCTGTCTATCATAGAAGCCGGTCCAGGAGGCGGGACTTTGAATTAAAAAGGCTGCCGAGTAAACAGAAGATTTTTGCTGTATGTAATCTGACGTCGCTCACCCGCCCCCGCCCCCCTCCCTGAGATGGGCATTAATCAGGCTGCATTCATGGCAATGGGGAGACTGCAGATGGGCATTAATCAAGCTACATAGATGGGAAATTGTGAAGCTGCAGATGGGCATTGATGCTGCATTTATGGGCACTTACCCCCAAAAAAATTCCTGAAACTTCCCTCTTAAAATGAAGGTACATTATATGCCGATAAATATGGTATTTATTGGCACATATAGGAAAACAAAAAAGCAGACACTCATTTATTGGCATATATAGGAAAACAAAAAAGCAGACGAGCCTTGGTCACTGCATGAGAGATAATACAAAGAAGTGACAGAGAGCTGTTCCTCCGAACCTATGCTAAGAGATGATGGCATGATGCAGCTGTTATTTTGGGAACCCTGCTACCTCTTCCAGTATGTTGCTGCTGTGCAACTTCATAACCCTTTCGCTGCCAGGGCGGATTTTGCTTTTTTCCCATACATGTTTAAAAATTTATTTTAGACCTAAAGATTAGTTAAAACACCCAAATATTATATATTTTCTGAAAGCAGACACCCTGGAAAATAAATAAAATAAATAAATAAATAGTGGCAGTTCAAATTTTTTATGTCACACAATATTTGTGCAACAGCTCATCAAATGCAATTGTATGTAATTTTAGTGCACACCAATGCAGTATACTGTATTAGACAGATCATGTGTAGCCAAGTAAATAGATACCCAACATGTCAACTTTTAAAATTGCATGCACCTGTAACATGACAACAAATTTTGCAATCCTAAATTTTCCTTATGTGACAATTCAAGAATCCCTACAGGTCATTACTTTAGAGTTAATCATGAATATGGTCCTTAGAATCATTTCTCTCACTCTAGCATGTGCAGCAGTAAGTAATGTGCAGTGTGTAACGTGGCCCGCACTGGGTCTTAGCACCAAACTACACAAATCCCAGCCTTGCTTCTTTTTGGATAGTACAGCAACCAAGTTGTAGGCCTGCTCACAACTTAACAAATGTGAACCGTAGACCCCATACACACTATAAAACTTTTGTTGTCTGATTTCCTTTAGGCCCCATACAGACGAGCGGACTGTCCGCTGAAAACGGTCCGCCAGACCGTTTTCAGCGGACATGTCCGCCCGGAGATTTCTGTCTGATGGTTGTACACACCATCAGACAGAAATCCGCGCGGACAGACAGCGCGGTGACGTGGCACAAACGTGTCTAATAATAAAACCTCTGTGGGAATCCCAGGTGCTACCACCTGCTGCCACCACCACCATGTTGGGGAAGGACCCAGATACTGACTCCAAATATTAATAATATTTACATAGTGTGTATGTATAATATGCACACCTGTCCTTACAAATAAACAAAAGCTCCTAGAGCCCTATTCTGGGCCTCTCACCCACTCAGGGGTACCCATGGGACTCACCTCAGGAGGAGACTACCCAGCGTTGCCGTCCGCTCTCAGCACACAGCGTGTGAGAGGAAAAGAAACGTGAGGCAACTGTGTGGCATCTGCAGGGACCTGTGTGCCAAATGGCGGCAAAATGCCGCGTTTAAACAGGAAAAGCCTCCTAGGGCTTTTTAACTGTGAAAACCCCCTCAAAGGAAAGCCCCATACAAAAAAGAAAAAATCACAGGCCAGATAACACAGTCCCCTCAGGAAGGCCCCCTCCCCCCTGACAGTGGCAATGTTAGCAATGCAGCAAGGGAAAAGGAGCAGGGAAGGGAGGAGAAGAGGACCCCCGAACACCAGGAATGCCCAGCCGTATCAACCCACCAAAGCGGGAGGGACTGTACTTACCCGTCCGATCGAGGACTTGCTGATGCATTCCTGACAGAACTACAACCGCAATGGAGGTAGCTGTCAGCCCAGTCCATTGTGAGTGAGACAACACCACAGCCCAGTCATATGTGGACCTCGAAGCAAAGCTCACTGGCCACCCCTGGAGTCATGGGGTATGGCGTGGCAGACCCAGCCTCTTTGCAAAGGTGTGCCCACGCTTGCTGGTCGGACTGAGTAGACTACAATGATCTATATTATCCAGCCTGTCTCTCAGCCAACAGTTGAAAGAAGATTCTTCAAGAAAAAGAGGAGGGTTATGTCTGGAGGGACCACCCCCTGGGCGGGGCTGTTCAACTCTGTTAATGTAACATGTATTTAATTATCTAACATGTTTCTGCCTAGTCCTCTTCTGTAAACAGAGAACATAACCCACTTGTCAAGATTTAAGGAGCTGTGTCCGTCCATGGAAGATAAGAGAAAAAGGGTATGTCTACACAGAAAATGCATTTTTTGCACTTTACTGTAACTTTGCAAGATTTCTGTGACATCTGACATCAAATGTATTCTTCTGCACAGAATACCACACACAGGAGTGGACATTCTGTAGTTTTCATTTAGACACAGAATGCCAGCACAAAATTTGTAAGCCAACTACCCTAAACACCTCCTCCCCACTTTATCCTGTATACAGTTCACAGCATACAAAGAAGCCATAAAAGACATTAAAAAGCATGACAAAACATTAGTAAAATATGTGCATATGATATAAATAAAAGCTATAAAAATGGAAATATGTATATAGAAGGGACTGAAAGTTTGAAATGACTTTATTGCTTCTGCTGTGAAGTTCAAGGGTGAATGGCTCCACAGTCCCTGCAGCTACAGTGTTAAAGGGGTTGTAAAGGTTAGTTTTTTTATTTTCTAAATAGGTTACTTTAAGCTAGTGCATTGTTGGTTCACTAACCTTTTCTTTCAATTTCCCTTCTAAATGTTTTTTTTCTTTGTTTTCTTTGTCTGAATTTCTCACTTCCTGTTCCTCCTCAGTAAGGTGTTCAGTAAGCTGTTCTAAATGACTTTCCACCGCTCGGATGATGGTGGAAAGCTTACTGAGGAGAAACAGGAAGTGAGAAATTCAAACAAAGAAAAACAACATTTAGAAGGGAAATCAAAGGAAAAGGTAAGTGAACCAACAATGCACTAGCTTAAAGGAACCAATTTAGAAAATAAAAGACGAACCTTTACAACCCCTTTAAGTGAGGGTGAAAACTCTCACCTGAAGAGTATTCATATTGTTGAATGTCCATAGCAAGGGTAGGCAACCTTTCAGAGGTAGAGATCTACCTGGACAACATGGAGGAAAGCAAAGATCCCTGGGGGGGAGGCAGTGTCTACTATGCGGCACCTTAAAAAAATACCAAGCTCCCAATAAAAGACAGCATCACAGTAGTGTCCTCTGTCTTCTGTCCTCTTCACATCACCCTTCCACTGTAGTGTCCTCTCCCCCCTTACCTACAGTAGTGTTCTGTACCTCCCCAACCCAGTGCCCTCTTACCCTTCACATCACCCCCCCCATTGTAGTGTCCTCTGCCCTCTCCCCCTATAGTAGTGTTCTTTACACTCACAATGCAGTGTCCTCTGCCCCTTTACATCAGCTTCCCATTGTAGTGTCCTCTGCCCCCTCCCCCACACAGTGTTATCTGCCCCTTCACATAATTCTCACCTGTAGTGTCCTCTGCCTACCTCCCCCCACAGTAGTGTTCTGTACTCCCCACAATGCAGTGTCCTCTGCTCCCATCATATCACCCCCCACTGTAGTGTGTTCTGCCCCCTCCCCCCCCCACAGTAGTGTCCTGTACCCCCCCCCCCACACAGTGCCCTCTGTCTCCTTCACATCATCCCTCCGTAGTGTCCTCTGCCTCCTCCACCCACAGTAGTGTTCTGTACCCCCTATCGTGTGTTCATCTGAGCAGAGATCATGCGATAGCATAGTGCTGGGTGGAAGGTGGGAGCAAAAGCTTGATAAGAGCAAGCTGGTGATTGTTTGCTAGGACCTCCTAGCAACTAATCACTGAGCAGCTCCCACCCCTCTCCCTCCATCCAGCTCCCACCTTCCGTTCTCCGCTGTGCAGCTAACAGAAGAGCAGCGGAGGCTGGGGGGGTTAGAACCATGATTACAATCCACCTGTCACCTCCCCAATGTTGACAGGTCGACCCCCGGTGTAAAGCCTGGCCACAGATTTACTTTAAGAGATCACTGGAATACGTGTTTACACATGTACACAACAAAAAACAAAACAGCCCATGGGACTTTTTCAGAATCACAACTCAGACATCAAAAGTTTAATTTATAAAGAATTTATTAACAAATGTTTAAAAACAACACATAATGCAGAAATAAATAATTAACCCCAGTACAAAGGATTTATATGAGAAACCTTTCCATGGAACCTAGGTATACCATGAGGATAACTCAACTCAACAACAGGCTGGAACAACTGTGCTGTATGTCTCGACGCATTTCGCGAGAAGGATCTTGCTTCTTCAGGAGGTAGAAAAAGCCTAGTCATCTAACACCTAATAGGTGGTAGACTATAAAGTAGACGAGGGGTTGATGTATTCCAATACAGATAATCACCCATAGACAATAAAATTTAAGGATAAGGGGTATAAAAATATAATAATATAATACAATGCCACCGATTCCACCAGATTTCCCCTGGGAGCTGTGACGGGGTGGGGAGATGTAAAACAGTGAAGAGCTCAAGGACCGGAGCCTGGACAATGGGTGTCAAACCAACAAAGGGTTTTACCCGCACCCTAAGGGAAGACAGACCAAGGAGTCTGGTGGCCAGTTCAGAGATGAACTGCTTCTCCCGAAGAAACAAGATCCTTCTTCCAAAATGCGTTGAGACCTACAGCACAGTTGTTCCAGCCTGTTGGCAGTTATCCTCATGGTATATCTAGGTTTCATGAAAAGGTTTCCCATATAAAGGCTTATGCAAATTCACCCATGTACTGATGTTAATTATTTATTTCTGTATTATGGTGTTGTTTTCAAACATTTGTTCATAAATTCTTTATAAATTTTACTTTTGATGTCTGAGGTGTTACTCGGCAAAAGTCCCATGAGCTATTTTGTTTTTTGTTGTGTGCATACTATTAGGGACTGAGCGCTACCTCTAACAATTTCACATCAGCTCTCTCCATTTGAGTGTTTACACATGTGTTTTTGTAGATAACGTCTTATTTCCTGGTTTCTTATACTATATATTAATGGGTTGATAAGTGGGGTAAGTATAGTATACAATAAGGATATTAATTTAACATCACCAACATTGTTCTCTCCAGCTGGAACCATATATATGGCTATTAATGTCCCATAATATGTGCAGACAGTAACCAAATGGGAACTGCATGTTGAAAAAGCTTTTTGTCTTCCTGTTGAGGAAGTAATTTTTAAAATGGTGAAAAATATACACATGTAAGATATGAAGATTAACACAAAGGGCAAAAAGATGACTAATATGGCAAATGCAAAGTCCTCCCACATTACAACCGTGACATCTGAAGTTGAAATCTGTAGGAGAGGAGCAATATCACAGAAGAAATGGTTAATGATGTTGGAACCACAGAACTTCAGCTGGAACAAAAAAGCTATTTCACTTGGAATTAGAATAAAACCAGTAGCCCAGGAGCAGAATATCAAGCTGAAACACATTCTATAGTCCATCAACGTGGAGTAGCGCAGTGGCTGACAAATAGCCAAATACCGGTCAAATGACATTGTTGTAAGAATTAAAGACTGCGTGAAAATTGCAAGGCTGTGAAAATAATATTGAACAAAGCAGCCCTGGAGAGATATCACACTACCTTCTTGTAATAAGATACATAACATTTTAGGTATAATGTTGGTGGTAAATAGAAGGTCTGCCAAAGCCAAGTGTTTAAGGAAAATATACATGGGAATGTGAAGCAGGTGATTTATAGACACCAGAAAAATAATCAGAATATTTCCAAACAAAATGGCAATATAAACAAGAAGGACAATGTTGAATAGTAGAATGTTAATGATGTAGGTATTTTTAAAACCAAGTAGCAGAAACATTGTGACTTCGGTCTCGTTGAGTTTACACATTCTTGAAGGAAAGAGAAGATACTATTAAACTGAAAAAGATACAATTATAATACTGAACATCTGAAATGTCAATAAAATTAGTGCACCAAATTACTGGTCTCTTAAAAACAAATGCACAAATTAACTAATATGTTGAAAAACAAATTACCAGTCAGGAGTTCACAATTTCTACAGATTCATAATTCGCAGCATATTTCCATTCAGCCACAGTTTTTTTATATACAGTGAACCTTGGATTACGAGCATAATCTGTTCCAGGAGAATGCTTGTAATCCAAAGCACTCACATATCAAAGCGAGTTTCCCCGTAGAAGTCAATGGAAACAAGGATAATTCGTTCCACATTGACTTCTTTTGCATGCAATACCGCATGTGGCCAGATTTGGGGGGCACCGTAGAGACTCGGAAATACTCTGAGACCGTTCAGAAAGACTCGGAAACCCTTGTAAAGTTTTGGAAACACTCGGGAGTCGGGAATGGAGTATTTTCCGAGTATTTGAGTATTTCTGAACAGCTCTGAGTGTCACCGGTGTCCCCGCACCTCTGGCCAAATGTGGTACTGCACACCGCAGAGGCTTGAATCCTGCTCGTTTTGCGAGACAACACTCGCAAACCGAGTCAGGATTTAAAAACAAAAAATTGCTCATATTGTGAAACGCTTGTTAACCACGTTACTCGCAATCCGAGGTTCTTGTCAGGGACTCACCTCCTTGCCGTCTTCATCCCTGCAGACGTCCTCCATGCAGTCCTCCTCCATGCAGGCTTCCTCCAGGCAGTTGGAGCACCATCGCGCGTCCCGTGCGCGCGCATCAACGGCGCACGCGCACGGGAGCATGCGCATGCACGTTAATCGCCCGTGGCGCCAAAAAAACACTTTAAAAACTCATTGCTGTTTGTAGCACATTGCTGCCTGATCTGCAGTTTTGACTGGATCCATACCTGAGACCTGTTTTGTTTGTGTATCTGCCTGAAAACCTGATTGAACTCTGAACTCGGCTTGTCTGACCATTCAAACCTCTCCAATCCTGACCCGGCTCTGTTTGATCATCCGCCTGCTTGACCTCTCTGTTGCCAGATTCACCTGCCTGTTAAACCGACTACTCTTCAGCCATCTACCTGTATGCTTACCTGTTATGACCCAGCTTGTCTGACTCTGCTGTTCCAGTACACCTGAACTATTTTACCAGCTTGTGCCGCTGTAGTCACAGCTTCCGTGCGGGTCGCTGACCCATCCTCCGCTTCAGCGTTTCAACATCTTCTCACCAGAGGTATTTGTCCACCTGCGTCTACTCATCACCACCTCGGCACTCCTACCACTCTGTGCTCCGAGTCCGCTGTTCCCATATTCAGTGGCTCCCGATCCAGAGCCGTAAGAGAGGCTACCCTGCATCAGACTCTGGTAACCAGGTACGTAACAGTTCCACTGTATATGCTTTTCATTTTGTAAAGATGCTTCTTTATCAAAACTCCTCACTGCTTATGTTTATTCCTAAAAACCCACATGAATAACTGCTGATAATGATTACAACTATGGTTGGAAATATAACGATCGTGAAAAAAAAATGCTCGAGCAAAGCGCGGTGACGTACAACACGTACGACGGCACTATAAAGGGGAAATACCAATCGGATAGCGCCACCCTTGGGGCTGCTTTTGCTGATTTCGTGTTAGTAAAAGTTTGGTGAGAGACGATTCACGCTTTACAGTCTTTGTGCTTTTCAGTCTGTTACAGAGTGACGAATGTGCTATCTCAAATGAAAAAATGCTAGTTTTACCAGAACGAGCGCTCCCATCTCATAACTTGCTTCTGAGCAAGCACGTTTTTTTCACGTTGTTAAAGACTACACACGACCGTTTTTCACTGCGTGAAAAACGACAATGTGAAAAACAACGTGAAAAAATAGAGCACGTTCTAAATTTTTAATGCCCATTTTTCCCGTCATGAAAAATGCTCTGGAGCCCACACACGATTGTTTTTAATGACATTACATTTTTTTTCTTTTTCACATCATGAAAAACGGTCATGTGTACGCGACATTAGGCCCCTTTCACACTTGTGCTGCTCCAAAGTCACGTGATTTTGCTGTGATTTTGTGGCCGCGATTTTGACAAGACAGTCATACGACTGTGGATCCAACTTTGCCCTACAACTTGAAGTACGACTTCAATGACCAGGGATGCGACTTTGATCCCCCAATAATTGGGGGTAACTCCACGCCAATTTTTTTTTAAACCGGCACGGGTTCCCCCTTCATCAGCATACCAGGCCCTTCAGTCTGGTATTTTGGTCCCCCCAAAATCCATACCAGACCCTTATCCGAGCATGCAGCCTGGCCGGTCAGGAAAGGGGGTGGGGACGAATAAGTGACCCCTTCTGAACCGTACCAGGCCGCATGCCCTCAACATGGGGGGTGGGTGCTTTGGGGAAGGGAGGGCCCTGCACTGCCCACCCCAAAGCACCTTGTCCCCATGTTGATGAGGACAAGGGCCTCTTCCCGACAACCATGGCCATTTGTTTTCGGGGTCAGCAGGTGGGGGGCTTATCGGAATCTGGGAGCCCCCTTTTATAAGGGGGCCCCTAGATCTTAGCCCCCCCACCCTATGTGAATGGGCATGGGGTACATTATACCCCTACCCATTCACCTGGGAAAAAAAGTGGCCAAAATAACTACACAGGTTTTAAAAGTAATTTATTAGGCAGCTCCGGGGGTCTCTTCCGACTTCTCCGTGCTCTCCCGTTGTCCGGTGTCTTCTGCCGGGTTACTCCACTATCTTCTGCTCTTTTGCCTGCTCTTTTGCTAGCTTTTGTCCGGTCTTCTCTGTCATCTTCTTCCCTCTGCTTTTCTTTCAATGTTGACGCAACGCTCTCTCCCGCTGTAATGCCGTGTGTGCAGTGCACAACGACTTATATTGGCATGGGGCGTGGTCACCGGGTGATGACATCCGGCGATCCTGCCCCTTATGACATCACTATCCCATCATAACTGGGTGTTATGTTAAGTCAGATCCAGATCCGTTAATATGGGATCTGACTTTGATCCGACTTCAGAAAAAAAGTAGTGCAGGAACTACTTTGAAGTCGGCATGACTTAAAGTCATGCCAATATGAATAGTAGTCATTGAAAATCAGGGAGAATGACTTGTCATGCGATTTTGCAGTCCAAAATCGTGGAACAAGTCGTATAAGTGTGAAAGGGGCCTTAACCTGTAAAACTGTTAGTGCATATGGTGACATGTAAAAGGATTTATTTATGCAAAGTAAAACTTCTGAATGGTCCACTTTAAGTAAGACAAATACACCATACAGTAAGCATATTACCAGCTAGCACAACAGAGAGCAACTGTGTCAGGAAAAAATATTAATTAAGGTGTGTGTCTTCCTGGAAACTTAAGATAAAATACTATGGCCCGGATTCACAAAGCACTTGCGCCGACGCATCTCCAGATACGCCGCGTAAGTGCAAATATGCGCCATCGTATCTGTGCACCGTACCCACAAACTAAGATACGCCTAAAAACAGGCTTAATCCCGCTGACGTAACTTGCCTACGCCGGCGTAGGGTGGGCGCACATTTATGCTGGCCGCATGGTGACGCTGCCATTGATTAGCCATTCAAATATGCAAATTCGGAAAATACGGCAATTCGCGAACCTGCGCCCGCCCGACGCAGGCTACGAGAGGTGCGCGTAAGTTGTACGTCCGGCGTAAAGTTAAGCCCCATAAAGGAGGTGTAAGTCAGCAGCAGACATGTAAAGGTCTGCATCAGGGAACAGAACCCGGCGTTTTTTACGTAGTTTACGTTGGACGTGTGTCTGGATGGGCGCAGATTACGTTCATGGCGTAGGCAGTGATCCGGCGTATCTTAGACAGTTGTTCCGACGTGTTTGTGAGCATGCGCACTGGGATGCGTCCACGGGACGGCGCATGCGCCGTTCGTTATACGTATCTGTCTGGCGCTCGGCCCATCATTTGCATGGGGTCACGCCTCATTTGATGGCTCACACCCACTTCAACCTATGCCGGTTTTAGCCTAGGAAACCCAGCACAGTTTTGGGAGCAAGTGCTCTGTGAATTCCATGTTTGCCTCTCTGCGCTGCGTCGGCGTAGCGTATATTATTTGCGATGCGGCGGCGTATTGTGCGCCCGCTCTCTGTGAATCCGGGCCTATATATATATATATATATATATACAGGGCCGTTTTTAAGGCAGGGCAAAAGGGGAAGCTGCCCTGGGCCCTGTCATTCTTGTGGGGCCCAAAGCAGCTACCTCATACTTGCCAACTATCCCTTGTCCCTTGAAGTTTTAGTCTCCTTCACACTAATGGCCAGTGTGAAGGTCCCCCTCCTTACATTGGTGGTTACTGTAAATTAGTGGTCACATTAGTGGTCAGTGTAAACCCCTATTACATTGATGGCCAGTGTTGAAACTCCTCTTTATATTGGTAGTTGGTAAACAAATCAGCATTGCCATTGATCACACCCTTCCCTCCCCCCAGCACTGCCAATGATCCCAGGAATTCTAGGATACCTAGGAGTTTTCGTTCTATTGATGGGTCCCCTCACCACCCCAGTCCATGGTGTGCAGGCAGGTGGAGAGCGAGGGGGGGGGGGGCAAGAAATTGTTTGCCCAGGGTCAAATCAATATTAAAGAAGGCCCTATATATATATATATATATATATATATATATATATATATATATATATATATATATATATATATAAAAGCTCTAATGAGCATGTCTGCTTTCATTTTGTTAAACGCTGCGCAAACTGTTGGCGCTATATAAATCCTGTATAATAATAATAATAATAATAACATACATATACGCACACACAACCCCAATTCCAAAAATGTTGGGATGTTGTGTAAAATCTACATAATGCACAGAATGCAATGATTTGCAAAGCACATCAACCCAAATTTCATTCACAAAAAAAAAAAAAAATCTAATCTTTAAAGTGAATGTAAACCCAATTCAAGAAATTTGAGCTAGGCATATATCTGCAGTATTTTGTTATCTCTCTTCAAAGAACTATGTACCGTAGCTCTCTCCAGCACTGTTCCTCTGTTATCAGGAACGCTGTATCCTGGCCTAGGCCAACAAGGCCCAGGCCTAGGGCAGCACTTTGTAGGGGGGCAGCACGGAAAGAGTCCCACCGGCTTGTGCGACACTGTTAGGCCTTGTACAGACGAGCAAACATGTACGATGAAACCGGTCCGCCAGACCGTTTTCACCGTACATGTCTGCCCGGGGATTTCTGTATGATGGCTGTACTCACCATCATACAGAAATCCGCGCGTAAACAATACGCGGGGCCGCGCCGTCGCCGCGACGATGACGCGGCGACGTGGGCGGCCCTGCCAGTTCAATGCTTCCACGCATGCGTCAAAGTCATTCGACGCAAGCGAGGGATGGCGGGCGCTCGGACATGTACGGTAGGTCTGTGCAGACGACCGAACATGTCCGAGCGGACAGGATTCCAGCGGGCTGTTTCTAAACAAGTTTGGAAATATTTGCCCGCTGGAAAAAGGCCCTGTTCATCCCTGTGTATCATCTGAGTCTATTCACTTCACTAGGTGTATGGAGGGTCTTCATCAACTTTAAAACTGAGAAAATGTACCACTTTAAGAAAAAATACGGTAATTCTGAAGTGTTTTTACAAGCTTATTAGTAATACATACAGCCATTTGCAATATTAGTTTTCACCACTCGATGGCAGTCATAATGACTAAGATATAAATGTGGTGACCTACAATTTTTTTTTAACCACTTAACCACCAGCCGCCGTCAAATAACGGCGGCAAGGTGGTTGCTTAACTCTGGGAGGACGTTATATAAATTGCTGCTGATAGCGGCCGTTTACCACGTGATCGCTCTGTCCAATGACGGAGCGATCACATGTAAACAAACCGGCGTCATTTGATGATGCCGGTTCCTCCCTCCTCTCTCTGTACCTATCGGTACAGTGTGAGAGGAGAGCGCGGCTGGCAGCAGCACTGTGGGATGGATCTGTGACTATTGCAGTCACAGATCCATCCATCCCTGCTCAGCCATCCCTGCATTAACCCCTGCAATACTCTTCCTTCCCTGTGCAATACTCTGCAATAACCCCTGCAATACTCTTCCTTCCCTGTGCAATACTCTGCAATACCCCCTGCGCAATACTCTGCAATACCCCCTGCGCAATACTCTGCAATACCCCCTGCGCAATACTCTGCAATACCCCCTGCGCAATACTCTGCAATACCCCCGTGCAATACTCTGCAATACCCCCGCACAATACTCTGCAATACCCCCGCACAATACTCTGCAATACCCCCCGCACAATACTCTGCAATACCCGGGCTAATACTCTGCAATACCCAGAAAATACTCTGGGGAAAAAAATGCGTTTTAACCACTTCGCGCCCACGTCATATGACGTCCTTGACTTTGTGCAGGGATATCTAAATGATTCCTGCAGCTACAGGCATCATTCAGATATCATTTTTTTCAGCCAGCGATTCTCTACACCATAAGAACGATCATGGCGGCTGTTCCGCCTCTTGATAGTTCTTACGTGAGGCAAAATGGGACGTCCCCACTCCCTTCGCCCTCCGGTGCTTCTTCCGACTCACCACTGCGATCGAAGCCAGGATCGTTTTTTTTCCCAGGCTTCCCAGCCTAGAGGTGAGATGTGGGGTCTTATTGACCCCATATCTCACTGTAAAGAGGACCTGTCATACTATATTCCTATTATAAGGGATGTTTACATTCCTTGTAATAGGAATAAAAGTAATCAAAACATTTATTTTTGGGGAAAAACGTGTCAAACTAAAATAAATAAAGTAAAATGAACAATACATTTTTTTTTTTTTTTAAAGCGCCCCTGTTCCCGCGTGCTCGTATACAGAAGCGAACGTGCACGTAAGTCCCGCCCACATATGAAAACGGTGTTCAAACCACACATGTGAGGTACCGCTGCGAACGTTAGAGCGAGAGCAATCATTTTGGCCCTAGACCTCTTCTCCAACTAAAAAGATGTAATCAGTAAAAACATTTAAAGCGTCACCTATGGGGATTTTTAAGTAGCGAAGTTTGGCGCCATTCCACAAGCGTGTGCAATATTGAAGGGTGACATGTTGGGTATCTATTTACTCGGCGTAACTTCATCTTTCATATTATGCAAAAACATTGGGCTAACTTTAATGTTTTTTATTTTTTAAAAGCCCAAAACTGTTTTATTTCCCAAAAAAATGCGTTAGAAAAATTGCTGTGCAAATACCATGCGCGATAAAAAGTTGCAACGATCGCCATTGTATTCTCTAGGGTCTTTGCTAAAAAAGCATATATAATGTTTTGGGGTTCTATGTAATTTTCTAGCAAATAAATGATGATTTTTCCATGTAGGAGAGAAATGTCAGAATTGGTCTGGTGCTCCAGAACGCCTGAAGGTGCTCCCTGCATGTTGGGCCTCTGTATGTGGCCACACTGTGTAAAAGTCTCACACATGTGGTATTGCCATACTCAGGAGGAATGGCAGAATGTGTTTTGGGGTGTAATTTGTGGTATGCATATGCTGTGTGTGAGAAATAACCCGCTAATATGAAACTTTTGTGGAAAAAAATAAAAATAAAAAAAACCTTGATTTTGCAAAGAATTTTGGGAAAAAATTACAACTTCAAAAAACTCACAATGCCTCTTTCTAAATACCTTGGAATGTCTTCTTTCCAAAAAAGGGTCATTTGGGGGGTATTTGTACTTTTCTGGCATGTTAGGGTCTCAAGAAATTAGAGAGGCTGTCAGTACATCAGATGTGATCAAATTGATCAATTTCAGTAATTGGTACCATAGCTTGTAGACCTTATAACTTTCACCCAGACTAAATAATATCCAAATTTTTTTTGTTTGTTACCAAAGATATGTAGCAGTATACATTTTAGGCCAAATTTATGAAGAAAAATTACTTTTTTGCAAAATTTTATAATAGAAATGAAGAAAAATAATTTTTTTTACAAAATTTTCGTTCTTTTTTCATTTATAGCAAAAAAAATTAAAACCGCAGAGGTGATCAAATACCACCAAAAGAAAGCTCTATTTATGGAAAAAAAAGGACAAAAAATTCATTTGGTTACAGTGTTGTATGAGTTATTGTCATTCAAAATGTGAGAGCACCGAAAGCTGAAAATTGGTCTGGTTATTAAGGGTGTTTAAGTGCCCGATGATCAAGTGGTTAATATTGCAAGGTATATTGATAACCATATTTTTATGATATGCTTAAAGGTTACATTTTTAGGAGCATCAATATAAATGTGTATGGCCTCGTATACACGACCGAGAATCTTGTTGTAAAAGAAACGTTGTTTTTCTCGACGAGGTTCTTGTCAGGCTTGACGAGAATCTTGTCAAGCTTTTCTTGCAAACACTGTCAAGACAAAATCTCCTCGTTCTCAAACACGGTGACGTACAACACGTACGACGGCACTATAAAGGGGAAGTTCGATTCCACTGGCACCACCCTTGGGGCTGCTTTTGCTAATCTCGTGTTACCGCGTGTTAGTAAATATTTGGTGAGAAACGATTTGCGCTTTTCAGTCTGTTATAGCATGACGAATGTGCTATCTCCATTACGAACGCTACTTTTACCGAAGGTGCGCTCCTGTCTCATACTTTATTCTGAGCATGCGCGGGTTTCTAAGCATACACACGAACGTGTTTCTCAACGTAAACCAGCCTGACGAGAAACACGACAAGGAAATCGAGACTCCCGACTAGAAAAAAGAGAGCATGTTCTCTTTTTTTCTCGTTGAGATCCACGACAGTTTTCTCGACGAAAAACAATCCCATATACACAATCCTATACCCACAATTGATCCAAAAGGGAAGCGAAAAACCCCAGCAAAGCATGATTCAATTTGCTACAGCAAGGGGGGAAAAATTCCTTCCTGATCCCCCGAGAGGCAATCAGATTTTTCCTGAATCAACTTTACCTATATATGTTAGTACACATTTATATTATCTACATTTAGGAAAGAATCAATGTCTTTTTTAAAGCAATCTACTGAGCTGGACAGAACCAGCTCTTGAAGGAGTCTATTCCACATTTTCACAGCTCTTATTGCGAACAAACTTTGGCGCACCTGTGAAGACAGGCACATGGGTAAGTCTAGAGCTTGTACTCTCTTGTTCCAGGCAGCTAGGATACTGCCTTGAAGTAGTCTCAAATGAAACTGGGCATAAGGAACAGCCTCGAAAGAGGCCACCATCTTCCCTAGTAGCTTCATGCAAAGGCGTATAGATGGTCCTTTCTTCGCCTTGACTTTGTGGATCAATTCTCTTAGGGACTTGACCTTTGGCTCTGGCAACAAAAACCTGCTTTGGGCTGTATATATGACCATGACCAAATACTCTATCCTTGTTAGGGGGTTTAGAGAGGATTTCTGTAGGTTTATGATCCATCCTAGCTGCTCCAGGTATTCTACCGTCTTGATCACAGCTTGATTTAATCCTGCCACTGACTGATCTATTAGAAGTAGATCGTCTAGATAGGCTGTCACCGTTATGCCCTGCGCTCTCAAGTTTGCCAACAGTGGAGCCAGGACTTTGGTTAATACCCGGGGTGCGGTGGCCAACCCGAAAGACAGAGCCACAAGTGGCGATGCTCTACTGCGAACCTTAAGAATTTTTGGTGAGCGGGAAAGATAGGCACATGTAAATATGCGTCCTTGATGTCTATAGACGCCAAGAGTTCTCCACCTTGTAGGGTGGCGACCACAGACCGAATAGTCTCCATTCGGAAATGGCGAATGTTCAGAAACTGATTCAGATCATTTAAATCCAGAATGAGTCTGACGTCTCCATTTGGCTTTGGAACCACAAAGAGGTTTGAATAGAAACATGCACTTTGCTCTTTTAGGGGAATTTCCATGATTACCCCTTGAGACAGCAAGTGATCCAATCCCCAGAAGAAGGATTCTCTTTTTACTGGATCTTTGGAGACTTTTGAAATTCCAATTTGTACCGTAGGGATATTGCAGAAACTACCCACTTGTCCTGGCTTTTTGACTGCCAAGTTCCTGAAAACTGCCAAAGCCGTCCCCCCACTCGGCCGAGCGGGGGCACCTCTTCATAAAGAGGTCTTGGGATTTTGCTTGTTAGCTCTATGACCCCACTGCTTCTTGTTTTTCTGGGCCTAGTCTTGGTCTTTAGCCTTTGTGGCTGGCTGAAAATGCCGTTGCCACTGCCTGAAAGTAGATGCACCAGGAGCCGGAGAAAGCAAACGAATAAAACAAGGGCACTTTTTGTCCTTTTGTGAGGACTTTGCGATCAACGTAGCGATTCTCCCTTCTAAGTTGTTCTGGGCTGCTGCCAAAGTGTCTTCAGTGACATATGCAGGCACAGGCACCATAGGAGAGGCTGCTGTTCCTGATGGAGGCAATGGCTCACCCTGTACAGGTGCTTCAGATATCACTGGAGAGGAAGGTACCGAGCAGGCACGGCTAGAGCCTCCTGTCTCAGGCGGCAATGCTTTTTTGTCTTTTTTAGTCCCTGAATTTCTTCTCTGTGAAGACATATTAATAAGCAAAAGCCGAGGTACAATCAATGCATATACTCCTGTGCTAGTTTAGCAATCTACATACAGTATGCAACTTAATCGCACAGTTTCATGCTGAGTAGGTGTCTTCTTTAGGAGTACCCAACACAACCAACCACATATAAATCTTAAGTGCCCACACGCTGCTGTGTCCTTATTAAGGGGGGTGAGCTCCAGGCTTGTGGGGCTTTTTAGGCACTCCCTGCCTGTCTGAGCTCCATGAAATGGCGTCCACGCGCACATGCACACTCACGACCCACCCCCTCCTTCTGCTGTGCACCATAAAGCGCAACCTAATGGTAGAGGCTATAAAATGGACAGCCGCACTCCAAAAAACCTTGAAGGTTGTCTTTATTGTAAAACAAATGTATAGTTTAGCTAGATCAGTGCTTCCTAATTTACTGGCAGGCAGGTGATTGTGCTAGCTGCATAATTCTTACGTGGTTTATTGCCACTGGGCTAGATTCACGTAGCTGCGCCCATTCGTACGGCGGCGCAGCGTATCGTATTTACGCTGCGCCGCTGTAAGTTTGAGAGGCAAGTGCTGTATTCATAACTTACGGCGGCGTAGCGTAAATGGGGCCGGCGTAAGCCCGCGTAATTCAAATGTGGAAGGGGGGGCGTGTTTTATGCTAATGTGTGATGACCTGACGAGATTGACGTGTTTTCCGAACGGAGCATGCGCCGTCCGTGTACATATCCCAGTGTGCATTGCTCCCAAGTACGCCGCAACGACGTATTGGTTTTGACGTGAACGTAAATTATGTCCAGCCCTATTCGCAAACGACTTACGCAAACAACGTAAAAAATTAAAATTTCAAAGTGGGAACAACCTTACGCAGAAAAAAACTAACGTAAACAACGTAAATAAATTGCGCCGGCCATACGTACGTTTGGGAATCGGCGTATCTAGGTAATTTGCATATTCTCTGCCGAAAACAACAGAAGCGCCCCTAGCGCCCAACGTAATATTGCACACAATTATACGCCGCCGCATTCAAGTTACGTCGCCGGAGGAAGCCTATTTTTTGAGCGTATCTGCCTTTGAGAATCGGCGTAACGATACGCCGGCGCAGCTTTGAAATTACGGTGGCGTATCTGGAGATACGCCGCCGTAATAGCTACCTGAATCTAGCCTTTTGTCCTCTGTAGTTTGCACCTAAAGCTACTTGGTGTGTACTGGCTGTGTGCTCTGTAGTTTGCACCTAAAGCTACGTGGTGTGTGTACTGTCTGTGTCTGTGCTTTTTTTCGCAATGATTTTCATCCATATTGCAGGGACCAGACATTACATTAAAACCGCAAGCAGTTTTAAATTACTTTTTTCTTATAGTAATCTCATTTTGTGCAGGGACAGTTCTAAACACGTGCCACTTCACAGGCATACTATAGACACCCAGCAGGTACAATATTTAACCACTTGCCGACCGCCCACCGTCGTTATACGTCCTCACTTTAGAGATGAATATCTCGGTAACGGTAGCAGCTGCTGCCACAATCGAGATATTCATCTCTTCTGTGGGCGGCCGTGTTAACGATAATGGCGGTCTCCGCTGCGAATTCGCCGCGAGATCGCCGTTATCGGTGGCGGGAGAGGGGGCCCCCCCTCCTGCCGCTGTTCCGCGCCCTCCGCCAATTACCGGAGCCGTCGGTAGCGGCGGAGGGGATCGCGACCATCCGGCAGCTGAGCGGGGACGAGACTGAAGGAAAAATCTCCTTCGCCCGTCCCCATAGCTCCGCTGGGCGGAAGTGACGTCAAAACGTCAGTCCCGCCCAGCGTCTTAAAGAAACATTTTTTTTTTTTTGTCATTTGAAAAAATGACATTTCCAAATTTTTTTTTTTTTTTTTGCATTTAAGCCCAAATATGAGATCTGAGGTCTTTTTGACCCCAGATCTCATATTTAAGAGGACCTGTCATGCTTTTTTCTATTACAAGGGATGTTTACATTCCTTGTAATAGGAATAAAAGTGATAATTTTTTTTTATTTTTTTTTTTCAGTGTTAAAAATTCTAAAATAAATAAAAATAAATGCGAAAAGCAAAAAAAAATTTTTTTTAAGCGCCCCGTCCCGACGAGCTCGCGCGTAGAAGCGAACGTATACGTGAGTAGCGCCGACATATGAAAACGGTATTCAAACCACACAAGTGAGGTATCGCCGCGATCGTTAGAGCGAGAGCATTCATTTTAGCCTTAGGCCTACTCTGTAACTCAAAAAATGCAACCTGTAGAATTTTTTAAACGTCGCCTATCAAGATTTTTAAGGGTAAAAGTTTGACGCCATGCCACGAGCGGGCGCAATTTTTAAGCGTGACATGTTGGGTATCATTTTACTCGGCGTAACATTATTTTTCACAATATATAAAAAAATTGGGCCAAATTTATTGTTGTCTTATTTTTTCATTTAAAAAAGTGAATTTTTTCCAAAAAAAGTGCGCTTGTAAGACCGCTGCGCAAATACGGTGTGACAAAAAGTATTGCAATGACTTCCATTTTATTCTCTAGGGTGTTAGAAAAAAAAATATATAATGTTTGGGGGTTTTAAGTAATTTTCTAGCAAAAAAAAATGGCTTTGTCTCGTAAACACCGACTCTGAAAAACAGGCCCGGGGCTAAAGTGGTTAAAGGAATTTTTCATTTTTTTTTTTTTTTTTTTTATTTAAGCATCATTAAAATCACTGCTCCTGAAAAAACGACTGTTTTTAAAACTTTTTTTCCATTGAAACATGTTCCCTGGGGCAAGACCCGGGTTCTCAAAGACGTTTTACGACAATAACTTGCATATTAGGCTTTAAAATTAGCACTTTTGAATTCAAACGTTCGAGTCCCATAGACTTCAAATGGGGTTCTAAATGTTCGCGCGAACGTTCGGTCCGTTTGAAGGTTCTGGTGCGAAATGAACGGGGGGGGGGGGGGTGTGTTCGGCTCATCCCTACTGGTGACCATACAACACACTATGTAATGATTAAGGCTCTGTGTCCCGTGGTGTACGATAAAGAAACAATGGCTTTAAAATGACAGAGCTCACTTCTTTTAGGATCCATGGGTGGATTCCATCTGGTTATCCTGTCTAAATATTTCTGGACCATATGATTTTTGAGTCATATCGCATATCACTTTTGAGTCATTGTGGATCATTTGTGGCTGTGCCAACATTATCCCCATTATGAAAATGAGCTCCCCTATGCTCGTTTGTATACACAGAGCTGAAGAAAATATTTAATACATTTGCCTCCTCTTTGTCCCCAGTCACCCATTTTAGAATATTCTGTAAAGGGCTTACACCAAGTGTATTCAACAATACCAGTGGCGTGGTTGATGAGCCATGACGCAACTTCCGCTAATGTCATATCCAGGCAGTGGAATGTACGCAACCTCTGGCTCGAGCATCTTTCCCACACACATACAAGCTGTTGACACTTGGTGCTAGTCATTGTAGGCACCAATACAAGTGAGTGTACATCTGTATTCTCTTAACCTTTAATACATTTACTGTATAGTTTTACGCTATGTGATCTTCTCCCTGTCATCCTTACTTTTGAGTGGAGTTTCATGCACATAGAGAAACTGTTGGCACAAATAAGCGGTGACAAGCTCATAGGGGAAAGCCCCCACAAAGCACTACTGACCTAACTAGTGATAGTAGGTCAACTACATGCGGTGAGTGTCAGTCTATGTGGGGCACCAGCAGAAACTTGAAGTAAAGCACCATGATATGTCTATATAGAGCACCAGCACTTAGTATATTATCACACTGGGACTTTATAAATTTAAATTGTTTCTTATATTTTTAGTTCTATTCATATTTGCGGTACATTTTGGTAACAGCAAGTCTACTGGCAGTGACATGCGCGGTTTACACTTGTTTTTTTATGTTCCTTATGTGCTTGAAGTAGCACATTGAAGTAGCTGAAGCAGTCACCAGTCATATTATTTATTTCACTTATTGAGTTTCACATGGTCACCGGGACCAGATGGCTTACATCCGAGGGTTCTTAAAGGGGTTGTAGAGGTACATGTTTTTTCACCTTAATGCAATATAACATTCCCTGTTCTTTAAAGAGGAACTGCAGTCTGCTCACATAATTTTTAATAAAAACATATTTGCCATTCTGAAGCTTCTCTCCAATCACTTTGCATATTATTTGATATCTACTGTGATTCTGTACTTGCCAAATATGCTGCAGAAATCTCCCTCCACTGAGTCTGGCTGCAACTATTTTAACTGTGTGCAGCTGAAGCCGCTGCCTGTTCACTTCCTGAATTTACACAGAGGCACACCTCCAGCCCTGCAGCTCTCATTGGCCCTATTATGACTCATCCCCCCTCCCCTCCTGGAAAACGTGTGCATGATTTCATAAGCCTAGTTTTTCATCAGACAAGAAACAGGAAGTGGGCTGTATAAGGTATTTACTGGCAGAAACAACAAGGGTAGTAAATTTAATAGATGGAACGATGAAAAAATGACTGAAGTTCCACTTTAAAGTGGAGTTCCACCCTAAAAAAAAAAAAAAATACACACAAATCGTGCAAAAGAATAGAAAAAAAATGTTTACTCTCCAGAAAAGGCGGTTGCTATTCGGAAGTTCCTAATCTGCCTCATCCTAGTCCACAGCAGGTCTTCTTCCTCGTCCTCCTCACATTGTCTTCTGGTGAATGGGGAGCGCTGCCTTTTGGGAACTGTGTGTATCCCAGAGAGCAGCCGTCCATTCATACAGCGCCGCGAGACTCGTGCATGCGCAGAAGGAAATGGGCAGTGAAGCCGCAAGGCTTCACTGCCTGTTTCCCTTAGTGAGGATGGCAGCGCCGGGAGCTGCCAGGGTCGAGGGATCGGCCTCGGCGGGCCGACATTGCTGGCGAGTAGGACAGGTAAGTGTCCTTATTAAAAGCCAGCAGCTACAGTGTTTGTAGCTGCTGACTTTAAAAAAAAAATTGCGGGTGGAACCCAGCTTTATATGGTGGTCCAGCTCACAGTAACATATGTTAGGACGTCACCATTGCCTGGGCACTGTGGAAGGAAGATGGGGTGTAATTTAGGTATATTTTTAAAATTTTCTCCACCAGCATTGGCCCAGATTCAGTTAGGGGCGCGCACTGATACGGCGGCGCAGCGTATAATTTTTACGCTACACCTCCGTAAATTACTGGAGCTACGCTGCATTCACGAAGCATTTGCTCCGTAATTTGCGACGGCGTTTCGTAAAAGGGGCCGGTGGAGGCGCGCATAATTTAAATGATCCCGTAGGGAGCGTGGATCATATAAATTAGGCGCGTTCCCGCGCCGAACGTACTGCGCATGCTCCGTCGGGAAAATTTCCCGACGTGCATTGCGGTAAATGACGTCACAAGGACGTCATTGGCTTAGACGTGAACGTAAATGGCGTCCAGCGCCATTGACGAACGAGTTACGCAAACGACGGAAAATTTGAAAATCGCGACGCGGGAACGACGTCCATGCTTACCATTGGCTGCGCCTCCTAATAGTAGGAGCAGCCTTACCGCGAAAACGACGTACGCAAACGACGTAAAAAACGAGCGCCGGCCCCGCGTACGTTTGTGAATCGGCGTTAGTATGCAATTTGCATACTCTACGCTGACAACTACGGGTGCGCCACCTAGCGGCCAGCGGCAGAATGCACCCTAAGATACGACGGCATAAGAGACTTATGCCAGTGGTATCTTAGGCTACAGTCGGCGTATCTAGCTTTCTGAATACAGAAAGTAGATACGCCGGTGTAATTGCTTTCTGAATCTACCCCAGTGTTTCTAAATTGATAGGGTGACTTAGCTTTTTCGTTGGGATTTAAGGAGTCTGTTTATAAAAAGTAAAATGGGAAGTTTGCCGTGATTCTTTTTTCTTCAGCTATAGCCATTTCTTTGAGCTAACCTTGCACACAACAATATGAATCCATCAAAGTATTTACAATGAATGCATAACTGGATTAAACTATATTATACTGTATATCTGCTTGACTTTCAGCATTGAAAATACAGTTACCCTGTACTTTAAACAACTGTGGTTCTGTTTTTCTGCAAAATTATTTTGTCCAACCCTTCCCAGTCATACATGATCTCCCACTGTGTACCAAAAGTAAACTATAGTAAAAGAAAAAAGTAGTGTTTTTGTAAACAATTTATGACTTCCAGTCAGGTCTTACAAAACTCAGTAGCTCAAGCTGAAATGTGCACACACGAATTAGACACAAATTAGTGCATTGACACATCCCCTTAAAGTGGTTGTTAAGGCTAAAGATTTTTTTACCTTAATCAATTCTCTGCATTGCAGTAAAAAAACCTTTTGGGTGCAGCCCCGCCCCAAAAATACTTACTTAAGCTCGATCTCAATCTGTGCTGCTGTTTTTCTCCCCCCTCACTAAACTCAGTGAGAACAGTAGGAGCCATTGGCTCCCACCAATTTAAATCCAGTAATGAGGGAGTGGGGGTGGGGCAAAGCTGTGCTGTCTGTGTCAATAAACGCATACAGTGTAGCTCAAGATCGAGCCTGCACAAGTGCCCCCCATAGCAAGTGGCCTGCTATGGGGGCACTCAGCAGGTGGGAGGTGCCAGGAGCAGTGGATCCCACAGTGGATCCCAGAAGAGGAGGATTGAGGCTGCTCTGTGCAAAACCATTGAAGGTAAGTATAACATGTTTGTTTCTTTTTAAAGAGACTTTACAACCGCTTTAAATACACAATGCATCCATCTAGGATTGCATCGCATCTAACCACTGCTGTACGCTTTAAACACATGCATATGGCTCTGGGAATTCTTTGTCTTGTATTTATTTTGTATCTGTAAAAATTGTATATATGGTAAAGAACACTTATAAGACATAAGTTTAAAAAAGTGTAAATTTACCAAAAAACTTATCGAAAACCAATATAGTTTCTTTTACCTAATGTCCTTTGCCTTGATGGCTTAACCTCCCTGGCGGTATGATTCTTTCAGAAAAAACATGCTGAAAGCGGTACCATTATTTGCAAGGAAATTTGGCGTTTTATATTGTAGGTCTGTCATTTTTAGAAATAACTCACTTAAATCTGACCAAACAAGCTTCTAATAGGCATCCCGGGTATGACATTTTTTTAAAAACAAAATTATAAATTATAATATAATAAATAATTATAAATAATTATAACAAATAATAATATAATTATAATAAAAAATATTCAATAATGTAATCAAATCAAAATCACTGAAATTTGCTCAGTTGCAGAATTGTTGCTGTCATTATTTATTTTTTTTTATGACGAATTTCCCTACAAATCGCTATCGCACAATTCTGCAAGTGATTATAATTTATTATCGCTGGTTTTTAGCTGATCTAAAACTATTTTTGACATAAAGGGACACTTTTGGTTGCTATGGACAATCTACAGTTTGCAGGGAGAAAGAAACGTTTTTATTATACAAAATGACATGCATGACACAGGACAGACCACTAGGGACAAGGGGGGTGTGTTTTTTTTACATACAGTACTGTAATCTATAAGATTACAGTATACTGTATGTATAGTGTTTGTTTACTTTTTTGAATTTGGCGCCGTTCTCCGTCCCCGTGCGTCGTAACGTCGCAGGGAACGGAGATCGGCGTCACACGGAGGCACTGTGTGAATCGAGCGAGGACCTGCTCGCTCACACAGCGCGGTGGCATCGCTGGATCCAGGGACAAGGTAAGTAAAACTCCCTGTACATCCAGCGAGGCGAGCCCGAGTCTGACTCGGGGTTACCGATCCTAGCCCAAAAATCTCACCCCGAGTCAGACTCGGGAACACCGCCCAGGAGGTTAAAGGAACACTAAAGGTTCATTTTTTATTAGATCAATTGATTGCTGTAAGCAAGAGCATTTAAATATCACTTAAATATCACTTACCTCCTTTTGACCTCCAAAATAAAGTAATCCAGGTTTGAAAATGCCATTTCCTGCTTCTCCTCTTCTTGCTTTCCACCAGCATCTGAGCCGTTTTGCATGGTGGAAAGCAGAATTTGCTCACCCCCTCCCTATGACTACAGCCCTGCGTGAAGATGCTCTCTTATCCCTCACAGGCATGGAGGCTAAGCCAAATGGGAACTGTAGTTCCCATTAGGCCGTGATGTAGCAAGAATGAATGTGCACCGCAAACCAGGAAGTCCGTGAGAATAACGATTCAGGAGTGCTGGAGGTGAATAAAACAGCTCGATTTCCACAGGTATCAAACTAGTTATAATGCAAAACATTACTTTTTACTTTATCAGCTACTGTCAGACTTTAATTTAAGAGGAAAATATTTTTGTCTTTACAACCCCTTTAAACACAAACATGAAACATTATTAATCACTCCTAAAATACATCCATCTATACTTAATCCTAATCATAAAAATGTACATTTAAACAATTATTACAAAGAGGGATACTTACTGTTTATAGTTAGTAGTTTTGTGTATAAGCTGAAGGCATTCAAAATGCACTTACTACCAAGACAAACTAATATTTTCAAATGCTAATGATGTATGAAACATCTGTTTTGTTTGAATCTCTTATTATGTCATAATGTAGCACAAGTTAGAGTTGATGACTTTTATATACTCTTATATGAAACTAATTATTCTAGACCTTATGTGCATTGTCCTGTAAAAATTCCCTTAAGATCATCTAATGATCGTAACAGAAAAACAATAACAACTAGTGTAATTAAATGTGAATTGCTAGTAAAAATAACACATCCTCTATTCAATACCCCATGTGCCATGGGGAGTAAAAGCAATTAAGCAAGATCAATCCTTCCCAAATGGTGTTTTAGATTTGCAAGCAAAAATGCTCTAAAATGATAGTAGGGTTTGCTATATGTTAATGAATTCTTGGCAGTCAATATTTCTGTAAGAATAAAATGGCTAATTGGTATTTAGTAAAATCAAATATGATCAAATGCAGAACAAGAACATATGAAGACAGGTCTATCTGTTAAAATATATCCAAATCCTAACTGTGTGTGTGTGTAAACACGCAAATCCCTGTTCTGTCAGGGGAGAAGGAGACTTCACTAGAGTTACATGGGATCCACGTAAAGAAAGTATTAAGCAAACTGAGAGAACATCATCTCTATGCTAAATAGGAGAAGTTCATCTACACCCATTCTGAAACAACCAGACCCTGGGATTGGACAAAATCCCTACTTCAGCCTGTCGCTTTTTTTTCCAGGAAGCTAAGTGCCCCAGAAAAGAATTATGATGTTGGTGATCCGGAGTTACTTGCCATTAAATCAACCTTGAGGGAATGGCGTTATCTGCTAGAAGGAGCAGCACATCCTATTCTCGTGTTCACAGATCATAAGAACCTAAAATATTTGAGAGCAGCAAAATGATTAAGACCCCACCAGGCCAGATGGCCCTCTTCTTCGCAAGATTTTGCTTCCACATTACCTATTGGCCTAGATCTAAGAATGGGAAGCCTGATGCTTTCTCGTATGTTTCAAGATACTGAGGTGCCCCCTGAACCTGATACCATTTTACCTGCTAAAAACTTTCTGTTATTGCAGACTTTTCTAATTTCCCAAATCAAGACAGCAGTTCTGGATCATCCGCCATCTCAGGAACTTCACCTTCAGCTAAAGGAGGGTCTCTATTTCCATGGTGAGCAGATCTTTGTTCCGGAGCAGTTGCAGACAGCAGTCCTTTACATGTGCCATGACCATCCCCTGGCAGGACATTTTGGAATACAAGTCTTAAAATATAGTTCTTCGCTCCTTCTGGTGGCCAGACCTGGTACAGAATTGCAGAGACTATGTTAAATCTTGCACAGCATGTTTATGGAACAAGTGTGATAGAGCTAAAAATTGGGGTCTGTTAGACCCTCTTCCTGTACCTGATAAATTATGGAGCAAGATCTCTATGGACTTAATTCTCAAATTACCCCCACCTGAAGGATTTACCATAATTTTTATGATTGTGGATCGTTTATCCAAGATGGCCCACTTTTTGCCCCTAAAAGGTACCCCTTCCGCTACAGAAACTGCTTTTTCTTTCACCAGGAGAGTGGTACGTCTACACGATTATTCCTATTAACATCACTTCAGACCGTGGGGTACAATTTACTTCCAGATTCTGGAAATCCTTATGTGAAGTTTTGGGCATTAACTACTTGCCGACCAGCCGCCGCAGTTATACGGCGGCAGGTCGGCTCCCCTGCGCGAGATCCCGTAGCTATACGTCGGCATCTCGAAGCGGCCACTAGGGGCGTCCCTGACTCCCGTGCGCGTGCCTGGCGGGCGCAATCGCCGCCGGGCACGCTCAAATGCTCGTTACAGAGCGAGGACCAGTTGTTTTAAATAAATAGATCTACGTTCCCGCCCGCGGCACGCAATTAGAATATTGCACCATTGTGTTTGTGCCTATGCCGGCCTGCGTGAGGACGGCACTTGTGATGTCTCCAGATATGAGCTATAACGTAAGCTCAGCGATCTGGGTATAAACAGATACAGGAAGTAGGTGATTACTTCCCTGGAGACACCCGTTGTCTTGACGTATTGGCCGCACGGCGCGTTACAATGGACCGCAGCGCAGCGTGTATAAATAGGATGTTAACGTTACTTGACTCCACCCTTTGATGATGTCGAATGATGAAACTAGTCAGGGCGGAGTCAAGTAACGTGAGTAAGGACGCCGACGGAGTTGGAGCCAAGTGTGTCTACCCCCGCAGCTCCTAAAGCAGAGAGTGGTAGGAGACGCTATCTGCACACCTGTCCTCTGGTCGTTCATGGTATTGCATGACAAAATGCTGATGATTTTATGTTGCATGTGAGTGTACATCTAGATGGATTTCGTATCAATTTAATTAAAAATTTTAAATGGGATTACGCTATGTCCAACTCCTTTCTCTTCCTATGGTGATCACTGAGTAAATAACCGGTCCAGCTGAGGAGATATACACCGAGATTGATCCTTGATTGATTATTTCTATGCTGTCTTTTGATTGATTTTTGGTAAGAGTCTTTCCAAAGAGGGGGTTGCTATCCACACCCCCCCTCTCTTTTCAGCACACGCTTGGTGGTGTAGTCTTCTGGCAATAAACAGGATTTCATCTTTTCCTCTTTGGGATTAATTGGACTATTTGTTTTCTTTACAAATCCTTTTAATGGGTTTAATACATGTTATGGACAGAAATTAATCAGATTTTTGTTCAAATTTTTTTTTTGCACATATATACATAAGCGCTGCCTGGTGGATATTTATATCTTTTGTGAATATATATTTACCCTGTGCTAAAAATTATTTCTAAGTGAGTTTTTTTGTTTACAAAGAGTCTCCTTGATATAAGGCAGCAGCTAATTGTGACATTTTTTTTTCAATCTATAGGCTGGTGTTTCATAAGCGCTTGATTGATTTGTTTGAGTTTGGGCGCCGTTTGGCTCACATAAATCACTGCTGCATATAATAAACGTTTATTGCAATTGTCAGTTAAAGCGACGCAGTGCCGAATCGCAAAAAGTGCTCTGGTCTTTGACCAGCAATACGGTCCGGGGGTTAAGTGGTTAAACACTGTTTATAATCAGCCTAACACCAACAGACGAACGGTCAGACGGAGAGAACGAACCAGACTCTGGAACAATATTTACATTGTTTTTCCTTCTTTTGCACAAGATGATTGGGCATCTCTTTTGCCATTAGCGGAGTTTGCTTATAACAACTCAATACATTATGCTATCAGACACCTTTTTCTCTTTCGTTCATGGATGGATACAGCCTTAATCTTGACATAGTGGGAAATAGCCTATCTTTAGGATTGACTAGGCAGAAAGTGTTAACTTCAAAGCTGAACCGCCCCGCCCAGGGTGCGGTCCCACTGACTATATGCTCTCAGCCTGCACCAAGCAGTTCAGTTTTTTTCTGCCTAGTATAGGAGAAGACATGGCTCCCTTCATGCCCAGGCTTGGAGGCTTTTAGTTTGGATTAATTTTTGGGATTTTTATTTATTTATTTATTTATTTAAGTTTTTCCTGTGATCTTCGATCAACTGCCGACTGGGCAACAGGCTGGATCCTGGATCCTTGTATTCTTCCCAGAGAAGCTGGATCGTCCACAACATGCCCGTCGCTCTACGGGTGGCCGGTGAGCTATACGCTCCAGGGCTTGCATCGGACCGCTTTACTCGACCGAGTCGCAGTAGCCTGGCCGACAGCCACCTCCGTTACCATGCGGTAGATGTGCTGTCCAGGATGCTTCCAGCATAAACCCACAGGAAGGGTAAGTAGCTACTACCTTGCTTTAGCAGGAAGACAGAGCTGGGCATCCTTGGAGAGGTGAGTAAAGAGCCTTATCCCCCTTCTCCTCCTTAGGCTCTCTGAGCTAGCTGGAGGGAAGGGGTTCCTCTGGGGAGCTTCACTTGGGGAACCATAAGTCACTAAATCAGTGTATAAAGCTGCATAAGAGATTCTGCTTACCTGTGTGTCTTGCTCCATGCTGTCGGCGGCCATGTTTGGTGTGTCCATGCTGTATTTCTTTACTTGCACAATGTATAAAGCCGCATAAGAGATTCTGCTTTCCTGTGTGTCTTGCTCCATGCTGTCGGCGGCCATGTTTGGTGTGTCCATGCTGTATTTCTTTACTTGCACAATGTATAAAGCCGCATAAGAGATTCTGCTTTCCCGTGTGTCCTGCTCCATGCTGTCGGCGCCCATGTTGGTGTCCATGCTGTATTTCTTTTCCCGCGGCCATCTTCTTGTAGCCACATTTTTCTGGCGATTTCTGCTGATGTGTACTGACTGCTGCATTACTCTGCTGCACCGTGGTTTTCTGCCCTGTTGGCCTCTAGTGTCAGATCAGCGGCTATTGTACCATGGATCAGACCATTTTTAAAAACGGCAGATGAACAGATACACGCTGCGACTGAGCAGTCTGGAAGACTGCCAAAAATCGCAGCCCCACAAACAGCCTTCGATCCTAGATTTGGAGAGCATAGATCGACAGACACACTCTGCAGGCAGCAGCTCTGCTAGCTAAACCATCTACTATGGTTCCTGGGTGGTGAGTCCTCTGGGGGGGAACCCCTCGTCTCTGCTGCAGCCAGGAGTGGTGGATCTTCAATCAACTGCCGACTGGGTGACAGGCTGGATCCCAGATCCTTGTATTCTTCCCAGTTTCGGCCATCGAGCGTGTGCCAACCATAAGTGGAAAAAGTGGGTACCCTGCGCTGCCAATATTAGAAAGATGGTAGCTGCTAACACGGCTCACCCCAGACGATGTGCTTTGACCACGAAACGCGTCGGGAGGACTCCACTGCCGCCCCATTTGTATACAAGCGCTTTTTATTCTCCAGCCAAATGTAAGTTTGATAGCTGCAAATAAATAATTCATATGTTTTAAAACGGGATCACGCTATGGGTCACTTTTCTTCTCTCATTTCTACATACCATTGACCTACTTTGAGACAACCAAGCCTGAGGATCCTATTCTCAGTACAGCTCCCAGTTCCTTTCCATACACCAACCTTACAGAAGATATGATGATATGATGACCGATTAATGTGCGACTGTGCCATGGATCGTGTATGACATCAAGCCTCATGTGACTTTCAGTGGCATATGTCATCTGAAGTCATCGTGCTCTGGTAAGTCTGCATTGCTTACGGTGGTGGGATTATCACGTATTGGAGAAGTCACATATTTCATCCATTCACTTTTTCACTTGTTTGACTGTTTGGGATACATACAAACTTTTTAATTTTTCAACAGTTGATCATATCAGCTTTGCCTTTTGTTATCAGCTAACAGGCGCAACAAAACACGTTGCATCACGTGCTATCAGCACATCACCTGTTCCTTTGGATAAGGGACTCCTACATTATTTGATGCACATTTATTCACCATTGTTATGTGTTTTATGTTTTCACTTTCATTGGTATTTGATTTTCATAACTGATTATCATTTAAGCGCTACACATCCATTTCTCGTGTGCCAACCATAGCTGCGCACTAGGTCGTCCACGACATGCCCGTTGCTCTACGGGTGGCCAGTGAGCTATACGCTCCAGGGCTTGCATAAGGACCGGTCTGCAGGGCGGAGTCGCAGTAGCCTGGCCGACAGTCACCTCTGTTACCATGCGGTAGATGCACTGTCCAGGATGCTTCCAGCATAAACCCACAAGAAGGGTAAGTAGCTACTACCTTGCTTTAGCAAGAAAACAGAGCTAAGCATCCTTGGAGAGGTGAGTAAAGGGCCTTATCCCCCTTCTCCCCTCCCCCCTCCTCCTCCTAGGCTCTCTGAGCTAGCTGCTGGGCAGGGGTTCCTCTGGACACCTGAGCTGGCAATTGATGCCCCTGCACCCGATTTATCGGTGGATGCTATGCGGCAATCCTAGATGCCTTCGTAGCCTAGGTGGAAGCAGCGCGTGGGAGAATGGGGGCTAGAAAGCGCCCCCTCCCCCCGTCATCTGCTGGGGACAACTCAGATGTGTTGCCGGGTCCAGCTAGCACTCATGACCCTGGCCCTGAGGTATCTGAAGATGCAGACCAAGAACCCTCTTGAAGAGAGTTTCTTGAAAAGATGGACCTCGCCCCCGATAGTGTACCCCCGTGTCCAGATTAAACAAGCTCCACCATACCAGTGGAGGGGGCTCCCGCCTTCAAAGACCCTGTGGACGAGAAGGCTGAGGCGATCACCCCCAACCTGTACACAGTAGTGTGTTTGACAGTATGCCCAACCATAGTTGGGGCCCTGGTGTCTCAGACACTAACGGAAGGGGCAAAGATGCTGCTCAATGGGTTACAAGCGTCAGGCTTCCTCGAACGAGGTAGCCCTAGCTGACCTAATAGTACAAGGCCTAAAATTAATTTGTTAATCAGCCTTGGACACTATTCCTTTGCTGGCCAGAGCTTCAGGTTAGGCGGTGGCGTTACGCCGTCTACTTTGGTTAAGATTTGGTCCGTCTACCAATCTTCCAAGAAAGCCCTGATGGACTTGCCCTTTAAGGGCCACAGACTTTTTGGAACTTCCCTGGATGACATTATTAAGGATGCTACAGGAGGTAAGAGCACACCGATCCCACAGTTCAAAAAGGGGAAGGAGCCACGCCATAGGCAAGGGCCCTTCTTTACCGCACACAATAGTTTTTTTCGTCCGCCCAGTACGGCGGGGAAAAGACTACAGGCCGATTAAAGCGCCTGCTCAGGGACTGAGACGTCCCTGGTTTCCCAAACCCAACAAACCTGCAGACAAAGCTATGTCCGCATGAAGGTTTGCTCCCACCTATCTCTCGGGTGGGGGGACGTCTTCGCGAATTCGCGACCTGGTGGACATCTCAGGTCCCCTGACCGGTGGGTTTGCAAAGTAGTGTCTTCAGGGTATAAGATAGAACTTCTATCTTGCCCACCAAACAGATTTGTTTCCCTCCAACCGCCAGCTACAATCGACTCATCGGGAAGCCCTATTCGGGGCAGTTCAAGACCTGCTGAAACGCAGGGTGGTTATTCCTGTCCCAGTACAGGATCATTTTTAGGGGTTTTACTCCAATCTGCTCATAGTACCAAAGAAGGAGGGCGTTAGCCCAATTCTGGACCTCAGGGCCCTCAATTGCTTTGTGAAGGTACAAGGATTCCGGATGGAATTGGTTCGCTCTGTCGTCACTGCCCTCCAGCCGGGGGACTCTCTGGCATCCTTGGACATCAGGAATGCCAATTTACATGTCCCCATATGCACAAAGCATCAGAGACTTCTGCGCTTTGCGGTCGGGGAAGACCACTATCAATTTGTGGCTCTCCCCTTTGGCCTGGCATCGGCACCAAGGGTGTTCCCCAAGGTGCTTGCCCCAATTCTCGCCCTACTAAGACAACGTGGCATCGCTATCATGGGCTACTTGGACGACCTGCTTCTGATGGCCGATTCAGCCTTAGAATTAGAGGTGAGCGTGTCTATAACCTGTCAGACCCCCAGACACTTTGGGTGGCTACTGAACATTCAGAAGTCAGTAAGGGACCGACTCAACGCCTAGTATATCTGGGATTGATTCTGGACTCCTCAGAGGCAAAGGTTTTCTTCCCTGTGGAAAAGTGGCAGACCCTTTGGGCTGCGGTGCGGCAGTCGACATCCCAGAAATGGTCCTCACCCCACTTTTGCATGCGAGTCCTGGGCCTCATGGTGGCCTCCTTCGAGGCGGTACCATATGCGCAATCTCACACGGGAGTGCTACAGAAGGAAATTCTGTCCAGATGGGACAAGTGCCTATCATCCCTGGATTATCAAATCCGGGTGAGCCACCTTGTCAGGACCTCCCTAGTTTGGTGGCTGACCTCACCGGCACTTCTGTCTGGGAAGTCGTTCCTTCCTTATCACTGGATATAAAGTTGACGGGTTCAGGGAATCCCCAGAAACCCTGAAAGCCGACAGACAATGAGTGGGCGGGGAGGACTATACCGGTACGGGGTAAAGTGTTTATACTCAACCAGAGTGATACAAAAGAGTAATTTTTAAAAAGATTTATTCACAAAATATACATAAAAAATATATTTTAAAAAGAACAGACAATACATTTAAAATATAGTACATATACAGCGATTAGGTCACCAGATGTGCAATCCCTTCAGAGATAAGGAGGGGGTACAGGTGAACCATGAGACAAACAGTCTCGGGTCTCGACTAGTTTTGCGATTTATTAATCGCTTCGTCAGGAGACGATCTATGGGCACAGCGTCCGGGTCTCCCAGCAAAGTCCTAGAGCGACCAACAATTGGGGGTTCACAAAAGGAAAATCCTAGAAAAGACCTGGTTACCCAAAAGGGCTTATCAAGGTAATAAAGTAGGGGTCCCCAGGACTGGTAGTCCAGTAAGATGAGAATGCACAAAGCGTTTACTAGTAAGTGTGAGATTGTAAACAGCCACGTGAAGCTTGAGTGAAACAAAGTTACCGGTTCACTGGTTCAGAGGCAGCATTTACTACTTCTATGTACATGGTGATGCACATGTCCTGGGACCCTGGCTCAAATGCCAGGACATGTGCATCACCATGTCCAGTCAGGGCGTCCAGTCAGGATCCAGTCGGACAACGCCACGGCGGTGGCATATGTCAACCATCACGGAGGAACAAGAAGCTTGGCTGTAGCATCAGAAGTCGCTCACTGGGCAGAAAGGAGCGTACCGGCCCTGTCAGCCATATACATTCCGGGTGTGGAAAACTGGCAGGCGGACCTGAGTCGCCAGATGCTGGACCAAGGAGAATGGTCTCTGCACTCGGAAGAGTTTCAGCTCCTTTGCCAAAGATGGGGCATGCCAGACGTAGATCTCCTGGTGTCTCGACTCAATCGGAAGGTATTGAGGTTTGTGGCCAGGTCAAGAGACCCATGGGCGGACGCGACAGATGCGTTAGTGACGCCGTGGAGTCAGTACCGGCTAATCTATGCCTTCCCTCCTCTAAAGCTCCTGCCTTTTCTGCTTCGCAGAGTGGAGGCAGAGGGGATTCCTATGATCCTAATTGCTCCGGTTTGGCCTCGGCATCCTTGGCACACCGATCTAGTGCGGCTAGTAGCAGATGTCCCTTGGCGTCTACCGCTGAGAGAGGACCTGCTGTCACAGGTCCCATACTGAATCCTGCTTTACAGTCGCTGCAGGGGGTTCGGCATGTGGCCCCTCCCCCACTACCTCCATGGGGATTTGAATAGCAGACGCACCTTGGCGTCTACCGCTACGAGAGGACCTGCTGTCACAAGGTTCCATAGGTCATCCTGTTTTACAGTCAATGGCTTTAACGGCATGACCTCTAGGTGCCTCAGAAAACACTGTTTGAGAACATTAGGGAGGTTCCCTTGTTGACACTTTTTTAGAAAGTGGTCCTTTTGGTTAGGTCAGTTAAGATAGGTTCTGAGCTGGCAGCCTTGTCATGAAAGGCTCCCTTATCTGATCTTCCACAAGGAAAAGGTGGTGCTGCATCCGCAGCCTTTTTTCTTCCTCAGGTAATTTCGACTTTCAATCTCAAGGAAGACATTGTACTGCCATACTTGTGTCCTAATCCGTCGAATCCTAAGGAGACGACGTGGCATCCCTTGGACGTTGTCCAAGCTCCGAGAATATACTTGTCTGTTACTGCTCCGTTCCGGAGTTCAGACTCACTGTTTGTTTCGGTGGCTGGTCCCAAGAAGGGCCCAGTGGTCTCTTCGGCCACCATTTCGAGGTGGACCAGACAGATCCTGATCAGGCTTACGCCATAAAGGGTCGGGCGCCTCCCTATCACGATGCATTTGACTAGGGCAATGGTGCCTCTTGGGTTTTCTGACATCTAGTGTCTGTTTCCCAGGTGTGTAAAGCAGCGACCTGGGCGCCTGGCCACACTTTCACTAAACTTTAAAAGTTGATGTGAGTCCATCTTCGGATGCTTCTTCGGCCGCAAAGTTTTGCAGGTGGCTGTTTAGAGTTACAACTCCTCAGTTGAGGAGCTCTGTTTTGTTTTGGGGTGAAGTTTAATTTTATGCTTCCCACCCCTCATTTTGACACTGCTTTGGGACGTCCCACTATGTCAAGATTAAGGCTGTGTCCATCCATGAACGAAAGAGAAAATAGGATTTTATGCTCACCGTAAAATCTCTTTCTCTGAGTTCATGGATGGACACAGCACCCACCCCTCTCTTTTTTTAAAGTTTGTACTGCTTGCTACGAACTGAACTGCTTGGTGCAGGCTGAGAGGATATAGTCAGTGGGACCGCACCCTGGGCAGGGCGGTTCAGCTTTGAAGTTAACACTTTCTGCCTAGTCACTCCTAAAGATAGGCTATTTCCCACTATGTCAAGATATATAGGTAGATTCAGAGAGAGTTAGGCCGGCGTATCAGTAGATACGCCGACCTAACTCAGAATCTGCGCCGACCTATGTTTAAGTGTATTCTCAAACAGAGATATGCTTAAACATATCTAAGATACGCCGTCCTATCTTAGGTTGCAATATTGAGGCTGGCCGCTAGGTGGCGCTTCCATCGCGGACGGCGTAGAATATGTAAATTAGTAGATACGCCGATTCACGAACGTATGCCCGGCCGACGCAGTACATTTACACCATTTATGTAAGAGATAGGCCGCCTCAAGTTAGAGCTGGGCCCTAGGTGGCGTTGCCAATGTTAAAGTATGGCCGTCATTCCCGCGTCGAAATTCAAAATGTTTACGTCGTTTGCGTGAGTCGTCCGTGAATAGGGATTTACGTCGTTTACGTCCACGTCGAAATCAATAGGCCCGTGCGGCGTACTTAGCCGAAATGCACACTGGGAAATGTTGGCGCCCGGCGCATGCGCAGTTAGAGAAAAACGTCAATCATGTCGGGTCAAGCCTCATTACCATTAAACACGCCCCCTCAGACAAATTTGAATTAGGCGCCCTTACGCCCGCCCGCTTTAGGCTACGCCGCCGTAACATAGCAGACAAGTACTTTGAGAATCAAGTACTTGCCTCACTAACTTACGGCGGCGTAGCCTAAACACGCTAAGCTACGCCGCCGCAAATTTGCGGCATTCTCTCTGAATCTACCTATAAGGCTGTGTCCATCCATGAACATGATTTTACGGTGAGCATAAAATCATATTTTTTGCAAACTGTGGATTTCACCTGTCCTTCTTGCCAGATGTTCCCCAAGAATCTTCGGTACAAGCAGTACAGGATCGTCTGGAGTTCTGGAGATCCAATAATCAGTTCTTTCAAAAAGCTATTATCAAATCTCAGGCAAATAGTAAAAGGTTCTTGTGACGGTATCGGTATGATATCCCCGTCAAGCATTCCCTCCTCTCCATACAAGAACATCACAGGATCCCCCACACATGAGTCAAGACTGGATGCTGGAACCAAGACTGATTTATTGGCAGCTTGCTGCTGGTTATAAATACAGTTTTACAAGCTAAATCCTTAATCAAGGAACAATGGGAGCTCCACCCCCTTTTCACCCACTCTGGAGTTCTCATACAGAATATAGCCAGATAATTCGGAGCCGACCTGAAAACACATTTTCTTTAGATAAGGACATCAGCGGAGTTAATTACTAGGTGTAACAGCCTGACCACAATGAAGCAATCAGAATAATTAACATGAGCCACTTATCTAATCATTGTAAACAGTAAGGCCGGTCTCCTTCCCACACACAATAAATCAATTACCATTTGAACTAGGGAGCTGGCTGAGGAAGGGTCATTAACATATCAATCAGCCTGTAACACATGAACCCTTTTTACCTCTAACACACACAATATCTCTAAAACAAGCAGGGAGAATTACATGCTTCACAATGGCCCCCCTTTTTCTCCCTGCTCCGGCAAACCCGGTTGGACCTTCCCTGGTCCAGTAGGGTTGACGGGTTCAGAGCTTTTAGTCCGAGGTTAACTCCGTTTGGCGTGACTGACCTCCCTTGGCAACTGCTTCAGACTCAGGTATGCCACCGGGTCGTCAGATCACACGCCGGTCAGTCCCCAAGTCTTTGTGCGATCTGCAGAGTCACCAGAAGTCAGTGTGAAGACAGCGAATGGGTCCGTGCGCCGCCATCTAGGTGTCCCGCTATGGGAGGGGCAGGTTAGGGCTCTGAAGTGACAGTCACAGGAGATTCATAAAAAGAAAAAGTTATATTTGTTGAAATGCTGTAGCACTGGTGCTCAGAGTCCGGGGGGGGAGGGGACTCAGAGCCCCATAAGGTCAGCCACCCCCTGCTCCCTCCGCAGCCGCCGGTTCTCCTCTTTGAGCTTCTCCAGCTCCATCTCCAGTTCATGGAGCCTGGGGGGGTCAGCCCGCTGTGACCTCAGGTGGTTGTTCTCCTCCTCAATGCGGCTTATGCACTCCTCCAGCTCTATGTACTCACGGATCAGATCCTGCTTGCTCATGTCCTGCAGGCTCTCCACGTGGTCCTTCATCATCAGGAACTGGGTGGTGGTGTAAGGGGCCACCGGTGGGCCCTTGGCGAACATCTCGGCCCGCATCTGGGGCACCCGCTGCGATCCCATCTCCTCCAGTCGCTTCTTCTCCTCCCAGGTCCGCTGGTTATATGACTTCCAGGACCTCTTCTTCTTGGAGGGTAGCTGGCGGTGCCTCTTTCTGCCCAGCTCCCTCCAAGGCCCCTCCGGCTCATGGCTGTCGCCCATGACCAGCTGACAATGGTGTTCCCTGTTGTCCGTAATAACAGATTGTACCATGAGGGCTTCGTAAGGGGTGCCCAATGGTTCTTCCTGACCCAGCTCCTGGGGATCCCAAGCCGAGTCTACACAATGGGCTGCTGCTGGTGGGCGGTACCCATGTTGAGACCAATTTGACCTGGTGTTGTCACTCATGGGGCAATTCTGCTTGAAGTGACCGAGCTGTTTGCACCGGAAGCAGCGTTGTTCGTTGTCCTCCTGGCGTGGATAGCGAGGGCTCGATGTCATCGGTCTGTTAGGCGGTTGGTATCTAGCGGCTGGTGGGTGTGAGGGCGCCGTTGGTCGTGGAGGTTGTACCCGTGGTGTGACCTGGTTTGTCTTGCGAGTATCCGCATATTCATCTGCCAACTTCGCGGCCTCTGGTAGAGTCATGGGCCTGCGATCTCTCACCCAATCTTTGACGTCCGTCTGGATGTGATTGTAAAATTGCTCCAGGAGCATTAGTTGCAAAATGTCCTCTGCGGTGGTGGCCTGGCTGCTGTTAACCCAGTTAGAGGCCGACAGGGATAACTGGCATGCCCACTCCGCGTAAGAGTCTTTCGTGGTTTTGCGTGAGTCCCTGAACTTCTGTCGGTGGGACTCTGGGGTTACTGCATAACGAGCCAGGAGCGCTTCTTTAACCCTGGCGTAGCTATGGATATCCTGATCTGGCACGGTCCGGAAAGCATCAGAAGCTTTGCCTGACAGTTTGCCTGACAATATTGCAACCCAGTCTCCTCTAGCTATTCGGTACAGGTTACATTGTCGCTCAAAATCTGCCAGGTAGTTATCAATCTCACAGTCCTTTTCATCAAAAGCTTTAAAAGCGCTAAACGGAATCTTCCTTGTGTCTGCTGTGCTGTACTCACTGTTCGGAGAAGGTGCGGCTGCTTGTTGGACTGCTGCCAGTTTTAACTGTAGTTCTGCGTCCCTTATTTGTTTATCCTTCTGTAGCTCTGCGTCTCTTATTTGTTCAGCCTCCTGTAGTTCAGCGTCTCTTATTTGTTTAGCCTCCTGTAGCTCTGCGTCTCTTATTTGTTTAGCCTTCTGTAGCTCTGCGTTTACTAACAGGTCCATCACTTTCAGCACCACATCCGGCGTTGGGTTCGGGCCGAACCACGCTAGCTTCTCTCTCATTAGCTTGTTGGCTGGCGATTCCTCCTCCTGAATCACTGGTGTCTCCATCTCTTGTACTGCTGGCGTTGCTGCAATCCCGTCCTCCTGGTCTAGCTCCATTGATTCGGCTATGATGACCCGCTTGGTTTTGTTGCTAGCAATCCTTCCACGAACTTCCAGTAGTTCTTCCAGTGTCGGCTTGGAATCCGGGTGTGAAGGGGAGTAGAAGGGAAAATCCCGCTGCTACCAACCAATTGTGACGGTATCGGTATGATATCCCCGTCAAGCATTCCCTCCTCTCCATACAAGAACATCACAGGATCCCCCACACATGAGTCAAGACTGGATGCTGGAACCAAGACTGATTTATTGGCAGCTTGCTGCTGGTTATAAATACAGTTTTACAAGCTAAATCCTTAATCAAGGAACAATGGGAGCTCCACCCCCTTTTCACCCACTCTGGAGTTCTCATACAGAATATAGCCAGATAATTCGGAGCCGACCTGAAAACACATTTTCTTTAGATAAGGACATCAGCGGAGTTAATTACTAGGTGTAACAGCCTGACCACAATGAAGCAATCAGAATAATTAACATGAGCCACTTATCTAATCATTGTAAACAGTAAGGCCGGTCTCCTTCCCACACACAATAAATCAATTACCATTTGAACTAGGGAGCTGGCTGAGGAAGGGTCATTAACATATCAATCAGCCTGTAACACATGAACCCTTTTTACCTCTAACACACACAATATCTCTAAAACAAGCAGGGAGAATTACATGCTTCACAGTTCTATGATAAGAAGAGGAGGGGGTAATCTAGACCTGAAACCTGGGGATAAATCTATTGCAAATTTAAAGGTGGCTTGCCCCTCAAAGAAATTGGGGCCAAGGTACATTGGCCCATTTCCAGTAAAGAATAGCCAAGCTTGCCGGAGAGTTTGAGAATCCATCTGGTGTTTCATGTGTCCCTCTTAAAACGGTCCGTTGTTAATCCTTTTCCTGAAATGAAGGGAATGAAAAATTTGAGTTTTAAACTATCCTGGATTGCAGGAAAAGGGGCCAAACTCAGTTCCCCATTAAGTGAAAGGGCTATAGCCCTGAATATAATTCATGGGAACCTTCCTCCACGATTAATTGATTAACATGCTCCACAATTGATTCAAGCGGAAAATGTGCCCAGCGTAAATATGCGCCAACGATACGACGGCGTAGGCAAGTTACGTCGGTCCTAGGAAGCCTATTTTTAGGCGTATCTCAGATTGTGGGCACGGCACACAGATACGACGGTGCATAGTTACACTTACGCGGCGTATCTCGAGATACGTCAGCGTAAGTGCTTTGTGAATACGGGCCTATATATATATATATATGCAACAAGGCCAGTATGCTGGCCTGAATTTATGGGAGGAGCCCAGGGGGTATTTAACAAGCCCACTTACCTTTGGTCTTTGTCTGTTTCCTGTGAGCGATGCTACACGTCACTGGGCCGACTCTTCCCAGCTCACCTCATGTTTGTGATTCCTGGCATTTCGATTGCAGGTGCATTATGGCTACTTCGTTCGTGGTCTTCGTCGGCGGTTCCCACTCACTGTCGCAGGTACTTTTCGAATCTTTCGCATCATGTGCGATCTTGAAATTTGTTATGCTACCTGTCCTGCATTCTTTTGTAAAAAGCCTGCTTCTGAGTTTTGGTCTGCCAAACATACGATTAATTTATAAATCCAAACCTCCGAGTCGTTGTCGGTCGTTGTCCGATATCACTCGCTGTAGGTTTCACTGGATATAAAGATTCACTGTCCATGGGGTTGCCGTCTCTTCCATTTAGAGACAAGCATGTATTGTTTGTACAGGTTTCTGTGGCTGATTGAGGTGATAATTAGACCCACCTGGTGCCTTTTCTGCACTGGGTTAGCCTGGGGGGAGGAGTGGTTGGTTGCACCAATTCGTCCCGGCGTGCCCCAGTTGTTTTTTCGGCCTCATTTCAGTACATGCTCCAGAGTTGCTCGTTGTCAGTCGTATCCGCGGCACAGCGATTCGTGCCTCTGTCATGGGAAATTTCTGTCACTCATTTCACTGTCCCGCATCTGATTTGATTCCACGCACATTCTCATGTGCAGGTTCGTCTTAAGCGTGCCCTAGTTGTTGTCGGCCTCATTTCAGTACATGCTCCACAGTCCGGTCATTGTCAGTCGCACCTGCGGCGCACCGATTCATGCCTCTGTCATGGGAATTTCTGGCACTCGTTTCACTGAAACGCATCTGATTTGAAACCACACGCATTCTCATGTGCTCCAATCGCATCCTCATGCACCAATTCGTTTCAGCGTGCCCCAGTTGCTTTTCGGCCTCATTTCAGTACATGCGCCAGAGTCCAGTTCATTCTCAGTCGCAACCACGGCGCGACCGATCCGCGCCTCTGTCATGGCAATGATTTCATTAATTTCACTGTCACATACCGCACTCCGATTCGAATGTAGTCGCATCCGTGATGCACCAATTCGTCCCGGTGTGCCCCAGTTGTTTTGCCTCATTTCAGTACATGCTCTAGAGTCCGGTCGTTGTCAGTCGCACGTGCAGCACACCGATTCATGCCTCTGTCATGGCAAAACATTTCACTGTCACGTATCACGTTCCGATTCTAATCCAGTCGCATCTTCATCTCGTCTCAGCATGCTCCCCAAAAAAAAACCCAAGCACTCACCAACAGCCGATCTGAATCTAGTCGCAACGTCGGCCCTATGATTCGGATCCTCAGCAACCACAAACCCTTTCAATCACTAACGGCCGATCCAAGTCTAGTCATATCATCGGTGAAACGACTCAGATCCGGCACACGAACCCCCCCATCACCTTACATCCACAACCGATATGAATCCAACCTCAGCCCGATTCAAACTATTCGCATCAGCGATACGAATACAGTGAGCTATGATTAAACACTAATGATAGTGTGAAACACATCAGCTATGCCGGTGTGCTGACATGTGGTGCTGTTTTTCTATTTGGATTTTACAATAAAGGCAATTTTTATTCTGAGTGTGGCTGTCCAGAAGAATGCGTTCTTTTGTTTTGCAAACGAATACAGTGGTACTTACAATTCAGATCCCTGGCCTTACGTTCGTTGTCAAGCACAAACATTTCCATCTCACTCCATCTGTATGTACAATGTTCCTACATACTCGAAATTTCCGCCAAACTTTGTTTTCACCTTTCTAATAAAGCTGCTTAATTACAATTGCTGCAAGCATTTCTGCAAGTGGCTCAAATCGGTCACTCATCTCCAGTAGCAACTCGGCGCTCACACGCAAATTAGCTTTCACTACGCCTGTCATTCCTTCAAGTTGACCCGCATCAGGTCAGTTCTCCAAGACTTCACCTGCACACGGGGGTGTACTAAGAAGCAGCTTCAATCTCTCCCGGGAATGCTCAATTTGCAGTTAGGATCATTCCCCAGGGTCGATCTTTTGTATCATGCTTCCTGGTCTTCCTCTCCCAGACACAGGACCTCGATAAGATCCTTAACTTAGACACTGCGGCAGTAGTCAATATGGGAGGAGTTCCCTACTACGTGAAACAGTATCAACGTTATACCATCATTATCGCCCCTATCACCGCAGGCAGTGACAGGCAGTGACAGATGACGCAGCCTCCACAATTTTTGGCCATTATTGGTTTTCAGGACCATGGCCTCCAGAGACACTCTTAATCCCAGTGTTTACCCAGACTTCCTCCCTGTTAGAACAATACCCAATCGTGCCAGACGCTCAGCTCTGGGGTCATATCTGGACAGGACAAACCTGCGTAGGAAGGACATAACTTGGACTTGCCTTTACTAATAATATCGGCCGAGGCCTGGTTGTTGGTGGTGAAGGCCACGGCCGATATTATTAGTAAAGGCAAGTCCAAGTTATGTCCTTCCTACGCAGGCCCGTACGACTATCCCCACAGCACCAGTTAATGTCCACTATCCTGGCTAGTTCCCCATTTGGCCTTCTCCCCAGCCAGGTAATTCAAGCAGCCATCTACTCAGCCTACCATGGGTTTTTGCAGCCGAGCGAGTTCACCCGCAGCTACACCGCCAGCCAAGTTCTACGTAGACCTCACTTAGCTCGCTGCCATGACCATTTCATCCTCCACCTGGCACTATCCAAAACCCAGCGATCAGGCACCGGGTAGACATCCAACTCTAAAACAAACAATGTCTGGGGTGCAGTAACAATACTCGATCGCCTTCTGTTACTTTCCCGATCAAACTCTTGAGTGCCTGCCAGTTCGTCAAACACGTGTGAATTCATCGGGGCACAACCAACCATAGGAAGTTGATCCAGGGTTCACTAGATCGCCTCTCGGGAGATCAGAAAGGAATTTTCTCCCCTGCTGTAGCAATTGGCCTAGGCTCGGCTGTTTTTTTTTGCCTTCCTCTGGATCAACGGGGGGGGGGGGGGGGGGGCGGTTAGGTCAACTCACTCTTCCACGCTATCTACTCCTCAACCTCAGTCAGTGCTCCAGTCGCTCTTATCATATTGGAGCGGCCTCGGCCATATCCCGTGGGATCCCAGATCACGACAATTAAGAGACTTGACAGGTGCAAGTCTGCCTGCTTCGCCCAGCACATCCCCAATCCTGAGGTGGGAATGGCACAAGCGTTCACCAAACTTGCTCATTGAATAAAGCTAAAACCAATAAAACTACACCCCTACCTGAATGTTTTTACCCCCTCATTTTGGCATGCAGTCCATCAGATCAGGGCACGCTTCAGGTCCATTTCATGTGGTAAGTCTTATGTTAAGTCTATCTATCTTGTTCATATCTGTATCGGACATAGGGCTTTAACCATAAATATATATATATATATATATATATATATATATATACACACACACACACACACACACACACACACAGTGGGCCGAATTCAGAAAGAAATGCCTATCTTTAGGCGGGCGTAGCGTATCTCAGATACACTACGCCACCGTAACTTAGAGCGGCAGGTCCCGTATTCACAAAGAACTTGCGCTCTAAGTTACGGTGGCGTAGTGTAAATGGGCCGGCGTAAGCCCGCCTAATTCAAACTAGGCTGGTAGTGGGCGTGTTGTATGTTAATGACTCGTGACCCCCACGTAAATGACGCGCTTTACAAACGGCGCATGCGCACGCATGCTCAGTATCACGTCGAATTTTCTCCGCAAATTACGCCCGCTCGATGCTTAGTCGACGTGAACGTAACCTACGCCCAGCCCCATTCACGGACGACTTACGCAAACGGCGTAAAACGTGTAAAATTCTACGCTGTTCCGACGTCCATACTTAACATTGGCTGCGCCTCATATAGCAGGGGTAACTTTACGTTGGTCAGACGCCTTACATAAACTACGTATATTGATACGCCGGGCGCAACTACGTTCGTGAATCTGCGTATCTTACTCATTTGCATATTTTTTAATGGGAACGCCAAATGCGTCCAGCGTAACTATACGCCCACGATACGCCGGCGTAGGCAAGTTAAGTCGGACGGCTGAAGCCATGTTTTCAGGCGTATCTAGCTTTCTGAATCAGCGTAAAGATGCGAAGGCGCACATTTGAAATTACGGTGGCGTATCTGGAGATACGCCGCCGTATCTCCTTTCTGAATCCGGCCCAGTATATATACATATAGGGCCGGATTCAGAAAGAAATCTTTAGGTGGGCGTGGCGTATCTCAAATACACTACGCCGCCGTAACTTAGAGCGGCAGGTCCCGTATTTACGAAGAACTTGCGCTCTAAGTTACGGCGGTGTAGTGTAAATGGGCCGGCGTAACCCCGCCTAATTCAAACTAGGCTGGTAGTGGGCGTGTTGTATGTTAATGACTCGTGACCCCACGTAAATGAGGCGCTTTACGAACGGCGCATGCACGCGCATGCTCAGTATCACGTCGAATTTTCTCCGTAAATTACGCCCGTTCAATGCTTAGTCGACGTGAACGTAACCTACGTCCAGCCCCATGCACGGACGATATACGCAAACGACGTAAAACGTGTAAAATTCTACGCTGTTCCGACGTCCACACTTAACTTTGGCTGTGCCTCATATAGCAGGGGTAACTTTATGTCGGTCAGACGCCTTACGTAAACGACGTATATTTATACGCCGGGCGCAACTATGTTCGTGAATCGGCTTATCTTACTCATTTGCATATTTTTTAATGGGTCCAGCGTAACCAAGCGCTCACGATACGCCGGCGTAGGCAAGTTACGTTGGATGGCTAAAGCCTTGTTACCAGGCATATCTAGCTTTCTGAATCGGCGTAAAGATGCGACGGCGCACATTTGAAATTACGGCAGCGTATCTGGAGATACGTATCTCCTTTCTGAATCCGGCCCATAATGTCTGGGGGTTCTAAGTAATTATTTTTTTCTTAGAAATGTCGATTTTTACATGCAGGAGAGACGTGTCAGAATTGGCCTGGTTGGCAAGTGGTTAAAGCGTTTGTTAACCCCAAAAAAAAAGTTGATTCTGATCCCGTAAAGCAGATTACACAGCACAGTGCTTGTGCTATGTAATCTGCCCCTCTCTAAGCTGTAAAAAAAACAACTAAACCTACCTCTTTCTGTATGCCCTCTCTAATCAGACCACGATAACCAGGGCAGCTCTGCCCTGATCACCGTGGTCAAAGCGCCTCCCTCTATGGCTGCTGTCCCCTCTGCTCTCCTCTCTCCTTGTCAGCGCCTTTTTGTCTGTCTCCGGGCTGTCCCCGACGCTATTATTTTAATATTAAAATCGAAATGTTGTCACTGCCAGCCTCTCTATTAGAGGCTGACATAGCACACTGTGTACATTTTATTTAAAAACAAGCATGGTAAATACTGTATATCAGCTGTCTTCAGGTCGGTCATGTGACTCACGGCTGCTTTACAGCTCTGACAGATGTCTTCTGCAGAAGAGACGAGAGGCCACGTGATCTCCCTCTGACGTCAGAGTGAAATCACGGCCTTTAAGGCCTTGTACACACGACCGAACATGTCTGCTGGCAGCAGACATGTTCGGTCGTGTGTACGGCCAAGCGGACAGGTTTCCAGCGGACATTTGTCCACCCGACCGTTTTCGAGCGGACAAATGTTTCTTAGCATGCTAAGAAACATGTCCGCTGGAATCCTGTCCGTCGGACATGTTCGGTCGTCTGTACAGACTCATCTGTCTGTACAGACTCATCTCGTCTGTCCGAGCGGCCGCCATCCCTCGCATGCGTCGAATCACTTCGACGCATGCGTGGAAGTATTGAACTTCCAGGCCTGCGCACGTCGCCACGTCATCGTCGCGGCGACGGCGCGGCCACGTCCCCACGTATCGTGTACGCAGGGATTTCTGTCTGATGGTGTGTACAACCATCAGACAGAAATCTCCGGGCGGACATGTCTGCTCAAAACGGTCCGGCGGACCGTTTTGAGCGGACAGTCCGTCCGTCTGTACGAGCCCGAAGGCTAACCAGGGTAATTTTTGTCTGACTTTGTCCTATACAATGGTGTTTAAAAATCTATCATCAATCAATATTTAATGGGACATACAGAATATTGGAGAATGCCAGAGAATGTATAGTATTTTTGGTAACAGTGTCATTTTATTAAGGTTTATTCTGCCCATGACTTCTAGGGGGAGCTTAGCCCAGGGCTGTGTTTTGGTTTTGAGTAGGGGAAATAAAGGATCTATGTTGAGGGGTATATAATCCGTAAGGGATCTAGTAATATTCACTCCCAGGTAGTGTATAGAGGCTACTCTGGTGGTAGGAAAGTGATCCAGTGGAAGGATCTGGGATTTACAGTATCCCAATTTATTTACAGGCGAAGTGCTCAAGGAATGCAGGGCAGCTGCAGATACTGGGAGGGACCCCGGCGGTGATGCAATTCCACTCGGGGCCTTTTAAATGTGGGACATCCATGTCTAGGATGAGATGCCCTTTCTGAGGAACTCTCCATTCTCTCACATATTATATTCATATTCAGCTTGTCGCAGGTTCTATCCCGCCTACATCCAGGTAGGATGGGGATCGCCAGAGGTGTTAAGAGTTTTCTTCATTAATTCTTTTTTCACTCTATTAACCTTCTTTGTGGCTTTATTGCAGTTACATAGATACATAGGGCCAGATTCACATATACTTGCGGCGGCGTAATGTATCGTCTATATGTTACACCGCCGCAAGTTTTCAGCGCAAGTGCCTGATTCACCAAGCACTTGCGTGTAAACTTACGGCGGTGTAACGTAAAGGCGTCCGGCGCAAGCCCTCCCAATTCAAATGGGGCGTGTACCATTTAAATTAGGCGTGCTCCCGCGCCGGACGTACTGCGCATGCTCCGTTTTGAAATTCCCGCCGTGCTTTGCGCGAAGTGACGTCATTTTTTTGAACGGCGACGTGCGTAACGTACTTTCGTATTCCCGGACGTCTTACGCAAAAAAAAAAATTTGAAATTCGACCCGGGAACGACGGCCATACTTTAACATGGCTCATCTAAAGTTAAGCCATGTTAAAGCAGGCTTAACTTTGTGACGGGAAAAAATTACTAGCGACGACGTAACGAACGCGAAAACCGTCGTGGATCGCCATAAAAGCTCATTTGAATACCCGACGCTGGAAAACGACGCAAACTCCACCCAGCGGCCGCCGAAGTATTGCATCCTAAGATCCAACGGTGTAAGTCATTTACACCTGTCGGATCTTAGGGCTATCTATGCGTAACTGATTCTATGAATCAGTCGCATAGATACTCCCAGAGATACGACGGCGTATCAGGAGATACGCCGTCGTATCTCTTCTGTGAATCTGGCCCATAGTACATACATAGTAGGCGAGGTTAAAAAAAGACCATCAAGTCCAACCTTTGTGTGTGATTATATGTCAGTATTACCTTGTATATCCCTGTATGTTGTGGTCGTTCAGATGCTTATCTAATAGCGTTTTGACACTGTGGATGCCCCCCCGCTGAGACCACCGCTTGTGGAAGGGAATTCCACATCCTTGCTGCTCTTACAGTAAAGACCCCTCTAGGTAGTTTAAGGTTAAACCTCTTTTCTTCTCATTTTAATGAGTGTCACGTGTCTTGTTAAACTTCCTTCCCCAAAAAAGTTTTATCCCTATTGTGGGGTCACCAGTATGGTATCTGTAAATTGAAATCATATCCCCTCTAAGCGTCTCTTCTCCAAAGAGAATAAGTTCAGTGCTCGCAACCTTTCTTCATAACTAATATCCTCCAGACCCTTTATTAGCTTTGTTGCCCTTCTTTGTACTCGCTCCATTTCCAGTACATCCTTCCTAAGGACTGGTGCCCAGAACTGGACAGCATACTCCAGGTGCGGCGGGAGTCTTGTAAAGTGTGAGAATTATCGCTTTATCCCTGGAGTTAATCACTTTTTTAATGCATGCCAATATTCTTTTTGCTTTTTTAGCAGCAGCTTGGCATTGCATGCCATTACTGAGCCTATCATCTACTAGGACCCCCAGGTCCTTTTCCATCCTAGATTCCCACAGAAGTTCTCCCTCTAGTGTAGATTAGATTGCATTCATATGTTTGCCACCCAAATGCATTATTTTATGTTTTTCTACATTAATCCTATTTTGCCATGTAGTTGCCCACTGTCTTTCCAGCTGGCCACCCTGTTCCCTCCTCAGCTATGAGTCAGCCACCACATGCATTATCAAATGTAAGGGACCAACAATATGGAAAGTTTGCAGAAATTCAAAGGGGTGCTTCTTATGGGGTTGCTTTGAATTACACTTTAAGAGATCACATCAAGATGAAGACAGACATCCATCTCAAGAGCGTCACTCCAATAAAGTCTTTAGGTTGCGTCCCTGTTAAAGCAAGCAGTGACAGACTCCATCTCGGAGCTAGTGTCAATTCTTCTGGGTCGGATTGCTGGCCATGGATCAAATCAATTTACACTTCAGGACCATCGGCCGGGCACATCAGCCTTGGTGCTGCCCCTGCCAGTGCTGAGCTGGCAACTCTTCTTCATCTCAGGAGGAGGACTCCGATCACATGGGCTTCAGCTTCACTCTGATTCAGTCCCATATTCTTGCTGTGAAGCAGTCTACCAGTTGGTAAAAGAAGAAGCCACCAACAAAAAAAAACTAAAACCTACTTTCCCTCTTTGACAAGCAAAACCTTTTTCCCCTTTATGGAGGAAATGAAGGACTTGATAAAGCAAGAGTGGAAGAAAACTGAGAAGAGGTTCTCAACTAACTGCTTAAATACATTTTATCCACTACAAGAGTCCGAGATTGCTTCATTTGAAACCTCTCCGGTAGTTGATGTGTCCATAGTATGCCTAGCAAATAACATTACTCTTCCAATGAAAGAATCGGCTTCTTTCAAAGACGTAATGGATATTGGAATCCTCTTGAATCTTGAAAAAGGTGCAGTCTGTAGGTCAGCAATAGCCCTTACATCGGTTGCAATTAGCATCAGGGTATGGACCCAAAATATTACAGCAGCAATAAATGAGGGAGTGCCAAATGAAGACTTTATTCATGCCCTGGATGAGGTACAAATGTCTGCACATTTCATCGGTGAGGCAGTGATAGATTCAATCAAGTTTTAACTTTCAAAGGAGCACATGGGCATGAGCTTGAAGTCTTCAGGTGGCTGCCACACAGCAAGGCTTCCCTCTATGGGCACCCAACGGTAACTGAAACCATAGAATTACAGATCGGAGCACCAGATCAAAATCTGATAAGAGAGTCCAAGATCATTTTAAGCATCCAATGCATTTTGGGGAAAATACCACTCCCTCCTTCATCAGGACTCAACACAGGATAATATTTGGATGAAGTCAATTCAATTTTTTTCCTGTCTTGATCCCTGATGAAGGGGAAGTGGGGCTGCCCTCGAAACATGCATATTTATTTATCCAATTTTGGTCTGGCACTTTTTTCTGTATTTCTGTGGTTTCAGTTACTGTTGGGTGCCCACGGGGGGAAGCCTTGTTGTGTGGCAGCCACCTTGGCAGACCTGTTAAGCTTGTTTAAAGTTTTTTTTCATCTGACTATTTCTGTAATTCTATGGTTTGAACACTTTTGCTGAGGTTATTTTCAATCTCTTTCAATTGGGACATATTGCATTTAAGGAAAATTCGCTCTTTCTTTTTTCTTTCCTTTTGCATTCTTTATTGTTTAAACTACATTCTCAATATTACGGGGCAATGTAAAAGTTGTGTGGATTTGTGAAATAAGACTATTTCATTACAATGAAGTAGATAAAAATCACAATAAGTAGCCATTTATGCAAAAATTCATAATATTCCAAAGGAGTAAAATTTTTTGCTCATAACTGTATGATTAAAAATGATTAACTTTGTTATTTTTTAGCTGTAAAAGTTAAAGCAAATTGCATGAACTAGTGTCCTAAACAATAAACAATCTGTTTTGCAAATTATGGAAAATCATGTTAGACAAATCTAGCAAGTATAACTAGATATTACAGCAAACATCAGGGATCTGTCTGTTCCCCAAAGATCTTAGAAAGCAAAAAATGTCAACAGTGGCAAAGGCAAATTGGCCTCTAAGGATAATCCCTTACACAACTGCAAACACAAACATGCACAGCACACAAAAAAGTCCCAAGACAGCGCTTGTTTACAGCTAATTATCTCTAAAGAGACTATTGTATCAGAGGAGATTTCACATCTGTTTCAGCACTTATCAGAAATAAAAGTAAAAGTGAAATGTATTTATAAATTAATATATAACGAATACTATAGCCAGTAACTCAATCATACTTATATTTTCTTAACATCTTTTGTAAACAATGCAAATAATTTTTTTTATAATGCGTTAAGTAGAACTAAAGGCAACATTTTTTATTTTAGTTTTGGAAAGAGTGGAGAGTGATTAGAATACCTGTCAGTTATTTTTTTCTGTCTGTGTAACTGTTCAATATGTGTCCTGTTTACTATTATCATTTGAAAGTGAAAGAAAGTCCCACATTTTGAGTTGTTACCAAAAAAGTAATAGAGGGGAAATCTTCCAATGGGGACACTAATTCCGGTGACCTGGGGGTCCCCAAGAGATTCCCTTAATTTGCAAGGTTTATCCCTCACTTCCCGTTTTAGGTATGGGACAGAAAGTGAAGGTATATCTCCCTAATGGGATGAAAAGGGCAAAAAAAAACTTACAGGGGTTATAACCATCCCTTACTCTATCCAAAATGAAAAAAAAGTTTTGCCTATAACTCTACTTTAAGCGAGTATATGATAACCCTTCATGGATAAAATAATTATTTTAAATAAATGTAACAACAAACCGTAGCTTAGAGTGGGTGCTAAAAAAAATGAAAAATAAAAAAACACAGAAAAAAACTACTGTCATAGTTACCTAAAGCGTTTGTTACCCCAGCACTTTGTATTCCTGATATGTGCCTGCTGTACCATGTACTTGTATGATAAAGTCTCCTATTGTCTTTTTATTGCTTTCTTTATTTGAAATCCCTGGTAATCCTGTCAGTCCCCTTGCTTTCCTATTAAAAACTGACTACACTAAGCAGGAGAGCACACCCTAGTCAGTTCTGTGAACTCAGTGTACTCTCCTCCAATGATGAGACTTGTCCTGACATGCCCCCACTGTAAAGCCATTTACTGGCAGGTTCAGTGTACTGCTGCTTCTCCTTCCCCCAGCTCTTATGCAGCTGAGAACAGAGGGAATGTGATCATTTATAAAACAAAGGGAAAAAGGTATTTATAATGTTTTTTATATCTTTACAAAAAATGTTTGCCTTTTATTTTTATTTTAAACTGAATGGGTTGTTTTTTCAAGGTGATCGTTTACAATCATTTTAAGCCTGTTTGCATTGATTTGGTAAAATTCATTGTAGAGAAAACCTTGCAACTGCACTAAAAGTGAAAACATAACATGAATATAGCAGCAAGCACAAGAAGAGATATAAATTGGTCCCCACTAATAAACATGTACAACAAATATGTACATGTGCAATAAATATTTATAAATTGTTATAAATAAGAAAGAAAGAAAACAAGTAAATTCCATTCTATCAATAATAAATAAGTCCAGCGAAAGTAAAAAAAAAGTCCAATAAAGTGCCAAATGTAAACGGTGTGAAGCCTTTAGTAAGAGTCCATATATTCATACACCAATGTATACTTGAACCAAATACTAAATGGCTCCTGTTTACCAGAACACGTTGACCCCCCTATAACAGAGCAGTCAAATCAAGCTCTGATAATGGCCAGGCCCACAGAGCCACCCACAATCTCCACTTTAGGTCAGAAATCACGGATCGCAACTACGCCTGGATAGCTGTCGCAGCAATCTCCTTGATGATGCCCTAATGAGATAACTGACTCATCCCTGTAGGGCCCAGGTCATCTACCATAATTCAATTTGCGGGCACAGATGGAGCCTAACTGTTGCCAACTCTGGCCCGGATTCACGTAGAATCGTGTATCTTTGTGCGGGCGTAACGTATCCTATTTACGTTACGCCTCCGCAACTTTTACAGGCAAGTGCCGTATTCTCAAACGAAAGTTGCGGCGGCGTAGCGTAAATAGGCCGGCGTAAGCCCACCTAATTCAAATGTGATAGATGTGGGCATGTGTTATGTAAATGTTATGTGACCCCACGTAAATTACGCTTTTTACGAACGGCGCATGCGCCGTCCGTGAAAGTATCCCAGTGCGCATGCTCCAAATTAACCCGCAAGAAGCCAATGCTTTCGACATTAACGTAAATGACGCCCAGCCCTATTCACGAACGACTTACGCAAACAACGTAAAATTTTAAAAATTTGACGCGGGAACGACGTCCATACTTAACATTGGTACGCCTCATGTACGCCTCATATAGCAGGGGTAACTTTACGCCGGGAAAAGCCTAACGTAAACAGCATATCTGTACTGCGTCGGCCGGGCATACGTTCGTGAATTTGCGTATCTAGCTGATTTACATATTTCTAGGCATAAATCAGCGTACATGCCCCTAGCGGCCAGCGTAAATATGCAGTTAAGATCCGACGGCGTAAGAGACTTACGCCGGTCGGATCTAATACAAATCTATGCGTAACTGATTCTAAGAATCAGGCGCATAGATACGACGGCTCGGACTCAGAGTTACGACGGCGTAACTCGTACGAGAATCCGGGCCTCTATCGCCACCCACCACGGTTTGTTGGGTACGGGACTACACCATGTCCCCCATGTTTTGCAGTTTTGTTTATGGGATAAAAGCCCCTAAGTGTTGGGGATTGGGGGCGGAAGGGTTAGGGCTGTTCTACCTGTTTCCCCTGTTTTGGGGTCATACTCCTCCATTTTTACTTTTACCTTTTGTGTTTTTTTTTCCCCATGATTTACAGTTGTAAGAGAAACAATGTACCTTCCTATCTATGTATTGTTATCGGTGACTTATGCTAGGTTGGGGCTGCAGGTTTCCAAAACCTGGTTAACCTCACTAGAACACAAAATATTCTTTATTATGGTATACATTGCATGGTAATGTCTAAAATATCTATAATTTTGTGGAATGTTAACTCCAAGGTTAAACGTTCATTGATGTTTGAGTACCTGGCATGACATAATCCGCATGTAAATCTTCTCCAGGAAACCCATCTCCTTGGCTTAAGAGTGATGGCGCTAAACAGGGCGAAAATAGCCTACGCCTTACACTCCACATCCTCCACATACTCCCGGGGGACATCTATTCTCATAGCTAAATCAGCTCCTGTTACTATTAAGCATATTAAGCTGGATCCTAGTGGCTGCTACGTAATTGTGGTGTTAGAACTCCTTGGTAAACTATACACAGTGACTAGCCTGTATGCCCCACCACCCTTTACTAAACAATTCTTTGATCGTGTACTTACTTCCATCCTGGAAATTGAAGAAGGCCCTTTATTGATAGTTGGAGATTATAACACGGTCCTTGACAATTCTCTTAACAGATTTTGATGCTCTACTACACCCCCTACTCCCTTAGGCACTTATCTGACCCAATATGACCTGGTAGAGGCCCGGAGATGGAAACATGTGGATGGGAGGGAATATTTCTGTCAATCTGACTCTCATGGTACACTATCGCGTATTGATCTATGTTTACTGTCCTCTGATTTACTCAGCATGATGAGTGATGTTAGATATCTTCCTAGGGTGGTGTCTGATCACTCTCCACTGTTCGTGGACATGGCTTTGGGGGTTTCACCCTAATTTCGAGTGTGGCGGCTGAGCCTACTTCGGCTGGCGGACCAGGCGGTCACAGATCGGGGAATAGCTAATCTGAACTCCTATTGGGCCACCAATACACAGAGTGCACCCATCCCTGTGGTCTGGGATGCCTTCAAGGCTCTCATTTGCGGCTCGTTTGCCGCAGCAATAGGGCAAGCCCGCAAGGCATCTCACTCCAGGCTGGTAGATACGGAGGGGTAGCTTTGAGTGGTGGAGGCGGCTTACTCTGCATCCCCTATGCCTGAACAACATGCTACCTGGTGACTTAAAGCAAGGGAACTAGACATGGTGTTACTCAAACTAAACCAGAAAAAAAATGCTATATCGAAATCAGCAACTCTTCGAATTTGGAGACAAAAAGAGCCGCATGGCTAGCCTACTTGTCCAGACTATCAGCCATGCAACATCCCTAGAATTCAGAAATCTGAGGGCATAATCGTGGAACAGACGAAGGAGGTAGTAGAGGCTTTTGTTACATTTTACTCCAATCTATATTCCACTAGAGCCCATTACACTATTGTGGAATTAGACGAATATTTGCAGGATATTTCACTTCCAAAATTGCTAGATTCTCAGGTCTCATTACTAGATGCTCCCCTAACGACCGAGGAAAATAGGATTTTTTAATACAGCTTACCTGTAAAATCTTTTTCTTGGAAATACATTACGAGACACAGAGCCTTAATTACTTAATGGGTTATGTAGTCACCACAGGTGATTGGACACTGGCAAACCCAATTAAAATTAAGTTTCTCCCCTATATAACCCCTCCCAAATGGAGAGTACCTCAGTTTTGTAGCAAAGCAATAAGTGTTCCCCGTTAACTTCGAAGAGGGGTGGGAGCTCTGTGTCCCGTGATGTATTCCCAAGAAAAGGATTTTACAGGTAAGCTATATTAAAAAATCCTATTTTCTTGATCATACATCACGGGACACAGAGCCTTAATTACTTAATAGGATGTTCCATAGCAATGCTAAAATTTGAGGGGAGGGAGACACAGATCAGAATAGGACCGCCATCGAGCCAGAGGATCTATACTGCTGCCTGCAGCACACTACACCCGAAGGCGGCATCCTCGTAACCTCTCACATCTACCTGGTAGAATTTAGTAAATGTATGGAGCGAAGACCTTACAGATCTGAGCCATGGAGGCCCAACTGCTCTAGTCGAGTGCGCTTTCACCTGAAAGGGAAGGATCTTCTTTTCTAAACCATAGGCCTGAATAATGACTTGTCGAATCCACCTTGCAATAGTGGATTTTGACGCTGCCTGGCCCTTCTTTGGTCCTTGTGGCAGAATTAATAGACAATCAGTCTTCCTTATCTGAGCTGTAGCTTGCAGATAAACCTTTACCACTCTTACAACATCTAGAGAGTGTAGACTCTCTTCCTCCGCAGACTGCGGATCTGGAACGAAAGACGGTAGGACTATATCTTGGTTCAGATGAAAACCTGAAACCACCTTAGGTAAGAAATTCGGGTGAGGCCGCAGCACCACCCTGTCATCATGAATAATCATATACGGTTCTTTACACGAAAGAGCCGCCAATTCCGATACCCTCCCAGTTGAGGATATGGCTATGAGAAAAAACAGTTTCTGTGTCAACAGACTTAGAGAAACCTGGTGTAAAGGTTCAAAATGTACCTTCTGTAAAACAGACAACACCAAATTCAAATCCCATGGGCACACAGAGACTTAATCGGCGGATTCAACTGCAGTGCACCCTGAACAAAGGCCCTGACTAGGGAATGAGAGGCAAGCGGTTTTTGAAAAAATACAGACAAAGCCGATATTTGGTCCTTGATAGTGCTCAAGGCCAACTTCATATTTAAGCCCAACTGAAGAAAGGCGAGAATCCTATTAATGGCAAACTTCCTAGGATGCCACTTTCTGGGTTCACACCAGGAAACATATGCCTTCCAGATTCTGTAGAAGATGAGCCTGGAGGCAGGCTTTGTAGCATTAACCAGAGTGGATAGGACTGGCCCTGAGAGCCCACGATTCCTCAGAATGTGGGTCTCAACAGCCAAACCGTAAAATTTAGACTTTGTAAGGCAGGATGGAATATTGGACCCTGCGATAGTAGGTCTGGGCGTAATGGAAGAATCCAAGGTCTTCCTACTGCCATCCTTACGACTTCTGCATACCAGGGTCTCCTGGGCCAAGCCGGGGTGCCCAATATCACCAACTTTCTTTCCTTCTTGACTCTCTGAAGGAATCGTGGGAGGAGCGGTACTGGAGGGAACGCATAAATCAGGGAATACTGATCCCATGAGATTGTCAGGGCATTTGAGCCTTGAGCATTGGGATTTCTTGTTCTCAACACAAAGCTGTCCATTTTTGCGTTGAACCTGGAAGCCAACAGATCTACATCTGTGGTTCCCCATTTCTGACATATGATTTGAAACATGTCAGGGTGTAGAGACCATTCTCTCTGACTCAGTTGCTGGTGGCTTAAAAAATACCGCCTGCCAATTTTCTACCCCTGGAATCAGGCCCGGACTGGGACAAAAAATAGGCCCGGGCATTTTAGACTGAGCAGCCCATTGTTTATTTTTTTTTAAACCAATTCACAAATAATGACAACTACCGTTTTCTTGATGTCTTTTAGTTATATTTAGCCTGCTTCATAAGGTAGTAGAAAACAAAATCTGGCTATGCACATTGTTATTCAGAAGTTACATAGCGCCAACAGTTTACGCAGCACTTTTCAATATAAAAGGGAGACAATACAGTTTTATTAAAATAAAATACAAGAGGATTAAGAGGGCCCTGCTCAGAAGAGCTTACAATCTAATTTGGTGGGGCAGGTGATACACAAGGTTGTAACTGTGGGGAATGACCTGATGAAAGTGGTAAAAGATTAGTTGGAGGTGTGATAGGCTTCCCTGAAGAGATGAGTTTTCAGGGATTGGGTAGGAGATAGCCAGACAGGTTGAGGTAGAGCGTTCCAGAGGATGGGAAAGGCTCTTGAGAAGTTCTGGAGAGGAGGAGATGAGGGAGGAGGAGATGAGGGAGCTTGAGAGTAGGAGAAGAGCGGAGAGGACTGTTTGGGTGATATTCGGAGACAAGATTGATGGCTTTGAATGTTGTGATTCTAATTGTTAATGGGCAGGCTGAATGTACCAAGTTGATTGATTGATCAGCTTGGGTACAACCAGCCTGCTGAATTTTCTTACAATTATTGCTAGCAGCTGCTATAGCTACTAGCGATAATCACTGTCTTCACCCGGCAGGGATGGCGATCCCCAAACATCCCCCCCCTTGTCGGGAACAGACATCTGCTCAGCAGGAGTGATTTCCTTGTCAGCACTGTCTGTGTTGATGGGGGAATTGTGCGAATATCTTGCCTGCAACCCATGGCAGGAAAGAAATTTGCACTGTGTATGGCCTGCCTTAGACCTTGCAAAAACAATACTGTTAAAATTCCACTAGGCAATGTTTGTAACTACAGTAGCCGCTAATGTAAACATATTATAATAGTATATAATATACTGTGTCATTTTACATACATAATAATTTTTTCTGATGGTATTCTCAAACATACAGTATATTGCTTGGGCGTGAAATTGATATTTTGTTACATGAAATGAACATTTAAATATTGAAAGCTTTATTTCTTATTGGCTCAGGTGGCTCCATTTTCTTTGATCTCCTCAATAGACACTTCATAGAATATCACTGTCCAGACAGGAGGAAGTTATACAGGAAAAAGAAATCTTGCGCCAAATGAATTACACTAAATTATATACTTGATAAATCAAGTGACTAACTGAGTGAAGCTGCTCCCAAATAAAATCAGGTGACTGACTTGCATATATTGTATAGTGAGGTGAGGGGCGCTATATCAAAATAGTGGATGCGTGTCACAATGTGCGTTTGAGTAGTACACAGTGTAACTGTGTACCCAAATCTATGTGAAAAACCAAACAGATTATAGTCTAAACTCTATAAGTACAATAGTGCCAAATACTGTGGAAAAAAAAAAAATTTAAAAGAATGTCCAGCAAATAAATAGTTAAGTGCAAAATGGATCCAGTGTTGTATCAAGTCCAGGTGCAAAATGCAAATAATCCAATCCCAAATCGCAGGGAAAAGTGCAAATGCTAAAGTGCTTGTGAATCTTCAAAATAGCCAAAGTGCGAGAAAGAAGTGATCCGCCTTCACCTATAGGTCACCAGAATAATAATGGATGGCTCCTTACCACACGGTGTTGACCAGATTACTTAAAATATGGTCGATCAGGCTTGTTTTAAATGAGGATCAGCAGGGTCTCATTGGGTTCCAATGTCAGCGAATGCAGCAAATGGTGTACCTCTGTTTGGTTTTTCACATAGATTTGGGTACACAGTTACACTGTGTACTACTCAAACGCACATTGTGACACGCATCTACAGGAGGAAGTTATATTTTAACATGCAAAACCTGTGAAAAAAGTTTTTGTGAATTGAGTTTTACATACAAAATACCACAAAAATTGTGATTCATGCAATAAAACACTACATAAATAAAAAATAAGTGAAAAGTTGGAAATTATCAAAAACTCACATAACACATGCATTGTCCTTTTGTGAACTGATCCTTTTGTTTTTAATAATTTTGGTTTGGCCATCCTCAGATCCGGGTTTTTTTTTAATAGGCCAGCGGGCTGCTCGATAAAAGACTGAATGTATTCTCACATTCTGCTATTGTATTCTAACAGCGGGCATGCCTCCAATTGGCTGCAAATTTTCTAACTAGCCTGTTTAAGAGTAGTAGATTATTAGATCAACTGCTCTCAAATGGGAATGGTCATAGATGGATCAAAATTTGTCCGGTCCCTGTGAACTGGCCAAACATTGCACCATCTATGGTGGCGAACTTAATTATTTTGTCAGTTATCAAACCACCACTCTTCATGGGGGCAGTTCTGACACAAGAATAAAAAGCCCTATTCTTTTACCAAGGTGGCCACCTCCACCCAGAAACACAATGTAAAACGAGGCATGGTAATAATCAGCTCCAGGGAAACTCCAGGCATTACTGGTTATGACTAGTCCTTTGCGTTGTTTGGGGGGGCACAGCTTATCTCAGTTCAGGTTCTCTTAAAGGGCTTGCTGACAGCAGAACACATTAAGCACATTACTCTTGCTCTTGAGTTTTAAAGGGTTCCGTGCACTTACCTTGACCATGCAGGTTAATGCATGAAAAATGCAGCATATGTGTCGTATTTCATGCACCTCAGTATGACAGCTCCTATAGAAAAAAACATGTTCATTTATTTATGAATTTTGCCTACATTTTGTAAAATGTGTGGTAATGCACATGGTGTGAATAAGCCTTTATTGAATTCCTAGGTTGTTGATAAATTACTACTTGGGTCACCCTGGTATTGCTGTGACTTCTCAACTAACCTTCTCCCAAGACTGCAAACAACAGAACTTGACTAAAGCAAGACACATGTGAAAATACAAATACCGTATTTTCCGGCGTATAAGACGACCCGGCGTATAAGACGACCCCCTAATTTTCCAGGAAAATTTTTGATTTTGGGATATACTCACTGTACAGTATAAGACTACCCCCTTCTTACTAGTCTTTCTGGAAGCTGAGGGGGAGCCAGAACCGCTGACAGAAACAGGCTTTTTCAAATCTCACTGTGCCATTACATTCCTCACTGTGCCATTACATTACATGCCCAGACTGTGCCACTGTGCCATTACATGCCCCCACATTGCCATTGTGCCATTACATGCCCCCACATTGCCACTGTGCCATTACATGCCCCCACATTGCCACTGTGCCATTACATGCCCCCACATTGCCATTGTGCCATTACAAGCCCCCACATTGCCACTGTGCCATTACATGCCCCCACATTGCCGCTGTGCCATTACATGCCCCCACATTGCCATTGTGCCATTACATGCCCCCACATTGCCATTGTGCCATTACATGCCCCCACATTGCCACTGTGCCATTACATGCCCCCACATTGCCACTGTGCCATTACATGCCCCCACATTGCCATTGTGCCATTACATGCCCCCACATTGCCACTGTGCCATTACATGCCCCCACATTGCCACTGTGCCATTACATGCCCCCACATTGCCATCACTTGCCCCCACTGTGCCTGAACTTGTTGCCCCCCTCCCCCCCCCCAGTGCAATAACACTCACTTTTTTTCCCCAGCGCTGACAGTCTAACATGCTGCATTCGCGAGCGTGTATTGATTTCAAAGCCGCGCCTTCACTGCAGTGTTCTGTGATAGGAGGAACAAAAATCTTCCCAGCAGCGCCTCTGTTATGTTTTCCGCCTATCACGGACGTCTTCTCATCTCGTCCGAGGATGAGAAGGCATCTGTGATAGGAGGAACAAAGAACAGAGGCGCTGCTGGGAAGATTTTTGTTCCTCCTATCACAGAACACTCTGAAGAGAAGGCGCGGCTTTGAAATCAATACACGCTCGCGATCGCAGCATGTTAGACTGTCAGCGCTGGGGGGAAAAAGTGAGTACTGAGACTGTACCCGGCGTATAAGACGACCCCCGACTTTGGATGCATTTTTTTGCATCCAGAAAGTCGTCTTATACGCCGGAAAATACGGTACATGTACAGTAATTGTATTCAATATAAATTATATATGAACTTATATATGAACTTATATCGCCCAGAGGCGATTAAGTTCGCATGTGTTGCGCTATATAAGTTTTCATTCATTCATATATAAAACAGTAAATAATTACTGGGTTTGAAGGCCAGTATGACATGATCTAAAAACAATTACATAAACTCTGTCACTAAAAAAAATGTAAAACAAGCAGCAATTAAAGATATAGTAATAATACTAAGCAGTCTAGCAACAGGTAAATGGAATCTCTCTTGCACCTACCTGTAAAATCATCAGCATCCAACACTTCCAGATGTGTCAGGTGTTTGTGTCCATCTGTTATACACTGTGGTAAACCTGACAGCCACTACATCACCAGTGTCTCCCTGCAGGCATCCTACACACCTGAAGGTCTTGGAAGTTGAAGATTGGATTTAAGAGAGCAAAATAATTAAGGGGCCAGATCCTCAAAAGGGATACGCCGGCGTAAGCCGTCGTATCCCTGGTTCTAACTTTGGAACTGATCCACAGAATCAGTTTTCCAAAGTTAGGCAGAAGATCCGACATGTGTAAGGGACTTACACTGCCGGATCTTAGGATGCAGTACCGCATCCGCCTCTGGGGGCATTTCGAGTCGAAATGCCGCCTCTGGTATGCAAATTAGCACTTAGGGCGATCCACAAAGCTTTTCAGCTTCGTTTTTTCGCCGTAAGTTTTAGTTTGCAAGTGTAAAATTAGGGCTGCTTTTACAAAGTGTAAAGTTAGTAACACCATGTAAAAGCACATTCAAGCGACGGCATTTGGTATGCATTCCTGAGGGAGAACTCCACGGCAATTTGTAAAATCAAAACCGGCATGGGTTCCCCCCCAGGAGCATACCAGGCCCTTAGGTCTGGTATGGGTTGTAAGGAGACCCCCCCTACGCCGAAAAATCGACGTAGGGGGTCCCCCTACAATCCATACCAGACCCGTATCCAAAGCACGCTACCTGGCCGGCCAGGAATGGGAGTGGGGACGAGCGAGCGCCCCCCCCCCTCCTGAGCCGTACCAGGCCGCATGCCCTCAACATGGGGGGGTTGGGTGCTCTGGGGCAGGGGGGCGCACTGCGGGCCCCCCCACCCCAGAGCACCCTGTCCCCATGTTGATGAGGACAGGACCTCTTCCCGACAACCCTGGCCGTTGGTTGTCGGGGTCTGCGGGCGGGGGGCTTATCGGAATCTGGGAGTCCCCTCAAATAAGGGGGCCCCCAGATACCGGCCCCCCACCCTAAGTGAATGGATATGGGGTACATCGTACCCCTACCCATTCACCTGGAGGCAAAGTGATAGTTATTAAACACACAACACAAGGGTTTTTAAAATCATTTATTAGTCTGCTCCGGGGGCCCCCCCTGTCTTCTTTAGCTCTAATACCAGGGGGGGCTTCTTCTTCCGCTCTCCGGTGGGTCTTCTCCTTCCGCTCTCCGGGGGGGGTCTTCTCCGCTCTCCGGGGGGGGCTTCTTCTTCCGCTCTCCGGGGGTCTTCTTCTATCTTCGCCGCTCTCCGCTGTTGACTCGGCGCACCCCGGTTCTTCTCCAGCTGTCCGGTGCCTTCTCCTTCAGCGCTGGCTGCCTGCTATCTTCGTGTGTTAGCTCAATTACTAGCAGGCAGCCAGCGCGGTCTTCTGTGACGTCATCTACTTCTCTTCTCTTCTTCTCCCTTCTTCCGATGTTGACCCGACGCCTCTTCTCGCTGCAATGATGGAAGCGCGCCTTGCATCCAATTTAAATAGGCCTCACCGTCCCATCATGCTCCGGTACGATGTACCCCATATCCATTCATTTAGGGTGGGGGGCCGGTATCTGGGGGCCCCTTATTTGAGGGGACTCCCAGATTCCGATAAGCACCCCGCCCGCAGACCCCGACAACCAACGGCCAGGGTTGTCGGGAAGAGGTCCTGTCCTCATCAACATGGGGACAGGGTGCTCTGGGGTGGGGGGGCCCGCAGTGCGCCCCCCTGCCCCAGAGCACCCAACCCCCCCATGTTGAGGGCATGCGGCCTGGTACGGCCAGCCGGGTAGCGTGCTTTGGATACGGGTCTGGTATGGATTGTAGGGGGACCCCCTACGTCGATTTTTCGGCGTAGGGGGGGGTCTCCTTACAACACATACCAGACCTAAGGGCCTGGTATGCTCCTGGGGGGGAACCCATGCCGGTTTTTTATTTGAAAATTGGCATGGAGTTCTCCCTCTCAGGAATGCATGCCGAGCGACGCTGTCAAATTTTTTTCAATTTTTTTTTTCCCGACGCAACTTTTTTTACCCAGCGCGATCCACAAAACTCGGCGTAACGTAACTTCGCGCATGCGCAGTACGGCCGGCGCGGGAGCGCGCCTCATTTAAATGGCCCCCCCCCCCCAATTTGAATAGGAACGCCTTGCGCCGGCCGGATTTAAGTTACACAGCCTGAAATTTCTAGGTAAGTGCTTTGTGGACCGGGCACTTAGGTAGAAATTTTAAGGCAGTGTAACTTAAATGGGATTTTTTAAGTTGCGCCAGGTTTTTGTGGATCTGGCCCAAGATTCCTATCTGGTAGACCAGGTAAATATTAGAATTCTAATGTTAAAGGGTGTCTTTTTTTTATGTTTTCTTTTTTTGCAAAAGGTCACTTTTACAAATCACTCATTTAGAACTCCATTGACGTCTATGGGACTCGAACGTTCTAATTCAAAAGTGCTCATTTTAAAGCCTAATATGCAAGTTATTGTCATAAAATGTCTTTGAGAACCTGGGCCTTGCCCCAGGGAACATGTATCAATGGAAAAAAAGTTTTAAAAACGGACGTTTTTTTTGGAGCAGTGATTTTAATGATGCTTAAAGTGAAAAAAAAATGAAAAATTCCTTTAAATATAGTACCTGCTCGGTGTCTATAGTATGCCTGTGAAGTGGCACGTGTTTAGAACTGTCCCTGCACAAAATGAGATTACTATAAGAAAAAAATAATTTAAAGCGGCTTGCAGCTTTAATGTAATGTCTAGTCCCTGCAATATGGATGAAAATCATTGAGAAAAATAGCACAGACACAGACAGTACACACACCACGTAGCTTTAGGTGCACACTGCAGAGGACACAGGCAGTAAACACACCACGTAGTTTGAGGTGCACACTGCAGAGGTCACCGGCAGTACATACACCACGTAGCTTTAGGTGCACAGTGCAGAAGACACAGGCAGTACACACCACGTAGCTTTAGGTGCACACTGCAGAGGACACGGGCAGTACACACCACGTAGCTTTAGCTGCACACTGCAGAGGACACGGGCAGTAAACACACCACGTAGCTTTAGGTGCACACTGCAGAGGACACAGGCAGTACACACCACTTAGCTTTAGGTGCACACTGCAGAGGACACAGGCAGTACACACCACGTACCTTTAGGTGCACACTGCAGAGGACACAGGCAGTACACACCACGTAGCTTTAGGTGCACACTGCAGAGGACACAGGCAGTACACACCACGTATACAAAAGTACTATTCACTGGCCCTCTATTGGTAGTACAGCCCTGCGCTTTAGGATAACACCAAAAAAAGTCCAAGCAAATCAAAATCTGTCCGGATAAAACACAATGGCCCAGATTCAGTAAGAATCTGTGCCTTTCTTACGCAGGCACAGGGCAGCGTTTTTGCCCTGCGCCCACGCAAATTTTCTGCGCTGCCCGCGATTCACGGAGCAGAAGCTCCGTAAATTGCGGGGGCGCTGTGTTAACTTGCCCGGCGTAAGGGCGCCTAATGTAAATGATCCCGCCGGGGGCGGGAATCATTTGAATTAGGCGCGCTCCCGCGCCGAGCGTAGAGCGCATGCTCCGTCGGGAAACTTTCCCGACGTGCATTGCGGCAAATGACGTTGCAAGGACATCATTTGCTTCAAAGTGAACGTGAATGGCGTCCAGCGCCATTCACGATCCACTTACGCAAATGACGTAAAATTTGAACGTCGCGACGCGGGAACGTGGCCATCCTATAGCATTGGCTGCGCCTGCTATTAGGATGTGTAACGTTACGCGAAACCCGACGTACGCAAATTACGTAATTTGCGTACGCAGGGCCCGCGCAAGTTTGTGAATCGGTGTTAGTATGCAATTTGCATACTATACACAGATCACAATGGGAGCGCCCCCTAGCGGTTTTCGCTAGAATGCAGCCTAAAATCTGCGTGGCATAAGAGCCTTATGCCGCGCAGATTTTAGGCTGCAGTCGGCGTAGCGATGTTCCTGAATCAGGAGCATTCGCTACGCCGGAGCAAGTAAGCAATTGCGCCGTGTAACCTATGGTTACACGGGCGCAATTGCTTCTTGAATCTGGCCCAAGATAAACAATAAAAAAGCAGCTGCTTAAAATATAAAAGTCACTTGATAAAAGCAGAAAAATAAAACCAGCCCGCACAGAGCTTGTTAGTAGTCCTGCAGCAGCGCTGCAAACCCCTGGTTTGATGAGAAAAAGCTGTGTGGGATGACCAGATCAGATGTAACAACAGTATGTGCTCCAATCACCAAAAAGCAATTTATTACCTGCAACAGCACCCATGTTGTATATGCATTGAGATGCCCATGCGGTTTACTTTATATTGGTCGAACGAAAAGACGGCTAAAAATCAGAATAGGGGAACACATAAAAAACATTAAACTGGGATACACTGATCATAATGTGTCTCTCCACTTCAAAATAAAACATAATCAGGATCCATTCGGCCTGGAATTCTGGGGCATCGAGCAGGTAGAAACACATTGGAGAGGCTCGCATAGAGTACGCGAACTATCAAAAAGAGAGACTAATTGGATATTTCTGACAGAGGTCTTAGTGCTGAGAGGACTCAATGTCGAACTTGACATTAACTGTTTCATCAGTGACACTTAAAGGAGTTCTCCAAGCTAAAACTTTTAACCCCCGCTGTGCCCGGGCTGTAAAACTATACAAAATAAACTTTCACTTACCTGCCTACGATCCCCCGTTGTTCCGATATCGCCGTCCCGTTCTCCAGTCCCGGTCTGTTCCACTTCCTGCGGGTCGGTGACTCACAGTGCGCTCAGCCTATCAGCGGCCGCAGCAATGTCCCGTCGCGGCCGCTGATAGGCTGAGCGCACTGTGAGTCACCGACCCGCAGGAAGTGGAACAGACCGGGACCGGAGAACGGGACGGCGATATCGGAACAACGGGGGATCGTAGGCAGGTAAGTGAAAGTTTATTTTGTATAGTTTTACAGCCCGGGCACAGCGGGGGTTAAAAGTTTTAGCTTGGAGAACTCCTTTAAGAAGGACCATATGAGTTAGGGTCAGATTTTTTCACCGAGGAGGGTGCCAAGTAGCATAAAGGGGTTACACACCACATAGTTATGGAGTGATCTGTGAAGTCTTAAAAGAATCCCCCAGTTACACAGGCCGACACCCAATTATTATCATCTATCTCTGATGTTTCTTACCCATAGAAAATAACATCCATCTATCAAACTATTATATCCTGCACTACTTTGCTGGTTAAGTATGGATATAGTATATATTGTATTTGGAATTGTGTTTTTTTTAGGTGTATTGTATTTATCTTTGCATATATATGTATATTTTAAGTATACATTTTATATGGATTTTACATATACACATATCTATATATATATATCATTTTTATATTTGTTTATATATATATATATAATTTTTATATAATGTGTGTATACATTTTTATATATTTTTTATCTTTATTTTTGCTATATTTTTTTCATTGGGTATAATGATACATAGAGTTCAATATTTTATGGATATTTAATCTGTATATCCATGCATATTCTCAGCAAAAACGGAAAATTGTATACTCACCTTTCCGTAATTTTCCTTTCCTGACGCATCTTCATGGCAGCACACACTGGGTTGTGACTCCGCCCCCACAACCTGACAGGATTGGTTAGCTATAAATTCGAAGAGGAGACACCCGGCATCATTCTCCGTAAATATCATCATCATTGAACAACAGGGTGGGCAGCTGTGTGCTGCCATGAAGATGCGTCAGGAAAGGAAAATTACGGAAAGGTGAGTATACAATTTTCCGTTTTCCTGACGCATTCATGGCAGCACACACTGGGAAATAACTCGCTAGTCGGGCGGGTTCAATGCAAAAAGTTTTTTATTTTCTTATAGAGCCGAAGAATTGGCCCTGAAGATAGATCTGCCAAATTCGGAAGTTGCCAACAGAGCGGCGTCCACCCTATAGTGGGTGATGAAGGTATGCCTGGAGGACCAGGTTGCTGCTCTGCAGATGGTCTCTGAAGAGACTCCACAATAAGCTGCCCAAGAGGTAGCCACTGCCCTGGTTGAATGCGCTTTGATGCCTTCTGGGATCTCCAGCTGTTGAGTGGAATATGCTTTCCCGATCGCTTTAACTAGCCAAGAGGCGATGGTCCGAGAGGAGGCAGCCTGACCTCGTCTGGCTCCGTGAGGTATAATCAGGAGGGTGTCTGTTGACCGAAGGTGGATAGTGGCCGACAGGTAGTTAGAAATTGCAGACTTAATGTCCAAGGCATGCGGTTCACCCTCTTCGTTAGAAAGACATGGCAAGACGATGTCCTGGCCGTAATGGAAGGCCGAAGTAACCTTGGGGAGGAAGCGATCCGAAGGCCTTAGTATCACCCTGTCGGGCAGGAAAACTAAGTATGGCTCTTTCGACATGAGAGCTTGCAACTCCGACACTCTCCTAGCCGAAGCAATGGCAATGAGGAAGGTCAATTTCAGGGTCAGGTCCCATAAGGAGATAGAGTTGAGTGGGAAGAAGGGAGGATTGGACAGCGCCTCCAGAACTACCGAAAGATCCCAGGCCGGAAAGGATGGTTTTCTGGGCGGCCTAATCTTAATACATGCCTTCATGAACTGAATTATCAACGGGTGCAGAGCCCATCTAGTGCCCGTCTTGGCAGACAGAGCGGAGATCTGTACTTTCAGGGTGCTTGAGCTCAGGCCTTTGTCAATGCCTGTCTGTAGGAATTCTAGGATTTGGTAAGGATCCGGAGAGGCGTGATTCCAACCTTTGAGTTGTGCCAAGTGGGCGAATCTTTCCCAAACTCTGGTGTAGACCGTGTTTGTGGTGATCTTCCTGGCCTGCATTAAGGTTGCTATAACTGCCTGGGAACATCCTTGTTCTCTAAGCCTAGCCCTCTCAACCTCCATGCTGTTAAGTGGAGTCTGTCCGGAGCCGGATGGAGGAGCTGACCCTGGTGAAGGAGGTCTGCTGAGACCGGTAGGTGGATTGGAGGTCGGGTATTGAGTTGCAGGAGAGTCGTGAACCACGGTCTCCTTGGCCAGAATGGTATTATTGCGATCACCGTGGCCGATGATCTTCGGAGCCGGGATAGGAACCTTGCTATCAAGGGAGTTGGGGGAAAGATGTACCCCAGGTTGAAGTTCCATGGATGAAGAAGGCAATCTGTCCCCTCTGCTGTCGGAAAGGGAACTCTGGAAAGAAACCTCACGCATTTGGCATTTGCTGGTGTTGCTGCCAGGTCGATCTCTGGAGCCCCCCATGCCTCCGTGAGAATGGAGAACTCCCGGAGGTTCAGAGACCACTCGTTGTTTGAACGAAGTTCCCTGCTCAGGAAGTCGGCTAGCGTGTTCTGTGCCGCTGGAACGTAAACTGCTCTCAGGTCTAATAGTTGAGCCTGTGCCCATTCCATTATGGGGTGAACCTCCTCTAATAGAGTGTGGCTTCGTGTACCGCCCTGTCTCTGGACATAGGCTACCGCCACCTTGTTGTCCATCCGGATTAAAACAGTCTTCCCCTGTAGCAGAGGCGCGAAGGCTAAGAGTGCCTGGAACGCAGCTCGGAGCTCCAAAATGTTCGAAACTGTGCCCCGGGCAGGGAAGTGCCACGGTCCCTGGGCAGTCTGGTCCCGGTAGTGAGCTCCCCAGCCCTTCTCGCTGGCATCCGAGGTCACGATCTCCGGACTCGGAGGAACTATAGGTCTGGATCTCCTGAGGTTGGGAGGATATGTCCACCATACAAGAGCTTGTTTCACTTGACTGGGGATTCTGATATGTTGGTGCATTGAAACTCCGTCCCACTGTCTTAGAAAGGAGTTCTGGAAGGTCCTCATGTTCCATTGGGACCACTGCATCATGGGAATAGTTGAAGACATTGAGCCCAGTACGCTGAGGCAGGTTCTGGCTGACGCGAGTTTGGAGTTCAGTAAATTCCGTACCTTCTGAACTAGAGGTTCCACCTTCTCCAGGGGCAGCTGTACCCTGTTCTGTTTGGTGTCCAATTCTGCCCCAAGGAATGTCATCACCTGTGAGGGTTGAAGGCTGCTTTTCCGCCAATTGACCAGCCAGCCGAAATTCTGAAGGGTAGAGATCAGGATTTCCCGCTGGAGGAGCAGAGTCTCCTGGCTTGCTGCTAAAAGCAGGATGTCGTCTAGGTAGTGATGTACCCGGAGCCCCCTCTCCCTGAGGAGGGCTATGAGAGGTAGGAGGACCTTTGTGAACGTCCTGGGTGCCGAAGAGATGCCGAACGGTAGGCAACGGAATTGGAAGTGATGTTGGCTGATGGAAAAGCGTAGAAACTTCTGAAAGGCAGGATGGATTGGCACATGGAGGTAGGCGTCGGAAAGATCCACTGACAGCATCCAATCCCCGAGATTTACTGCCAGAAGAATAGACTGGAGGCTCTCCATCTTGAAAGCTTCTATCTGAATTCTCCTGTTGAGTCGCTTGAGGTCCAGAACGGGCCGAAGGTCCCCTGATTTCTTTCGGACCAAAAATAGAGGGGAATAAAATCCCCTGCCTCTTTGGTGCGAAGGAACTTCTGCGACTGCTCCCTTCAGGACTAGCTCCGAAACATATCGGACGAGAAGCTTCCTCTTGTCCGGAGAAGATGGAATCTTGGTGGGTTGGAAGACGGTGTGAGGCAATGCCCCCATAAAGTTCCACTTGTGACCCTGATCGATCGTGGAAAGAGTCCATGGGTCGTTTATGTGCTCTGACCACACTTGTGCGAAAGCCCTGAGCCTGGCGCCCACCTGAGCTGGGTGGGCAGGCAAAGCTTCAAAAAGATTTTGGTTGTTCCCCTGCGGTAACGGCTTTGGCCTTCTGAGCCCTTGCAAAGGGAGGGCGAGAAGCTCTCCAATCTCTCCTAAACTCCCTGCCGGGGCGATAGGTTCTGGCATCTCTGTATCTGTCAGGCAGATTTCGCCTGAAGGTAGGGCCCCTCTGCGGTTTGGGCCTCCTGTCCGAGGGAATAAGCCCCGACTTTCCTCCCGTGACCTTGGAGATCGCGGAATCCAACTTAGCGCCGAACAAGTTTGTGCCGTCGTATGGTATCTTGCACCAATTGGATTTTGATGTTGTGTCAGCGACCCAGGGCTTCAGCCATAAGGCTCTGCGGGCCATCACTGAGGCTAGCATGGATCTAGCCGAGGAGCGAATGGCGTCTACTGAAGCCCCCGCCACAAAGTCGCCCGCCAGCCTGATCTCCTGTAAAGAGGATACCACCTCCGCCTGGTCAGTACCTTCTAGGAGGGCCTTCTCAGCATTGGCTGCCCATGCGGAAATGGCTCTGGCAACAGCCGCCGTGGTAATAGCTGGTCTGCAGGCTCCCCCTGCCGTAGAGTATGCCTTTTTTAGCTCCAAGTCAATCTTGCGGTCGAGAACGTCTCGGAACGAGACCGCGTCCTCTATAGGCAGCGTGACATGCCTGGCTAGCCGCATTAAGGATGAATCAACGATGGGAGCGTTGATGAGAGAAGAAACCTTAGACTCCCTCAGAGGGTATAACTTAGCGAGCTTATTAGACAGACCGGGCCGCTTATCTGGTCTTTCCCACTCGTCCTTGATGAGGTCTTCCAATTCCTCAATGAAGGGGAACAGTTCGGGGTCCCTCCTTAATTCTGGAAAGTATTTCCCCACCTTTGGTGGTTCCGCCACAGGCTCTTCCCATCCTATGGCCTCTTTAACGGAGCGTGCAAAGGGCTCGACCAAGCAAAAATCAAAGCCTGAAATCATCTCCTGTTCCTCCTGATCGGGAAAGGATCCTGCCGGCTGAGCATACGGATTGAAGGCTGAAGAGGTGCCCGGAGTGGGTTCATCGCAGGCCAGGGGGGCCATGGTCCAGGCTGCTTCCTGCGTAGGCTCTCCTGAGCGATCAGAAGCGACTCTGGTATCCGTCTCCCTTTCCTTCGTTGCTTCGTTGAAGCATGAGTGACAGGCTAGTTTTCCTGGCATTGCAGTAGCACCGCATACCCAGCAGGCGTTTGCTGCAGTACGGGCATGGTAATGTTCACGGTGCGATGAGGGAGACCGTCTGCGGTGGGACCGACTGCGACGGGAGCGGCTGTGGCGTGATCGGCTGTGCCTTGATCGATGGTAACGGGAGGAAGACCTCGACCGACTTCTGTGGGACTTCCGGCTTGATGCATGCCTGGATCTCTCCCTGCGTCGTGGGCTTGCGTCTCTTGGCCTGGGACTGCAAAAAAAGGCAGTGTTCAGTGGCCGGCTCTCTTTTGTTTCTTCGCTACTTACCCGTCATATGATGGCCTCCATACCTCGTTTGTTGGTGGTGGTCTGCTAGGGCAGTGGGTTCCATGAAGAGGACAGGGACAGCAGCAGATATGGAAGCTGGAGGAAAAATGCATAAAGAGAGGTTAAAAAAGGGCAGGAATAGAAATGCCTGGAAGGGAATATGAGCTGGAGTACCTGGGAAGGAAATCCAGAGAAAAAACAGCAGAGCAGCAGCCTAGGGAAGGAAAACAAAAAATGTCATTTTTTTTCTTTCTTTTAAATTCGGCGCCGCCGTCGCGGCGCTGATGACGTCATCGCGCATGCGCAGTAGCGCCGCGCGCATCCCGCCGCCATCTTGGAAGAGGGCGAAAGACACTGGCGCTGTCATCAGTGTGCTGCGCCCAGCGCCGAATGGACAGGAGGACGCAGGTAGGCGGGGAAGAAGCATGGGACTACAAGGACCTGCAAGCCCAGCATAAGGAGGTACACTAAGGGCAGAAATAAATAAGGTTAAGCAGGCAAAAACGAGGGTGCAAAAAAAACACAGCAAGAAACACAGCAGAGCAGCAGCTCTATGGTAAAGGATACTGATCATACAGAGTAACCCACTGCCGAATCTAAGCTTGTTTAAAGCTTGTAATATGCCAGGATATTGCCGGGATTTTAGCCCTTGAGACCACCAGAGCAGGGCTCCCCCCATAAAGCTCTATTAGAGACTGCACAGGGGGGACTTCCAAACAGGAGAGGCTGAACCTGCAGGGGCGATAGCGGTAGGAGGCAGCTGTACGTCCACGTCCTTGTCAGGTGAGGATAAAAAAGAGAATGATGCCGGGTGTCTCCTCTTCGAATTTATAGCTAACCAATCCTGTCAGGTTGTGGGGGCGGAGTCACAACCCAGTGTGTGCTGCCATGAATGCGTCAGGAAATGTATTTTATCCGTTTATGAACACAATGTTTTATTATATTTATGGGCAGAATTTTATTCACGGTTGATAATGTTGAAACGAATTGTCTATGTAATACATTGTGCCTAGGCTGTAGTGTTATTTCAATAGCACATACCAGTGTGGTGTGTATTGGGGTTTAATCTCCAAAATGCATGGCACTGGGTACTAAACAACCAAAATCCTTCACATTTGTACAGCCACACAAACGAATAGCAGTTTTGGCTGCTGTGCACTGGCTGACACTCATTTATCTGCCCCATGGTGGGAACAGTGGCCCAGATTCAGGTAGAATTGCGCTATTTTTACGGAGGCGCAGGGCAACGTTTTTACCCTGCGCCCCCGCAATTTTTTTGCGCTGCCCTCGATTCACGGAGCAGAAGCTCCGTAAATTGCGCGGGCGCGCCGGCAAAATGCCCAGCGCAAGCGTGCGCAATTTAAATGATCCCGTAGGGGGCGGGAATCATTTAAATTAGGCGTGTTCCCGCGCCAATCGTAGAGCGCATGCTCCCTCGGGAAACTTTCCCGACGTGCATTGCGGCAAATGACGTCGCAAGGACGTCATTTGCTTCAAAGTGAACGTGAATGGCGTCCAGCGCCATTCACGATTCACTTACGCAAACTACGGAAATTTCAAATTTTGCGACGCGGGAACGACGGGTATACGTAACATTGGCTGCCCCTGCTAATAGCAGGGGCAGCCTTACGCAAAAACCGCCGTACGGAAACAACGTAAATTGCATACGCAGGGCTCGCGCAACGTTGTGAATCGGCGTTAGTATGCAATTTGCATACTATACGCTGAGCACAACGGGAACGCCACCTAGCAGCCATCGCAAGAATGCAGCCTAAGATATGCGGGCATAAGAGCCTTATGCCGCGCATATCTTAGGCTGCACTCGGTGTAACGAGGTTCCTGAATCAGGAGCATTCGTTACGCCGGGGCAAGTAAGCAATTGCGCTGTGTAACCTATGGTTACACAGGCGCAATTGCTTCTTGAATCCAGGCCAGTGAGTGTCAGTAGGAGCGCAGTACAAAACAATGACCCAGTCATCTCCTCCCCTCTGGGGGGCGTGGCCTTGTGCGACGCTCGGAGGGGAGGACAAACTAATGACACACAGATGGAGTGTCATCCCCATCTGTAGATCTGTCATTGGTGGGCGGGCGGAGCTACACTTTATAACTCCGGAGGGTGCATTGGACTAGCAGGCTCTTAGAAAAAGTCAGAACGGACGAAACGTCAGAGCGTTGCTATCCAGCAACCCGACCGGAAGTGACGTTTTTGCGCTCCACTGAGTGAGGAACCAGGAAGTAAAAACTGCAGGAAAGTCTCCAGAGCGGCCTTCAGGGGTCCACGTCTAAACAGTGAGAGTTGCAAAAAACATCTACATTATCTACAGTATTATACATTTGCCTGGCTATTTACTCTGTCTGGTACGCATGTTTTATAGGGGGACTGGTGTATATATGTTTTGGGGTGACATTAAAGTTTTAAAAACAATACTGCACTATATGGATTTTTCCTTCCCTTATACACCTGTGGATACTATACCTGGCGAGTGAAAACCCAAACGGTGATCAAGAAGTGAGAGGGGTATGCTGTTTTTAACATCTGAAGGTGACATGTGAGGCGATATATATTGAAATGCTATTTTAAAGAAACCGTCTGGTGAGTGTTTCCCCCGAAGGGGACCCTATATCCCCCCACGTGGTGAATGCCTTTTTGGTGATTGGAGCACATACTGTTGTTACATCTGATCTGGTCATCCCACACAGCTTTTTCTCATCAAACCAGGGGTTTGCAGCGCTGCTGCAGGACTACTAACAAGCTCTGTGCGGGCTGGTTTTATTTTTCTGCTTTTATCAAGTACACACCACGTAGCTTTAGGTGCACACTGCAGAGGACACAGGCAGTACACCATGTGAGAATACTGGAGCTAGCACAATCATCTGTCTGCCAGTAAATTAGGAAGTGCAGATCTAGCTAAACTATACAGTGTATAAATATATATACAACACCTGGGATGCATATATATCCTCTACACACTGTAACTTTAACTGACTAGCCTGCCTGCTCTATCTACCTACTAAAATTACACTCTCTTTCTCTCTCTGTCTTCTCTCTTTTAACCACCGCAACACAGTACACAAGGCCGACCTGCAGGCAGCCTTTTATAGTGTGGGGCGTGTACTAAACCCTCTGAGCCATAATTGGCCAAAGCCACCCTGACTTTGGTCAATTATGGCTCTCCGTTTTTTGCAAGCTGTGATTGGCAAAGCATGCAGGTCATAGTGCATGCTTGGCCAATCATCAGCCAGCAATGCATTGCGATGCCGCAGTGAATTATGGGCCGTGAAACGCAACTCGAACTTGGTGCGAACGGCCCAAAACGTTCGTAATTCGACGAACGATCGAACATACGATGTTCGAGTCGAACATGAGTTTGACTCGAATACGAAGCTCATCCCTAACAAGCAGTAAAAGGGCTGTAAAATAAGCCCTCACGCACTCACGTGTTGCTTATACTGTAAAGTAATTGTACCTCAAAGGTCACAACTAGGAATAAGCTTGTGTTCAGTCCAAATCTGGAAATTAGCTGCCATTGCTGGACCAATAGATTCACTACCCTACATATATACAAAGGGGAGGGGATGCTTGTGACATAATTGACTTAATATGGCCATATTAGGTTGACATGGAACTATGGCCATGTGCCCATATTGGGTCAATGTCACTAGCATCCTTGCTCCTTTGCAATGAGAGCTAACTTCTGGGGTTCATACGATCACTTATCACTTCAAATGCTCCTAAGTCAGGTTTCAGTCTATTTCTAACTTAGAAACACTTGTTGAATGTTTATATTAGAAAACTGTCAGGCTGCCAAGATCTGCACCATAAAAAAAAAAAATGTCAGTGCCTCTGTTCTGAACTTTGAAAAGTAATTACCACTCTAGGTAAAAGCTTGTTTTAAAGTGCTATGAGAGATTGTTTAAAAACGATTTTACTGCTTGTTAAATATATGTAAATATTTAGGGGCAGATACACAAAAGGATTACGCCGGTGTATCTACTGATACGCCGGCCTAATTTTAAATTTCCCATGTCGTATCTTTGTTTTGTATCCACAAAGCAAGATATGACGGCATCTGGGATGGATCCGACAGGCGTACGTCTTAGTATCGCCGCAAGAGATACACTACGCCGCCGTAACTTACGGCGCAAATTCGTTGAGGATTCGAAACAAAAAAAGTAAGTTACAGCGGTGTAGTGTATCTTGGATACGCTACTCCCGGCGCAATAATGCGCCGTTGTACGTGGATCTACCCCTTAGTGTGCATAGTCTAGGCACAGGTTCACTGTAAGAAAATATGATGAAATAGGTCCTGTAATCGACACTGAACTATATTATAGTAGTAAAACTCATCATGCAGAAAAATCAATATAGGCATTTAAAAGACAACTGTACATTAAACAAATCTATGGACGACCACCCACCCTTGCCCTCCCTATTTCACCCAATATATACCTTAGAGCAGCTGGGAATGGCTTATGCCGGCTTAGTGAAGAGCTGAATTGAGCCATCCACTCGCAAGCTTAAGCAGGCTGGGAGTTGGCCCTAAATTAATGTAAAGTATAGTTGTCCTAAAAATGGGATATTATATTTAATGTAATTGTTGTAAAAAGTAGGGTCGTACACACAGACCCATTCAGCAGTAGTCCTGACATCACTTTCGAAAAACAAAGCTGGAAAATTACTTAACAGTAGGGTTGTCCCGATACCGATTCCGAGAATCAAAAAGCATAAAGAAGGAAAAAAGTTGATGTGTGAATTCCCCTTGTAAAATCAGTCCCCACCACCCAATCACAGCCTTGCTGGGCAGATCTCTGTGGCGATACGGTCACATATGAGCTTTTTATGTACAATTTGCCCACATAATCAGGACTGGTGACCGCCCATCTTGGTACACCCTGCACTTGGCCACAGTAAGCCAATAGCGGACATCTTGTTACACCCAGCCCATATAGTTCGGGCTGGGTGTAACAAGATGTCTACTGATACTTACTGATGCCGAGTGCAGGGTGTACCAAGATGGGTGTTGCAGCATAGCATTTCAGAATCCTTTCCTCATGTCATTTAATGTGGCATTTCAGTGCCTGCCCATAAGTGCCAGCCATCAGTGCCAGCCACATGTCAGTGCCATCAGTGCCCATAAGTGCCGACTATCAGTGCAATCCATCAGTGCCACCTGTCAGTGCCCATAAGTGCCATCAGTGCCACCTGTCAGTGCCACCCATCAGTGCCAGCCCCATGTCAGTGCCCATAAGTGCTGCTTATTAGTGCCAACCACCTGTCAGTGCCATCTAACAGTGCCAGCCACCTGTCAGTGCCATCAGTGTCCATAAGTGCCAACTATCAGTGCCATCCATCATTGCCACCTATCAGTGCCCATAAGTGCCACCTGTCTGTGCCGCCCATCAGTGGCAGCCCCGAGTCAGTGTCAGCCAACTGTCAGTGCCATCAGTGCCCATAAGTGCTGCCTATTAGTGCCAGCCACCTGTAAGTGCCATCTAACAGTGCCAGCCACCTGTCAGTGCCATCAGTGTCCATAAGTGCCAAATATCAGTGCCATCCATCATTGCCACCTATCAGTGCCCATAAGTGCCATCAGTGCCACCTGTCAGTGCCGCCCATCAGTGCCAGCCACCTGTCAGTGCCACCTATCAGTGTCCATAAGTGCCGCCTATCAGTGCCCATCAGTGCAATCTTTCAGTGCCCATCGGTCAAACTGTCACATGACATTAAAAAAGTATTGGTAATCGGTATCGGCGAGTACATGAAAAAAAGTATTGGTACTTGTACTTGGTCCTAAAAAAGTGGTATCGGGCCAACCCTACTTAACAGTAAGCCAAGCAGTAATGCAAAGCCAAATAATCTTGGGATGTAAAAACAGAGAGATAAAAACGAATTCTAGAACAGTATTGCCCCTGTATAAAAGGCTTGCAAAACCACATCTTGAATTAAGGATGCACTACACTGTAAAACTAACATAGAAGTTTGCAGTAGTTTAAAAGATAGACAACAAAAGTAATAAAATAGATGTGAAATTGCACTAAAAGTGGAAAATTGGGTTTGTTTAGTTTAACAAAAAAAGGCAAATTAATATAATGTATACAATATTAATATAATCAATGTAATTATGAAGATAAATAAGACTGGCCAAAGACTGGCAAAGCAACAAGGATATGTCAGCTTCCTCTGAAGGAAAGTTTTTTCCTATCCGTTTAGGAAGATGTTCTTGCCCTCTTTTATGCAGTAGCAATGACAAAACCATTAAAAAAGGACAAGATGATTTTTTCACAATTAATGATACCAACAGATAGGCCAACCAATAGAATAAGGGACTTCACCTAAACTGGCCATAGATGAGTATATTTTTCTGTTCAACCAATGGATGGTAGAATCCTTTCTGCTGTATGTTTGTATTCTTACAGTGAGAAGACTTTCTACTGTTGAGTTGGAATTTTCCAAGAGGGTGGGTGATTGACTACTGTAAAACCACAGTGGCCATACATGGATCGAAATTTGATCGGTCCCTGCTGAACTGCTCAAATTTCAATCCATGAATGGACAGCTTAATTTCCCTGTGTGGGGGTAAAGTTGATCAGTTTTCCAGAGGGGTATGTTTGCCTTTTTTTGAAGCAGAAAAATGCAAGTTGGCAGTTGTAAAGGCTTGACTATGTCTACTTTTCAACCTAGTTAATCCTGTAACTGTACAGAAAATACACAAATGTGATTGTGTGTATCTGGTTATAATATCCAGTTCCTGTGAAAACACCTTTTCAGACAACTTTTATCTGGCCAGAAACTGAACTAATTGGACTTTAACTACTTAAGGACCGGCTCACGTACATATACATCGGCATTTTAAATGCCACAACCGGGATATCCAACTTTACCGTGGCTGGTCCTGTAAACGATAATGGTGGTCTCTGCGGCGGATTTGCCGCAAGATCACCGTTACTGGCGGCGGGAGAGGGGCACCCCCGATTACCGGAGCTGTCGGTAGCGGCAGAGACGATCGGGTCCTTCTCCCTCTGTGTCATGGATATGAGTGCGGGCAAGATGGCCCCCACCCATCTCCATAGCATAGCAGGGCGTGCGCCGTCCGAAAAATATCCCAGGGTGCATTGCTCCAAATGACGTCGCAAGGACGTCATTGATTTCGACCTGAACGTAAATGGCGTCCAGCCCTATTCACAGACGACTTACGCAAACGACGTAAAGTTATCAATTTCGACGCGGGAATGACGGCCATACTTAACGGGGCAACTTTACGTCGGAAAAACCTAATGTAAACATCGTAACTTCACTGCGTCGGCCGCGCGTACGTTTGGGAATTCGCGTATCTAGCTAATTTGCATACTTGACGGGGAAAACGACGGAGGCGACACCTAGCGGACAAAAAAAATTTGCATTTAAGATCCGACGGTGTAAGAGCCTTACGCCTGTCGGATCCAATGGTTATCTATGCGTAACTGATTCTAAGAATCAGTCGCATAGATACGATGGCCCAGATTAGGACTTACGATGGCGTACATGGCGTTGCGCCATCGTAAGCCCTTTGAGAATCTGGGCCAGAGTCCTTAAGTGGTTAAGCTGCAACACAAATGGCTTGCCAAAATAATGGAGGGTTTGAACATAATATGATATTTAGATAAAAAAAAAGGGAACATTTTGCATTACCATTACACAGATTACCATTAGTACAGTAAAGAGAGAAATGTACTATGCATTAAACAGAAAAGTCAAACTACAACCACAATTCCAAAAAAAGTTGAGATGCTGTGTAAAATCTACATACAAATAGAAGGCAATGATTTTGAAAATCTTATAAACCCATATTTTATTCACAATAGAAAACATATCAAATGTTTAAACTGAAAAAAATATACAATTTTAAGAAAAACAAAGTCATTTTGAAATTGATGGCAACAACACATCTTAAAAAAGTTCGGAAAGGGCAACAAAAAACTGGCAAAGTATGTGATACTAACAAGGAGCTGGAGGAACATTTTGAAACTAATAAGGGTAATTGGCAACAGGTCAGTAACATGATTGGGTATAAATCTTAGGCCCCATACACACGATAGAATCCATCCGCAGATAAATCCCAGCAAATGGGTTTCTGCGGATAGATCCTATGGTGTATACACGCCAGCGGATCTGTTTCCGCGGAGAAATCTCCTCTGGGATGGATTTCAGCAGATCGGATATTTGCTGTGCTGCACAACATATCCATCTGCTGAAATCCATTCCAACGGATGGATCCGCTCGTCTGTACAGACTTACCGGATCCATCCGTCCAAAGGGATTCCCCGCACGCGTCGTAATGATTTGACGCATGCGTGGAATTCCTTTTATGACACGTCATAATAGCGGCGACGGCGCGACACGTCATCGCCAGAGGATTTCAGCGCGGATTTCAATGCGATGGTGTGTACACGCCATCGCATAGAAATCTTCTGAAATCCTCGAGAGGATTTATCCGCGGATACGGTCCGCTGGACCGTATCTGCGGATAAATCCTCTCGTGTGTATGGGGCCTTAGAGTCATAGGGCCAGATCCACAAAAACCTGGCGCAACTTAAAAAATCCCATTTAAGTTACACTGCCTTAAAATTTCTACCTAAGTGCCCGATCCACAAAGCACTTACCTAGAAATTTCAGGCTGTGTAACTTAAATCCGGCCGGCGCAAGGCGTTCCTATTCAAATGGGGCGAGTCCCATTTAAATGAGGCGCGCTCCCGCGCCGGCCGTACTGCGCATGCGCGAAGTTACGTTACGCCGAGTTTTGTGGATCGCGCCGGGTAAAAAAAGTTGCGTCGGGAAAAAAAAAATTTGAAAAAAATTTGACAGCGTCGCTCGGCATGCATTCCTGAGAGGGAGAACTCCATGCCAATTTTCAAATAAAAAACCGGCATGGGTTCCCCCCCCAGGAGCATACCAGGCCCTTAGGTCTGGTATGGGTTGTAAGGAGACCCCCCCCTACGCCGAAAAATCGACGTAGGGGGTCCCCCTACAATCCATACCAGACCCGTATCCAAAGCACGCTACCCGGCCGGCCAGGAATGGGAGTGGGGACGAGCGAGCGCCCCCCCTCCTGAGCCGTACCAGGCCACATGCCCTCAACATGGGGGGTTGGGTGCTCTGGGGCAGGGGGGCGCACTGCGGGCCCCCCCACCCCAGAGCACCCTGTCCCCATGTTGATGAGGACAGGACCTCTTCCCGACAACCCTGGCCGTTGGTTGTCGGGGTCTGCGGGCGGGGGGCTTATCGGAATCTGGGAGTCCCCTCAAATAAGGGGGCCCCCAGATACCGGCCCCCCACCCTAAGTGAATGTATATGGGGTACATCGTACCCCTACCCATTCACCTGGAGGCAAAGTGATAGTTATTAAACACACAACACAAGGGTTTTTAAAATAATTTATTAGTCTTCTCCGGAGGCCCCCCCTGTCTTCTTTAGCTCTAATACCAGGGGGGGCTTCTTCTTCCGCTCTCCGGGGGGGTCTTCTCCGCTCTCCGGGGGGGGGCTTCTTCTTCCGCTCTCCGGGGGGGGTCTTCTCCTCTCTCCGGGGGTCTTCTTCTATCTTCGCCGCTCTCCGCTGTTGACTCGGCGCACCCCGGTTCTTCTCCAGCTGTCCGGTGCCTTCTCCTTCAGCGCTGGCTGCCTGCTATCTTCGTGTGTTAGCTCAATTACTAGCAGGCAGCCAGCGCGGTCTTCTGTGACGTCATCTTCTTCTCTTCTCTTCTTCTCCCTTCTTCCGATGTTGACCCGACGCCTCTTCTCACTGCAATGATGGAAGCGCGCCTTGCATCCCATTTATATAGGCCTCACCGTCCCATCATGCTCCGGTAGGTACCCACGTGGTGGGTACCTACCGGAGCAAACCACCTTATTTGAGGGGACTCCCAGATTCCGATAAGCCCCCCGCCCGCAGACCCCGACAACCAACGGCCAGGGTTGTCGGGAAGAGGTCCTGTCCTCATCAACATGGGGACAGGGTGCTCTGGGGTGGGGGGCCCCCCTGCCCCAGAGCACCCAACCCCCCCATGTTGAGGGCATGCGGCCTGGTACGGCTCAGGAGGGGGGGGGGGCGCTCGCTCGTCCCCACTCCCATTCCTGGCCGGCCGGGTAGCGTGCTTTGGATACGGGTCTGGTATGGATTGTAGGGGGACCCCCTACGTCGATTTTTCGGCGTAGGGGGGGTCTCCTTACAACCCATACCAGACCTAAGGGCCTGGTATGCTCCTGGGGGGGAACCCATGCCGGTTTTGATTTTACAAATTGCCGTGGAGTTCTCCCTCAGGAATGCATACCAAATGCCGTCGCTTGAATGTGCTTTTACATGGTGTTACTAACTTTACACTTTGTAAAAGCAGCCCTAATTTTACACTTGCAAACTAAAACTTACAGCGAAAAAACGAAGCTGAAAAGCTTTGTGGATCGCCCTAAGTGCTAATTTGCATACCAGAAGCGGCATTTCGACTCGATACTGCATCCTAAGATCTGACAGTGTAAGTCCCTTACACATGTCGGATCTTCTGCCTAACTTTGTAAAACTGATTCTGTGGATCAGTTCCAAAGTTAGAACCAGGGATACGACGGCTTACGCCGGCGTATCCCTTTTGAGGATCTGGCCCATAGTGTCACAAAGTAAAGTTGGGCAGAGGTTTACCAATCTGCGAAAAGCTGCATCTAGAAATTGTTGAACAATGACACTCTCTGCCAATTTAAACTTTTCCCATGAAAAAAAAAATTCAGAATATTTATACGGACGATAAACTAGAAGCCTTCCATGACTTAAAAAACAGATTTGCCTTACCCCTCTCAGAACAATTTACTTATATAAAATTGCCTATGAGCGAACAACATTCCTCCTTGTGCCTTCCTCCTATCATCAATGATGCAATTTTATACCACTCCCAAATACTTGTTTAATGGAATTTCTCATTTTTACTCTTATTTTACTAACCTAGAATTCCCTCTTAAAACACCTTCCTTGGGCAAATGGGAATCGATCCTTAGCCAAAATATCCCTTACCAAGCCTGGAAAAGGTTTTTCTTTATACTGCTAAAGTCTCCCACTGTGCTAATCATTGGAAATCATATTTAAAAATTCTCCACCATTGGTATTTAACGCCCTTAAGACTCTCCGAAAATATGCACTACTCACTTACCCCAATGCTGGCGTCAATGTGGAGACCCTGGTTCACTATTACACATTATGTGGGCTTGCAAAACATTTAACTCCTATTGGAACAAGATCTTTACATATACAGTACAGACCAAAAGTTTGGACACACCTTCTCATTCAAAGAGTTTTCTTTATTTTCATGACTATGAAAATTGTAGATTCACACTGAAGGCATCAAAACTATGAATTAACACATGTGGAATTATACATAACAAAAAAGTGTGAAACAACTGAAAATATATTTCATATTCTAGGTTCTTCAAAGTAGCCACCATTTGCAGCAGACACATCTCTAGAACTGTTAAGAGGAGACTGTGTGAATCAGGCCTTCATGGTAGAATATCTGCTAGGAAACCACTGCTAAAGAAATGCAACAAGCAGAAGAGACTTGTTTGGGCTAAAGAACACAAGGAATGGACATTAGACCGGTGGAAATCTGTGCTTTGGTCTGATGAGTCCAAACTTGAGATCTTTGGTTCCAACCCCCGTGTCTTTGTGCGACGCAGAAAAGGATGGGCTCTACATGCCTGGTTCCCACCGCGAAGCATGGAGGAGAAGGTGTGATGGTGTGGGGGTGCTTTGCTGGTGACACTGTTGGGGATTTATTCAAAATTGAAGACCTACTGAACCAGCATGGCTACCACAGCATCTTGCAGCGGCATGCTATTCCATCCGGTTTGCGTTTAGTTGGACCATCATTTATTTTTCAACAGGACAATGACCCCAAACACAGCTCCAGGCTGTGTAAGGGCTATTTGACCAAGAAGGAGAGTGATGGGGTGCTGCGCCAGGTGACTACCTCTTGAAGCTCATCAAGAGAATGCCAAGAGTGTGCAAAGCAGTAATCAAAGCAAAAGGTGGCTACTTTGAAGAACCTAGAATATGAAATATATTTTCAGTTGTTTCACACTTTTTTGTTATGTATAATTCCCCATGTGTTAATTCATAGTTTTGATGCCTTCAGTGTGAATCTACAATTTTCATAGTCATGAAAATGAAGAAAAATCTTTGAATGAGAAGGTGTGTCCAAACTTTTGGTCTGTACTGTATTAATATCTGAGATCATTGACAAACCGATCACTCTCACAATCTTGAACTATTATTGTTCATCTTCCCTTAAAAACCTTTACTATGCCATTCTTGGTCTCTTTACTTGCACAATCCTAAATGCACAGTTTCATTTTGATAGCTCAAACAATATTGGAGTACACTGTGTAAATGCTATATAGACTGGTATCTTGATTATCGCCTGTTGTCATTGTTCTAATTCAACCCCTCAACATTTTACCTTCTCCCTCCCTATTTTTCTATTCCTATACCCCCTACCCTTCACCCCCCCCCCCCCGAGTTCACACTTTCAGTGAAAGCTTAGACCATGTACCCCCTTGGGTCCACTATCAAACCCTATATACAGCGCCTTGAAAACGTTTTCATACCACTTGAAATTTTGTCATGTTAGCAATTTCATTGGGATTTTATGTGATAGACCAACACAAAGTGGCATATAATTGTAAAGTGGAAGGAAAATGATAAATGGTTTTCAACATTTGTTACAAATAAATATCTGAAAATTGTTGCGTGCATTTGCTTTCAGTCCCCGAGTCAATACTTTGTAGAAAATAATAAGAAAATACAGGCAGCGCAAAAACGAAAAACAAAATAACAGCAGCTGAACACTGAAGGTCAATATTGTCCTTAAATAGAGTACATGTAAAAAGAGCAGTGCAGCGCTCAAAAAATAAATAAATGCAATAAAAATAAGTGAAATATATCAGTCCAAAGCAGAGCAGAAGAACCACAAAGGAAGCAGGATTCCTTGGATAGTGAATGGAGTGTTGAAATCAATCACCATAAATCCAAACAAATGTGTCTCCCCCACCAGAAGTGCAAACCACTCACCTGAACGTATGGACCTCTGAGTGAACAGCAGGTCAATCATGCTTTTCCCTTGCACAGGGGTAATGGTAAGATCAAATATTCACATGGAATCAAAATCCCCAAACGATGGATGGCCTCCAAACAATGCTCATAACTGGAGTGTAATCATGTAAAGGGTAAAAAGAAAACACATAGTGCTCTCCATATAGAAAAAAGCAACATAAATGTATTATAAAATTACTCACAAACATAGCACTATGTCCTAGTGCACAGAGTGGAAGCATACAAGAAATAAAACCAGGTAGGTGGCTGTCCTGACATCACTGCGAATCCCCCGGTGTAGAACCACCTTTCGCTGCAATTACAGCTGCAAGTCTTTTTGGGGATGTCTCTATCAGCTTTGCACATCTAGAGAGTGACATTTTTGCCCATTCTTCTTTGCAAAATAGCTCAAGCTCTGTCATATTTAATGGAGAGCGTCTGTGAGCAGCAATTTTCAAGTCTTGCCACAGATTATCAATTGAATTTAGGTTTGGAATTTTGATCTAAAACATTTGATTGTAGCTCTGGCTGTATGTTTAGGGTCATTGTCCTGCTGGAAGGTGAACCTCTGCCCCAGTCTCAAGTCTTTTGCAGATCCTAATAGGTTTTCTTCTAAGATTGTCCTGTATTTGGCTCCATTCATCTTCCCATCAACTCTGACCAGCTTCCCCATAACATTATCATGTTTCATGGTGGGGGTGGTGTGTTCAGGGTGATAAGCAGTGTTAGTTTTCCTGCCACACATATCATTTTGCTTTTAGGCCAAAAAGTGAAATGTTGGGCTCATCTGACCAGAGCACCTTCTTCCACGTGTTTACTGTGTCCCCCACATGGCTGCTTGCAAACTGCAAACGGGACTTCTTATGGCCTTCTTTCAACAATGGCTTTTTTCTTGCCAATCTTCCATAAAGGCCAGATTTGTGGAGTGCACGACTAATAGTTGTCCCATGGACAGATTTTCCCACCTGAGCTGTGGATCTCTGCCGCTCCTCCAGATTTACCATGGGCCTCTTGGCTGCTTCTCTGATTAATGATCTCCTTGCCCAGTCTGCAGTTGTGCCATACCCTTTTCCATTTTCGGATGATGGATGAAACGGTGCTCCGTGAGATGATTATATAATATATATATATATATATATATATATATATATATATATATATATATATATATATATATATATATATATATTAAAACCTAACCCTGCTTTAAACTACTTCACAACTTAATACCTGACCTGTCTGGTGTGTTCCTTGGCCTTCATGATGCGGTTTGTTCACTAAGGGTCCTTTCACATGGGCTTGTTCGTTATACAGATTCCACTTGCTCTCTGGGAGATCGGATGAAAACGGGCCGCCAGTCCATTTTAATCCGATCCTCCGGATCGATGGAAAATATGGTCTTCATCTGTCTGGAATTCATGGAGAGGATATTGGCAGATGTCATCAGACATGTCACCACTGACATTCGCCTCTCCGTAGAGGTATATGGAGCATCTGATAAGGTCTGCCTGAAAAACTGACATGGGCCTAAGGTTCTCTAACAAACCTCTGAGGGCTTCGCAGAACAGCTGTATTTATACTAAGATTAAATTACACATAGGTGGACTCTATTTACTAATTAGGTGACTTCTGAAGGCAATTGGTTACACTACATTTTAGTCAGGGGTATCAGAGTAAAGGAGGCTAAATACAAATGCATGCCACACTTTTTGGATATTTATTTGTAAAACTAATTTGATAAAAACATTTATCATTTTTCTTCTACTTCACAATTATGTGCTACTTTGTGTTGGTCCATCACATAAAATCCGATTAAAATACGTTTACATTTTTGGTTGCAACATGACAAAATGTAGAAAATTTCAAGGGGTATGAATACTTTTTCCAGACACTGTAAGTACTGCATGAGCATTGTAAACTCGCTATGCGTTATTTTGTATAACTGTGAACCTGTTTTTTCCTTTTTTATGTACTTGTTCAATAATTCAATAAAGACTATTTATACATAAAAATTGTTGCACAATAATGTTCGTCAACATAAAATTGCAAAGACTTTAAATACGGTATTTATCAGCATATAACACCCACAGGCATATAACACGCACCTTCATTTTCAGAGGGAAGTTTCAGGAAAAATACTTACATTTTAAATAAAGAACTTTGAAGCAAAATAAGGGTCAGTGCCCATCAATGCATCCTGATCAATGCCCATCTGCAGCCTCGCCATTGCCAATCAATGCAGCCTGATCAATGCCCATCTGCAGCCTCACAATTGCCCATCAATGCAGCTTGATCAATGCCCATCTGCAGCCTCACAATTGCCCATCAATGCAGCTTGATCAATGCCTATCTGCAGCCTCAGAATTGCCCATCAATGCAGCTTGATCAATGCCCATCTGCAGCCTCACAATTGCCCATCAATGCAGCTTGATCAATGCCCATCTGCAACCTCACCATTGCCATGAATGCAGTCTGATCAATGCCCATCTCACCTCAGATTACTGCTGACTCAGATTACATACAGCGAGAATCTCCTGTTTACTCTCGGCCTCTTTAATACAACGTCCCGCCTCCTGGACCGGCTTCTATGATAGACAGAACATTGGTCCAAAGCCGGCCCAGGAGACGGGACTTCCTATAACAGAGGCCACTGAGTAAACAAGAGATTTTGGCTGTATGTAATCTTACGGCGCTCTTCCTGCCACCCTCCCCGTTCTCTCTGAGGCAGTATCGGTGTATAACACGCACACACTATTTGCAACCGATTTGCAGAGTGAAAAAGTGAGTGTTATTCCCCAATAAATACAGTATATATCAGCTAAAGATACTGAGAATCTGGAGAAATCTATCTGCGCATGTGACAAGGCTGAAATTCAATTCCATGATCTTCCAGCTCTCAGGTAGCACTACATTAAAGCGGGAGTTCACCCAATGTTGTTTTTTTTTATCTTTTTCCCTTAGATGGATGCTCGTTTTGTCTAGGGGAATCGGCTAGTTGTTTTAAAATATGAGCCGTACTTACCGTTTTCGAGATGCATCTTCTCCGTCGCTTCCGGGTATGGGTCTTCGGGAGCGGGCGTTCCTTCTTGATTGACAGTCTTCCGAGAGGCTTCCGACGGTCGCATCCATCGCGTCACTAGTAGCCGAAAGAAGCCGAACGTCGGTGCGGCTCTATACTGCGCCTGCGCACCGACGTGACGCGATGGATGCGACCGTCGGAAGCCTCTCGGAAGACTGTCAATCAAAATAGGAACGCCCAGTCCCGCAGCCCATACCCGGAAGCGGCGGAGAAGATGCATCTCGTAAACGGTAAGTACAGCTCATATTTTAAAACAACTAGCCGATTCCCCTAGACAAAACGAGCAGGAATCTAAGGGGAAAAAGTGTTATGTGCGGGTGAACCCCCGCTTTAAAAACAGGCATGATTCTGTGAATGACATCTGCATGGGTGCAGGAATAGTTCCAAAAATCACTGCATGTAAACACATGTTAAAAGTCTATTATGCAAAGAAGAAGCCATTTCTGAACATGATCCAAATATGTCACCATCTTCTTTGGGCCTCAAGCTCTGTTGCAAAGTGGGAAACAATTCTGTGGTCAGATGAATTGAAGAGGGACTTTCAGGCTTGTTATCAGGATTCAGTTCAAAAGCCTGCATTTCTGATTTTGCGTATTGAATTGGCAGCTTGCACATCTGGAAAAGCACCATCAATGCTGAAAGCTATATCCAGGTTTTAGAGCAGCATATGCTCCCATTCAGATGCCTTTTTCAGGGAAAGCCTTGTATATTTTGGCAAGACAATGCTAAACTGCATACCGCATTTATGACAACATATCTTCATAGTAGAAGCGTCTGGGTGCTTAACTGGCCAGCCTGCAGTCCAGACCTTTCACCAATTGAAACTATTTGGTGCATCTTGAAATGAAAAATATGACAAAGACCCAGGACTGTTGAGCAGTTAGAATGCTTTATTAGACAAGAATGGGATAACAAAAGATGAGGGGATGCTACATAGTGGTAAACCTGGCCCTTTCGCACTTTTTTTGAGACATGCTGCTGCTATCAATTTCCAAATTATCTTTTTTTTTTTTAAACATTTGATATTTTCTATTTTCTACTGTGAAAAATATGGGTTTGAGATTTGAAAAGTATTGCATTCTGTTTTTATGTAGATTTTACAACTAAATGAAGTGACCTTTCTAGAAAGTGATGAAATTAGGGGCCAGTCAGTTCATGTCGATGAACTTCTTCAGTTGCATTGACTGTGTAGATGCTGGCATTAGTCCAGCCCTACCTACCTACACTGTATGTAATTTCATTTGGTCCATTTTCAACTTACAATATACAGTATATATACAGTTCTATTCCGATGATATGACTAGTTTTACTCTGGAGTGGATCTTTAGGTGTGTTGTAAGATGGGATTTGCGGGTGAACCTCTTTCCACACTCTGAACAAGCATATGGCCTCTCTCCAGTGTGAGTGGTTTGGTGTCGCACCAGATCCCGGTTGTAGGCAAACCTCTTATCACACTTAGCACAAGCATATGGGCGTTCTCCAGTATGTGATCTCTGATGGACATTCAGATTGGAGATGCAGGTAAACCCTTTCCCGCAGTCACTGCATACATATGCCCAGTTCCCTGTATGAGCCATCCGATGTTTGACCAGTCGGGAGTTATCAGCGAAGCTCTTGCCACACTCCTCACAGGTAAATGGCTTCTCTCCGGTGTGAGACCTTTTGTGTATGACCAAAGCAGACGTACATGAGAAGGTCTTTCCACATTCCACACATATATATGGCTTCTCCCCAGTGTGGGTGCGGTTATGTATGAAGAGGGATGAGTTACTAGTAAAGCTCTTTCCACATTCCCAACAAACGTATGGTCTCTCTCCAGTGTGGATGCGGATGTGTGTGGATAGAGTTGCACTGCTGGTAAAACTCTTTCCACAATGTGTGCAGTTGTATGGCCTTTCCCCACTGTGAATCCGCTCATGGATCACCAGAGAGGACTTCCTAGCAAAGCACTTTCCACAGTTTGCACATTCATATGGTTTTTCCCCAGTGTGTGATCTTTGATGAATAATCAGATGAGACATGGATATGAAGTTACGCCCACAATCAGAGCAGATGCACTTCTTTTGAAGCTTGTTGGTTGAATATTGGACAGTGACCTTTGATACCTCCAGGGAGCTTTTGACAGTTTGTTGACACTTGTATTCCAAAGTGGACTGGCGGAGGCTGCGACGCCTATCCTCACAGGGGTTCTGATAATTTTTGTTTTCCTCCTTATCTCTTTCTTTTTTCTTTCTCACTTTCTGAGATTTCGTTTTACCCAGGGTAGGTGGTGATGATTTATCATTGTTTAAATCTGCTATTGGCTCTTCTGGCTCCTGTGCTCTTAAATGGTCATCATCTATAAAAAAAAAAAAATTGAACTATTGGATAGTACATACTGACAACATATTATTTTAAACCTCAGAAAATTAGGACTTAGGGTGAAAAATGAAAGTGCCTGTTTGTGTAAGTTACATTAAAACACATTTTTATTAAGATGCTAAGTAATATAAGTAATATATATATATATATAACTAATAAGCTCAAATCGGGGGCCAAACAAATATCACTAAATACAGGAGCCATGCGTATTGCCCATTGGATATCGATATCTTTTATTTCTGACAGATCTATGCAGCAATCAAACATAAAACAACTAATGCACTTTAGTGTAGGCATTTTTTATAATAAAGACCAACTGGTCACTTCCACTTATAATTCCTTGTGCAGGGTGGCTGGTCTTGTATTCACCCACTGTAGAATTCTGCAGGCAGCCTGTAGTACGTGGACCAGCTGGGTTCCCCCATAGCTCAGCTCTCTGTTGTATACACAGTGGACCCATAACCCTTGTAGATTATAAGGGATGTATTTCAATTGAAAGACTTATGCATGGCATTCAGCTTAAGGCAAAAGAGACAAAAACAACATTCTCATGGCAACCCAACAAGCATAAACCAGGTCTCCACTTGTATGTGCAGTATGGTGCACTCTTTACTTTTGAAATGTTTTATTGAAAATTTCACAAACAGTAAAGAAAGCAATGGTGCACTCTTATATAGCACTCCATAACATAATCACAAGGCCAGAAGAAACTAGCTAAAAGACCATATTCAGAGATTAGTGGTTAATGATTCATACTCTAAATTGCCTAAGGTAAATTGTGTTGTACCCCAAGGTTCAGTGTTGTGACCCTTACTTTTTAAAATATTTATAAATTATATAGGGTCTGGGATTACAAGTACTGTTTCAGTCCTTGCAGATGCCACTAAGCTATACAGTGGAATAACATTCTTGCAAGATGTCTCCAACTTACAAAGTGACCTAAATGCACTGTTTTTAATTTGGCAACTATATATTAAATAAGGTTTAATGTTGATAAATGTAAAGTTGTGCACTTGGGGGCTAAGAATATGCATGCATCATACAAACTAGGGGGGTACAACTGGGGTAATCAATGGTGGGGGGGGGGGGGGGCTTTTGTATTCTGGTGAGAGAGAGAGAATTTTGCCCCTGTACAAATCATTAGTAAGACCTCATCTGGAATATGCAGTTCAGTTTTGAGGTCACAAAAGTATATAAGTGCAGATAAGGGCAACCAAACTGATAAAAGGAGCTCAGCTATGATGAAAGATGATGATGAATGTATTCTCTCTCCAAATCATGATCAACATGTATAAATACATAAGTGGTCCATATAGTGAACTTGGAGTAGAGTTATTCACTTTAAAGGTCATTACAGAAAACAAGGGGGCACTCTTTACGTCTGGAGGAAAAAAGATTTATAAGATTTTACGTCTGGGGGGGAAATCGAATTGCCTCTTAAGGGATCAGAAAATTGGATCATGCTTTATTGGGGTTTTATTTTCCTTCCCCTGGATCAGCTGAAGCGCGACAGCAGCCCCTGAAGCGCCGCAGCAGCCCCTGATACGCTGGAGGGGTGAGTTTACATTGTCGGCTATGGAGATGGTTCACATCTCCACACCGAACGCCGAAACGCCTGAAGCACAAAACAAGTCCCGGACCTTTTTTTCAGGCGGCTTTCGGCGTTCGGCCATAGCCGACAATGTAGCTCACCCCTCCTGTGTATGTTACCGCGGCAAATCGCGGGACAAAACGCCGCAATTTGTCGCGGCAATTAAAATAAAATACGCCGCGTAAAATACGCCGCGTTGTAGTGTGAATGCAGCCTAACTATGCCTAACTATGCAAATATCTAACTAAGGAATGATAGTCACCTGAGCCAACTGCAAGCACTTGAAGCTTGCCCTGGCAACCATGTGCCAAGCCTAAATTAAATGAATACCCACTGCACACAACTGAACTACATAACATTCTGAAAGCCCTAACAAACTTGCAGTATGTAAGGCGAGTCACTACCATCCACAAAGGAAAATCATAGTCCTTCAACATTCCATTATTTTATTTTTTTTAGAAACAGATTAACATGATTATCGTAATGTAAACCACTGAAAGCAAAATTCCCAAATGTCCCACACCAGTATATACTGCCTATATCTATGTGTATGTGCATCTATCTATCAACAATTGCTTTTTGCAGTTATCCAGATAGTTCTCTACTAAGCGAATGTCATAATTTTTTTTTATTTTCAGCCGAGCTTGCCCATATCGTCTTACTTACCATTGTGTTTATCCATAATATTCTAGTAAAACTTCCGCTACTGATCATTAGTCATCACAAGTGTTATCTGTACTCCGGCACACATTTTCTGTTCCTACAATGAAAATATTCACAGGAGATCAGTAGTAGGAATAAATAGGCAAGTAACAAAAACCATCTACTTAGTACCTAGTATGTCATCTTATTTTTGGCTAGTTACAATTCTGATCTGCCCTAATAAAAGCAGACAGCTCCATGCATAGAATGCAAAGAAATAAATAACCCTCTAAATGAACTGGCAAAGTCACCTGCAAAATAGGTATTTTTCTATTATTTGTCAAAAAGTGAGTAGAGAAAGGCTACGTGTGTGCAGTGTGGAGAGATCTTATCAAGAACCTGCTTCACAGAAGGATTCTGGGAATTTTTGTGCGACACAGAAATAGAGTGTTCTGTGGATTGTATCCTGATTCTCTCTGGGAACCGTGGATCTGAACCCCTTGACTGACTACAGGTGGGAGGACTCCACAGCACCATCAATCGACTAAGCCTGTTTGACCCCCCTGAGAAGGGCGATCACTGGCTAGTCGGTAAGCCTTCAATCTGTCTTTTGGTGGCGGGTGTCTCCACATTTTGGATTCCACATATTCTTCTTTCCATCACTGGATGTTTAGTTGAACTAATTGAAGTTCTCTTCTTCGGGAATATTCACTTATGGACTTTATCACTGTTGATTATTTTTGCTTTGTTTTTATACTTTTTTCACTGTTTATTTATCCATTGGATTATATGGTTACATACCATTCACATTCCAGCGCTACACTTTTATTGTATATATTTTGTTGTGCCTTATATCAGGGTTGTGGTGTTTAACTGCAGGATATCCTTTAGGGATACTTTTTATTCATTTAAACATTCACATTCTTTTGCACCTAGCGCAAATTCTTCCCCCAACCCCCCCTCTCCCTTTTTTTACCCCTTAGCTCAGGAATGGGCAAACTACGACCCGCGGGCCATATACGGCCCGACGGACCTTTTTGATCCGGCCCGCGGAGCGCTAGCTAACAGGACAGCAGAGCTGGGGGTATCCTGTGAGCATCGGCCGCGCATCCCTCCCACCCTTGATTGCGTGATCTCGTCGTGCCACGATCGCCGCTAATTGAGGCCGCGGCTTTGCGGCTTATGTTTCGGAATAAAAAGAGAGCGCAGATAGGCTGCGGGCGCTCCGCCTCTGGCCGTCTCTCGTCACGGGGGATTGTGGAATTCCTCTGAGAGGGCGGTGCCACCTATGTTACTGCCACGGGGATACACAGGAAAGGAGATGGCCGGAGGCTGCAGATAACAAGGCGGTCACGTGATCACACAGTGTGCGAACAGCAGGATATGGTAAGAGAGGCCAAAAAGACTAATTTAAAACCATGCCCCGCTGAAGCCAACCCAGTGACTACCTGTGCCCAGACCCGTATTGCTGGAACCAACCCACTTGCTGCTGAGACTGGGGTAAGATTATCTTCCCTGACATGTACCTTAGATCAGGCACAATATCACAATCTAAAATGGGAATGTGACAAGTTGGCCAGTGAGAAATCGGAGATGCAACGACACTACATCATGTATTATGAGATGTCCCGTGGCTTGAACATTGAAATGCACAAACAGGCTGAAATTGTCAAAAGGTTAAATGGGATTTGCGCTCAGGTTGTGCCTTATTTCTCCCAAGAGCATCAGCAACAAGTTTTGGGAGCCATTGAGAGAGCAAAGCAAGTGACTGTTCCAGAACTGAATTCCATTATTCACCCTGCAACCTTACAACTTCACCATCAGCTACCGACCTGGTAAGCAAAATGGCAATGCGGATGGGTTATCCCGGCAACCAGATGTCATCCCGGCCTCCTAGTTCTGGACATCCCCAAGTTGACCCGAAAAGGATCAAGCCGGGTCTGCCGGAGTGTCCCACAAGGAGGGAGCCATGTAACGGGAGTCACTTTTGGGCACAGATTGAGCCAGGAAATAATGGACAGATCTCGGATTACATGAGATGGGACAGTAATGATAATTCACAATGTATTGCAGGATATCTTGAAATATTACAAGTTGTTGATTCTGAACCCAACAGGTCAATAGGAGAGTGATTCATTCAATGTTGAACATAGACTGTTAAGGGGGTAATTAAGTCTGCTACTGTCATGTAAACTAGCCTTAGCCTGGCTTCTAAAGACCTTTTCATTGTGTGATGCTAATTGACAGTGTATTGTGTGAAAGTTCTATTGATGATAATGTGTGTTGTAAATTAGCACACTCTAAAAGTCAGATGTCTGACTTATGTTTACTAAAGGAATGTGTATTGTATTGAGGTGAAAAGAGCTTATCTCTGAGTCGCCTTGTCTGGGTAAAAGGATTAGTAATTAGCTCATGTGGATTATATCGGTGCCAGAAAGTCTGACTAAAGATGCGTATTGGGCTCATTGTGTCATGTTGTGGGTGGAGTTAAGCCATTGTTACTTTATTACTGACTGTATAAAAAGAGCCTGAGTTTGTCATTAAAATGTATCCGTTTTGAACCAGAGACAGAGCTGTGTGTCTCGTTTCTGGGGAATTCATATGGGCCGTGTTCTTCTGCTGGATTGTGGAGTGTCGATAAGATGTCGTAGGCTGGTGGAATGGAATAACGTAAACAGCGTTAACCCCTGACTGTTACAGTTGCCCTGTGCATGAAAGTAAGAATTATTCCTGTGACGTGAAGATATTGTGGAACTTTTGTTAAAAAGCCTCTATAACAAATAAAACTTGGATTCGACCTTTACACCAAAGGAACTACAAGCCCTTGACCACTTGAATTCCCTCCTGCAGGAAAATGAGACAGGCAATTCAAGTGATCCTATTGATTTCCCTTTAACATCAAGCAATGGGAATTAATCTTTTTCCCTGCCAAAGAGTGTCAGGGAAATGTCCGTAGAAGTACTGGCAATCTTGCCAGTAGAAGAAATGGCTATAGAAGAAGTACTGGCAATCTTGCCAGTAGAAGAAATGGCCATAGAAGAAGTACTGGCAATCTTGCCAGTAGAAGAAATGGGAGCCATAGGCTCAACATGTGACAGGAAGATCCTCCATTTGCTAGCCTATAAAAGGCTGCCACTGTCTGATCCAAATTGCTGGATTGTCGTCAGCCTTCCTGAGTCTCTGTATTACTGCTGTTTGGATTTCCTGTTGTGACCCGGCTTGTTCCTGACCTGTCTGATCCGCTCTCCTGGTTTGACCCCCTGGCTTGCTTTACGGACTTGTTACCTTCTCCAGCACCTGATCCCGGCTTGTTTCACGGACTTGCTTCAGTTATCTGTTCCTGCCTGTTTTCCAACACCAGACCTTTGGCTTGTCTCCACTCCTGCAAAACCTGCATCTCCTGCCTGGATCCACAGTGTTTGATCCCCAGCCAGCTTCCACTGTTGCTCCTTGTGCACACCTTGCTAAGTGTTACCGAGGACTCCTAGAGACTGCAGCCCAGCGGTGGTTCCTGTATTCTCCAGTATTCTTCAGGCACCCACCAGCTCTTCTGTCCTGGATCCATCTGGCAACCAGTGCTTCTCTGGGCACTACACCCTCTGTACCCAACCTCAGGGGTGTACTGCACTTAGCCGCAAGGGGAGCCCTCTCGGCATTTCGGCCTCCAACCAGGTACGTGACAGTACAATCCAGCCATGACCGGGGCTGACAGAGGTGCTCCCCTGCTCGAGATGATGTGCCAGCAAGTCACCACCCTTACACAAGCCATCCAGAAACTCCAGGATGGTTACGTTCATTTGGAAGATCAGCTGCAGCATTTGCCTGTTTCTCCAGCGTTGGTGGACTCCAGCTCATCTTCCACTAACACATCATCAGCTTCCCTGCCTCAAGAATCTGCTAACCCGACCCATACAGTGATGATGCCCTCTCCTGAACCACGGGTACCAACACCCGAACGATTCTTCGGTGACCGAAAGAAGTTTCGGGCTTTTAAGAATGCGTGTCTGCTGTACCTGGCCCTCCAGCCTAGAACTTTTTCCTCCGAGTTTGTAAAAGTAGGATTCATAATTTCCCTACTATGCGAGGAACCCCAAGCTTGGGCTCATAACCTACTAGAACAAAGGAGCCCGGCTTTGAACTCTATGGACACTTTCTTTGAGGCTATGACTCTTTTGTATGATGACCCCCAGCGTATGGCCTCAGCTGAATCTGCCTTAGTCGCCTTACAGCAAGGAGAACGCCCAGTGGAGGATTATACAGCGGAATTCCGCAGATGGTCCACTGATACTAGCTGGAATGAGGCAGCACTCAGGTTTCAGTATCGCCAAGGACTATCCGAGACCCTTAAAGATGAACTAGCCCGAGTTGCTGTTCCAGACACTCTTGACAAACTTATCCATCTAGCCATTCTGCTTGACAGGCGCCTGCGGGAGCGGCGGTCGGAATGCGCTAAAACCTTCCAGCCTACCAAGAGGCCACCCAGGTCTCCACCTGCTGCTGAACCCACGCCTGCCTGTTCTGCAGGTCCCAAAAGAGGTCCAAAGCAAGTTGGCCTGGTCCGTTCTCCCCTTACCTTTGATGAGAGGCAACGCCGTCGGCGGGCCTATCTCTGCCTGTACTGTGGAGGGGCCGGACATTTTTTACGCAGCTGTCCCATAAGACCCAGTAAGGCCTACCCACCAAGTTCCACTTATCTGCAAGTCTCTGTATCCTCCCATTCTTACCTTGCTCTTCCTATCTCCTTACAAGTGGCAGGAGGGGAGGTTCGACTACCAGCAATTATCGACTCCGGGGCATGTAGTTGCTTTATGGACTTATCTCTGGCCAAGAAACTTGGTGTGCCCCTTTATGAGAAAAAACAAAGACTGGAAGTTCTATTGGCCGATGGTTCCTTGCCCAGTTCTGGACTTGTCTCCCGTGAAACCATACCCATCTTCACAACTACTGATACCGGTCACCAAGAATTTATCCGTTTTGACATTTTATGTTCTCCCATGTTTCCCATCATCTTAGGAATTCCGTGGCTACAGGCACATAACCCACGAATCAACTGGGCCAAGAAGGAAATCTCTTTTTCTTCAGACTATTGCTTGCAACATTGTTTTCCTCCCAGTTCCAGTAAGCCTGCTAGCTGTCTGGCCGTGCAACCTTCTCCTGATAACCTCCTGCTTGTCCCTTCTGCTTATCATGAGTTCATAGACGTTTTTGACAAGAAAAAGGCCGATGTCCTCCCACCTCACCGGCCTTATGATTGTCCAATTGAACTGCTTCCAGGGGCTGAGATCCCATTCGGACGAATCTTTCCTCTATCTGAGAACGAGCTGGAAGCCTTAGGCCGGGTACACACGGACAAACATGTATGGTGAAAGCGGTCCGTCGGACCGTTTTCACCATACATGTCTGCCAGAGGGCTTCTGTACGATGGTTGTACACACCATCGTACAGAAGTCCGCGCGTAAACAATACGCGGGGCGTGTCCGCGGTGTCGCCGCGTCGATGACGCGGTGTCGCCGCGACAATGACGCGGCGACGTGGGCGGCCCGCCTTTAAAATGCTTCCACGCATGCGTCGAAGTCATTCGACGCATGCGAGGCACGGCGGGCGGCTGGACATGTACGGTAGGTCTGTACTGACGACCGTACATGTCCGAGCGGGCTGAATTCCAGCGGGCTGTTTTAAAACAAGTCCAGGAATATTTGTCTGCTGGGAAAAGGCCCGGCGGGCAAATGTTTGCTGGAATTCGGCCCGCTCGCGCCCACACACGAGCAAACATGTCTGCTGAAACTGGCCTGCGGGCCAGTTTCAGCAGACATGTTTGCTCGTGAGTATGGGGCCTTACGTTTATATATTGATGAGAGTCTTGAAAAGGGGTTTATCCGACGCTCTTCTTCTCCTGCTGGAGCGGGTATTTTCTTTGTGGAGAAGAAGGACGGCACATTACGGCCATGTGTAGACTACAGAGACATCAATAAAATTACCGTAAAAAATCGATACCCTCTCCCCCTTGTTCCTGAACTCTTTCAAAGGTTCCGAACCGCCCGGATCTTTACTAAATTAGATCTAAGGGGCGCCTACAATCTTGTCCGCATCCGCCAGGGAGACGAGTGGAAGACAGCATTCCGGACGGGGTTCGGCCACTTCGAATACCTTGTCATGCCGTTCGGATTATGCAATGCTCCAGCCACGTTCCAGCATCTAGTGAACGATATCTTCCGGGAATTCCTTGACTACTTTGTAATTGTATACCTCAATGATATTCTTATCTTTTCTGCTTCTTTGGAACTTCACCGAACCCACGTAAAGAAAGTGCTCCTAACCCTGAGAAAACATGGTCTTTATGTCAAAGCAGACAAATGTGATTTTGAAAAGACATCTATTCAATTTCTGGGTCTCATCATCTCCACAGAAGGAATTGCAATGGACCCAAAGAAGGTGGAAGCAATACTTAACTGGCCAGCTCCCTCGGACAAGAAGGGTGTCCAACGCTTCATAGGGTTCTCCAATTTTTACAGGAAATTTGTGAAGGGTTTCTCCACCACCATAGCACCCATCACTCAATTGACCCATCAGACGATCCGGTTCCAGTGGTCCCTAGAAGCTCAGGCAGCCTTTGACAAATTAAAGAATCTGTTCACGTCTGCACCAATTCTGCAGCACCCAGATCCAACTCTTCCCTACGTTTTGGAAGTAGACGCCTCTGAAGTAGCTACAGGGGCAATCCTGTCCCAACGGCAAGGACCCAAGGCTCTTCTTCACCCCATTGCTTTCTTTTCCAGAAAGATGAGCCCACCAGAGAGAAATTATGACGTTGGGGATCGAGAACTATTGGCCATTAAATCTGCCTTAGAAGAATGGAGATACTTATTGGAGGGTGCCGCTCATCCCATTATGATTTTTACAGACCATAAGAACCTGGAGTACCTCAGGACAGCCAAACGTTTAAGACCTCGGCAAGCCCGATGGGCTTTGTTTTTCTCCAGGTTCAATTTTCATCTTACATATCGCCCAGGTTCCAAGAATGGGAAAGCGGATGCACTTTCTCGAATGTTTCCAAACACCCCTGAAACAACAGAGCCAAGTACGATCCTTTCAGCTCAAAATTTTTTACTCATCCAACCTGACTTAAAGACTTTGATTAAACAAGCCTCAACCCAGTGCCCTGGGCCAGAAATGTCCTCATTAAGAAGCCAAGATGGATTTTTATGGCACCAGGACAAGATTTTTGTTCCCCAATCAGTTAGACTCCAAGTTCTAAAGATGTCACATGATCACAAACTTGCCGGACATTTTGGAATACGAAGAACCACTGAACTTGTTCAGCGCTCTTTTTGGTGGGCCAGCCTAAGACAGGACTGTAGAAAATATGTTAACTCCTGCACCACGTGCCAGCGCAATAAGGGTTCCAATGCCAAACCATGGGGACTTTTGAGGCCACTACCCATCCCTGAACAACCCTGGAAAGAAATATCCATGGATTTTATAGTAGACCTGCCTCCCTCTGGGGGATGCACTACCATCATGGTAGTGGTAGACCGCCTTTCCAAAATGGCACATTTTCTCCCAATGATTGGCACACCTTCCGCCTCGGAGACAGCAGACATGTTCATTAAAGAGATCGTCAGATTACATGGACTACCAGATAGTATTGTCTCTGACAGAGGGGTACAATTTACCTCCAAGTTCTGGAGAGATCTCTGCAAATCTCTATCAATTGAAGTATGTCTTTCCTCAGCGTACCATCCCCAGAGCAATGGTCAAACAGAAAGGACTAACCAGACCTAGAACAGTATCTTCGATGCTTCTGTACTTGCTCACAGGATGACTGGATCTCCCTTCTTCCCTGCGCTGAGTTTGCATATAACAATTCTTTGCATGCAGCCATCAATCAGTCTCCCTTCTGGGCAAATTATGGATTTCACCCTTCCTTCCTTCCGAATACTATACCTGAAACATCTGCCCCCGCTGTCCAGGATCGGTTAAAGTTCATTCAAACCAACTACAAGATACTTCAGGAGGCCATGCGAAAAGCCCAAGAGGACTATAAGAGGTTTCATGATAAAAGAAGAAGAGGGAATCCTGTCTTTAAGGTTGGGGACAAGGTATGGCTTTCTTCAGTAAACCTCAAGCTCTCATGTCCAGCCCGGAAGCTTGGACCTAAGTTCATTGGTCCCTTTGAAATTAAAAAAGAAATAAATCCAGTGGCTTTTGAGCTGGCACTACCCAATACTTACAAGATCCATCCAGTGTTCCACATCTCCCTGCTTAAGCCTGTGGTACCCAGTCCATTTCCTGGAAGAGAAGAGCCACCTCCACCTCCAGTCCTGATAGAAGGGGAAACTGAATTTGAGGTTGAAGCCATTAAGGATTGCCGGAGGAGAGGTAGACAGATCCAGTATCTCATCAAATGGAGGGGATACCCTCCCGAAGACAATTCCTGGGAGCCTGCAAACAATGTGCATGCTCCTAGACTGGTACGGGACTTTCACAGCAGACATCCCGAAGGATCGGCCCGTTGTGGCATCCGGAGGCTGCCCCTTGGGGGGGGGGGGCACTGTCAGGGAAATGTCCGTAGAAGTACTGGCAATCTTGCCAGTAGAAGAAATGGCTATAGAAGAAGTACTGGCAATCTTGCCAGTAGAAGAAATGGGAACCATAGGCTCAACATGTGACAGGAAGATCCTCCATTTGCTAGCCTATAAAAGGCTGCCACTGTCTGATCCAAATTGCTGGATTGTCGTCAGCCTTCCTGAGTCTCTGTATTACTGCTGTTTGGATTTCCTGGCTGTGAAAAAAGCTGCGCTGCGAAATGTGAAACAATATCAACGTGACGTTCAAATATAAATAGGTGCTAGCATGCACAATCACTAGTGAATTCTAAGAAAACCAAGAAAACAAATGAATAGTGCAAAGTCCATATGAATGGAGAAATCGCAGAGAATATCAAAAGAAGGCAGAAAATTCTCCAAATGGGTGAAAAGTATCCTGGCAGTATCCCGTGAATCTGTGAGACAGATGATAGTGTCCTCCACCAGTAAATCCTAGCTGCTTACCAGATAGTTGAAATAATCAAGCATGTAGCCAAGTAAAAACCACCGAGATAGTTTCCAGGATCTCCAGGGTACTTTTTCCACTTTCACAAGTCAGACCACTCAATCTCCATAGTGTAACCCAAAAGAGAGAAGGCTGACATAGTGTTTTACCATAAAAAGGGTTTTTATTAATAAAAATGGTTGCACTTACAATTATGCAGTAAAAATCGTGCGTGTAGTTTGTTTAGCCGGCCGGCTGTACTGTCCGCTCGTCCTTCCGGATAGGCAGCGCAAATCGTGGTGACGTCAGCACGTCGCTCTTCCCAACGCCGTTTCGTCCAATGACTTCTTCCAGGGGTACCTAGAAGTCATTGGACGAAACGGCGTTGGGAAGAGCGACGTGCTGACGTCACCACGATTTGCGCTGCCTATCCGGAAGGACGAGCGGACAGTACAGCCGGCCGGCTAAACAAACTACACGCACGATTTTTACTGCATAATTGTAAGTGCAACCATTTTTATTAATAAAAACCCTTTTTATGGTAAAACACTATGTCAGCCTTCTTTCTTTTGGGTTACACTATGGAGATTGAGTGGTCTGACTTGTGAAAGTGGAAAAAGTACCCTGGAGATCCTGGAAACTATCTCGGTGGTTTTTACTTGGCTACATGCTTGATTATTTCAACTATCTGGTAAGCAGCTAGGATTTACTGGTGGAGGACACTATCATCTGTCTCACAGATTCACGGGATACTGCCAGGATACTTTTCACCCATTTGGAGAATTTTCTGCCTTCTTTTGATATTCTCTGCGATTTCTCCATTCATATGGACTTTGCACTATTCATTTGTTTTCTTGGTTTTCTTAGAATTCACTAGTGATTGTGCATGCTAGCACCTATTTATATTTGAACGTCACGTTGATATTGTTTCACATTTCGCAGCGCAGCTTTTTTCACAGCCATTTGTATTTATGTCCATCTAACATATGAGTTGCAGCAGCTTGTTTTTTTGTTTTTTATTTTGTTAATTTTATTTTTATTTTTATGTTTTTTTATTCTTTCATGACTGGTCTCATATCATTTATGATTGAATTGACCAGCGCAGTATTTATTCCTATACACTGTTTGGATTTCCTGTTGTGACCCGGCTTGTTCCTGACCTGTCTGATCCGCTCTCCTGGTTTGACCCCCTGGCTTGCTTTACGGACTTGTTACCTTCTCCAGCACCTGATCCCAGCTTGTTTCACGGACTTGCTTCAGTTATCTGTTCCTGCCTGTTTTCCAACACCAGACCTTTGGCTTGTCTCCACTCCTGCAAAACCTGCATCTCCTGCCTGGATCCACAGTGTTTGATCCCCAGCCAGCTTCCACTGTTGCCCCTTGTGCACACCTTGCTAAGTGTTACCGAGGACTCCTAGAGACTGCAGCCCAGCGGTGGTTCCTGTATTCTCCAGTATTCTTCAGGCACCCACCAGCTCTTCTGTCCTGGATCCATCTGGCAACCAGTGCTTCTCTGGGCACTACACCCTCTGTACCCAACCTCAGGGGTGTACTGCACTTAGCCGCAAGGGGAGCCCTCTCGGCATTTCGGCCTCCAACCAGGTACGTGACAAAGAGCGAGGGTACCAAACGCAAGAAAAAATCTGATTTTGCCCGGCACCAAGCACTAATCCCAATGCAGCGGCCTTTCTCAGATTGGTCAACTCAGACTCAAAAAGAATTTTCATAAAAATCTTAACATCAAAAGAAAAACAAGCACTAGAGAAACTAGCCTTGAATCATTCAATTACCATAAAACAGGCTGATAAAGGCGGCAACATTGTGATTTTTGATAATGAACAATACACGGGAATGTGCAACAAAATATTAAAGTGCTGGTATAGACGAATAACTGTTGACATAATAGAAAAGTATAATAGAGAATTTTATACACTTGTCGACGCTTAACAATTAACAAAACTACATGGGATTTTGTACGGACTAAATTTCCAATTATTCCTACTTTTTATGCACTCCCTAAAGTGCATAAGAATATGATGAACCCCCCAGGCAGACCAATTGTCTCCGGCAGAGGAGCACTTAGTGACAATGCCAGTAAACTTGTTGATGAATTCTTGAAACGACTGGTAAGTGAACTACCGTCTCACGTTAAAGACACTATCCACTTTCTGCAAATAATCAAAACTCTCTTTATCCCAAAGCATGCAGTACTTGTTACGATTGACGTAGAGGCCCTCTACAGTTCAATCCCCCATAACAAAGGGATTGCAGTTATTAAACACACTGTAGAGGCATCAACACAAGGTGTCCCATCCTACCAAGAATTCATCATCTCCCTTCTTGAGTTCAATTTGACTCACAATGTTTTCTCTTTTTCGGGCTCCCACTACCTCCAGATACAGGGGGTTGCGATGGGGACATCGTGTGCCCCATTGTATGCCAACCTGTATCTGGGGGAGTGGGAGAAAGCGCTCTTCAACAATGAATCGCTGGCTATATATACGGACCATATAACATCTTGGTACCGTTATATAGATAGATGGTGTCTCCCGGCAGTCTTGGACTGCCAGGGGAGTTCTTCCCTGGTGGTATTATGTGATCCTTGGGCTGCAGTACTGGCGTCCACCAGCGGGGGATTCTTGGCAGTATGGAGCATACAGCCCTTCCTGCGTTCAGGTGTGACCTGAATGCAATTAGCACGCCTCTATATATACCCGGCGTGTGTAATCACTCCTCGCCCTGGTATCAGTCTACTACCTTGATCCTGAGCCTGTTACTCTGACCCTGAGCATGCTTTCTGGACCCGATCCCTATCCGACCCGATCCTTGGCCATCCATCCACTCCCTGCTCCGTTGTGTCCCGTCCTTACCCATCTTCTGAGATCTCCTGGTATATGACCTTGGCTTGGCTTTTGTTTATGATTACGGCATTCCCCCTTGGATTGTATATACGTTTGTTGTTTATTTGTGCACTGGTTGTCTTCACATGTTTTGTTCACTTATTTGTTAATAAACACCTTTTAACTTGTGTGTCTCCTCTGTGCAGTCACACAGTGCTGGTCTACTATACTCTCCTGACACCTACTGCAGGTAACAACATTCTACACGCGACTAGTTTCCACCCTCAGGCACTCGTTAACTCAATCCCCTAGGGACAGTACCTGCGTATTCGATGCAATTGCTCAGATGATACAGATTTTAAGGAACAGGCCTCGAAACTACGAGATAGGCTTCGACGTAGGGGCTACACACACTCTTGTCTGAAGAGAGAATACCAGCGGGTAGTCATACAAGAAAAAAATGCAATCCTATATTCTAAGAAAATCAAAAACGACAGTAATCCAGTTAGAATTATAACTCAATATAATAACCAACAAGGTACCGTGAAAAACATCATTAACAAATACTGGCACCTTTACTCTTGGATTCAATCTTAGGACAATTTGTACCTGAGCGTCCCCTATTCTCATTAAGGAGGGTTAGAACTATCAAAGATCAATTGATCTCAAGCGAGTACAAGGGAGAATCACGGGCAGATCCCTTCAAAGCTCGAGGGACATTCACGTGCGGGGCTTGTAAATACTGTCGTTGCATGTATACAGACAAGAACCCCCTCTTGCCGAATGGTCAGACCCTTCATCCACATCTCTATTTGGGCGATTAATCCACATTTATTTACAAATACAGTAAAGTGATTGGGTATTTTGGGGATTTCCCCCTTCCCTTTACATCAACTATATCCATACATAGATATTTTCTTTGAGCCTTTATTTATGAATTGGACCTCTGTCAAAATTGATTGACATATTAGGAAGTTGCTATAAGTTTTTGATTTATATTTGCCTGTTGCCATGGAACCGGCATGTCTGCCCGCTCATTTTCAATTTTAGTTATACGGCACTGGGGGAACACCAACCGGCGGGTGTGGGATCAATTCACTGATCGGTGGTGAGCCCCACTGAATGCCTCCAAGTGCACACTTTTGTGTCTTTGTTTGTTTTTTATCTTGCCCGCTCGTTTAGCTATGCGTGGCAATGTTCCCCTTGGTCTCCAGGGTGACTCTCCCTTTTCAAAGATGGCGCCGTATTTATCAGCGCCGCCGGAGACATCTCCGCGAATGCCATGCGCATGCGCGGGTCTCCGGCGCTCCCATTGGTCAGATCTGAACCAATTGGTGGGCCGCGAATGCATTGCGCATGCGCGGGTTATCGGCGTGCGCGATTGGCCCAGAACTGGTGTCAGCTGTTGAGGCACTCGAGATTTGCCCGCCCCCCGGCGGTGACGTCAGACGCCGCCGGGTCGGTATATAGGAACGCGGCAGGTTATCGGCGTGCGCGATTGGCCCAGAACTGGTGTCAGCTGTTGAGGCACTCGAGATTTGCCCGCCCCCCGGCGGTGACGTTAGACGCCGCCGGGTCGGTATATAGGAACGCGGTGATGGCCGCTATCCCTGGCTCTGTCTGGCTAATGGGGAGCAAGCAGCTGATTTAGAGCTGCCCATCCCCAGTTACATACCAGCGTTAATCTTGTGTACAGGTAATTCCTTTTTGACTCCTTGAGGGAAGGGCTTTTGTTTGTTTGCCATATCTCTCATATCGTCTGGATTTTAATGTGATTTGTGGTTTATTTATAACGGTGGCTTTCTCTGCTGTGATTTATTTGACAGCTACTTGACTTGCAATTTTGCACTGCTCTTCATGCAACGCCTTTGAGGCAAATGACTAATTATCATCAATTCCGCTTGAGATTTCTCACAGCAGTGTTTTGAAGAAAGTATTGGTCCTATTCACTTATCTAGGAATATCCAGGTACCTTCAATCACGTACTTTCCAATGTAGTATTGAAATTATTTTTGTATGCTTGCATATTGCTTAGCATACAAATGATTACGAATTTATTTTCATATTTAGATTCCGTTCCTATATACTATAACCTATTGATTGAATAGTGGGCGGATTGAGTATGCAAGGTTCCTATGGCAAGCTATGGCTACATTTGATTCTCTATCAAATCTCTCCTGTTTTTAAATTTTTATATGTGGATTAAAGCTGGCCCAAAGTGGTAAGTGCTGCTCAGTATCAAATATTGACATTTGTTAATATTTTTATGTGTACCTAATTTCAGTACTAAAACATGCATTTTTATTGATTTTGCAATTATTGATTGTATAACTACATACCTTGGTTGTGATGGTCTATCTAATCAGTTTAGTATATTTTGAAATATTTGTTGATGTGTATAAATATATACTGCTCCATCCCTTATTGATTGTCTTTATTACTTTCAGCATTACCTGTACAGCTCCTGATGAAGCTCGATTAGAGTGAAACATGTAGAGCATTCCGGCACAGGTCTTCGGCTCCTTTTGGAGCTTATCATGTTCTTTTGGATGGCGATTTGTTGTCTAAATTCTAATGTCTAAGTTTGTTAAATAAAAAAATTGTTTTTTACTATGTTTACATGATTTATTCAATTCGACACCTTAAAAGTCCCAGGATTTGTTAACCTTTCCCCATTTTCTGTCCTTCATCCACAACACTTCGCAAACTGCAAAACCATTGGTGTTGTGTATATGCTCCGCTGCGACTGTGGTTGCTTTTATAAAAGCAAAACCAAATTACCATTCTGGCAGCGGGCATACCGACATATTAAAGGCATGAAAACCAATGATATGGATCTCCCTTTGGGACATCACACACAGCTAGTGCATGGAGATAGATTTCCTACTGTCAAATTTCTTATTTTGGATCGGATCCATTCTAATCCCAGAGGAGGAGACTGGAATAAAAGTCTCCTCCAACTGGAATTACGCTGGATCTACACATTACAGGCAACATTGCCCCTGAGGTTGAATTAAGCAATTTGCTTTAAACCATTCCTGGAGGGATTCTCCTCTGGAGGAATGGAAAAATAAATTATAACAACAAATAAGAAATACATGTTTTAGGATTTAATTACTCATTCCAAGCCTTCCTTTTTTGGATAAAGTCAAAATCTGCCCCGGAATAACAATTCCGTAATTCCCAAACCTTTTCTTTTTCTTATCTTTTCCTTTTTCTGGCAGATACAAACCCATTGGCCAGACCAATAAAAATACCATCCTCTAGAGAGTGGATGCAAGTACAAGGTACTCGGAGCATTTTGGATGCCCAGGCATTAGTAGTTATCTCTATTTTGTCTGGTGCAGTTTTGCGCAAATTATGGTATCTGTTGCACTTTATTTGAAATATTGTCATTGTTTACCATTTCTGCTCCAATTGTGTATAAGATGACCACCTCATGTATATGTATTGAATGTATATATTGTTTACCATTGTTAGATTGTTCCTACACAGGATGTTTTGATGTCTGTCTACTTCTGGGGTGCTGTGCGGTAAGTAATGAATGTGCCCTGATATTGCTGGGGAGGTTATCGATCCATTACAGTGTAGCATAACTGTGATCATTTTGTTCACCACTGGGAGGCACTGTGTGCCAGTATTCCCATCTGTGACATACAATTCCCTGGGGGGATTTTTTTTGGATGTTTTGGCTACACTGCTGGGTTCCCCTTTACTGCATCCTTGCCCGGCACACTCAGCCGCCCGGATTTGCTAATCCGTGGCGCCCCCCCTGTGGCAATCCTGGCACGGACTTTGTCCGCTCCGGCCGCCATCTTGCTTCACCCCTGCGCATGCCCAGTGTGGGGATGAAGCCTCTGTGTCGGTGGTCGGCGAGTGCAGGACGTCATTCCGCCGTGCATGCGCGGTAGGGGTGGGGTCGTGCACTCGCGGCTCAGGGAGTCAATGGACACTGAAGCCTCAATTTCTCCCCCCCCCCCCGCCAAGTGATCACAGCTGCGATTCTATTTTAATGTATAAACAAACTTTTTGGTATACGCAGAATAAATTATATTTATACCTTACTCTTTGAGTTCATATATCTTGGTGCCTTTAAAGTCCACTAGGGGATCTCCCTTCTGTTTCTTGCTTTAAGTGTAGGCTATTTAAGCACCTCATGAAGCCTGACTGAAAAACTCCATGATGTTGCCGTTACTGTTCACCTCCACCATCACAGGAGAGAGCTCTCAATCACTGAGCTCACTACATCATCAGGGGAGCGAAAGCACATGTAAGAGAATTTAACCCCTTCATGCCAACGTAACACAAATATGCGGCCTCGGCTTGAAGGGGTTGTACTGAGGTGATGCTTGCAGCTACAGGCATCACCCTCTCGCCGCCTTCCACCACTCTGCTCGGCTGACCAGAGACCCGAACAAAGCTGTAATAGACTTTGATTGGGTCTCGGGGTCTAGCATCCCGTTACTAGTCATGACATCACTTTCGGTTTAATGAAGACTTAAAGGCGCCAAATTTTTGAAAAATTAAGTGTAGTGGAGGGGTTTTGGGGTCTTATAGACCCTCGATCCCTCAAAAAAAAGAGTACCTGTCACTGCCTATTAGGCTCCGTTCACATCTAGGCATTGCTATTTTACAGTTTATTTGGGCGTTTTGCAGCATTTTTGTACAGGCGTTTTGAAGTTCAAAAGGTCACCAATGTAAAATAATTAAACACCTGTAATCGGCCAAAAAAGAAGCTCATATACTTTTTTGAGCAACGGGCAATTTGCTTTAGGCAAGAAAATGCTCAGATGTGAACAAGAGACAAATGAATAGAATTTGTCTTGTTGGGCGTTTTTAGAGCTCAGGCTTATGCCGCGTATACACGACCGTTATTCATGTCATGCAAAAAAACTAAGTTTCTCTCGACGTGATTTGTCGTGATTCCTCTCAAGCCTGCCTTGCATACACAAGTTTGTGAAAAAAAATGCTTGAGCAAAGCGTGGTGACGTACAACACGTACGACAACGCGTACGACGGCACTATAAAGGGGAAGTTCCATTCAAATGGCGTCACCCTTTGGGCTGCTTTTGCTAATTTCCCCGTCTCATAACTTCTGAGCAAGCACGTTTTTTCCCCCCCTCGTTAAAGCGTACACACAACCGTTTTTCACGACGTAAAAAAGGACGACATGAAAAATTACGAGAAAAAAAAGAGCAGGTTCTAAAAAAAAAATCGCCCATTTTTCTCATCGAGAGTACACACGACCGCTTTTAACGAGCAATTCAAAATTCCATTTTTCTCGTCATGAAAAACGGTCGTGTGTACGCTTTAACGAGGGGGGAAAAACGTGCATGCTCAGAAGTTATGAGACGGGGAAATTAGCAAAAGCAGCCCAAAGGGTAGCGCCGTTCGAATGGAATTTCCCCTTTATAGTGCCGTTGTACGCGTTGTGGTACGTGTTGTACGGCATTAGAGCAGAAAAACGCCAAAAACACCTAGGTGTGAACGGAGCCTTACTGTTACAAGGCATGTTTACATTCCTTGTGACAGAAATAAAAGTGATCAGAAAGAATTTTTTTTAAAGGGACACTATAAAAATTAAAAAAATAAATAAATAAGGAAAACAATTGAAGATGCCCCATCCCTCCATGCTCATGCAAATAAATGACAGCATACATAAGTTGTGCCTGCAGATGTAAACAGTGTTAAAACCACACATGTGAGGTTTCCCCGCATTGAGAACAATAATTTTTAAAACTTTGAAGTACCATAGTTTGTCGCCATTCCACAACAGTGCGCAATTTTAAAGCATGACATGTTAAGTATCTATTTACTCGTTCGAACCACACATGCAAAGTATCCCCATGATCATTAGAGCGAGAACAATCATTTTTAGCACAAGACCTCCTCTGTAACCAGTTGGTAACTTGTAGACATTTTTAGGTACCGTAGTTTGTCCCCATTCCACGAATGTGCGCAATTTTAAAAGCATGACATGTTAGGTATCTATTTATTCACAAAGGGGTAGTTCTTGCAAAAAAAATGCATTTGCGCCAATACAGTGTGACATAAAATATTGCAATGATCGCCATCTTATTCTCTAGGGTCTCTGCTAAAAAAAATATATATATATAATATGTTTGGGGTTTCTAAGTAATTTTCTTGCAAAAAAATGTTTTAACTTGTAAGCAAGAAGTGTCAGAAAAAGGCTTAGGCATAAAGGGGTTAACTCAGAGAAAGAGCTCACTCCTGTGATGGTGGAGGTGAGCAGTAATGACTAGGTGTATTTGAGAAAGATCCTGGAAGTTTTTCAGTCAGGCTTCATGGTGTATGTAAATGGATTACACTTAGGCTGCTTTCACACTGAGGCACTATTTCACTAAAAATAGCACCTACAATGGGCCTTTAAAGAGCCGCTCCTTTCTATTCAGTGTGAAAGCCTGAGGGCTTTCACACTGGAGCGTTGCGCTGGCGGGACGCTAAAAAAAGTCCTGCTAGCCATATCTTTGAGGTGCGGTAAAAATACTGCTCCTATAGCGCCCCTGCCCATTGAAAACAATGGGGTCGCACCTCCACAAAGTGTTTTTGCAGGCGTTTTTAACCCTTTTTCGACTGCTAGCGGGGGTTAAAACCGCAACGCTAGCGGCCGAAAATCGCGGCAAACACAACGGTAAGACGCCGATCAAAATGGCGGCACTTTACCACCAGCGCCTCATAGCAAGGGAATGATTCACCTTTGGTCAAAGCTGCACAGCTTGTTTTTTTTGTTCTACGGGCACCCCTCATCTGCATAGGCTAGGCAGTTTTCTGGTAAAGGACAACTAACCCTTTAAAGTGTTTGTAAACCCTTACAAACCACTTTGACCTACAGGTAAGCCTAGATTAAGGCTTACCTGTAGGTGCAAGAAATATCTCCTTAACCCACACGGTTAAGGAGATATTTCCAAGAAAGACGGCGCCGTAGACAATGGCACGCAGACGCACTAAGCATGCCACTACTAACGGAATCATGCTGTTAGTGGCGGCTCCCCGCGCGCATGCAGCGATACCCGGAAGTCACTCCAGGTATCATGGCGGCGACAGAGGAGTTGTCCGAGGACCGCTGCGGGGGCTTCATTCTCAGGTAAGTAATTCATAATGAGCTAGTATGCACACAATGATTCCCCCCTCCTCTGAATACCGCTGATCACAGTATTCAAAAAGTTGGCAAATGTAGGAAGCCTAAAATCAACCCCACCATTCAAAATAAACAATGGCCTCCTTTATCAGGGAGAATGGATATTATATGTCAGCTACTAACTGCTCCTCATCTACAGAGCAAATTCCACATATCCCTCCTTAGCATGATCCACATATTAATGATAGGTGGCTTAGAAAAATGAAGAGAATCTATATATGAGAGGAAGTGCACAGCTCACAGAGCCTACAGACATCACTTACCATTCAGCTGTGCTGTGTTTTTATATGACAAAGGAGCAGCAGTCTAAAGCTTCCCCATCCACAGAAACTCATTAGGAAAGGTTCCTAGCTAGGTTTGTTTCCATGCAACAAACTAAGGAAGTGTGGTGACATCTAGTGGCAGGAATAACAAGTACACCAACAGTTACAGATTAATTCTATGCATCTGTATAAAAATACATTGGCCCAGATTCACAAAGGAGATACGACGGCGTATCTCCAGATACGCCGTCGTATCTCTGAATTGTGCCGTCGTATCTATGCGCCTGATTCATAGAATCAGTTACGCATAGATTTCTATTAGATCCGACCGGCGTAAGTCTCTTACGCCGTCGGATCGTAACTGCATATTAACGCTGGCCGCTAGGGGCGTGTATGCTGATTTACGCCTAGAAATATGTAAATCAGCTAGATACGCGAATTCACGAACGTACGCCCGGCCGACGCAGTACAGATACGCCGTTTACGTTAGGCTTTTTCCCAGCGTAAAGTTACCCCTGCTATATGGTGGCGTACATGCGGTGTACCAATGTTAAGTATGGACGTCGTTCCCGCGACAAATTTTGAATATTTTACGTCGTTTGCGGAAGTCGTCCGTGAATGGGGCTGGACGTAATTTACGTTCACGTCAAAACCAATACGTCCTTGTGGCGTATTTGGAGCAATGCACACTGGGATATGTCCACGGACGGCGCATTCGCCGTTCGTGAAAAACGTCAATCACGTCGGGTCATGGATATTTTACATAAAACATGCCCCCCTGTTCCACATTTGAATTAGGCGGGCTTACGCAGGCCAATTTACGCTACGCCGCCGCAACTTACAGAAGAAAGTGCTTTGAGAATACAGCACTTGCCTGTCTAAGTTGCGGAGGCGTAACGTAAATCGGATACGTTACGCGGATGTACGAGAATCTGGCCCATAGTGTACTTGAGGTTTTGTGTATTGTAAGACTATAGCACAACAGTGATTGCATTTATATATTGTGGATAGTACCTTTGCTTTGCAGTAAGGACTATGTCTCCTAGAAAAGAGTCTAGGGAAAATAAAAAAGGCACCAGAAAATCCCTGCGTACAGCTAAGGCTTCTGAGCTTGCCTGCAGTTTACCATTCCCCTCTGTCAGCCTGTTAACAGCCTCACAGGATGAGCCTTAGCAGTCTGGCTTTGCAGCTTCTCCTATGGAAGCTCCTGCATATGCATACTTGCCAACTGTCCCGTTTTTAACGGGACAGTCCCGTCAAATAGGACCTAGTCCCGGCTAATTTAGCCTGCCGGGACTTGTCCCGGCGCCGAAGTGTCAGAGGGCTTCCCTCCCTCCTCCTCTTCTTCATTCGTGCCAAAGCTCCGTATGCGTAGCAAACACACTCACAGTGACAGTAGTATTGTTAGGAGCGCCAGGAGGAGCCGCGACCGCCCACTTACATTTTTTTTCTTGTTGTGGCTTCACTCGAGTCCGAGCGGCGCGTCAATCGCCTTTCTCGGAGGAGGTCGCAGACTTCAACTCCCAGAAGCCACGGCGACGGTGACGGCCGACGCTGTGGCTTCTGGGAGTTGCAGTCCGCCTCCTGTTGAAGCTTCTAGACCCTCTGTTTCCTCTTTGGGACCCCGGAAATCCCTGAAGGCTTCATGCGCCCATAGGCATGCGCACAGGGTGTGCCAGGTGTGCCTGGGCACACCCTAATCTGTGCTGGGAAAATTCCCTCTGCTACTTGGCTGCAGAGAAAGTAACTATGGAATCTCTGTCCTCCTCAGTCCCTTTCTCTGTCTCAAATGTGATACCTCAGGGGTCGTTTTAGACCCCTACATTTCACCTAGGCCCCCATGGGGCTCCCGAATTATTATTATTTTTTTAAATAAAATAATATTGTAAAAAAACTGAATATATTGTAAAAAATAATAAAATTGTAAAAAGGTCATAATAAAAAAATAAACTGACACCAGTCTCTGCCCTTTTGACACCGTCCACTGCTCTACCAACACTGTTCATTGCCCTATTCCTTTGGGGTGCACACCCTAATGCAATAGGCTGCGCACACCTATGCATGCGCCTTTCCAGTTCATCCCTTGTTGCATAAACTGATGTATGATGACTGGGTTCACTCAGATCAACTGTTTTCTTCTCCTAGACAGTTCTCCCTCCTTTACCCTATGGAGGAAGGTTTCACTAAAAAATGGGGGGGTACCTGCCATTGATGCACCAATTTCTTGTGCAAACAAAAACCTGACCTGTCCTTTGGACAACGCGCAGGGTTTTTAGGATCCAACTAATAAGAAGCTGGAGTCCCTTTTAAAAGCCTCCTCTGCCATGGCTAGGGCTGTAGTACATGCTCCGATGAAGCTTGTTATTAAGTGAAATATGTAAGCAATTTGCCACTACACTTGCTGTAGTCTGAACATGGGTGTTCCACCCACACGGCCCAGCACCTGACTTTTGCTAAATATGACCTTAAACCCCATCCTTGGGTAGTGCCTTATGGATACGGTACCTATGCCGCTCTGTGCTTCAAACAGATCAGTCATCAGCTTACTACGCGGACTTCCTGCAAATCAGCTGTTTTGAACAGATCATGGTCAACGCACGCTGACATCTTCTGCTGGATCTGACTACACCTGTCCCGGGACTTGGAAGCACTTCCCCGTATGACGGAATTGCTACAGTGCTTGAGGATATAACATTGAAGGGCTGATCGACTTTTGAAAACGTCTGGCGGTGAGCTACAAACTACTCTATCTGTCATAATTTCCATGCTGTCATAGCGGGATATATGCACTGTTTGCTGGTTTCTTCCACTGCCTGACCACTCTAGAATTGAGTGGGACCCCTCCAGCATATGACCACATTTAGCGTGCTTGAAATGGCCATTTATGTATAAACAGCATCTCCATGCCCCTGCTAGTACAAGAGAAGTACTCACAGTGACTAAGGGCCAGATTCACGTACGATCGCGTATCTTTGTGCGGGCGTAGCGTATCTGATTTACGTTAGGCCTCCGCAACTTAGACGGGCAAGTGCTGTATTCTCAAAGCACTTGCGCCGTAAGTTGCGACGGCGTAGCGTAAATTGTCCGCCTAATTCAAATTTGGAACAGGGGGGCGTGTTTTATGTAAATGTTGTGTGACCCGACGTGATTGACGTTTTTCACGATGCGCCGTCCATGGAAATTCACGATGCGCCGTCCATGGAAATCTCCCAGTGTGCATTGCTCCTAATATGCCGCAAGGACGTATTGGTTTTGACGTGAACGTAAATTACGTCCAGCCCCATTCACGGACAAGTTATGCAAACGACGTAAAATTTTCAAATTTCGTCGCGGGAACGACGGCCATACTTAACATTGGTACGCCGCACTTACGCCACCATATAGCAGGGGTAACTATACGCCGGGAAAAGCCTAACGTAAACGGCGTAAATGTACTGCGTCGGCCGGGCGTACGTTCGTGAATTTGCGTATCTAGCTAATTTGCATACTCAACGTGGAATTTGATGGAAGCGCCACCTAGCGGCCAGCGTAAATATGCATTTACGATACGACGTCGTAACACAGTTACGCCAGACGGATCTACGGGAAATCTATGCGTAACTGATTCTAAGAATCAGGCGCATAGATACGACCGCGCAACTCAGAGATACGACGGCGTATCTGGAGATACGCCGTCGTATCTCGTTTAAGAATCTGGCCCTATGTGTGCAACTAACAACCTCCCATAATTTCTTAATCAACTGGCCAGCTTCATTCAGCCTCATTCGCCTTCAGTGTGAATAGGGACTTTATAACTTTTATCGCCCATTGAATCTAGATCGATATTGGATGGACATGTCAGTAGTATGGTTATGGTGTGCATGACCGATCGGGTGGCCACCCATGTTCATAGTTTAGACTTGTTTATTTTAATATTGTGGTGGAGGAAGGCGTGGTGTGTTTTCTCATTAATGTTTTTGTACCAGTAATTTATTGCGGTTTACTTATTAAAGTCTACATCTCATAGCAGTTCTTGTTGAAGAATTCTTTTTGGGTGGATTTTGTTTTTCAGGTCCTTCTCTCCCTCTTTTTTCATAGGGCTGTAGTACAACCTGCAGTTACAGCCATTGGTGTATGTCAGTTCCTCAAGGAACAAATTAAGCAGATGATTAACGAGGAGATTGAGGTTTATGAGGACCTTCCTAAGGCCTTGTGCTTTGCGATTGATGCGATTATGGACTCTGTTCAACAAGCATCTTGCTTAAATCTCCTGCAGGTACACATGCGCAGGTCCCTTTGGTTAAAACATTGGGAGGCCGAGGCTTCCTGCAAGAAATACTTGGCAGCATTCCCCTTTGGGGGTGTAACAGCTCTGGTGAACAGAGTGAACCACAACTGCGGTTAGCAAAGATTTTAATGCACTTCTTTATGTGAGAATTCAGTATTGGACCCCAGGCGTCACTCCAGGCAAACAGGAGTTTGGGGGTTCTATACATCATCACTGTCTCACATAAAGAAAGGCGTTGAGATACTAAGGTTGGACGCATTACAACATGCGACTAGAGCTTAGCGTTTAAAATTATAGCATACACTTAAAGATTCCAATGCACTTCTATATGCAAGTGATTATCAGTACGGGACCCCCTGGCGTCACTCCACGCAAACAGGAGTTTGGGAGTTCTCTACATCATATCACTTAAAGCGGGAGTTCACCCATTTAAAAAAAAAAAAAAAATCTCCCCTTAGCTTTCTGCTCGTTCGGTCTAGGGGAATCGGCTATTTATATTAAAATATGTGCAGTACTTACCCGTTTTCGAGCTGCATCTTCTTCCGTCGCTTCCGGGTATGGGTCTTCGGGAGCGGGCGTTCCTTCTTGATTGACATTCTTCCGAGAGGCTTCCGACGGTCGCATCCATCGCGTCACTCGTAGCCGAAAGAAGCCGAACGTCGGTGCGGCTCTATACTGCGCCTGCGCACCGACGTTCGGCTTCTTTCGGAAAATCGTGACGCGATGGATGCGACCGTCGGAAGCCTCTCGGAAACCTGTCAATCAAGAAGGAACGCCCATTCCCGAAGCCCATACCCGGAAGCGACGGAGAGGATGCGTCTCGTAAACGGGTAAGTACTGCACATATTTTAAAATAAATAGCCGATTCCCCTAGTAATAACGAGCAGGAATCTAAGGGGGAAAAGTGCCCTCTAAGGGTGAACCCCCGCTTTAAACATATAGTAATGCATTAGGTCACTAAGGGAGTTGGTATGGAAATACCATCAACCCTTAGCATAGAAAAGTTAGAGCGAACATGTTCAGCTAGTTAGGGCAAAGCCCATAAGCAAATAACACTTATGCCAAGCACGTAGTAAATAGGAGTTGTAGAGACAACTAAAAGTTGCATAAGAGAGGCAATATAGCTCAGGTAATTTTAGAGTAGATGTCCCTTTAAGATATTCCTTAGCAAACAGTCATAGGCACAACAGTCTATCCCAAGTAGTATGTGTAGCGCCCCCTTGCTTTCAGCATGGCCACTACGCCTAAATTTAGTGGGAAGGGAGAGTTACTTTGCTCCCTTCCAGTGTTTGTTTAAATTTGGGACCTCTGTCATTCTGGAAATGTCCACTGGGTCAGTCTGCGGTCAGGGAGTGCAATGCCACCCCTGGTCGGCTGCTGGCGCCAGAGGGGTTCTAGCAGAGCAGATCTTCTCTCAGCAGCCAATTAGAGGATGTTTTCCCTCGCGGGGCATGCTGGGGGAGGGTATATCTGGAACAGAGGTCATGTGTTGGGGGTCCTTTTTTCTTCTTCCTGCGGGGTCCCCGTTCCCGTACCACCTTCAGGGTACGCGCATCCATGGACCCCGCCGGCGCGGCCCACCTGGCCAGAGCTGAACTCTGCAGCGAACCTCATCCTGATGAGAGAAGGGACCTCAGCGTTCCACTGGGTTCCAAGGCCTATTGAAAGAATCCCAACCTGGGATCGGGTGTCCGGACCACTTACAGGTATGCTTGCCGTCATCCGGGGACCACTCATAGAAAAGTCTACTGGGAGGATTCTCTTTCCTTATTAACTCAAGTCCTCTATTGAAATTGGCCCATGGCAGGGGCCTTAGAGACAGGTCTGTGTGATAGACCTGTTCCTCCCAGTATTATCTTAAGTGACGCTCTGGCTGCCAGGCCTATCATAGGGGTCTGTCCGGGGGCACTTCACCCACTCAGAGTAGAGTGGCGACGTGTGACCAAATTGGTTCAATGCAGAGCAGTGTACTGCTCGGTTCTATATCCAGGCCTGATACCGCATGGTTCTCTTCTTCTTCCTTCATCAACTTTGATCTCCCCAAATTGTGTTGATGTTGGCTGTGTTTGGCCTGGGCAATAAAGCATTGAAACCTTTTATTGAATGTCTGGACCTCCACTCACTGTTGCTATTCTCACTGTTACACCCCTAGACACTGCCAGGGTAACTTAGTAGGCCGATTCCCAAATCAACCAGCGGTTTCTTCGGGGGTAACGCTACATATGTTAATAGCCACAAGCCATAATAAATATCAGCAATTGTTTTAGGTGGAAAGTATGCAGCAGATGTTTCTATAGAACTACAAGTGACACAATTGCTACTTATCCGTTTGCAGGGCTTCTGTGTAGCAACAAGGAATTTCCTAGTGTAGGGTGTGAGCAAGGAAGGTCTCAAAGTTTGTCCCCAGCAACGACAGTCTGTTGCAGCAAATGTAGCAGCATTGATGCAGGAGTTGCAGGCTGGTCAGAGTTTCAGCATGGGGAACGATGGCACCATTGGTTGTAGCATGGCTGAGCTACGGCTGACAATAATAGAACGGTGTGCAGTCAGCACACCGCTCTGTTTTAAGGATAGGGCCAGGTGCAGTGCATTAGCACTGATTCAAAGAGAAGCACCGTAAGTTGCGGCGCACTTCCGCGTTCAACGGTGGAACGCACGCGCTCAACGCCGGAACGCATTACGATGGCTCAGGAAGCGCCTGTTACAGGGGGAGAACGCCTGTTTGGAGATGACCTGGATAAATACATCCAAAAGATTACGGAGGCAAGTCTACTCAATTGCCGGTAAAGAAAAAGAGTAAGTGTCCCTCATTTAAGCGTACTCTTTCTCCAGCCCCTGGAAGCTCAGTCTCCAGGCAGTGGCATCAGCCACCCCAGTCTAACACTAGGGAAAGGGTAAAGCGCAAGGGCAGAAAAGACTTGGGGTTCTTGGTTTAAGCAGACCCCCAAAACTTCCCTATGAAGGGATGCCCCCGCTCGGCCGAGTGGGGGAAGGCTGCTGCTTTTTGCAAACATCTGGCGGAACGAGGTTCAGGACAAGTGGGTCATTGCCACAGTCTACTCAGGCTACAAGCTAGAGTTCAGAGAACCTCCGCCAACCCGTTTTCTGAGATCAAGAGTTGCCAAAGATCCAGAGAAAATAAGGCCTTTACTATTGGCCTTGGACCACCTGTTGTCCTAAGGGGTAATCCTGGAGCTAGCCTCAGAGGATCAGGGGTCAGGATTCTATTCAAACCTGTTTACGGTTCCAAAACCAAACAGGGATGTCAGACCTATCCTAGATCTAAAAAGTCTGAATCAGTTTCTGAACATTCGCTCCTTCCGCATGGAGTCTGTCCGTTCAGTTGTTTCCACCCTTCAAGGAGGAGAATTCCTGGCATCAATAGACATCAGAGATGCATATCTACATGTGCCAATATTTCCCGCTCACCAAAGATTTCTAAGGTTTGCGGTGGGTCAGCGCCACTTTCAGTTTGTGGCCCTTCCTTTCGGGCTGGCTAGGGCACCTCGAGTATTCACGAAAATACTGGCCCCCACCCTGGCAAGGCTAAGGGCACAAGGCCAGGGTTTGACAAATTTGCTTGGAATCTAGAAGCCAACTAAAAAAGTTAGGAGCCAGAAACGCGCCCTGTCCCACCAAGCTCGCGCGCAGAAGCGAACGCATACGTGAGTAGCGCCCTCATATGAAAGTGGTGTTCAAACCACTCAGATCTGTAAGGCTGCTACTTGGTCTTCGGCAGGCCCGTCGGAACAGGACAGGCAAAACAAGCAACTGCTTGGGGCCCCGAGCTGGCCTGGGGCCCCAGCAGAGCGCCGCCGCCGCGCCGCCACCGCGCCGCCACTTCCTATAAATGCTGCAGCCTGTAGCGTGGCCGAGCTCCTTTCCTAATTCATCCTGCAGTCCGGCCGGGTACCGTAACCGCGTGGTACAGGAGATTCACACACTCAGTGATCACTTCCTTTCAGTCCGACCGGGAACAGCAAACTGAATCTTCTGCAGCACGGTATGCGGTAAGAGGGGGTAAAAAGAACATGGGGGGGAGCCTGGGAGGCAGTCAGAAGAAGTACTAGCTGACGTTCAGCTGCAGCAGCTGTATGCAGCTGTATGCGGCGGTATGCGGTAGGGAGGGAGGCAGCAGCTGTATGCAGCGGTATGTGGTAGGAAGGGGAGGGGGGGTTAAAAAGAACATGGGGGGAGGCAGCCCCCCCGCTTATCTGGTCTATAGCAGAATATTTTTTTACACTTGTCAACTTCCCCCCCCCCCCCCCCCGCTTCTCAACAACACCCCTCCCCCGCTTCTTGCTTGGGGCCCCCAAATTCCTTCCAACGGCCCTGGTCTTCGGTCCATACATTTACTAAATTCTACCAGGTAGATGTGAGAGGTTACGAGGATGCTACCTTCGGGTGTGCTGCAGGCAGCAGTATAGATCCTCTGGCTCTATGGCGGTCTTATTCTGATCTGTGTCTCCTTCCCCTCATATTTTAGCATTGCTATGGGACATCCCATTAAGTTATTAAGGCTCTGTGTCCTGTTATGTATGATCAAGAAAATAGAATTTTTTAATACAGCTTACCTGTAAAATCCTTTTTTTGGTCATACATCACGGGACACAGAGCTCCCACTCCCTCTTCGGAGTTGGGTGGTGCCCTTACATATGGACCGCCGTCCAAGATTCCCGCCAACGTCACGCACGCGATTCAATCATTTAATGAGGGATGGAAGCATGTGTTTTATGGGACTTGATTGTTTACAATATGTGTTTACATAACATTATTTATTACTGCATTTTTGCTGCTCTTTTCTGTATTGTTTTAGTAACATGTTTAGTATGTTATACAACTATCCATCACGGCTTTCCATGTCTGGCTGTTCCAGGTCATTCTTTACTTTTACACAGGTTCCCCTATTGTTGTCCATGGCTTTAGGTGTTGTGCACTTCCGGCCCCTTGCAGGGTTTGCTCCAATCCGGGGGCTGCGACACGCACTGCCTACGATCTCGGTCCTATGCTGCCCTGATGCATGGACGTATGGGCGGGCACTGCGTGTCGACGTCACGCCTTCCATTGCCTTACACGGAGCTTTCTCTCCGTGCAGCGTCTTGGTGTGCCATCCACGAGGGGTGACGGGAGTGAATTTGGCGCCAAACTAACAGGCGGCTCTTCCGCATTGGTGTAGGCGCCTCTCCTCCCCCTCGCGTGCGTGACGTTGTCGGGATTGACCCATTACCTCATTTAAAGTCCCAACGTACCCCTTCCCCCCCCCCTTTCATATATTTATACACTGTATAGTTTAGCTAGATCCGCTCTTTCTAATTTACTGACAGGCAGGGCACCTAAGATAAAGCTGGTGTTTCACATATTTACTCCTAGAAGCAGGGATCTGCTCATATGAATACTACAGGCAGGGTATATTGCTGCAAGTACTTTCACGTGGTGTACTGTCTGTGTCCTCTGCAGTGTGCACCTAAAGCTACGTGGTGTGTGTACTGTCTGTGTTCTCTGCAGTGTGCACCTAAAGCTACGTGGTGTGTGTACTGTCTGTGTCCTCTGCACATTGTGCACCTAACGTAAAGCTGGTGTTTCTCATATTTACTCCTAGAAGCAGGGATCTGCTCATATTAATACTACAGGCAGGGTATATTGCTGCAAGTACTTTCACACAGTGTACTGTCTGTGTCCTCTGCAGTGTGAACCTAAACCTACGTGGTGTGTGTACTGTCTGTATCCTCTGCACATTGTGCACCTAACGTAAAGCTGGTGTTTAAAGATGGTGTTTCTCATATTTACTCCTAGAAGCAGGGATCTGCTCATATTAATTCTACAGGCAGGGTATATTGCTGCAAGTACTTTCACGTGGTGTACTGTCTGTGTCCTCTGCAGGCCATTAGTATGTCTGGAAGGACAACAAGGAGAGGCAAAGAATCACGAGCCGATAAAAGAGGGCAAGCAGGCTCTGCGTCTAGAGGCAACAGTGCTGGTCATGGACACGGTGAATCCTCATCAGCACGTGGCCGTGGGACACGCTCATCCTTTTTTTCGGCAGCTGGCCGTGTCGAGCCGCAACATGCCGAAGACCTCATCCTCCTCATCCTCTCTCACCCAGGCTCAGGGTACTTTGTCTGGCAAAGCAGCTGCCAACACGGCCTCTTCCCTCTGCTCAATGGCATCAGTCACTCCTTCCCTAGCCCCAATATGTCCTCCTGAGGAGTCCCCGAACTGTTTGACCACAGTGTTGGGTACATGCTGCAGGGGGATGTGCAGAGTTTTGAAGGCTCCGATGATGGTACACAGCTAGAGGAAGGCAGTAACGTGAGCCCAGAGAGAGGGGGTGCCCAAGAAGGACAGCAATCTGGCAGTCATGTTCCCCCAGCTGCAGCATACTGCCAGGTTTTCTACAGTGATAAGTAGGGAGGGGATGATGAGGTCACTGACTCTACGTGGGTGCCTGATAGGAGAGAGGAGGAGGAGGCACATCTCCGAGGCAGGATGCCCTCCAGGGGCCAGCTTAAGGGCAGCACACCGACTGCATCACAACGCAGAGCTACGCATGTGCAGGGCGCTGCTGTCTCTCAGCGTTATTCCAAAAGTTCTTTGGTGTGGGCCTTTTTTGAGACAAGTGCATCAGATCGCACCGCTGCTAGTTGCAACATATGCGCCCAGAGGCGATTCAGTTCGCATGTGCCGCGCTATATAAGTTTTTCATTCATTCATTCATTCATATGTCTCAAGCGTATCTCGCGTGGCCAAAACATCGCCCGCTTGGGCACCACATGCTTGACCAGACATATGTCGACCTGCCATGCAGTTCGTTGGCAAGCGTACCTCAAAGACCCACACCAAAGAACAAAGCTGACCTCTCCTTGCTCCTCGTCAGCTGGGATCTCCAACCCCACTATACTCTCAGTCCTCTCTGAAGCCTGCACTGATAGGACTGAAGGTGTAGAATTAGGTGTGTCACAGCCTCACTGGACAGGGCGGTCAGTGGTAAGGTGCATATTACCACTGACTCATGGTCCAGCAGGCATGGACAGGGACGTTACCTATCTTTCACGGCGCATTGGGTGACTCTGCTGGCAGCTGAGAAGGACGCAGGACAAGGTACAGTAGTGTTGGAGGTTGTTCCACCACCACGCCTCCAAAATGCTACTACTGGTTGTGACACACCTCTCTCCTCCACCCCCTCCTCTTCTTCTTCCTCTGTGGCCTCTTCCTGTGCTGATGTGTCCTCGGAACCAGCGGTGCTCCGTAGGCGTTCAAGGGGCTACGCAGGTACGCAGGCAAAGAGATGCCATGCAGTGCTTGAGCTGGTGTGCTTGGGGGACTGGAGCCACACTGGGGTAGAGGTTCTGTCAGCTCTGCAGGGGCAGGCTCAGAGGTGGTTAACGCCATGCCAGCTTAAGCCAGGAATGGTGGTTTGCGACAATGGCACCAACCTCCTCTCCGCCCTGCGACAGGGACAACTGACCCATGTCCCCTGTTTTGCTCATGTCCTTAACTTGGTGGTGCAGCAGTTCTTGGGCAGGTACCCGGGCTTACAGGATGTCCTGAAGCAGGCCAGGAAAGTCTGTGTGCATTTCCGACGGTCATATAATGCCAGTGCTCGGCTGGCAGACCTCGAAAAGTAATACAACCTGCCCAAGAACTGCCTGATCTGTGACATGCCCACCAGGTGGAACTCTTAGTTGGCCATGCTGCAGCGGCTGCACACACAGCAGAGGGCCATCAATGAGTATCTGTGCCAATATGGCAGCAGGACAGGGTCAGAGGAGCTTGTTTTTATTCCCCACGCCAGTGGGCCATGATCAGGGATGCATGCACTGTCCTTTCACCATTTGAGGAGGCCACGAGGATGATGAGCAGTGACAGTGCATGCATCAGTGACACTGTCCCTCTTATTCACCTGTTGGAGCACACGCTGTGTGGAATAATGGACAGGGCCCTTGAGGCAGAACAGAGGGAGGAAGAGGAGGACTTTCTTACCTCTCAAGGCCCCCTTTATCCAGGCAGTGTTCCTGCTTGCACCCCTATCACACAGAAAGAGGAGGAGGAGGATAGTGTCAGCATGGAGGTGGAGCCTAGCACTCAGCATCAGCAGGAGTCTTCAAGGGATCAATTACAGTTCCAAGAAACCCATGGACTTGTACATGGCTGGGACGAGGTGGCTGCGGATCAAGTTGTCCTCAGTGACCCAGTGGACTCCGGACCGAATGCCTCAGCAAACCTATGTTGTATGGCCTCCCTGATCCTGCAAAGCCTGCGAAAGGATCCTTGTATTCGTGCTATCAAGGAGAGGGATCATTACTGGCTGGCAACCCTCCATGATCCACGTTACAAGAGTAAGGTTGCGGACCTTATCTTGCCGGCACAGAGGGAGCAGAAGATGAAACATCTTCGGGAGGCCTTGCAAAAAGGTCTGTTCAACGCGTTCCCAGAGACTGGGAGGTTACAAAATCCTGGTCCTGGACAACGTGTTGCTGAGGCTTCGGTCTGTCACAGAAGGAGCGGTGGAGAAGGTGGCCATCTGACCGATGCATTCAGACAGTTTTTTAGTCCGCAGCCCCAAGGTATGAATGGTTCCAGTAACCATCGCCAGCATCTGTTTTACATGGTGCCGGAATACCTAGGGGCAAGATCAGACTTGGACACCTTTCACACCGAAAATTCTCTGGCTTACTGGGTCTTGAGGATGGATCACTGGCCAGAGCTTGCACAGTACGCAATTGAGCTACTGGCTTGTCCAGCATCCAGCGTTCTTTCCACCGAATCAGTCGATCGACTGACCTTCATAAAAATGAATCAGGCTTGGATCACCACCAGCTACCAAGCACCTGATGCTGATGTAACTGAATAATTTTTTTTGAAATGTCAGATCCCTTCAAGACTGCCTATGCTGATGCTGAGTGACTATCCTGTTATGCTGAGTAACTATCCCTTTCCTCCTCAATGATCATGCTGATAGCTTGTAAGAACATTTTTGGTTCTGGGCACCGCCACCAGTGGCTAAGGCCCAATTTTTCTGCCCCTGTTTAACAGGGGCGTGTAATTACAATTTTTGATGCAATACTTTGCAGCGGGCTCATTCCTGCGCTCCAACTAAAGTATCTGTGAGGGGTTGCAGTGTTGTGGCACCAGCACAGGTGCCTAAGGCTCAATTTTTCTGCCCCTGTTTAACAGGGGCGTGTAATTACAATTTTTGATGCAATACTTTGCAGCGGGCTCATTCCTGCGCTCCAACTAATGTATCTGTGAGGAGTTGCAGTGTTGTGGCACCAGCACAGGTGCCTAAGGCTCAATTTTTCTACCCCTGTTTAACAGAGGCGTGTAATTACAATTTTTGATGCAATACTTTGCAGCAGGCTCATTCCTGCGCTCCAACTAGAGTATCTGTGAGGGGTTGCAGTGTTGTGGCACCAGCACCAGTGCCTAATGCCCAATTTTTCTGCCCCTGTTTAACAGGGGCATGTAATTACGATTTTTGTTGCAATTCTTTGCAGCGGGCTCATTCCTGCGCTCCAACTAGAGTATCTGTGAGGGGTTGCAGTGTTGTGGCACCAGCACAGGTGCCTAAGGCTCAATTTTTCTGCCCCTGTTTAACAGGGGCGTGTAATTACAATTTTTGATGCAATACTTTGCAGCGGGCTCATTCCTGCGCTCCAACTAATGTATCTGTGAGGAGTTGCAGTGTTGTGGCACCAGCACAGGTGCCTAAGGCTCAATTTTTCTACCCCTGTTTAACAGAGGCGTGTAATTACAATTTTTGATGCAATACTTTGCAGCAGGCTCATTCCTGCGCTCCAACTAGAGTATCTGTGAGGGGTTGCAGTGTTGTGGCACCAGCACCAGTGCCTAATGCCCAATTTTTCTGCCCCTGTTTAACAGGGGCATGTAATTACGATTTTTGTTGCAATTCTTTGCAGCGGGCTCATTCCTGCGCTCCAACTAGAGTATCTGTGAGGGGTTGCAGTGTTGTGGTAACAGCACCACCACCAACAAAGGCCCAATTTTTCTGCCCCTGTTCAACAGGGGCATGTAATTACAATTCTTGATCTAATATTTCACAGCAGGGCCCATTCCTGTGCCCACCAAGAGTAACTGTGAGGGCTTACAGTATTGTGGCACCAGCACCAGTGCAGTGCCTAAGGCTCAATTTTTCTGCCCCTGTTCAACAGGGGCATGTAATTAAAATTCTTGATCTAATATTTCACAGCAGGACCCATTTCTGCACCCACCAAGAGAAACTGTGAGGACTTACAGTGTTGTGGCACCAGCGCCAGCACCAAAGGCCCAATTTTTCTACCACTGTTCAACAATGGCATGTAATTACAATTCTTGATATAATAGTTCACACAGCAGGGTGTTCCAGCGCCCACCAAGACTAACTGTGAAGGCTTACAGTGTTGTGGCAACACCAACACCTAGGTCCCAAATTTATGCAGAGTATATACGGCAGGCCCCTACTTTCAAACATCCAACTTACAAACGACTCCTACTTGCAAACGGATAGAGACAACAGGAAGTGAGAGGAAATCTACCCCTAGAAAGGGAAATTCTCTTCTGTAAGGCCTTGTACACACGAGAGGTTTTCCGCTGGAAACGGTCCGCCGGACCGTTTCCAGCGGATAAATCCTCTGGCGGATTTTGATCTGATGGCTGTACACACCATCAGATCAAAATCCCCGCGGAATACATCCGCGGTGACGTGCCGCGCCGTCGCCGTGACGATGACGCGGCGACGTGCGCGACCCTGGAAGGTAAACACTTCCACGCATGCGTCGAATCATTACGACGCATGCGAGGGATGGGAGCGGACGGACTGATCCGGTGAATCTGTGCAGACGACCGGATCAGTTCGCTGGACTGGATCCCAGCGGATAGATTTTGTAGCATGCTACAAAATTTTTATCCGCTGGGAATCCGTCGGCTGGATTTTTATCCGCCGAAAATTGTGCGCTCGGGCCTACACACGACCGGATCTATCCGCTGGAACTGATCCGTGGATCAATCCCAGCGGATAGATCCTCTCGTCTGTACGGGGCCTTAGAGGTGTCTCCTGTCCACTGTCCAATTTTCAAAAAATCTTTTGTCATTGGGACAGAAAGTGAATTGCAATCTTCTGAACAGATGCACACAGACAGCAAAACAAATGTTACAGGGGTGATAACCCTTCTCTATGTTTTCAGAAAAGCTTAAAAATAGATTTTATGGCTGAAGCTACACTTTAAAAAAGTACCAGTTCAAAATTATAAAAAAGATTCTACTTAACAACAAACCTACAGTCCCTGTCTTGTTTGCACTGCCTGTATACTGCTGTTCAAAGTATATAGGGCCAAAGGGGCTGGTAATGACCTGGGGGGAGGGGGGCAGGGAAACCCATGCTATTTTTCTCAATGATTTTCATCCATATTGCAGGGACCAGACATTACATTAAAGCCGCAAGCAGTTTTAAATTACTTTTTTCTTATAGTAATCTCATTTTGTGCAGGGACAGTTCTAAACACGTGCCACTTCACAGGCATACTATAGACACCCAGCAGGTACAATGTTTAAAGGAATTTTCCCCCCCAAAAATTTCACTTTAAGCATCATTAAAATCACTGCTCCAGAAAAAAACGTATTTTTACATTGATACATTGATACATGTTCCCTGGGGCAAGACCCGGGTTCTCAAACCCTTTTAACGACAATAACTTCCATATTAGGCTTTAAAATGAGCACTTTTGAATTTGAACGTTTGTGTCCCATAGACTTCAATGGGGTTCTAAATGTTCGCGCGAACGTCCGGTCCGTTCGAAGGTTCTGGTGCGAACTGAACGGGGGGGGGGGGTCGGCTCATCCCTAGTCCTAGTAGTTGAACACATGGATCAGTGGTTACCTGAGGCTCATTAACTATTTCGGCACTGGAGCAATTTTTTTCATTTTTTGCACACATAAAATAAAATTACTTAAAGGGTCACTAAAGGAATTTTTTTTTTTAGCTAAATAGCTTCCTTTACCTTACTGCAGTCCTGGTTTCATGTCCTCATTGTTCGTTTTTGCTTTCATGTTGCTGTAAATCCTCTCTGTTCTGGACACTTCCTGGTTGCCTGTTTCCTGATAACCACAGTGCTGGGAGATTTCTCACGGTGGTCACTAATGTGATTATTGTGTGTAAAACGAAACTGGATTGGTGCTGAGGAGTTTTAGACAAAGTATCACTGCTCTCTATTGGCTGACTGCCCTCTAGTGGCTCTCTGTACATCAGAGAACCAGGAAACAACAACAAAAACGAAACTACACTGCAGGCACATTATATGATTGTTTTTTATCTATTTTTTAATCATTTTTAAAAGGAATCAGTTAACTATTATGTCTCTATGCCCTGTAAACAATCATTTCAGCTAAAAAAAAAAATTCCTTTAGTGACCCTTTAAAACCCCCAGAACATTGTATATTTTTTGAAAGCAGAGGCTTCATATAATAAAAAGATAGTAATTGCAATTTTTTTATGTTGCACAATATTTGCACAATTTTTATTGTGTTTATCAAATGCATATGTAGCGCCTGGTTACTTCCAAGTACCGGTGCTTTGTTAAATTTAGAGGGGGATCAGAGAGTTAATTAGATCCAGTTAATCTATTCAAATTGGGTCTCTGTCTCAGCTTGGCTGTGCTGTGGGCTTATTCTGTTGTTCCTGGGGTGCTGTTCCCACCCGAGGACGATAGGTGGCAGCAGTGAAGTCCAGGTTTGGGTGCTTTTCCCCGGCAGCCTATCAGGAGGGTTTCTCCTTGCTGTGCATGCTGGGGGAGGGTATTTATGAGACAGACGCCATTGGTCTGGGTCTTTTTCTTCGAGTGCGGCACCCACCTTTAGGGTGACTGCATCACGGCGCACCAGCGAAATGGCCTACCAGGGGTGCACATGCCACGCGGTGTTCCTGGTTCCGGGACCATGTTGGTCCGTAACATTTAAAGGGGATCAAGGGAACCGAATACTGAAATTATGGACGTTGGTCACCTGTCAGTCGGTCACCTTTAAACTACCTGAAGGAGATCCAGGCCAAAGTCTTTTAAGGAGGATTACCTCCGCTACCTCAATCCTAAGGAAGGTCTGTGGCAGAGACTTTTCCTCTAAGTTCCGAGTGATACTCTGGCTGTCAGGTCAGTGAGAGGGGCCTGTCCAGGTACGCTATACCCACTCTGGCTGGAGTGGCGAAGAAGACTTAGGCCGCGTACACACGGTCGGTCCAAATCGATGAAAACGGACTGAAGTTCAGTTTCATCGGTCCAAACCGACCGTGTGTACGCCCCATCGGTCTGTTGTCCTTTGGTCCCAAAACAGAGAACTTGCTTTAAAATCGAACCGATGGACGCCTGACCGATAGGTTAAAACCGGTGGTTAGTACGCAAAGCATCGGTTCCAAACCCCGTGCATGCTCAGAATCAAGTGGACGCATGCTTGGAAGCATTGAACTTCGTTTTTTTCAGCACGTCGTGTGTTTTACGTGACCGCGTTCTGACCCGATCGGTCCATTCTCATCGGATGGACTGATCGTGTGTACGCGGCCTAAGTGTTGTTGGAAGCAGGACTGTTTCCCTTTTGAAATGCATGAGTCTGCTATTTCTCCTTCTACTTCAACTCTTCTGTCACCACAAAATAAAGAACACAGAAAAAGACACCTGCCGTGGACATTCCGTTAATGCTGTATCCACCATACACCCTTAGACGGCGGAGGAGCCATGAGGTAACATGCCACCCAAAACAAACCAGCAGCTCCTTCGGGGGTAGTGCTACACTGTCAGCAAAATATGGGGTTACGTCAAGTAGATAGAAGTGTTAAAATTGTGTGTGCCCGTGGTATTGTGAAAAAAACGATGGTTCCAAGAAATCTTCATAAACGATGTTTTAAAAGCTTTTACTGCTTAACAGTTTAGAGTTATCTGTGAGCTCTGCTGCTAGAATTATTGCTCTCACTCAGACATTTGAGGTGATACCTCACGTGTATGTAGGGTTGCCACCTGTTCTTCAAGCCAAACCCAAACACTTTAGCGGCTCACAGCAACTTTTTTTTAGGGGGAACTCTGATACAAAGGGGGTTCTGCTCACCAAACCTCCCACTTACATCAGAGTTCCCAGCACCCTCCATTGTATTGTCCCTCCTTACATCAGGTGTCCCCAGCAGAGTCCCTCTTTACTTTAGGGGTCCCCAGCAGAGTCCCGCCTTACATCAGGTGTCCACAGGGCGGAGGGTTGACAGCAGCTCCATGTTTCTTTGCAGTTCTCTTCCCCGTGAGTTCAGTGGAGAGGGGAGGGGCCTCCGATTCGTGCAGCTAACCGGGGGTTAGTGTACACGAGAATTGTCTAAATCTACACTGGAGAACCACACAGGGACAGAAAGATTTTGCGGTGGCTGTGGCCATATTTTCGTAGCCAAAAGCTGTGGCCGGTGCCAAGAGGAGTCTTGATTCCTGGGACAAAAACCTGGGATTTTCCTTGCGACGCCCTCAGATCGGGATGTGGGTGCAATTATCGGAATTTTCCTGGGAAAATCGGGACTCTTGAGAAGTATGCATATGTTCAATCCCCTCCTGCTGCCTTGTTAGACCCTCAATGGGTGCTTGGGGGGTAGGGTTAAATATGCGGATGAGCTGCCCTTTTATAACGTCTGTGTTAACGGGTCTACGTGATACAAAATTCCAGTAGAATTAAACCACTTCATCTTTTGTCTTGCTTGACTATAAGATTTATTGTGAAGGTGTACAGGCATGCACAGATAAACAAACATCAAAGAAGAAATCTTCTGCAATCAAGGTTTCCTCTTTGATGTCTGTTTACCTGTGCATGCCTGTACACCTTCACAATAAATCTTACAGTTAAACAAGACAGACAATAAAGTAGTTTAATTTTACTGGAATACGAGGACCAGGCAATGTCTGAAAGTGGTGCTCCTTGAAAGGTGGGGCTTGTAAAGGTTACCTGACAAAGGTTCTCTGTCTTTAGCCCCTCATCCTCCAAGGTATGTTTATAAACATCCTGGTACTCAAGGGGTTCAAATAATATCATGGCTCCTACTGCATTTACATGCTTTGCAAAGTGTTTTCAGTGCATTTTTGGTGTGTTTCCATGCATTTGCAGTGTGTTTGTTTAAAATTTTGGTTTGCGTTTTCAGAAAAAATGTAAAAGTGAAGTAACACCATACACCCTGCTCTGTATGCTGCATGTGAAAGCACTGCGTTGGTGTAAACTAGGCTCACTGAAATACATTTTTCTTGGATATGCCTTTGCACCACGTTCATTTAAAAATGCACCTGACTATATCTGATGTAAACAAGCCAACAAGCCTTTAGCCCACGTTCGCGATTTGGCATGCGTTTTGACATGTCAAAAAAGGAATTTGGAGATTTGAGGAGACTGAGAGCAGTAGGAGGTATTTTTCTAAGTTATGGCTCCTTTACACGAACAGTTGTGGGGTGGTAAAACCCCTTGGTCGAACAGCGTTTTTAATGCCCCCCCCCCCCCCTAAGCTGCAGAGATAGCAGCCAGGGGTGTACACATGCCATGGCTGCAATAATACCCCCTTACGCTTTCAGCAGGTGCTACCACCAACCAATCATGACCGATTCATCCAAATGCGGCCACTCTACAACTGCCCCTGGTTGCAGTTTGCTAGGGTAGGTGGTGTGGAGGCGAAAAAAAAATACCAAAAACTGCAGCGCACAAAGATGTGTGGATATAAAGGTAAATTAAATCCACAAGGACATTTTTTTACCACTACTATTCCTTTACATTGGCTTCTAAAATATACAAATGCAGCAATTTAGAATTTGGATGAAAAGTTTAGCACTATGAAACACTTTTTGAAAGATAAAGGGTGCATTTTATATACAACTATATAGATCAGACCAAAATGAGGGACAAATGAGGAGCAATGAGGGACATTGCTCCAAATCAGGGACAGTCCCTCGAAATCAGGGACAGTTGGGAGCTATGGATCTGTCTCTTCTCTCCTGTCAGAATGAGAATTTATGTGTTTACACACACAAATCCCAGTTTTGGCTCTCGTGCCCGGCGAATGCTGGTGGCGACTGTGCCCCCCAGCCTCACGCATCGAGTTCCCCGCTGTACAATAGGGGCGATTTGTGGGACTGAGTCACATTGCTGCCGTATATCTATAGGAGTTGGTCAGCAAGTGGTTAAACGGACAACGCACCTTTTTTTTCATTTAATGTACAGCACCATGAAAACTGCAGTCGGAATAGAGGCCAAGATGGCTGCTTCATTGGTTGTAAAGGAGAGAAAGGTTTGGTTCTGCTTTAAGGGCTCACACTAGCAATGCTCTCTGAAGAGTTGTGCACGTTCAGAGAGCATTTGACAGGCAGTGGGAGGATTTGATAAAGAGGCAGCTGCTTTGAAACAAGTTATGCACAATATTAGTCTCAGTTTTTGATACCCTCCTGTAGAGCTGTGGAGCGGTCGAGTGCTGACATCACGTCTGGGTGACGAGACTTCTGGTGACATTCGGGTATGCACACCACCGATATTTGCAGTAAAAAAGGTTTGTAACCCTACACCTGCACAATTGAAAATAAATCAGTTTAAATGATATGTAAAATAAAACAAAAACAAAAAAGTGTTAGTTTACAACATATGAGATGGAGAGCTGTCCGTTATAAAGCTACTCATAGCCTAAAAATGTCTAGCCTTAAATCAAAGGTAAATTAACAGCACTCTCATTTACACAAATAAATGAACGTGCTTGTGGGTGGTTCCAGTGGAATCGTGACAAGTTATGACAAAATTAAAAAGTTCCGATTGTGCATCTGATCTTTTCATGGACATTTCTTTTGCCCTAAGAGAGACTGTGTATTTGATTGATTTAGTAAATCCTATTTTTTTGTTAATTCTCCTTTAAGGGTGTGTGTCAGGGGGCGTGTCCTATGCCTACATAAGTTTGCAAGTAGGTGTCCCTCATTCCTATCTCAAAATGTTGGGAGGTATGCAGATCTGCTGTTCGTAGTAATTGCGAACAGCAATATGTCTCCTCCCCCAGTCAGTCCCACCTCCCACAGTTAGAAACACCCCCTAGAAAACACATTTAACCTTCTTAACTTTTGTTTAAACTGAAACAGCTGTGGTGCTGCACATGTCATCATTTTTGACACCATCCATTTGATGGTTTAATAATTTGGTTGAAACACAAGCATGGTGACATTTACATTCCCGAAACATGACACAGTTGTTAGTTGAAACGACGCAGTGCCTTATCGTAAAAAAAGGCCTGGTCATTAAGGGGGTGGTACCTACCGGGGCTGAAGTGGTTAAGTAAACCAGTTTATTATTTGGACGGCTCATGTCTGTATGACAGGAAAACTCACAAAGAATACTGACAGGGGAGATGTTTAGCATTGTTCCATTGATGGAGACTGTAATGTTCCACACCTGATGGTGACACATCCTGTTCTATACTATTTACATTCCATAGCGTGCGTTAAAAGAACAAAACATTTACTCATCCCAAAGAATTAAAGCGCCAATAAGCACTTCACTTAGGTCTGCTGACGTCACGCCCTATAAAGGCGTGACACAGCTCGCAGAACGTACAGCCATGTCCAAACGTTCCAATGAGGAAGTACAGCACGTCCGCTGACATAACAGCGATCACGTGACGGAGCAGCGCCGCGCTCTAGTCATGCGTCCTTACGTAATGTTCTCTTGAAGTCTTACCCCGCCCCCCATAGCCGCACTGACCAATCACGACCATGCATGGTAAGCCTGTGATGGACAGCGGTTTTGCGTTTTCCCATGAGGCAGCGCGACGCTGTTTGAATGGCGTAGCTTGTTGTCGGTGAGAGCCGTGTGAAGTGAGCGGTGTGTGTCGGTAGAAGTGTGCTTCCCTCTGTAGTAGTGGACTGTCACCCAGCGGCAGGGCCATGACCCGGTAAGACGGCGGTGGAGAGGGGGGTGGGGGTGCAGGCTGGGTGTAGTAGGCCGGCCAGACTATGGTGTCATGGTGGGAGGAGGAGGACTTCTCTGGGCTCAGCTCTCTCCTCACCCACTTCCTCCCACATTATCACATCTTTTTGTTTACTTTTTTTCCGGGAGAACACCTAGGTGAGAATAATGGATTTATTTCCTGCAGCCTCCTGGGATACACATATCACCCAACCCAGGAGGCTGAGGGGTACTATACCGCATCATGGGGGGGAGAGAGAGACTATCTCTTCAGAGCTTTTTTAGTTGGGCCCCTAATGACACACTACATGCACATCATCATGGGGCCAGCTGCAAGAACCCATAAGAGATAAGATGCACCCCACATAGGGCTTACTATACTGTATGCTTATGTGTGGTTATGTACTAGGGTTGTCCCGATACCACTTTTTTAAGACCGAGTACAAGTACCAATGCCTTTTTCTTTTGAAGCACCGATATTGAAGATTTTATTTGTTTTATATCATGTGACAGTGGCGCTAATATGCTGCGCTCATGATGCGTGGACTGTCAGTAGGGATGCGCATCTGCCCTGGTCTCACAATTCGATTACGATTATCTGGTCTTCAATTGGATTCTGCTATGCATCACGATTACTGACTAGCTTCGGCTGCCTAGATGGCCCTTTCTCCCTGCAATCTTCTGGGACAGATCACAGGGCGCTTTAAAAAAGAAATGTTTGAACACCAGTTATTGCTGTCACAAGGAATGTAAACATCCCATGTGACAGGTACTCTTTATGGAGGGATCTGGTATCTAAAAGACCCCAAATCCCTCCTTTGCACTTCAAAGTATTCTGATTGCCAAAAACGGCGATTCTGAATACTGTATTTTATTTTTAAAAACTGGCACCATTGGCAGCTGAGCAAACCGGAAGTGACATCGCTTCCGTGTTTACATACAGACTCTTTGTCCCAGTCTGTCTCTAGCCGCCGGAAGTAGCGCTCGCTCTAAAAACCGTACTGGGATGAAAGAAAAAGAAGGAACGTAGAATTGTTGGCACTGTTCCTCTAAGTCAGTGTTTCTCAATTCCAGTCCTCAGGCCCCCCCAACAGGTCAGGTTTTTAGGATTTCCCTCAAATGAAAAGGCTGTGGTGATTACTAAGGCAGTGAAACTGATCAAATCACCTGTGCAAAATAATGGAAATCCTGAAAACCTGACCTGTTGGGGGGGCCTGAGGACTGGAATTGAGAAACACTGCTCTAAGTGATTATGGATGAAAGTGCTAAAGTGTGTTAATGATAGCGACAAGTGCTGTGAACTCCACTTGTCACTTTATCACATATATATATATATATATATATATATATATATATATATATATATATATATATATATATATATATATATATATATATATATATATATTAAAAAATTTCTGTAATTGGCAGGTTTAGGATTTGTGGTTTCCACTGCATTGTTATTGCACTAAGATTTTAAGTTTTATATTTGTTTGGCACTAAATATTTATTCAGTCTTAGGGGGTCTGACCCTTTTTACACCAGTGAAATTTTTTTTTAGTCCTGTCACTGACTAGCACAAGTTAATATAGGGCAATCAGTCTGTTTTCAAACATTATTAACCTCTTGACCACCGCCCCATGTCAAAAAGACGTCCTCTTTTTGAAGTTGAATATCTCGATAACGGCAGCAGCTGCTGCCACAACCGAGATATTCATCTTTTCAGGGGGCGGTGGTGTACACGATAACGGCGGTCTCCGCGGCGGATTCGCCGCGAGATCGCCGTTATCGGTGGCGGGAGAGGGGCCCCTCCCGCCGCTCTCCCGCGCCCTCCGCCGCTTACCGGAGCCGTCGGTAGCGGCGGAGGGGATTGGATGTGTCCGGCAGCTGAGCGGGGACGGGACTGAAGGAGAAATCTCCTTCACCCGTCCCCCTAGCTCTGCTGGGCGGAAGTGACGTCAAAACGTCAGTCCCGCCCAGCCTCTTAAAGAAACATTTTTTTTTTTTGTCATTTGAAAAAATGACTTTTTTTTTTTTAATTTTTTTTTTTGCATTTAAGTCTAATTATGAGATCTGAGGTCTTTTTGACCCCAGATCTCATATTTAAGAGGACCTGTCATGCTTTTTTCTATTACAAGGGATGTTTACATTCCTTGTAATAGGAATAAAAGTGATCAATTTTTATTTTTTTTCAGTGTAAAAAATTATAAAACTAAATAAAAATAAATAAGAAAACCAAAAAAAATTTTTTTAAAGCGCCCCGTCCCGACGAGCTCGCGCGCAGAAGCAAACGCATACGCGAGTAGCGCCCGCATATGAAAACGGTATTCAAACCACACAAGTGAGGTATCGCCGCGATCGTTAGAGTGAGAGCAATAATTCTAACCCTAGACCTACTCTGCAACTCAAAAAATGCAACCTGTAGAATTTTTTAAACGTCGCCTATCGAGATTTTTAAGGGTAAAAGTTTGACGCCATGCCACGAGCGGGCGCAATTTTTAAGCGTGACATGTTGGGTATCATTTTACTCGGCGTAACATTATCTTTCACAATATATAAAAAAATTGGGCAAAATGTATTGTTGTCTTATTTTTTAATTCAAAAAAGTGATTTTTATCCAAAAAAAGTGCGCTTGTAAGACCGCTGCGCAAATACGGTGTGACAAAAAGTATTGCAATGACTGCCATTTTATTCCCTAGGATGTCTGCTAAAAAAAATATATAATGTTTGGGGGTTCTGATTAATTTTCTAGCAAAAAAATTGTGATTTTCACATGAAGGAGAGAAGTGCCAGAATTTACCTGGTGGGCAAGTGGTTAATTATTCTATTTAGTGCACTTTTGTCACAGGGGGGGGCAAACCCTCTTTTAAACACATCCAAGTGATTCACATCACAAGTGTGGGCCCAGTGTGGATTGGCACCAGTTCATCCTGGTCTGTCTCTACCACCTTGCCACCACTCAGAGGGTCTAACACACTACACCCTATAAATTAAATTATTAACTTGTGCTAGTCGGTGACAAAAATGTACTGAATAAATATATAGTGCCAAACCAATCTAAAACTTAAATCTTAGAGACCATAGTGCAATAACAATGCAGTGTAAACCACAAATCCTAAACCTGCTAATTACGGGGGGAAAAAATATATACCGCATTTATCGGCGTATAACTTGCACTTTTTTCCCCTTAAAATCAGGGGGATTTCGTGGGTGCGCGTTATACGCTCACGTGATTTACTTTTACCGATGGGGCGGGGATTGGTTGGGGGTGTCGTGCTGGCCTTCCCACCTCTCCTGGTCCTGGGACAGCCCGCCGGCGTACTAAAAAGATTTAAAAAATCGAGTCCTTTCTCTCCTCTTCTTGCTCCTCCGAGTGTAGCTTCAGATTGGAGGAGGAGAGCGGCCACATGAAAACATCAGAGGAGAGCGATCATGTGACCAGCCGAGGGAACACGGTATGTATGAGAAGGGACTGGCAGTGCTTTTTTTTTTAAAACTTCACAGTACGCTGGCAGTCTCCTGGGAGTGCAAGGGGGCTGTGTAATGCAGGGTTTGACAAATTTGCTTGGAATCTAGGAGCCAGCTAAAAAAGTTAGGAGCCAGAAAACGCGCCCCGTCCCGCCGAGCTTGCGCACAGAAGCGAACACATACGTGAGCAGCGCCTGCATATGTAAACGGTGTTCAAACCACACATGTGAGGTATCGCCGCGATTGGTAGAGCGAGAGCAATAATTCTAGCCCTAGGCCTCCTCTGTAACTCAAAACGTGCAATCTGTAGATTTTTTTTAAACGTTGCCTATAAAGATTTTAAAGGGTAAAAGTTTGTCGGCATTCCACGAGCGGAAGCAATTTTGAAGCGTGACATGTTGGGTATGAATTTACTCCGCGTAACATTATCTTTCATAATATAAAAAAAAAATGGGAATAACTTTACTGTTTTATTTTTTTATTAAAAAAAAGTGTATTTTTTTCCAAAAAAAGTGCGCTTGTGAGACCGCTGCGCAAATACGGCGTGACAAAGTATTGCAACGATCGCCATTTTATTCTCTAGGGTGTTAGGATAAAAATATATATAATGTTTGGGGGTTCTAATTAGAGGGAATAAGATGGCAGTGAAAATAGTGAAAAATTACATTAGAATTGCTGTTTAACTTGTAATGCTTAAAGGGTCACTAAAGGAAAAAAATTTTTTTGCTGAAATGACTGTTTACAGGGTATAGAGACATAAAAGTTAACTGATTCCTTTTAAAAATGATTACAAATAGATTAAATTCTATCATATAATGTGCCTCTAGTTTCACTTTCGGTTTTAAACTGGTTTCATGTTTATGTGAAGTAAAGAGACCCACAGAACAAAAACAAACAAATCAAGGGCAGTGTTTTGTTTTTAAAATGAATCTGGTTCTGAGGAGTTTTAGACACACAGCTTAGACCACAGTGAGAAGCTCCCATGAGTTTTTTCATAAGGAGCCAGACAAGCAGGAAGTGTGGAGATCACAGCAGAATTAGAGCTACTTCAAAGCAAAAACGAACAATGAGGACATGAAACCAGTACTGCAGTAAGGTAAAGGAAGCTATTTAGCTAACAAAAAAATTTCCTTTAGTGATCCTTTAACTTGTAATACCAACGGCCACCACCAGATGGCGCCAGCTCACACAAGGAAGAGCTGGGGACTTCACCAAAAAAAAAAAATTTTTTTTTTTTTTTTGCCCACCTCCCAAGCCAAGTCGCCAGGATACTATTTCTAGTCGCCCTGGCGACTGGGATTTGTCGAGCCCTGCTATAACGCCGCCTTTTTTGTGGTTCGTCACTCAAGACGTTATCTGGAGCGGGCATCATCCCAGTAATAGATTTTCCTGGCAGCATGCATCGATGCCGAATCGCGATGCAGTGATTATTTTCGGCACCCCTATTGTTTTTTTTCTTTTTCAGTTCTGTTGGACTTTTGAGATATCGGGGTTACAAGCCTTTCCGAGGTCAGTCAAGCTGTCCTCAGGTCTTTCTGTGCATTTACGTACTGCACTCGCAAACCGAGTTAGGATTGTTAGGAATACAGTGCTCGTATTGCGAAACACTAGTTAACCGTGTTACTTGCAATCCTTTTTAGTCTTTTTATTCTTGCGCTCTCAAAGGTAAGTGAACCAACAATGCACTAGCTTAAAGGAACCTATTTAGAAAACAAAAAACTAACCTTACAACCCCTTTAAGCACTTCTCGCCCCCTGACATGCAACATTTTGCATGTCCTTTTTTTTTTTTTAGTGGGACTTCCTGTCCCACTTCCTCTTTCCTTTTTTTTGGCCGCCTAGGCAGCGACTCCTCTCGCCCTAGGCGGCCCCTCCCTGACGGCGATCTTGCTCAGGTCCCAGAAGATCGGCTGGCAATAGAGCGCAGCGCAATTCGTACATGCGCATTGCGTGCCTGGCCATAAAGCCGTAAGCTTTCACGGCTGGGTGCCAACAGTTATGATGACTGCGCCAAGGAGAGGGGGCGAGGAGTGAGCCTCCAGGTGGCCGCATCGCTAGACCATGGGGTAGGTAAGCGTCGGTTTATTAAGTCAGCAGCTATGCTTTTCGTAGCTGCTGACTTTTTTTAATAAACGAAAACACGAATCGAACTCTGCTTTAAACTGGCATAGGTCAAACAAGAAAGTTTGTTTACATATAAACTGGTCCATAGCAGAAATGTAACAATTGCTCTGTTCCATAAGGTGTAGTAGTGGTTAAAGGACAGGTTCACTTTTTGTTACACCAATATGTAGGGTGTGACATGTTGGCATGCTCCACTCCCTGCAACCCCCTCAATACTGCGCTGTGACAGCAGGCGGGGGATCCTGTCCCCACTGTCACAATTTTAAAAACAGCAGGGCTCCACCCACACATCTGTAAATTAAGGTATTACAAGTCCTATCTAACTGCAGCAAGCAGCTTGTAGTTCTCAAATAATTTTAAGGGTGCTAGTGCGTGCTTTTTGTAGTTTTCGCACATGTGAATCTCATGACAAGAGAAATTGCATTTTTTTTTTTAAAGCGCAGCAACTCGCACAGAAAATGCTTGCTTTGAATTTTGGAAAATTGCTCTTGCGTTGCCATTGAGGTGCAAGCGTGATTCAGGTATTCGGTGCGTTTAAAAAATGTACAGATATTTATTATTAATGACCCCATTTTGCAGTTCGAATGCCATGTCGTCGCAAGTTTCCAAAATGTGTGACAAAGCATGCGTTTTCTCTTTTGTCCATGGATGGACACGGCATCCTTATATTCTTGACTGTAGGGTTATGTTCCATCTATCAGGAGAGGGCTAGGCAGACATGTTAAATCATGTAATCTTTAGCAAAGCTGAACAAGCGGTCCCTCTGGTCATAACCCCCCTCACTGCAGTGAGCAGCTCGGTTTTTTTCTGCCTAGTAGAGAAGGACCTGGCTTCCTTTGGGCCCATGGTCCTACAGAAATAAAAAAAAAATTATTCTTATTTAATTTTTGATCCTGAGATCTATCAACTGCCAGCTGGGTGACAGGCTGAATAGTCTCCCCAGTCCGGTCATCGAGCGTGAGCAGGCCTTAGCCCTGTGCTGGGCTAATGCTCCGGGGCTTGCATATGACCGGGCTACTGCTACTCCGTACTGCTCGGAAGTGGGTCTTGTCAGGAACGCGCCAGCAGTCCTCTCAGGACGGGTAAGTATTTTTTCTCCTGTCTGACAGGATGGATCAGCTGGGCTTTCCTAGGTGGGGACGATTAGGGGGTCCCTTGTCCTCCCTTTCCTCTCCCTCGGTCCTTTCCCTCCTTCCCATGCATGGGCCTGCTGTTACTGACCGGGTGTCTCTTTGGGGTCCTGGCTGGGGGCTGTGGGGGTGTTTGAGTCTGCTCTGTGGGGGGGGGGGGCGGCTATGGGGTCACTGCAGACTTCCAAGAAGAGTCTGGCAGATTTGCCATTCTGAGGGAGGCTTTTTGGAGCCTCACTGGATGACATCATTAAGGACTTCATGGGAAGTAAGAGCACACTTCTCCCTCAGTCCAGAAAGGATAAGGAGCCACGCCGTAAGCCGAGACCCTCATTTTCCGTGCAGAAGCAGTATTTTCGTCAGTCAGGGCCCGCAGGTAGGCGTTCCCAGACTGACAAGGGACCAGCGGAGGGACAAAAGCGTCCCTAGGTTCGCAGGCCAAAGAAGCCTGCAAAAAATCTGCTACTGCCTGAAGGTTTGCCCCCGCCCGACCTACGGGTGGGGGGACATCTTTGAGTTTGCAGCTCGGTGGAACTCCCTGCTTTCCCACAAGTGGGTTTGCGAAGTGGTTTCATCAGGGTACAAGATAAAATTTCTCTCTTGTCCACTGAACAACAGATTCTTTCCCTCAAACCTTCCTCTTCAGTAGCAAGAGTGACTTCTGTGACCCCTCTTGTATCCCTGCATACCAGATCCTGGAACCCCTAGGGGGGTATTGGGCACGTCGGGTATAATTCTGGCTTGCCCACACTGGGGGTCCTTATGTTCCAACTGAGGCCTCAGACGACGTGCAATGATGAAACGTGTAAGGCGGAGTTAGGCAAAATGTCATCACGCCGGAAGGTCCTGAGAGCAAGTGGTTGGAACGCACGGTGAAGCGCACGCCGTACCACTCATGCTCCGGACCGTAAAACTGTAGTGCTTTATTTTAGACCCACTGGTGCGGTTTGCATACCGCTGGGTTATTTATTAAATTCTGTTTTTGATTTTTAATAAACATACAATATTTTTAGGGATTACACTGGGAGCATTCTTTTTGCCTTTATGAGGAAATGACACCTTGCCTTGGCTAGTGGATCTGTCTCTTGAAATTCTGTATGGGCAGCTGGAGTGACCGCCTCAGTTTGAACATAAGGACCCCCAGTGTGGACAAGCCAGAATTATACTGCATCAAAAATGTATTTTATTCACTTTCTCTAAAAATATTCTCAGCAAATACTGAGACTTCCTTGATCTTGCTAGAAATGCAGTGTCTTTATCACTTGAACTGCACCATAGAATATCTTTCTTCCTTAACCACTTGCTTACTGGGCACATAAACCCCCTTCGTTCTCCAGGTGAAATTTATATATATATGTGTATGTATGTATGTATGTATGTATATGTATTCTTTACTTGTTGCTATAATAAATATCCCAATTTAAAAAAAAAAAAATTCTCAGTTAAGGCCGATACATATTTTTCGACGTATTTTTGTAAAAAAAAAAAAATCGCAATAAGCGACTGGTTTGCGCAAAAGTTATAGCGACTACAAAATGGGGAACAGAATTATGATTTTTTATTTTTTTTACTAGTAATGGCGGCGATCTGCGATTTTTATTGGGACTGTGATATTGCGGCGGACGTATCGGACACTTTTGACACAAATTTGGGACCATTAACATTTATACAGCGATCAGTGCTATAAAAATGCACTAATTACTGTATAAATGTGACTGGCGGTGAAGGGGTTAACACTAGGGGGTGAGGAAGGGGTTAAATTCTGTATCCTGGGGCTGTTCTAACTGTGTAGGGGAGGGGGGTGACTGGGGGAGGTGACCGATGCTGTGTACCTATGTACAAGGGACACAGATCGGTCTCCTCTCCTCTGACAGCACGTTGAGCTCTGTGTTTACACACAGAGCTCCACGTCCCTGCTGTGTTACCGACGATCGCGTGTACCCGGCGGACATCGCGGCCACCAGGTACACGCATCAGCTTCCCAGCGATGCGCCGGGACAGTGTTTACCCGCTGCGCGCCCCCCAAAGGCGCGCGCGGGTAATGCACTTTAAAAGATGTCCACTTGGCACCTGAGAGCCGCTGTTGATGTCTTTTGTCAATAGCGCGGGTCTCAAGTGGTTAAAGGAGTTGTAAAGGGAAAACATTTTTTTTGCCTAAAATTAATGTCTGCAAGGGGTGCGCATCTTCGGTGGCCATTCGATTACGATTATCATGTCAGCGATTCACGATTAGAAAGATGGAGGAGTCTGGAGATAGGGAAGAAGGAATCCATGAATAGGAAAAGGATGGAGTAGTCTGGAGATGAGAACTAAAGGATGGAGTCCAGGGATAGAACTGAAGGATTGTGAGGGGTCAAGGGATAAGAATTGAAAGATGGTGAAATAAATGGAGAGAGAATAAAGAATCCGGGGATAGAGAAGTAGGAATCCATGAATAAGGAAAAAAGGATGGAAGAATCAGAGGATAGGAATGGAAGGCTGGAAGAGTCCAAGAATATTATGTGGAAGAGTCTGGGGGGGGGGGGGTGACAGGAACTGAAGGATGGAGGGGTAGAGCCATATCCGTCTGATGTGTAGTTTGAGTGATCAGGAGTAGTTTGAGACATATATAAAAGATGGTGGGGGAAAGCTGGGCAAAAGATAGTGGGACCTGCGGGGGGAGGAAGGGGCTGTGAGGGACATTAGGCAGTTTGACAGCCAGCTGGGGAACATGCTGTCATATCTTCATTAAAAACAAAACTAGAAAAGATACAATTTCTGGGGAAATTGTGCGGCGTGGTCTTGCCTCCACCAATACTCCTGACTGGAGACGGTGCCCCTGGAGATGTAAATGTGATCCGACAGTGTGTCGATCCAGTTCGATCCATTGTCCCATCAAAAACTGGTTACTATGGACTGGTTGCTATATGCAGAGCATGCAGAAGTTAAGCAGAGCACAAAAAAACAGCCTTATCACCTCACAGCTGTGTGGAAGGAGCTATAGAAAGCCCTCACAGCTGTGTGTATGAAGGTTTTTACCTCAGCGTCTCCTAGGAAACCAATGTAAACATATGCAAACAGCCTCTAAGCAGAGACTCAGATTCTTGCTATTTTTTTTTAATACTTGTCCTATTCAATTGGTTGTATTTTAAAAACTATAAATCGTACAGCGAATATCTTTATATTGTGTGAATCACAAGACCCAGGCCTACATTTTGATGTATAGTTTCTGAAAAATAAAAATTGAAGGCACAGTCGCAGTTTATATATTTGTCCTAAACAATTTAGGTTTCCTGACTGGATTTTCAATGGAGGTCAGTGTATGGTATAGGTTGCAAACAAATTGTTATATTGTGAAAACGGTTTGGTCAATCGCTTAGCCATGAACACGTGTAGTGGCAGCAGGGATAGCTGAACGTTTTGATATAAGATTTGTGTAGGTCGGCTTGAAAATGAGGGAGTGGTCGCAGTTTACAAATCATGTAATGATTTTTCATTTTTTGACATTTCACACTGTAAGCTTCACCATTCATTCCTATGGGAAAATTTCGCCGCAAAAATGACGATATTTTGCAAACGATTCGGCGAAACGTTCCACAAAGTAAAAGCACACCATTCTGGAACAATCCGGACGTTTTATATATTACTCGTCTATGTAGTGTAAAAACTGTGGGAGGAGATGCCGTTTAAAATTTGGCTATAATAATAATATATATGTGAGAGAACAACTAGAAAATGCATTTCCTGAGGAAAATGCGAGTGGGAATGCTGAATTGCTGAGCCCGCACCAAAGCCATTCACCATAACCACTACACTATCTTTAGGACACACAGCTCCTTTCTCTATCTGCATAGTAGAGAGTGTCCTGACTTCCTGGTCGCCCCTCCCCCCCCCCTCAAGATGTTTCCCCTCCCCCCCAGGTCAGTGAGGAGGAATATTGCACTGAGGTAAAGAAAGCTATTTATGGAAAGAAATACCATTACAAACGCTTTTAATTCACATACCAAATACGTGAAATAAGCCTTCAAACAAACCTTAATAAATCCACAACCGTACATGTGATCGATACAGCGACTTCACCGTTTGAAAGACACGGCCCTTGTGAACGAATCAGTATAAAATTTATGTTGATAAACTTAAAAATGTGGGCATGTCAGCGATTTAGAAAAGAGCGTCTTTGTGTGTTTTGCAGAAACATTTTAAAGTCTTTTTAACATTAGTCAATGAGAGAAAATTTCGGTCTCTTGTCCTTTAGAAGCTCCTGGAACTAAAAGTCAAATGCCTATCACAAAACTGATCGCATTGCCTGAAACCAGACAAAAATACCTACGTTTTGATATATAAATTGTGTATGACAAGTAGATCTTGCGGGCGTGAGAGCAATTTGTTTCCCCTTTTTTTTTTTTTTTTTTTTTTTTTTTCCAATGATCTGCACTCTAAAGGTCACATGACACACTGTAAACCTCCTCCATAGGAATTCATTATAACAGATTAAATTTTCTGAAAAAAACACTAAACGTAAATTGCTTTTTCACAAAAACTATAAAAGATATCAATCTGAAAAGTCATAGCTGAATATTTTGTGACCGTTTTAAAGTTTGTTTGGTGTCTAAGTGAAAGTATGAAGGAGCTGAAACTTGGCAGCACGTGTGATTTGAAGCGGTAAAAAGGATGTTCTCATTGACTTCAATGTTAAAAAAAAAAAGTGTCTAAAAGCTTAATATTTTAAAAAGTATAAAAAAACTTGAAGTCCCCGCGTTAGCTGAACGAGATGAACATTTTAAAAGTTGAATGGTCTCAATAGCTGAAAGTATGCAGAAGTTACACAGAGCCAAAAAACGTACGGAATAAAAAGAATAATTTACGGATATCAATACTGGGAATGCTTATTAAAGCATTCCCACTAATAATAAAAAACGATTATCAATACTGGGAATGCTTATTAAAGCATTCCCACTAAAAAACGAATATCAATACTGGGAATGCTTATTAAAGCATTCCCACTAATAAGTGATCTTGCTATGCAAGACCACTTAATAAAGTGGGCGCTGTATGATTAGTTGGCAGCTAGCACAAGGTAGTGAATATACAACTTTAAATAGACCATAAAACAAAAAAAGGTGTGCAGTGCTTTGTGGTGATAAATGTACAAAAGAGTCTCTTATTAAGTAGTGAACAAATATATATATATATATATCTATCTATATTAAATAAATAAATCTGATTGAAAAATCTTCTGTGTGTTCAAAGCAATTCCACCGCTGAGTGTGCTCTGCTGTGTTCAAATCATTCCTGATTTCTGGTAAATGATTTAAACACAGCAGAGCACACTCAGCGGTGGAATTGCTTTGAATACACAGAAGATTTCTTTCAATCAGATTTATATATAAATATATTTCAGGACTATATTTGTTCACTACTTAAGACTCTTTTGTACACTGATGACTCCACTCTCCTCTTCGGAGCTCCATAAGCCGGCCGCCGCCACTCCTATCAGCAGCAGGGACAACTCCAGCCACCTCAAACTCCGGCCACAGCACTCCATGTTCCCGCCAACCTGCACACAGCGGGGGCTCCTCACTTCTGCATTACGCTGCCTGGAATCACTTGCTATTTGCTGATTAAGGGAGAGGGAAGGGGATTGATAGCAGGCCTCCTCTCAGCACAGGGGGATAATGTCAGCGGGAGGCGGGAAAAAACGACATGTAAACTTCGGCTGCTTTCGGCATTGTGCGGCGGCAGGGCGCGAAGATGACGTCATTCTCCATAATCGATTATTTAAAGTTACAGCATCGATGCCGCATCGTGGACAATCTAATCTCGATGCAACGGTTAAATTTAACACTCCTAGTAGACAGACAGAATAGTGTAATGATTCTGTTAAAAAACATGTAAATACCTATTAAATTCCTTCATCTATATCACCTCTGGCGTTCTAGTTTCTGTTCTCTCATTCACTTCCTGGTTTGCATCGCTTGTTCATGTAAGAACTACTTTTCCCAGTATGCATTGCGGCACGCTCAGTAATTCACACCTCCTTGAAGTCTCTAACACGTAGAGAGGTCCTGCCGCACAGATGTAGTTCCCAGGAGGGGGCGAGCACGTCACTGACCACCGCATTAAAGCCTCCTATCACGGTGGTGAGTAACAATCAGACAAGCAGGAAGTGAACAGAGAAGAAATAGAGCAACTTCCGAGCAAAAACGAACAATGAGGAAGTGAAAAGAGGAATGTCTGCAGGTTTCCTTTACAACCCCTTTAACTATATTCTGTAAACTACCAATTTTGTCCTGCTCCTCAAAATATTGGGAATAAAGAGATGTGGACAGATGTTTGTAGTCCATATTAGAACAGCATAGGGTAACAACCAAGGTTCCTTCTATAAATTTGTTTACAAACTTTCGAATAATAAAAAAAAAAAAGTGGTACAGAAATAATGCAAGGAATATGAGCGCTTAGTGTGCAAATATGTTAGCAATGATAAGACAATGTTTGTATAAAAATTGAGACGTAGAAAAAAACAGTATAAGCAAGCAATGGTGTCAGGGATAACAATATTATATGATGGGGGGACGACATGCTTATTAATATCAACATAAAGAACAGGATTTCTACCTAAATTGTTATACATGATTTATATAGCGCCTACAGTTTACGCAGCTCTTTACAATGTAGAGGGGGGACATGGGAATATCGCATGTCTAAGCTTAATGCGGATGTCCGATGAAAAAAAATAAATTAAAAGCCAGCAGCTACAAAGCTGAAGCTACTGACTTTTAACATTAGGACAATTACCTGTCCTGGAGTCCAGCGCCGTCCGCAGCAGAGGACGAGCGATCGCTCGTCACTCTGCTTCCCCCCCCCCCCGCCAGCCTCGGTGAGGGAACCACTCACCGGGGATGGCTACGCTTACCGATTACACAACAGGGGGGGGTGAAGTCATGCCCGCAGTCTGCCCGAGACAGTGTGGCTGGAAGTGTGTTCAAATACCCGGTATCTGCACCCCCCTGAAAGGTGTCAAATGTGATTTTCTGCTTTTCTGCTTTTTTTTTTTTAGCCACTTCCCTATTCTGGCACCTCTCTCCCTCATGTAAAAATCATCATATTTTTTTTTTTTTTTTTGCTAGAAAGTTACTCGGAACCCCCCAACATCGCGTGTGTGTTTTTTTTTTTTTGTTTTTTTTTTTTTAAACAGACACCCTATGGATTAAAGTGGCGGTTATTGCAATTTTTTTTATCTTGCATGGTATTTGCGCAATTTTTCAAAGCCTTTTTTTTTTTTAGGGGTGGGGGGGAGAGAGAAACGGTTTCATGAATTAAAAGATAACAAAACAGTAAGAGCCAAATTTTTTTTTTTTTTTTTTTTTGTGTAATGTGAAAGATGATGTTGCGCAGAGTAAATGGATACCTAACATGTCACGCTGTACCTGTACAGTCAGGGATGATCGGTGCAGCCGGGGGAGTTACAAACACTGATCTCCCTGTAAAGATTTATACAAAGCCTGACAGCTTCTTCCTGCCCCCCCCCCCCCCCCAACGGCGGTGATTGGTGCTTGCAACTCCCCCCCTCTCCGTACTGCTGCTCTGTGTCCCCCTCCATTGTGCTGCTCTTCCCCCTCTGTGCCCCCGTCCATGTCGTCCTCTGCCCCCAATCTGTCAGGATGGAGAGCGGAGGTAGGAGCCGGTAAACCCTGGTATTTACGATGCTTCAGTTTATGAATAGACAGGAGACAGAAGCTCCTCTCCATTCATTTTCAGTGCTGCTGAGAAAGGGACTGGGGAATCTGTGTCCTTGGTCCCTTTCTCTGTCTCAAAGGTGAGATGTCAGGGGTCTTTTAAGACCCCTGATATCTCACCAAAACCGGACAAAAAAAAATAATTGCAATAAATGATAAAAAAAAAAATGAATTGTAAAAAATAATAAAAAACGTAAAATAAACAGACTGGCACCATCCACTCCCAGGGGGACACAAGCCTATTTTTACAAGTTACCAGTTCAGAGTTAGAGGAAGTCTATTGCTAGACTTATTGCACACGCTCTAACGCACGCGGCGATACCTCACATGTGTGGTTTGAACATCGTTTTATATATGTGGACAGGACTTGCTTGTATGTTCGCTTCTGAGTGCGAGCTACCGGGGACAGCGTTTATACATACCCCAAAAGCTTGTCCTGAAGAATTGTATGTTTGGTGCAAATAAAGTATCACAGACAGTACTCAATTTTCTCTGTCACTATTGTGCACTAATATGGCTACAATCACGTCAAGTGTTTTTTATTACAGATTCTCTGTACATTATGGCACCAGGGGCCTGCCATATTAAGAAGCGGGACCTACATGACAGTAGAACCGATGATCACCCAAAAAAGAGGGGCTCTCCTTCACTCAAGCAGAACATGAAGGAGGTATGAGTTATTTTATGTAATTCATCAGGATACACTTGCAGAATAAGTATGATTTAAAAGCAACTCTGTTGCTATTTTAAAAAACAAAACTCGATGCTTCCCTGCAAAGAAAAGTTTGGGGCTTTTTACTTGCCTGCCACCTACACAGCATATATTCCCTGTCCTGAAGGGATAAGCTTGCTGCAGACTCTTTAGCATCTTCTAAACTTCCATGTGTGTTGGATCTAGCAATATTGTTGCTCTGTACCTGTAAAATTATATTGTATCTGAAAATAATCTAAAATACATGCATATACCAATAAAATATCACTGACACCACTTGTGAAAACAGAATCAAAATAATCCATTAGTATCGTGTGTTATCACTCGTGAAAACAGAATCAACATTTTGTGACCACAGGGAACACCAAAAGGAGACTTAAATTTATATTCTCTTTCGGTCCAATGATGATCTGGCAAAAGATTTCTGCAATTTCAATATACAGCAATTTCTTTAATATACCCACTTAGAATCTCCACAATATGACAGGCATGTCAAAATGGTAGGCAGTGCCACTAGTTTCCATGTCATTTCTCAAAGGCCTGAAAATGACAAGACGGCACAGATTCAATGGCAAGACAGCCCCCACCCCCAAATGACCCATAACTGCCGATAAATAGGTGCAACTTATGTAGGATTTGTTTCCTGTCTGTGTATCACCTGTGTATAGTCCCTTCACAGGGTGTATGTGGATTTAAAACCACTTTAACCACATTCTGCCCAGCCTGATGTAGGCTCTTTACCATGTGAACAGCTGTGTCCAATCACAGCATTACTAAGTGCCGGTTATCAGCTGTGTCCAATCACAGCATTACTAAGTGCCGGTTATCAGCTGTGTCCAATCACAGCATTACTAAGTGCCGGTTATCAGCTGTGTCCAATCACAGCATTACTGGGTGCCGGTTATCGACATTCATTTATTCATGCTGACAGGGCTCGTGAGCGCCTCTCCTTTCATTTGGGTACAGTGTTACATGACCGCATAATTGTCATTCAAAGTGCAACGGCACTGAAAATTGGCCTGGGCAGTGTTGATGCAGTAAAACGGCTGCATGGAAAATGCCCCCCCTTTTTTTTTTTTTTTTTACCTGAAATGCATATTCATGAAGTTTTGTTGCATGAAAAAGGATGAGTATAAAAATGCCCTATAAGCAATCCAAAAACAAAGTACTTGGATAAAAACTGCAAAACATAATATTCAGGCACAGGCTGTGAATGGTGCTGGTCACAGTTTAACACTTTTCTGACATAAGTGTGTAGTATTTTCTATTAAACAGGTGCAGTGCTCTCCAGGCTCCTGCGGTAAAAAAAAATATTAAACGCACATTTTTTCAAAAGTGCATTTTTTTTTTTTTTTTTTTTTTTTTCAAAATCTAATGTTGCAATTTACCAGGATTTTGGGGGCTGCATTTGTTTTCTATTCAGGCCTTTTTCAACTGGCGATCTGCAAATAATGCACTCCCTGTGTACACTTATTCCCCACTGAATATAAAGAAAGCCATGGTTTTCACCCTAGGCTAGACTTCAAACATGTCATCTTTGATTGCGTAGCGGGCGTGGTGATTTGTAGTTTATTCAAGATAAGAATGATTTTGCTGTCTTTTAAGCTTACAGGAAATGACAAGGAAAAGTAATTTTCTGGCAATGTGAGCAGGCATTTTCTGTACTTAAAGCGGAGTTCCAGTCGTTTTTGCATTATGTCAGCAGCTACAAAAAGATTAGTTGCTGACTTTTAATAAACGCACTCTCCTGTCCCACGATCCAGCTGCCCGAACCATGATTCCCTCGCCATTGCAAGTGTTGGCACCCAGCTGTGATTGTGGCTTTACAGCCGGGTGTGCAAGTCGCGCTGCACTGTCTCAATGGCGAGGCAATCTTCTGGGACCTGTAATGTGTCCCAGAAAATGGGAGGGAGGGGCAGAGGAGAGTTGCCTAGGTGGCCCGAGTAAGAGAGGGTACCTGCTCCCCCTCAACAAAATTACATGCCAAATGTGGCATAGAAGGGGTTGAGGATACTTAAAGCGGACCTACGTTTTAATGAAAATTGTCTTGGCCTGAAAAAAAAACTAATATAGTCACCACAGTTGAGGATTGATTAGTGTCAATGTCAATAAACTTGTGTTTGGGTTTAGATGTGTTTTTAACCTTTTTTTCTAAGCATGTTTGGACAAACTTTCAGACTTATTTAAGTTGCCAGCTACATTAAATGTGCTTTACATTTTACAGGACCGTCTTTCACAAGGACAAGGAGAGTCTTTGGAAGACAGGTAAGTGTAAAATGTTAACCATCTATTTTATTGGGGAGGAAATTTAAATTCTGTGTGCTAATACAGAATTTTACTGTCACTTCCACTGCTTTAAAAAAAAGAAAAACACGTTTATTTTAGCAAACCTTTTAAGGTGCTTGTTTACATTTCTGTGCAATGCCACGCATTGTGTTTTTAAAGTAGCCCATTGAAACTATTGCGGTGCCAACTTCCCCTGACAAGTTGAAAAGCAGATTTTTTTAGCTGTCAGCTGTAAACTCTTCAATTAATGACCCAGTCCATTCCTTCGCAACCAGTTTGATAGTGTTTTTAAAGGGGACAGATTAAAAAAAATGCAACACTTGCATTTCTTGTGCGACCCTGTTTAAGTTTATTAAGCACAAAACGCAATCGGCTGCAGGACAAAAAAAGTCTCTGGCCCTTTCCAAAAACATAGATGTGAATGCATAGGTGTGAATGTAGGGTACATTTTTTTTTTTTTTTTTTTTTTTTTTTTTTTTTTTTAATGGATAGGACTAAGTTTTAGGAGTGCAGAGTCTGCTTTGTGCTCCTAATGACACTTCTGATCTGTTGCAATTGATAGAAAGCAGGCTGTCCTTATTGTGGCAACAAAGTGACTTTCTAGGCAGAGTTGCCCATTGTTTACTAAGGCATCTCCTGGAATCGGAGCTGAATTTTAAGGCAGGATAGAAAAGCAAAGTATAAGTGTACAATACTGCCTAGATTTGACATTTCCAAGAGGTAGTGCTGGAGTTGCGATAGACACAGATTTTCATAGTTCATCAAAATACAGTCTTCACTTGAGTCCAAGTGGCTTGTATTCAGCACCTTTCCACAAAGGCAAGGACCCTCCAGGAAAGGCAATTCACCCTTATTGAGAAATCCATCCAAAAGATCAACGAGAATGGCAAATTAAGGGCCAGATTCACAGAGCAGATACGACGGCGTATCTACTGATACGCCGTCGTATCTGTTCTATCTATGCGACTGATTCATAGAATCAGTTACGCATAGATGGCCATAAGATCCGACAGGTGTAATTGTTTTACACTGTCGGATCTTAAGATGCAATACCGCGGCCGCCGCTGGGGGGAGTTTGCGTCGTAAACCAGCGTCGGGTATGCAAATTAGGAGTTACGGCGATCCACGACGGTTTTTCGCGTTCGCTACGTCGCTGCTAGTCTAGTTTCCCATGGCAAAGTTAGTCGTTTTTTTGGTGCCTTAACTTTACACAGCAATTGTATTGCTGTATAAAGTATGGCCGTTGTTCCCGCGTCGAAATTTAAAAAATAACGTCGTTTGCCTAAGCCGTCCGGGAATACGGAATTACGATACGCGCGTCGCCGTTCAAAAAAATGACGTCACTTCGCGCAAAGCACGGCGGGAGTTCGGAAACGGAGCATGCACGGTAGGTCCCGCGCGGGAGCCCGCCTAATTTAAATGGCACACACCCATTTGAATTGGCCCGCCTTGCGCCGGAGGCCGCTGGCGTAGGTTTTCATCACAAGTGCTTGGTGAATCAGGCACTTGCGATAAAAAATTGCGGCGGTGTAACGTATCTAGGATATGTTACGCCGCTGCGATTCTACGTGAATCTGGCCCTAAGTCTTTAACTGGTTACAATAAGCAGGGCAAAAGACAGCCAACATGTTCCAACAACACGATCCCCTCTCATTGGGACTGGAGAAAGAATTTCACAACACACACAAAAATGGTGGTAAAGAATTGCTACCAAAAATACACATGTATAAAAGTAAAATAAAACCAATAATAATGTCCTTTTAAAGAGAAAAAAAATACATGGTCTCAGAACCGGAGTTCAATACTTTACAAAATGGAAATAAAGAGCCACTTTTTACACTAAAAGCCACAGATTAAACTGTTTGAAAACACAAGTGATTCCTTGAGAAATCAAAAATAAGACATTCTCAAAGATGAACCCACTAAGTTCAGTGAGAAAAAGGGCATCCCCTGAACAGCCCTAATGCCGCGGAAACGCAACCGTTTTTTTTCCGACGCAATTCCGCTCAAGCCGTTTTGCATACACAGACGCACCAAATTCCGACCATCAAAAATGCGGTGACATACAACACTACGACGAGCCTAGAGAAATGAAGTTCAATGCTTCTGAGCATGCGTGGGTTTTCTCTTTCGTTTATTGATGGACACAGCAACTTAAATCTTGACCTTAAAGTTATATCGCCGCTTTCAGGAGAGGACTAGGCAGAACATGTTAAAACAGCAAAACTACACAGTACCGCCCAGGGGGCGTCCTACTGGCTATAACCCCTCACACTGCATCCTGCAGCTGTTTTTTTCTGTCTAGTGTAGAAGGACCTGGCTCCCGGTTGGGACCATTGGTCCTGGAATTTTTTTCATTTTTTTTTTCTTTGATTCCTGTGATCTATCAACAGCTGGGCTGGGTGACAGGCTGGATAATATAGATCCTGGTAGTCTTCCCCAGCCCGACCATCGAGCGTGAGCAGGTCCTAGCTACGCGCTGGGTCGGCCACGACATGCCCTGTCTGACCAGGGGTGGCTGGCGAGCTATATCCTCCAGGGCACACGTCTGACCGGGCTACTGCTCTCTGAGTCAGTGTGCTGTGGCCGACAGCCACTCCTTACTGCTCAGGTGATGGGTCTGTCTGCGGAATGCGTCCAGCAGTCCCCACAGGAGAGGGGTAAGTATAGTCCCACCTGTCTCGGCAGGATGGAGCAGCTGAGCATTCCCTGGGAGGTCGATTAGGGGGCCTCTTTCCCTCCTCCCCTTCTCTCCCTGTTTTTCCCTCCTCCCCAGGCTTGGGCTGCTGTGTGTCTGACCGGGTGGTGCTCTGAGTCCAGACTGGGGGCTGCGCATTGGGGTCTGCTCGTCTCTCCCCTAAATTCTTGGGTGCTGTGGGGTCTTCACATGCGCGGAGGGTCAGCGTGGTCATCTTTCTGTATTCACAGCAGGAAAGTCCGGCCATTTTCTAGTATCTCTGCTGGTTTTTTCCTCTAGTGCTGGGCTATATTCTAGAATGGCACGGAGAACACCTCGTGACTGGGAGAGCGGATGGAAGCACAGTACCTGGGTCAGGGTGGTGAGTCCTATGGGGGGAGGAGCTAGGAGGGTGGACTTTTGGTGTGGCTTGACTTCGGTCCCTAACAGGTGTTAGCTCTGATTCAGACTCTGGCCTTGCTGTGGCAACAGGCCCCTGTTCTGAATTTTCAGAGGATGTGGACCAGGACCACTTAAACAGTGAGGATGATTCTGTGTCTGGGTCAGCGCTTGTAGGAGCGCTTATTACAGCGGTGCGGGATAATGCGGGGCATCTACAGAGGTGTCAGTCCCTTTTGGGTCTTGCAAGCCGGCCCGCGTGGCTAAGGCTTTTCCCTACCTGGCCTATTTTAATAAGTTTATCTACAAAGGATGGGAACGCCCGCAGCGAGCCTTTTCAGTCCCAAAACACATGGTGGCACGTTACCCCTTTGATTAGTTTCCTGAGGAAATGGACATCTTCCCCGGTAACCACGATTCCAGTGGAGGGGACCCCTGCTTTTAAGGACCCTGACGATAGGGCCGAGGCGGTGGCCCGGTCCATGTTTACGGTGGTGGGGTCAGCATTGCGGCCAGTGTTGGCCATGCCCCTGGTGTCCCAGATGCTTACTGAATGGGCAAAATTATTGCACCGTGCGTTGGAAAAGCAACAGGCTTCCCCGGTCTGCGTGGAACTGGCAAACCAGTTGGTGCATGGCCTTAAGTATGTTTGAGATGCAGCCTTGGATACGGCCCCCTTGCTTTCTAGAGCCTCAGTGTCTGCTGTGGTGCTACGTCGCCTGATTTGGCTAAAATACTGGTCTGCGGACCAGGCATCTAAGAAGGCTCTGGCGGATTTGCCCTTCCAGGGAGAGAGGCTACTTGGAGCCTCGCTGGATGACATTAACAAAAATGTTACTGGGGGTAAGAGTACGTTGCTCCCACAATCCAGAAAAGGTAAGGAGCCTCGCCGTAGGCCAGGGCCCTCCTTTTCCGCTCGGAAGCATTTTTTTGTCCGCCCGGGGTGGCAGGTAAGCGTTCCCAGACCGACAAGGTGTCCACTGAGGGACAGAAGCGTCCCTGGTTTCACAAGCCAAACAAGCCTGCGAACAAACCTATGACAGCATGAAGGTCTGCCCCCTCCTGACTCTTGGGTGGGGGGTCGCCTTTGGGAGTTTGCAGTTCGGTGGACCTCCCTGCTTTTCGACCAGTGGGTTTGCAAAGTGGTTTCGTCGGGATACAAAAGTTTCTTTCTTGTCCGCCAAACAGGTTTTTTCCCTCAAACCTTCCTCTGGCTCGTCAGGAAGACTGGTTGGGGGCAGTGCAGGACCTGCTGCTGCGCGGGGTGATAGTGCCGGTACCGTCGCAGGTAAGGTTTTAGGGATTCTACTCCAATTTGTAGTCCCAAAGAATGAAGGAGTCTGTCCAATTCTTTGGTTTTCTGGCTTCCCTGGACATCAGGGACGCATACTTGCATGTCCCCATATGCGTCGGGCAGCGGGTTTTTGCGGTTGGGGACGAACACTACCTGTTTGTAGCTCTCCCTTTTGGTCTGGTGTCGGCACCAGGGGTTTTCACCAAGGTGCTCGCCCCCATTCTGGCTTTGCTGAGACAGCTAGGAATCGCTATAGTGGGCAACCTGGACGATCTTCTGAGAGCAGCTTCCGCCTCAGAATTAGGAGGATATGGCGATAGACAGTCAGACTCTTCAGAAGTTCGGTTGTGTTCTTAACTTCCAGAAGTCGGTGTTGGTACCGACAACTCCTGGAGTACCTGGGCTTGATTCTGGACGCCTCAGAGGCAAGAGTCTTTTTCCCTTTGGACAAGCTGCAGACTCTTCAGGCTGCGGTGAAGCTGTTGACGTCTCGCAAGTGGTCGTCGCTGCGCTTTTGCATGCGAGTCCTGGGTCTCATGGGAGACACTTTTGAGGTAGTACCATATGCTCAATTCCACACTTGAGTCTTGCAAAAAGGAGAGTGACAGACTGGAGGTTGATCTGTAGACCTGACACCAGCTGGACTACAACCTGGAGTTACTTCTCAGCTGTCCTTTGGAAGGATCGTCCGAAGAAGCAGACATTACACTCACGCTGTTTAGACTCACCACTGCTGTGGGGGAGTCCACACCTCATGGTAAGAGTACCCATCTTCTCCTTTCTGGTGGTGGCTTCACAAGTGTACAGTGTTGACAGTATCTGCATGACGTCAGGATCAATACCAGCTATAGACCCCCAGTGGATAAATTACTGACTGTCTATTATATTTTGCACATGAGATTAGAATTTTTCATGTTTTTCCATATTTTGCACTTTTTCTCTTTGAGTTTTGGATTGGAGATTGAGTTCTCATCTCACCTGTGTATTTGTTGCGTCAGACACTCACTTTTTTTGCATCACGACACTTAACCGTGTCTCGCACCACATGTTCAATTGTAATATTTAAGTTTTTGTTTATAATTTTTTCTTTTATTTATATTTTGCCATTTTTGACATTTGTATATCAATAGCGCTGCACTTGTTTTCCTTTTCACACTTTGTCACAAATTCATCTGTTTGTTGGTGCAGGCATCTTTTTTTTTTTTTTTTTTTTTTTTCCCCATCACATTTTTTTTATGGGCAGCACAGTATTGTACCCTTTCCATCATTCTTGCAAAAGGAGATCCTGTCCAAATGGGACAAATCTCTGTTGTCTCTGGATTGTCAGATTCGGATGAGCCGGCTAGTCAAGGGTTCCCTGATCTGGTGGCGGAGGTCTCCGGCCCTTCGGTCCAGGAAGTCGTACCTTCCTTTTTTTATTGGACGGTAGTCACGACGGACGCCAGCCTAACCAGTTGAGGTGGAGTTTGGGGCGTACAGTCGGCACAGGGTCGCTGATTGATAGGCGGATTCTTCCAGCGTCCAATGTGCTGAAACTTCAGTTGATCAGGCGGTGGCTCTCCACATGGTCACAGAGGCTGCAGGGACGCCCAGTCTGGATCCAGTCGGACAATGCCACATCGGTGGCATATGTCAACCATCAAGGAGTTCGGCTGCAGAATTGGAAGTCGGGCCTCGCAGGCTCGTCGGCCACCATTTCTCGGTGGATTAGACAGATTGTGATCCAGGCTTATGCCTTAAAAGGGTGGGCTCCTCCCTTTCCTGTCACGGCACATTTGACCAGGGAAATTGGTGCCTCCTGGGCTTTCCGACATCAAGCGTCCGTTTCCAAGATGTGTAAGGCGGCGACCTGATCGTCCGTTCAAACTTTCACAACATTTTACAAGGTTGATGTGCGTGCATCTGCGGATGCTTGCTTCGGCCACAAGGTTTTGCAGGCGGCTGTTTACGGTTGCAACTCCTCCGTTGAGATCTGGGTGTTATGGGTGGAGGTAGGTTGTTTTTTTTTTTTTTGCACTGCTTGGGGACGTCCATAAGGTCAAGATTTAAATTGTTGTGTCGTCCATGAACTTCAGAGAAAGGGGATTTTACAGTGAGTACAAAAATCCTAGAACATGTTCTCTTTCTAAGTCCATTGGAATTTCCACCAGAAAAAGTCAGATGGGTCATACGGCGCACACACGATCGCAATATTCGATGAAAAAGATGCCATCTGACTTTTTTCATCAGATATTTCGACCGTGTGTACGCAGTATTAGTCTCGCTACACACCCATAAACTCCATCAAAGTGTGTGTGTGTGTGTGTTTGTTTTTTGTTTGACCTTTTTAATGTGAAAAAACATCTGCGGATTAGATGCTCCCCAAACCCCCCTTTACTTACCCGACCCCTCGAAAGTCCTGCGCCGTGAACGCGCAGGCTTCTTGGCTGTCCCCCCAGCTCATTAGTTGGTTGAAAGCAGCGCAGCCATTGACTCGCGCTGCTGTCAATCGCATCCAATGATGCAGGGCTGAGTGATGGTCGGCGGCTATTATCTTGTGTACCAGGCATTGGTACTACCAAAACAATTCCCGCTCTGAGTTCTGCTTTAGAGTGTTGCCAGAGTGTCACACCAATGATCCCCAGGGAAATAAATGTTGATCAAAACTAAAGTCTCAACAGTAACTATTTCCATTCCCTATGCTTCCAGCATTTGTAAATGGATAGGAAGCTACTCTATTTACTTGCAATTACGTGTTGTAAAACAGAAGTATGGCCGAAGTTGTAACTCTAAAAAAGAAAAATCCTGTTCCTTTTAAAGCATGATAAACTGCATAGGCTTCTGCATTGTCATTTGTCCCATTCTATGCTGTTTAAATACTTGGTTGATCCTGCCTGTTTTTGAATCCCCTTAGATGTTCTCACCACAGTAATGGCTGTTGATCCATGGTCAGTGTATGTCATCCCGCTGTGTGGTCAGTCCCCCCCCCCCCTTCCTGCCTGTCGGCTCATTGGTCTTTGCTGTGAGAGCCGATCTCCCCTCTCTCCCCCTCCTGCTGCTATTCTGTGTGGCTGTAAAGTCACTGAGCATAATTACTGGTATCCCCTCTGTTACAGCAAGGGGTGTGTGTGTGTGTGTGTGTGTGTGTGTGTGTGTGTTTTTTCTCTATGAAGCTCAATGCCTTTTCACTGAGCCACTGTGCGATCGCATGGCTTCTCCAGGCTGATGTCACATCAGAGGGGAATCTCGGCCCCTCCTGCTGTAGTCCTTCGATTGGCAAAGGAGAGTGGTGGGAGGTCATGTGACTGCACATCGGCATTGTAAAATAAGGTATTTAGCTTTTATAATTTAAAAAACAAATGCACAGTATAGCTCGCATTAACAGAGGGGATTCAAGTAATTGTCTGACTTTACAACCACTTCAGGGTTGGGATCCACTCAGATGCCAGCCTGTCAACACACCGCTGAGAACCTGAGACAAATGCTCCCTCCCACTCCGCCGACTGGCACGCCAGTAATCACCGAAGGTGCATAGCAGAAAGCAGTGATTGACAACCCAAAGTGTGCATCACAATGCAGCTGCAATCAATAAACAATGAAAAATCACTTATGGCAGTTCAATAAGGTTCTAACAAAGTAAATGGTGTGATGTGCTGGGATTGGCGCATCATCACGGTTTCTCCCAGCTGTGTTCAGCCAAGGCTGCTGATGTAAATTTCTAAAGCCGCTCAGTGAACTGACCTTAATATGACTTTTTGTAGGAATGTAGCTGCCATGTTTGCCAGCTTGTTTACAATGTTCTCACATTGGTAATGACATTTGTTTTGCCAAATTTTAGTTCAGTGTTACTGGTTGAATTACTCTTTTCTGTTTCAACGTCACATTGTGATCTGGTGTATTTATCTGGTCAGTGATAAATCAGATTGCAGTGCATGTGTTTCTGGTATATTGTGTGTGGATGAATGTACTTCTACATTTGCCCCACGTATTTCTAGTGTAAGACTCTTTTGAACCTGCAGTGATTCCTCGGAAGGGAGTCCAGCAGCATCACATTATCCGTTTGATTTGGAAAATGTTGCATATCTCAGCTAAATTCCAGGATTGAACAATGATGCAGCTAAATGGCAGGTCTGTACAGTAATGCAACATTTTCATACTGTAGAAAAGCAGATATGAATGAAGTCTGGTGCCTTTTACTTGCCTTTCATACTGCTGTCCATTGGTTCAGGCCCTGCTGCTGCATCCTGACAATATTCACTAAACATACCTTATTATTCTGTTGGTTAATTACTCAGGCTATGAATAATGCGTTGTGATAAAGCAGAGAGATCGTGTTCCTTTATACTCAGAAAAAAAAACAGGATTTTCTCCAATGCGACAAAGTTTCAAAGAAGGTAATTTTATAGAATTCCCTTTGATTTCCTGAGACAAAGTCCATATGGTACCATCTTCCTATTTGCTATCTAAGGTTAGCTGTTAAGTCAGACAGGGCACCCATTCTTCCTCCATGGCAGTTCAACAACGCAGCTAGCAAAGAGACAGCTGCTTTGACAGATGGTACTTTTTTTTTCTAATTTCACAAACTTGCCTTTTGCCCCTTTTCCCGCATTCCTCATGAGATGTTTGTCTTCAACAAGTGATTGGAGATGGAGAAAAGTGGCATCTGTCGAAGCAGCTTTTATGCTAGCTGTATTGTCCGACAGCGGTGGAGGAGAGGTATTCTGACCTCACAGAGCTAGCCTTAGACAGCACATAGGAAGATGGTACAAAGTGCTACATATACTTTTGTCTCCAGAAAACAAACTCTCTCTCAAAAAAAAAAAAAAAAAATTGTAACCTTCTTTTTGCACAGGGAGAAACATGTGCGAAGTTAGTCCGTAAAAATACAGTGCAGAAGATTGAAACGGAGCAGGTGGATGTTATGAATGTATTGATCAGATCTATAGCATTTGTTTCCAATAACCAGGTTTGTGTTTTCCAAATAGCAATCGACAGCTTTATAAAGTGGTGGTTTTCAAGAGGAAATCCCTGGGCCCCGCCTATAGAAGAAAACAGCATCTGAAAGGTTTGGACTGTGACATGGCAAATAAGGAAAATGAGTTGGGAGGAAACCTGCAGGATAAGCTCCAAAACGACAGACACACCTTTGTATTGAACTCCAGTGACTCAGGCTCTACTCAGACCGAGGGAGCTTCTTCAAAGTATAGCAGCTTCTTCACAGAGGTATTACTTTCCTAACCGGCATATGTCGCGTTGTTTTATGAAGTACTTTTTTTTTTTTTTTTTTTTTGAAAGTGCGTCTTTGTACTAAAGCTAATTAACATTGTTACAAGGCAGTCTGTAATCCTGGTACAAGTTACTAAGGCCTAACCATGCATTTTTCTTCTGCATTTTTTTAATTTTAGTTTAGTTTTTTTTTTATTTTACCACTTCAATACAGGGCAACCCCCCCTCCTGCCCAGGCACTCTCGCATTTTAAACGACAATTGCACGGTCATGCGGCACTGTACCCAAACAAATAAAATTTGTATCACTTTGTTCCCACAAATGGAGCTTTCTTTTGGTGTTTGATCACCACTGGGTTTTTATTTATTACTAAACAAATTTTAAAATTTGTTTGTTATAAAATTTTATAACAAACGTTTTTCTCCTACACTGATGAGCTGCACTGATAAGGCAGCACTCATGGGCAATGTTGATGAGGCACTGATATGTGGCACTGGCAGGCATTACTGATGGGCACTGATTGGCATCCCTGGTGGTCATCCTCGGCAGCTGCGCTGATAATCGATGCAGACCGGAGAGGACAGGAAGGGGTTATAATATGCAAAGATTTCATTGCCCAGATCTGTAAAGTTTGCTGTGTAGGCATGTTATCAATTCGTACAGTGTTTTATTAGCATATGTCAAATCGCAAAGCTATTCAAGATGTATATAGCTGACTAACACCTTACATTTTTATTTCTTGGGAATAAGGGGGTAGTCTTGTGCTGCCATACAGTGTGGGCGGTCTCGGGCTGCAGGGCATAGAAATGCATTGGCTGAGACCTTAGGAGAACCTTTTCACCTCCAGATGTTTAGACTGAGGTTTCTTTTTTTTTCATACATATTGATTACTACATGAAATGTATGCGAGTTGCTTCTTTACCCTATTGTAAATTTATAGTTGTGTAACACTTTCAGGTCTTTTTGCAGGTCTCAAAGGATCATGAAGTAATGTCCCAGGTCCTGTTTAGCAGGAATCTCAGGCTAAATGTAGCGCTAACATTCTGGAAGAAGCACAGTGTAAATGAACTTGTTGCCTATTTAGTCAGGTATTTATTTTTGACTTGTGTTGATTTTGGTTACCGTACTTGTTTGGAGAAAATTAACGCCTTCTAAATTTATAATTTACTTTTGTGGAATGCCACCTTTGGCCTCAAACGTTTATATTATGTGTGTGTTTTTCTCCTTTTTCTAAATTCTCTTCTGGCCACGATGCTAGACTCACCTTATGTTGGTGTCTTCCCGGACCTATGGCTTCTCACAGAAATCTCCTCTACATGCACGCTTCTTCTTGAAACTACGTTACATGCAGCTGTTCAGTGCTGCGCACACATGCAGCACAACAGGAACACAAAGCCATACCTTCACCATGGCTCTTCCTCTACCCCAATGGTAAGCAGTTCCCAAGCTGTCAATTGCTACTGTGGAGGAGGAGGTTCTGTGTCCCTCTCACACCAACTATGTGTTCAGTGCTGTGAATGGCTAAATGTAACAAACCGGAGCGTGCACGTAGTGAAGACTCCTGGGTGACTCCAGATTTCCTGGCAGGCACAAGGGGCAAAAGCATAACGAGTCTGGCAGAGCAGCATGGTGAGTGTTTGAGAAGGTAGCTCAGAGGAGAAAAAAAGTGCATACAAGTTCTGTTGGCATCTCCTTTTTATCACAAAAAAATGTATTTGATATCACTTCAAATTGCAAGAATTGGTGCTGGCTCTCTCCACTTGTCTGTCAGGCTAAGTTTACACAATCTTTCTTGTTCAAGTGTGTGTGTGTGTATGTGTGTGTGTATATGTGTGTGTATGTATGTATGTATGTATATATGTATGTATGTATATATATATATATATATATATATATATATATATATATATATATATATATATATATATATATATATATATATATATATATATATATATATATATATATATCTATATATATATATATATATATAATCTATATATATATATATATATATATCTATATATCTATATATATATCTATATCTATATATATATATATCTTTTTTTTTTTTAATTATTGTGAATGTATCAAAGGTAGTCAATAATACAAATGCACTTAGTCCACCCCCTGCACAGGGGCTATGACTGGCAACATAGACCAACATAACGGGCACATCTAACTTAAGACACATACACACAGACTTCAAACAAACTTTTTTTTCTGTGAATTTTGGTTTGAAGGGTTTTGGCCATGAACATAGAAAGACTTTTTCAACAAACTTTCTCAAAATCATGTGGTTTTTCTGCTCTTTACCGCCACCCTTTGGTCAACTTATACTATTGTTGGTTGATTTTAACATTGGTTCTGAGCATGCGTGTTTGTACTTTGGACTAAAGTCCGATGGATTTCTGTACACACGATTAGGATTTTGCACTGTAGGAATGTTGCCGAAAAGTTTGTCCGTTTGCAGATCGAACACACGGTTGGATTTTTTTTGAAAACCTGGTCATTTTGAAGTTCGGTTTCAAAAAGTCTGTGTGTATGGGCCTTTAAACAGACTTGTGTAGTTTGGGGGAAAAAAACATAATTGCAAAAAAAAGCCAGGACATGTGCTGCGATGAGCTCTCGGTAGATAGACCTGACACCAATAGGTAGCTAAAGCGAGCTGAAAAACCCTTCACAGGAAAGAGCAGAAAGCAAGACAGGAGAGAGAGAGGTAACAGTAAGCAGAGGAGTAGGGTAGGAACCAGAGTCGCCGGAGAAGTCAATTAGTTGCCCCACGTTTGCCAAGGGAAGATCAGGGAAGGCGTGTGTCAACCACGGTTCCGAGATCTTCATGAATTTGGCGTGTGTGTTGTGAAGAATACTAGACCTTTGTTCATTAAGCATCATGGTCGTAAGGCTGAACCCAAAACCACTGCAAAAAAAGCAGGCATTTCATGAGCCTTTATTTTTTTGAAGCCCCCACAAACATGTCAAAATTGTGTGCATTGCCGTGCTCAGTGTTCACATGGTCCCATTGGTGCATCAGAAATGACCAGACATGCAGTTTGCCAGGCTTTACTGCTCCCCCAAATGTTTCCATAGATGTCAGGGTAAACATGCGGCAAACCGGTCACAAATGCCCCTTTACAGCATGTGTGAGATGCATTTAGAAACCATTACTAGGCAAGAATACAAACCAACACAGAGGCGCCTAGCAAGCTTTGAAAGCAACACAAAAAACCTATTAAACACGCCATTAAGTCATAATGCATTAGGTGTGTTAACGGGCGCTCAAATTTCTTTGCATATATAAATGAGCCCTTAAAGTGTACATTCACCATTTACAAAAAATCTGTAAGGTGACCTTACAATGGACCATGTAACGGAATCTGTCTAACCCTCCCT